>NC_092635.1:24241737-24901737 GCF_039555335.1 Amphiura filiformis | reverse complement strand
TGAAATTTTGGGAATAACCCTTTTTCGTGGATATCTAGTGATAAATGTCATAAAAAGAGGATGCTAGGATCACGAAATACTCATTTAATTATGTGCACTGCAATGCAGGGTGAAGAAATACCGGTAGATGTAGTCCAAATACGTCAACTTTCAGATGTAACCCTTCCCTTACTGCCTGTTGACGTAACGGAATTGAATGATTGTAGAAGCGAGTTGATTTTTTTTTTAAATCCCCCAACCATTTACAAGTTGTGCCAACAACCCCCACCCCACCCCACCCGGTCCGAAAACCTGGGTACGCTACTTCTCAACAGGGCAATGTAAACGGCGACACCGATTACCTCAGATTGACCTTTTGAACATTCATTCCCCTCGTACCAAAGGTGATTTGCTCCTATTTAAGCCAATCAGACAAATTTTAACATTTGACCTTATTTGACTGTTAACCTCGGATGACCTCAGGTTGACTTTTTTCATGTTTCCTCATCAAGAATGATTTGAACAAAGTTAAGGTCAAATCGGGTAAATTTTAACATTTGACCTTTGACCTCGGATGACTACAGGTTGACTTTTTTATGTTCCCCGTATATCACGGATGATTTACACCAAATTTGGGCCAAATTGGGGGGAAATTTTAACATTTGACCTTTGATCTAATTTGACTGTTGACATTCGGATGACCTCAGGCTGACATTTTACATGTTTACCTCGCATCAAGGACGATTTGCACTAAGTTTAGGCCCAATCGGACCAATTAAAACATTTGACCTTTGACCTCGGATGACATAAGGTCGATTGTCATGTTTCCATCATATCAAGGATGAATTGCACCAAGTTTAAGCCCAATCGAGCGAATTTCAACTTGTAACCTTGGATGACCTCACAATATGTTTTTATTTCTTGTACCCACCAAATTTAAGTCCAATTGGGCAAACGTTAACATTTGAACCTATCTGATCTTTGACCTTGAATGACATGAAGTTGACTTTTTTTCACGTTTCTCTCTTCAAGGACAATTTTAAGACCCAATTGCGAAAATTTTAACATTTGACCTCATTTAATCTTTGACCTCTGGTTGATTTGTTTTATGTTTCCATCACGTCAAAGATGATTTGCACAAAGTTTAGGCCCAATCCGGCAAATTTTAACATTTTGACCTTATTTGACTGTTGAACTCGGTTGACCTCAGGTTGACTTTCGTCATGTTTCCGATTTGCACCAAGTTTAGGCGCAAATGGGTACATTTTGACATTTGAGCTTTGACCTCAGATGACTTTTATGTTTTTTTCATATCAAAGATGCTTTGTAGACCTACTAAGTTTAAGCCCAATCGGAAGGGTCTTTGTCAGGTCTGTTAGTAGAGACACCATGGACAAGGGTCAATGAAGAAAGTGATGACTTCAAAGGAATGTTGGAACATTTCAACAACATCGGCGAAATATTCTATGCCCCCAACGATCCGTTCCTTTCTCAGTTTATTCTGCTAGACAAACAGTTTCTTGTAAAAGCTACAGAGTCACTTATCTCTGTACCAGATGAATCGGCGCAAGGTCAAATGAGGTCTCTCTGGCGAATGCTTTCTCAAAGAGGTCTGCTTCATATCTCATTAGCAAAGCATTTGTTTCAAAATGATGGCGATTTTGTAAAGAATGTACTGTCAATACTTGAGCACATAGGGCTTATTTGTAAGTGTTCTGGTTCTGATCTACCCGAGGATGATGCCATCGAAGATGAAGAAGACACAACATACATAGTTCCGACAATGCTTCCTCACGGTTCACCTGAAGTTCCTGAGGACGAAGGCATTCAGAAATTCTATTTTGATTTCGGCAACTTCTTACCAGATGCCTTGTTCTCCCGATTGCTTGCCCGTTGCCAAGCCCAATCTGACCTACAGTGTGAAACCGATCAACAACAGTACCTATTCAGAGAAGGGGGAGAGTTTTACCTCGAAGCACCTGTCGGCAGGTTCTACTATTGGCTACGACTTTACACACATCATCCAGCACAAAATCTGATAGAGGTTTCTGTTAAAGCATATTGTGGCACCAATCCTTTCAACCTTTTACGACACCTCTGGCAGTTGGTTGTTGATCTTCGAAAGCAGCAGTTCCAAGCGATACGATTCCATTGCGGCGCAGCTTGCCCATTTGGTCCTCCACACCAATGTGCTGAAGATAAACCACTCCATATCCTGGACGAAGCTCATGAAAATCAGGAAACGTTTTCAGAACCAACCAAGCAATTTATGTGCAGACATAGAGAAGTAACACTGAATGAATATCGCCAGGTAGGAATGTAGGTCTCATTATCATGATTATACGACACTGAAATGTGCCTAAAATCATATTTGTTAAGCAAACAGCGTACCAAAAATTCAAGTGTATGTACCTTAAGTAACATGTTTTTCCTAGATTTAGGCCTCCTTAACCCTAACCCTAACCGAACTGAATCTCACTAAAACTCACTATGAAAATCACTGTGCATGCATGGATGCGATGAGCAATCAGCTTAAGTCATAATACTCAGGGAATGGCTGGCCGGGTCAGCGAAACCGCCGTGGGTACAGGCCGGTGATCTTGTGCTTGGCATGCTAGGGGTCGGAGGTGCGAATCCCGGGGGTGCCAGGGGACTTCTTTTTTCATCTTTTCTTCTTTTTCGTTTCTTTAACTTCCGATAGCAAATAAACAACAACATGGGTACGGTTAGGGATAAGGCACGCATCATTACGATACTGAAATAATGTCCCAAAATAATAAATAATATATATCTTTAAAGCACCAGTATACCAAACTTTTAATTCCCATATTTGCTTAAAATATGGAATAAGGTTTTGAATGAAAATTTAGTTAATCCATTAACTCACAAATTGAAACAAATCAATGTGAAAATATATTTCATCTTCCAACTTTTTCCAGTACGAACCTTTACGAGCAGCTGCAAGCCTTGCGAGTTCTGGGATGAAGGATGACATAAGTGGCACACCATCTGTTAATGGCAATAATAACCTGATGTTCAACACTCCAGCAGTTGTCAATATCAATACTGGTTGGATTAAAACACATGAAGGTAGGTGCAGAATTATGTAACAGTTATCTTAGGCTTGCAATAGACAATCCAGTGGTATCAGCAGCAAATATGAGGCTGGATGACATTACAACAATGCAGAAATTCTAGAAGACATCCAGATGCAGAAAGCCAGTATAGTAAACCATACGATGATTAGATCAGCAGTTACTAATACCCAAGAGAGACAAACCAAGGTATCCTAATTACCATAATTACGTAACAAATCCTTTTATATTTAAGTTTCCCAATAATTCTTCTTGACAGCCTTATTTCCTATAAATTAAACATTTCATCGGTCCCTGAGATTACATGTTTTTCATACAGCTAGTAGGGCATTATGTGACCCAGATTTGGAATCAGATGGTCATGTTCAGTTCAGCTTTCCAGAAAGCGACCTTAGTTAGCATATTTTGTTGTAAAATGTTGACAGTTGGTAAATTGTCATGCTGGACACAATTATTTAGCCAGATATGGCTATTATCCCGTTGGAAAAATATGATAATCTCTTCAATGGATTTGTAGCGTAAGACACCTAACAAACAACCATGGGTTTGAACCTCTTTAGAAACACGAAAGTCAGCTTACTTGCGCGACCACATATCAAAATTATTGTGTCACTCGTATGTCGCACCTTATCTTACCATATCCATGGGGTCTCGATGGCCTCGACAAACTCACGCTTTGAGCTCGCGACTCCCTGCTCCAACACAGGTGTCGAACCCTTGGTCAACCTTGCGAATCCCCTGCTATATAAAACACAATACAGTCAGCAATAAGTTATTTTCATTAATGTTCAATACAACTCATTGCACCACATCACTTTATTTACCTACACTAAGCATATATAAGTGATCAATAATATTACTAAAAGCTGTGTTGTTTTTCTTTCCTGCAGGAGATAATGAAACTACGAATCTTCCTGAAAGTGTGCAAAAACGCTCAGAAGCGACAATTCTTCAGATAGAAGAAGAACAAAGCAATGAGCGCATTAGTTCGTTCAGGTGTGAGCCAAGCTGTGACATTCGACGTCGATTCCCCAGTTCAACCAGTCATCAAAACACAAAACAACAAGGAAACAATGAGTACCGCGTTTCAGATAGTCTCACAACTGCTTAGTGCACTTTGGTGAAAGGAGGAACATATTTTCACCGTATCATTTGCTTTCATTCTGGTCTAATAACTGATCAGTCTGTGATAATACTGAAATAAAATTTATTGTTACATATTAAACGGGCATTTCGTGATCCATAGCCTCACCCCCCACTTTTTTTCAAAAAAGTTGAGATTTTTATGCTACTGAAAACCTCTGGGTACGTTTATGTACCAAAAATTTCTTGCAGATTAATTCGTTTAGCAAAATATCGTCAAATTTGAATTTCGTTCTGGTATACCAGAACGAAATTTCAACAGTGGCCTATGGAGCAGTGTAATACACGTAATCATACATAACTCGCAAACGCAAAATCGGAAACAACTCAAATTTTGGTAATAAGTTTTTTTCGTGGATATCTACTAAAAAATGTCGTAAAAAGAGGATGCTAGGATCACGAAATCCTCCTTTAATATGAATTAATATGAATAGTTTGTGACTGTTTTAAGGACGTTATGATATCACTGCTAGTTCACTTGGCGGCAACGTTTGCCAATGATGATTTATACGGATACTCGGCCAGCACCTCCAAGACCTCGCTTCTTCTGATTTTGCATCGCCAAAATAGACAAAATTGAATTTTGATTTATGGAAGATAACTCTGCGTTTATGGTTTTAAATAAACAGCGAAAGGTAAAGCAGGCTCTTGAAAAAGACCTAAAGATGGGTGTTGAATAATTTGGCGAGTATCCTAGTGATGCCATTATTACACAGCCGTGACGTTAGTCACGGCTGTGTCTTTTTTCTTACAGGTTCTTTCTTTCTTTCTTTCTTTCTTTCTTTCTTCTGTCAACCTTTTCATTTGCTCTAGCACTCACATGCTTACATCGATTTTGACCTAACTTGGTCACAATGATCATTGACCGTGCCCCTACATGTCACATGAAACTTGTGGGGTCAAAGGTCACGCAGGGTCACAGGGGTCAAAAACGTGATTTCAACTCAAAATGCATCTTCTCCTACAAATTACGTAGGACAGTGACGCCACTTGCACACATGCATTGTAATTATCCAATGTCTATGTTGTGTACACAGATTTGGGGTCAAAGGTCATTAAGGGGTCACTTCCGGTATAAAACGAAAAACCTTCACAAAATTTTATTAGCTAAGTAAAACATAGCACAGTAACGGTATGTTCACATATGATCTGCAGTCACCCAATGTATATGTGGTATTTTTTTAATTTGGGGTCAAAGCTCATTAAGGGGTCACTTCCGGTATAAAACAAAATACCTTTAAAATGCATCTTCTTCCACAGATTCTGTAGGACAGTGACGCCACTTGCACACATGCATTGTCATTACCCAGTGTCTATGGGGTGTACACAGATTTGGGGTCAAAGGTCATTAAGGGGTCACTTCCGGTATAAAACGAAAAACCTTCAAAAATTTTTATTTGCTAAGAAAAACATAGGACAGTAACGATATGTTCACACATGAATTGTGGTTACCCAGTTTATATGTGGTATTATTATATTTGGGGTTAAAGGTCATTAAGGGGTCACTTCCGGTATAAAACGAAATACCTTTAAAATGCTTCTTCTTCCACAAATTACGTAGGACAGTGACGCCACTTGCACACATGCATTGTTATAACACAGTGTCTATATGGTGTACACACATTTGGGGTCAATGGTCAGTAAGGGTCACTTCCGGTATAAAACGATATACCTTCAAAATGCCCTTCTGCCACAAAAAGCATAGCAAAGTGATGCCACGTGGACACGTGCATTGACATTAGCCAATGTCTATGGGGTTTTCATATATTTTGGGGTCAAAGGTGATTAAGGGGTCACCACACGGCTGTGTTCGTGGTCTTAGACCACAGCTAAGTCTAGTTTCTTTCTTTCTTCTTTCTTCTTTCTTCTGTCAACCATTACATTTGCTCTAGCACTCACATGCTTACATCGATTTTGACCTAACTTAATCACAATGATCATTGACCGTGCCCCTACATGTCACATGAAACTTGTTGGGTCAAAGGTCACGCAGGGGTCACAGGGGTCAAAAACGTGATTTCAGCTCAAAATGCACCTTCTCCTACAAATTACGTAGGACAGAGACGCCACTTGCACACATGCATTGTAATTACCCAGTGTCTATAAGGTGTACACAGATTTGGGGTCAAAGGTCATTAAGGGGTCGCTTCCGGTATAAAACGAAAAACCTTCAAAAATTTTTATTAGCTCAGTAAAACATGGGACAGTAACGGTATGTTCACATATGATCTGCAGTCACCCAATGTATATGTGGTATTTTTTTTATTTGGGGTCAAAGCTCATTAAGGGGTCACTTCCGGTATAAAAAGAAATACCTTTAAAATGCATCTTCTTCCACAAATTATGTAGGACAGAGACGCCACTTGCACACATGCATTGTTATTACCCAGTGTCTATGGGGTGTACACATATTTGGGGTCAAAGGTCATTAAGGGGTCACTTCCGGTATAAAACGAAATACCTGAAAACATTTCTATTAGCTAAGAAAAATATAGGAGAGTGATGGTATGTTCACACATGAATTATGTCTACCCAATGTATATATGGTATTTTTTTATTTGGGGTCTACGGTCATTAAGGGGTAATTTCCGGTATAAAACGAAATACCTTTAAAATACATCTTCTCCCACAAACTACGTAGGACAGTGATGCCACTTGCACACATGCATTGTTATTACCCAGTGTCAATGGGGTGTACACAGATTTGGGGTCAAAGGTCATTAAGGGTCACTTCCGGTATAAAACGAAATAACTTCAAAAAACTTTATCAGCCAAGAAAAATTTAGAACAGAGACGGTACATTCACACATGAATTGATGTTACTCAGTGTATAAGTGGTATTTTTTTTATTTGGGGTAAAAGGTCATTAAGGTGTCACTTCCGGTCTGAGACAAAAAAACTTCAAAATGCCCCTTCTGCCACAAATAACATGGCAAAGTGATGCCACGTGCACACATACATTGACATTAGCCAATGTCTATGGGGTATTCATATAATTTAGGGTCAAAGGTCATTAAGGGGTCACAACACGGCTGTGTTCGTGGTCTTAGACCACAGCTAAGTCTAGTACCCTTTTCCTTCAAAAGCAGTTGTTAGATAAAGCCATGGTTAATCCCATCAGGGCAGTATGATTGTGCTATTCCAGAATCTTTAAAAGGAGTCAGTATTACTTCAATTAACATGATTAAGTTAGACTGCATACCAAAAATAGCTCTTAGATTGGTGTTAGTAATTCATCATTTCTATCTGATGATAGTTTCTTTTCTGATTCATTATCGTTGCAAGGCATATCAAGTACAATTCCCAATATACAGAAAATATCACCCAAGACCCCGAGAACCTGACCATGATGATGATTTGAAATGCCGCAGAGTCGTACACCCATCATGGCTGTATCTCCAAGCTTTATAGAGAGTGAGGTGTGTTACCATGAGATGCAGAGGGCCCAGATGAGGCTTCTTGGCCTGATGATGATATGAATAACTGTAAATAATACCGGTACTGTAAATGTGTTCATAAATGCACCTTGGATCAGAGGATAGTAGATCTTAGGCAATATGCTTAGACACATGATCAAAGAACGTGTGTATATCTTATATCAATTTATCAAACCATATGTCTGCCATTTGGTTTTGAATAGGTTCATATTGTGTTTACTATGCACTTTTAGGTGATGGGAAAACATGTTCTGCGGAAAGACAGACCTTTAAACTAGTTCTTTGGTCATGATTTTCTTTGGAGGGGATTTGCAATTGACCCTAATACATCAAAACCCCCAAATCTGCAA
Organism: Amphiura filiformis; assembly: GCF_039555335.1. NCBI lineage: Eukaryota > Metazoa > Echinodermata > Ophiuroidea > Amphilepidida > Amphiuridae > Amphiura > Amphiura filiformis. The sequence goes on along the minus strand of NC_092635.1, from coordinate 24,893,733 downwards.
AACAAAACACGTAAGATTTTACCTGTATAGGGACCACCCACCCCCAGGTTTACATCTGCAGAATGTACAATCTATGTTGGTCAGGACTGTAGCATATGTTTTTGTCACCTTAACAACGATAAATTGATGAAAATGCTAGTTTTAATAATAGATCATGGGACCACAGATTCTAGACATGCACTATTATGTATGACATGTTCATGTAAATATCGTGATTCAATATCAAATCATATGCTGTAATATCAAAAGGAGTTTGAATCATATTGTGTTTACCATGATTCTTGAAAATGTACTTAATAGCATGGTTTTGTACATAATTACATTTAAAGATGATATTTTTTCTGTGACATATTTTGTTGAATTGAAATATTGTGAAACTGTGATATACTACCAATAATGTATGTCAGTCAATATGAGCTGATGGATTGATTTGGTTTTTGCATTTTTATCATTTGACACACTGGCACAATGACCTAATGACCTAAGAAAATTAAACTGCTTGAAAATAGAAAAATCTATTATGAAGAGCTTTGTTGCAAAACCCCTTACATCCACTTTTGTCTTTTTGAGAAAAACAGCTTTTTTTAATTGTGCAAGTATTACTTGTTCGATTTGATCCAATTTGGGTTTGGATAAAGTGTTGATGAACAGAAACTAAAAGAATAGGTTTGGTATAATTTTCAAGCCTTCCTATTTATTTTATTATTTATTTTATATTGCACCTTTTGTGGATGTAAGGGGTTTTGCAACAAAATAAAATTACCCCTTTTCTAGAAACCACCTTTGCAATCAAATTTGAGCCCATTTGTTTGCACTACTTTATGTAACTTGACTAATGCTTTCAAAATCAAAAAGAAAAATTGAAATATCTCATTTACTTTTTTAATTGTGAATTTTTAATTAAATTCGGGGAAATGGCATTTTTTGGGTATTTCCGAAGCTACACCTTTTGTTAATTAAAATGATTTTTTCAAACATAGTTCCTTTTGGTTTTAATAGGTAAAGAACATTCCAGGCTACTATTATACCTCAAAAAATTAAAACAAAACAATTCTATATTCATTTTAAGTTCAGATTTCCGGAAATTCCCTAAGATTTCCCAAACGGGAAATATACGATATTTCCGGAAGGGAAGGTGGTATGAAGGTCAAACAACCACCAAAATGTGTATTTTTACCCACACTATAATGTCATGTCAAGAACTCATTTCAGCCAAAAGTGGATGTAAGGGGTTTTGAAACAAAGCTCTTCATATTTCTAAAACTATTTTGTTATGTTAATTGTTTTAGAACGTAAAAGTCAATATGAAATGTTACACAGATCATCAGATGTATAAAGATCTATAGATTATATAGATTATACTTCTGACCAAACACAGCCCTATCAGTATCACAGACAAAGTGCTTGAAAGTAGGGGGGTCATATTTCATTGTTGATATCAGTGATTGTGATGATTTTGAAACTTTGTTAACTAAACAAAATATAGCTCCTATCATATTTAAAGTATTGAAAGCAAAGTACATCTTTATTTGTATTGACACTCTTTCAAGCAAACAATGACTGTTTTAAATTGAAGTTGATACTTATTACTATATGCATTTACTAGTTAGCATGGCACCTTGCACACACATCTTCTCGTATGTCCGTCGGCATTTTGCTATACATACAGTATTTTCACATTTTCCAGAAGCGGGGTTATGGTTTGTTGAACTTTGCTTCTTCAGCAAAATGGTATACCTTTTTCGGTTCTACATGTGTCTCTTTTCCCACATTGCTGGTAATAAATATCAAACAGTCATAATTGGCGATCATTTCAAATAATCCCAAAGACAACGAGGCTCAGGAATGTCATCTCATTTTTAATTGTTGGTTATACATACCAAGCTTTGTAACCCACCACTTGAACAGGATTTAGCCAAAGCAAACAAAGACTAGAGATATTTAAGAATTCTATAGAGATAGGTAGACGCTTATTATTCTCTTCAACAATAAGATTATTGATTGGTTTAAAAGGTGTTTGATTAACGCTGTCAAAATGAGATACATGTATATATAGCACTAACTTGAGGTACATATAATACGACCTTCATGCACATTTATGTAACTTAGAATACAATTTAGGACATTTACGGCTCATTCGTGGTGTACGGTCACATATGATTTAGTCGTCTTAGATTGCAGTAACAGAAGTCTCATTGATATCCCAGTATTGGATCAGAATCTCACTCAGGCACTGGATTTGAGGCACAACTATTTGCGAATTATAACATGTGCACCATTGCAAAGTTAAAGGAACACTCCGGCAATCACAACATTTTGCCTTATGTTAAAAAAATAATTATCAAGCACGAATCACGTGGTTACAAACTTATACTGACCATAAAAACGGCCGGATCTCAACACGCGATATTCAAATTTCCCGGGCACCGAAATTGTCTATGGCAATGACGTCCCAGTAACACAATGAAGGCTGACGACAATTGAGCACAAATAACCATGACGTCATTGCCACAGGCAATTTCGGCGCGGGAATTTTGAATATCGCCTGTTGAGAGCCGACTGTTTTTATTCGTTTTTATGGTCAATATGAGTTTGTTTTAAATAAAACCACTTGATTTGTCCTTGATAATTGTTTTTCTATAATGTTGTGATTGCCGGAGTGTTCCTTTTTAACAGAACTGCTGAAACTCTTATCTCACTTATCTTCTACAGTATTCAGAGGACTGTCTTCTCTTTCACATTTGGGCTTGGACCAAAACGAGCTGATTACCATGCCAGAAGGGATTTTTATAGACTTATCAAGATTAATCAAATCAATTTAATTAATTAAAATAGATTGCACCTTTATATGGCTTCCAAATCTACTGGTATTAGACCTTGCATATAGCAGCATCAACTGCTAGTACCTAACCAATGTACCTTCAAACCAGGCCAGTAGCATTTGGCGCACAAAATTATCATTTAGTGGTTGCTAACGGGTCATTTAAAACCTTTATTTCTATTGTTTTGGATCCATAATTTCTCAAAATTTCAAATTTTTGACCCCTTGTTTGAAAACCTAGTGCTATCCCTGCTTCAATTCAAACGCTTTGGAAGTATTCAGGAAGTCTGCAACTCTTCAACATCTAGCTCTAGGTTCTAATAGCATCTCTGCGGACATTTCATTTGGTGTAGTTGATGCTGTGTCTGCTTCACTAACTTATTTAAATTTAGAATTCAAGAACATTTACTGCATTGACTCTATAAAATAGATAGGCTCTCTTCAAAACCTTAAAACCTTATATGGAATTGGATGGATATTAAGGGTGCCATATTTGAAGCTAAACATACACTGCAATTACTTATATTTGTAGCTTACAAACTGGACACCCCTACACCACTCTGTACTTTATTTCCTAATTTGCAAGAAGGGGGAATACTAAATTGATTACATAATAGATTTCCAGCTTCCCTAAGTCTTAGTAATTGCTCAAAACTTTTAGAACTTGATATATCAGGTTGTTTGCATTTGCATATTCTCGTCTTCAATATACCTGTACTTGAATATTTGGATTTGAGCTTCAACATGATATCAATAATAGAGGATGAATTTGTTAGAGCGTATCCATAACTTAAGTATCTGTATAGATGACAATGACCTTTGAATGACCTACAACCCAACCGGGAACCCAACTTGGAAAATGATATGCAGAACCAATGCAACTGTGTATCAAGAGCAGGGACTTTATGCCAGGACACTCAATAATAGACAATATCAGTGATTGCATTCAGCAAAGTCGTAAAACAATTGTTTTATCTCCAAGCTTTGTAGAAAGTGAGTGGTGTTACCATGAGATGCAGATGGCTCAGATGAGGCTCCCTGATGATGATATGGATGTCTTAGTTTTGGTATTATTAGAAAACATCCCAGAGGTCAGATTAACAATGAGGCTAAGACAACTTCTATGAAGAAAGGAGTACTAGAGATCAAAGGACCTGCATGTGCGCACAGGCGCTGTTTCAATATCTAAGCCGTTATGATAAAATGAAAAAGTGACTTGAAAGAGTATCGCAAATGGGCATAGGTAATGTCAATAATATTATCAAAGCCTATTGTTCAAAGTTAAATTACTCCTGTAAATAATACTGTAAAATTGTTCATAAATACCTATTTTGTATAAAATCTAACACTTTGGATTAAAGGATGAAAAATTCCAAGAAATATGATGGGATAGATTATCAAAGGACTTGTATGTGTAAATATCTGTATCTAAATGTCTGTAATGTTAAAAAGAGTATGAGCTCTTCATGTAAATAACAAATATCAAATGTCTGCAATGTCAACAGCAGTTTGAATCTGTAGGCTATATATTTTTAACACGGCTTTTGAAAAATGAACTTTTCTCATAGACGTTATATAATAGGATCTATTCCTGTCAATATCTTACTTCAATATTATATCAAATGTATGCAACTGCAATGTCAAAATAAAAGAAGTTTGAATCATATTCTGTTTACCATTGTTTTCAAAATGCCCTTTTAGCATGGTTTTGTTCATAATTGATTACATTTAAGATGATATTTCTACGACATATTGTATTGAATTGAAAATATTGCCAACTGCAGGGGCTATAACGTCTGTCCTGGCACGTTCGTGCAGTGAGATTAAAAATCCGTGCTTATAATATACATTACCATGTTAATACAGCGTTTTAAAAGAAACCAACTTGTGTGCGGCGTATTGTTAATATTTGTCCATAATGAAAATTTGATGCCACTATCATAGATATAATCATGATTTTTTTTTTGTCTTAAATATTCATTTTTAAAGGTTGTAAGTTTAAATGAAGAACCTTAATTAAATTTTAGGTGCGTAAAAATACGATACAAAATAAAATAATTCATATAACAACAATAAATTATTTTATGAGATTCATGATTCATCTGGTATACATTATCTGTGCTCTAGATCATCTCTCAAAATACATGATATCTATAAAAGATTTGTGTTTATCTTGTATAAAGTGCTTTAAAATAATTAATATTTTTTGAGATCAGCGTTTCTTATAATTACCAAACGGTGGCGTAGCCAACCTCAAAATTTGCTCAAGGTGAGCATGATTATGTAAATTTACTCTTAAATATATTTTTCCTCCACTTTTCTTTCTCAATTGTGACGTGTCATGTCAAAAGGAGACACTTTTGGGGAATTTTTGTTGTTGTTGAGGTTTTTACATATCTTAAATATAGAGATATTTTGTTCCACAATGCCGTTTTCCCCAATGAAATCGGACATTCCTAAGCAAAGATATTGAGTTCGTGAGTTATAGTATTATAAAATTGGTAATTGAGATATCGGCATTTAAAAATAATATTGACAATGTTGAGAGTAGGAATTACCTAGAAAAATGTCTCAAATAATACAAGATGCCAGTTATATTCCGGTCTGAATCTATCAGACAATATTTTAAACAATAATAACATCACAAATTCGCAACAAACCCAAATTTTGAAAAAATCTCCCCCGGGCAGATTTTTAGCCATTTCTCCATTTGCGATCCTGCCCAAAATTGTCTCCTTTTGACATGACACGTCACAATTTTTTCTTTTTGCCTCTTTTCTTCCTCTTCTATTCCCCTTTTTCTGCTTATTTCCACAACTAGACAAGACCAACGGGTAATAATATGGGTCTGATCCAGGGTTTGAAAGGAGAGAGGCCACAAATCCAATTATTTAAAAAAAATGTCCGCCAAAATGCTACTCTCTTGGCCGTTCTGGGAAGAAACCCGAACCGTAACCCCTCCTCAGAGTAGAGACATTTTGCACAAGTTTGGTCAAAATCGCCTATAAATGTGTTATTGATTTTGTTTTTAAAAAGTACCTGCTTTGGACACCCGTGCATCTTATTGGTATAAAAGCAATAATGTGTAAAAATAGCTTTAACTGGGCCATCATTTTCAAAAATTTGCAACCCATTCCAATTCAGACTCTGTGGAGCAAGCGTGGCCATATTGACACATTTGGTGTTCCTTATGTAGTCACCCCAAAAGGAACACCAAATGCAGGATGAACAGCTTTCAGCAGATAAAAAAGACGGACTAACAGACAAAACAATGCTAAAAAGGAAGCTTTTCAATCAATGCATCTTACTTGCCATATGTGACCGTACAGCACGAATGAGCCGTAAATGTCCTCAATTGTATTCCGAGTTACAGTGTAAAATGGGCATGAAGGTCGTATTCATAGGTACCTCAATTTGGTGCTACGTGTACCTCATTTAATGAGATACACGTAGCACCAAATTGAAATACCTATGAATATGACCTTCATGCCCATTTTACACTGTAACTCAGAGTACAAGTGAGGACATTTACGGCTCATTCGTGCTGTACGGTCACATATAATGGAAGTGAAACATGGCCATGAAACAAAGACATTACCAGCCCTTGCACTGCGAAATTTAAAAACTTCTTTTGTATACTTTGATCAAGGTAACTTAAAACCTGATATCCTGCGGTCAAACAATTATCTAGCAAACTGAAATGAAGACCCAAACTGCTTTCTACAACATGTGAATTTCTTGAGTCCATATAAGCATCAAGTCACTCTGCAATGCTAAATGCACAAAGGTTGTGTTGTGACAGATTGCCCAAAATGAACAATTTTTTCATCCAACGATCAGCGTTGGAGTTATAAGTAATATATTCAGCTTTAGAAAGCTTAGATTTTGCTTTAAATTATCATAATTAAGTAAATCATATTTTTTATTAAATAAATTAAAACCGTAAAATGAGTGATGAACAAAGTATAACAGAACATTATGATGACTTTTCACACTGCTATTTTGAGAATTTTCATGTAAGTTTGCACTACGTAGTTTACTAAGCATCATAACTTCGCAACCACATAAGCTATGAAAATTACAGAAAGTCCACCGATAACCTTGTCTTGTGTTGAACAATTCTACATTAACTTTGTGTTGATTGGCTGAAATTTACTACCGTAATTTCCAACTTCCAATCAGCACCTCTGTTTCATTTTCACCCACATATTGAGTTGCCGACTTCCAAAAAACTGTAACTGTATACAAAGTAGCTTCAATTTCAGAGACTTCCGGCGCAGTTTAAGCGCTTGTTTTATTGAGATATTTTACCTCTAATGATAAATAAAATACATAATCATAGATGACAGGTATTCAGAAAAAATATTCTGTAACTTTTCTTGACAGTAGCTCACATAAAACAGAAGGAAATTTAAAACTACGGTCAGTTTTTCATCTGCACAAAATGTGTGTGCATGCATGGTAGGGGAGGACAATAGAAATTACACTAACATAAGTACTTTTGCAAACAAGATAAAATCAATAGCTGCATAAGAATGTTAATTTCGTGTTAGATGGATAATGGCTCAAGAAATTCATATGGTTTTACGTTTCTAACAAAGGGTACAGACAAAGGTATCGGTAATGACGTCAGTCAAGAGCTTTAATAGTCAGGATAATAGGAAACCACGTGGCCAAAACCAATCCTGGACTCAAAACTTGAAACGACCGACTGTTCGTTAACGTGAATTTATGTAAGTTACACAGCTGAAGTTGTGAAAGTGTTGAAGACTTCAAGATTATGGTCAAAACAAGAATTTTATTTTGGCTATTATTTTTACAGTATCAAATCCCTTAACACCTCGTATCCCAATCCGCCCCGGTTCATGTGACTTCGCATTCTAATTTGGGAACCATTCTACTTGAGCACTATATAACTCGAAACGTATTGGTGCTACCCCAGTGTTGCCTCTTTCTTATAATATAAGTAGCCTATATAATAATAAAAAATAGTATGTGCTTTTAATTCTATGGGTTGAAATAATGAGCAAGATTTACCCAGAGTAGCCAACACACATTTAAACGTTTATGTCTCTTGGTAAAGATTAAAATTGTGTTCAACCTATGGAATATATTCATATAATATATATATATATATCTAAGTTATCGTTTTCATCATGTTCATATCATTCAATGCCAGCAACATCTCATTGCGCACATGTAACATGTGTTTACAGTTGCGTTTTTAAATCAGTTTATATTTGAACATTACGAAATTGTGCAGCCAATTCAACGAAGTACACAATTGAATACATGAATACAAAAGCCACCCAAGTCCATGGGAAGTGATTTTGAGAGAAAAACCTGTGTATCATTTTAATTCATTCAGTTAGATTTACCTGTTCAATATGGTAAGTTTTACGTGCAAATGAGTGGATTAACCTGTATTAGGTATGACGATTAGCATTTCAGGGACTTCGTGGGGTTCATTTTAAATTTTGGACTTGGGTGGTTAGAATGAGATTACCACTAGTAAGATAATACAAAATAAAGCACACAGGTATGTATAATGTTGATAAGCATTCTGCCATGTAATATAAACCACACACTTTCCTTTATTAAACCCATTTTTTTTCAAAAGTCACTCTCTAGCAATGAATGTATTACAAGTGGACTTTTATACATACTGGATTTCAATCAATGTGCTACAAGACTCAAATCATGGAATTGGGTGATTCTTTCATACATGCTATTTTTCACATGCTCAATAGACACAGAGGATGAATTTGAGTTGTTCTTTCATACATATGACAGGCCTATGTATAGCAACAATTTCCCATGCTTAACTCAATTTGGCCAACGTATGGACTTGGGTGGCTTTTGTATTCATATATTCAATTATATACGTTATATGTAACAAAAGGACACTTTCATTACTACCAATTATTTCACATCCATTAATGTATCGTAGAAATGACATTGATAAAATTGTAACGATTTTTGCTAGCATTTACTGTTCGATTTTTTATATTTTTCACATCATTATTATACAATATCAATTATTCCTTTCTCAATTCCTTTCTAGCTAATTTGCAGACCAACAACTATGTAGAACAAGCTAATAATTAGACACTTTGCGTTTTAATAATGCTGTCCATATAATCTTTCATCATATTGAAGTGTATCTGGAGCCGGGATCTGGAGTGACGTGCTTACTGACGATTTATTAAATTGTGTGATGTTTCAAATACGGTAGAATGAATTCAAAACAGCGCAGACTCCCATTATTGGATAGCATAATAGCGTTATGTTTTTATTGAACACAAAAATGGGCCGAAATTGGCAGCAAGTAATATTGATATGTTTTAACAATATGTGTTATAAATGCGGCCCCTTTGGATCCACGTTCCGATGCAGCCACATCATACACATTGCCTTGTTGCCAAACAAGTAGAATAGCTCATAGAATGACATCATAAACATTAATTTCTTTTTGAAATCTAAAAATTAGAATACTGCCATCAACGTACCCTATTATTGGACGATGGACTGCTCCTTTTTGTAATAGTAAAAAGTATTGCACCTGTCTATGACTTGTGCGTGACTAGACGGCATCAACGATTTTATTAATATTCCTGGGCTGAATTGCCTGATGCTGATTGCGGATTGCATCAAAGTTCTGTTGCCTTATTTTATACTACCTTCTTACCAGGTGCACAGATCCGCTTTGGCTACAAACCCTATAAGAGCATCTGGCCAACAGGTGAACGAGGAGACTGAAATTCTTTACATGTTTACAACAATGACTTAAGCTATCTCGAAAATGGAACAAAACGACTCTGACATTTGCACTAAACTACAAACTCTTACCTACAATCTTACGCACAAAACAGATACCGAAGATTGGCTATTTAATGCTGCAAATCGCCTTGTATTGCTGATAATTGTACCATTTGTTTCCTTATTTGGCATTGCAGGTAATGGCGTATTCTTCTATACATGTGTTCGGTTGAAAGAATTACGTTCTTCTCCTTTGACAATCTATCTTGCAAATCTTGCCATATGTGATATATGTTTTCTGCTATTTCTGAATATTTGGAATGCAGTTAAGATCCTTAGAAAAGTAAGTATTTCACAATCACCTGTTGCGTATTCAAGTTTTGAGTGCGTTATTTGGGTTATTTCAACGCGATTATGGTACTTTGCTTCTCTTGGCTTTTTGACCATCATTTCTGTTGAACGATGCATAGCCATTTGTTGGCCGCTTAAATACCGCATCATTCAAGGGAAGGGTCGAACAATGAAACTAGTATATGGAATATGGCTTACCGCTTTGCTGGTACTTATTCCTCTTCTTCCCTGGTTCGGTAACTTTGTTACCGTTTGTATTTTTTGGCCAATAACAAACACGGACGTGTTTCAAACATTTCCAGATACTTTTTATCTTTGTACCCCAACACCGTATAGTGCATCACTTTATGGAAACTGCACGTCAATTTTGTCGCTTATTTCAGCTATGATTTTCAACAATATTTTGTATGTCAAAATCGTGAACGCCTTGCGCAGACGACCAACAAGCTCAAGTGATGCACAGAATGAACGGGATCGTCATCAAATAACGCGCGTTCTGATCGCAAACGGAATCATCTTCTTTCTTTTACAAACTCCGTATCGCATCTGGACCTTAGATGATCTTATAGACCACAGTTCCCTAAACTTTAATCTATTCAGGTCTGGGGAAACAGAAACCTTTGTCATTTTCATTGCACAAATTCTGTTAATATTAAATTCTATTATTAATCCTTACTTGTACGTCTTAAGTTGCCGACATTATAGACAGGCCGTGCTGAAAGTGCTGCGCGGAAAAGCGTAAAATATGATTTAGTAGAGACTAGAGACGTTTACGACGTTGAAAACGGTGTTAAATATTGCTAGTCTCGGTTCCAAACTGGATTGTGCTCATTCGTCACGAAGAGAACAAGACTAATATCTGAGCTTATCTGATCTGGTCGATAGAGGGCAATGTGATTGGAAATTTAATGGTTACCAATTCAATACAGCATGCTTTTGATTTTGATTAAAACCAAGGTTAACATGCTGCTTAAACTTAATTGTATTTTTGTGCTTCCCAAATATTATAGTTGCCGAAAACATATATTTTGGTAGATTAAGGACCACAACATCCATATATCATGACTTTACTTTCAAAATGAGACTTTTTCGTGCTGAAAACTAGGCGCGTTGCATAAACTTCGACATGTTGTAAAAGCAGCATATTTCCACGTAACACGTGCGTTTTATACGACGTAGGTGTCCAAAATGTGTAATCGCTAAGTAATTATACGTTAAGTATCACACACATTTCAATGGACAATCTCTGCGTCTCAGAACATCACGTAGGCCTATAATTTTTAACACATCGCTGTAGCTTAGAATGATTTGATACAAACAAAAAGAATCATAATAATCATATCTTTAACAATTTGGAAATTGACAAATTCTGTGCATTTTCAACGATGTATCTACGTTAACTTCGCACGTGCAAAATCACTTTGATACAGTGGTTTTGAATAGATCGACGTGCGTATCGTTGGCCATGTCTCTCAGTATTCGAGTGGGCCCATTCGACTGGGAAATTTCTCGGTCGTCCGGGTAAAACCCGAGCGACTGGCTGTTTTAACCAATCAGCACAAATAACCCACTCGTTCTTATTTCATTCCCCTCGAACGACATACTCACTAAATCGGACCGCCCATGACGACCGAGAAATTTCCCAGTCGAATGGGCCCACTCGAATACTGAGAGACATGACCAACGATACGCACGTCGATCTATTCAAAACCACTGTATCGAAGTGATTTTGCACGTGCGAAGTTAACGTAGATACATCGTTGAAAATGCACAGAATTTGTCAATTTCCAAATTGTTAAAGATAGTCAAGGATAATGAGCATAATTTCTAACTACTAGTATTATTATGATTCTTTTTGTTTGTAGCAAATCATTATAAGCTACAGCGATGTGTTAAAAATTATACGTGATGTTCTGAGACGCAGAGATTGTCCATTGAAATGTGTGTGATACATTATGAATAGCCCCCCCGTTTTCCCTCTTTAATTTACAATATTAAATACACTGCTCCCGCTTCAGTATAGCGGTCTATGGGTATACCGGACACCACCTTTTGACCTGGCAGAAGTAGCCGAGATAATTGGACATAAATCTTCACTCATGCCTTGAACTTCGAGAATCTCATGTCCACACTGAGCACAGGTGGTTGAAATTGGATTACATCAGGGGATTTCCCTGTTAGCTGAGTTGAGCTGAGATTTATTCCAAATGCCGTTATTTTGTGTATTTTCGTTCAACAACTTTATTCAAGTTTTACTTTAACATAATTATTTAGTAGGTAGTGTAGTAGGTATGAACTTTCTATGAATAAAATTATCTTGTTCTATGTATTATAAACGTTTGAGTCAAATCGTGTTTTGATTAGTAATTTTGATAATAATTAGGGGCTGTGCAATAATTATGAGCCCTGGGGGGAGGGTAAAATTGGGGGGGGCAAGAAATTTTTGGCGAGACGAAAGGGGGGGGCAAGCAATTTTTGGCAAGCCGAGAGGGGAGGCAAGCGATTTTTGGCACGCATTCACGGGGCACCTTTTTAATAAAATGCTTTAAAAAGGCTTAGGAAAACGGTACGGAAACGCTTAAATATGCAAATTTTCCTGCTCGCTGCGCTCGCAACATATATCTAGACCATTTAAAGTTTGGAATTTGTGATCCCAAAAATTTGGCATGTTCAAGGGGGGGGGGCAAAGAATTTTTGGCGGGCCGAGAGGGGGGGGGGGCAAGCGATTTTTGGCGGGCCGAGAGGGGGGGAAAGCGATTTTTGGCGAGCCGTTCGGAAATTGTACCCCCCCGGGGCTGATAATTATTGCACAGCCCCTTATATTGTCATGAACTAGTGAATAGATTATACCAATTCAGGAAAAGTAGGATAATTCAATTAGGCTGCCCACTCGAAATGGAATGTTCAGTAAATCAACCGGCTTACATTTCACTCGACCGGGTTTTACACAAGACGAATCTCTGTATATCTGGCATGTATTTGATACGAGTAGTCTAATCAGCCAATCAGATCCGGTCGCAAAGTTTGCGAATTCGTGATTGATACACATGTGGTCACCTGAATCCCGCTCGTTAGCTAAAGTTTACAGCACCACTTAGAATGTACACGCGACGTCGACCGGTATAGCATTCATATCTACATACTAACAAAGTATGATGTTTTGCATAACTTTTATTTTGCATAAAGAAACACCGCGCGATGCGTGTTGTAAGGGTGCATACCACCAAATTAATGGCCCTCATCATTTATTAGACATTAGGATAATCATCCCAGAAAACAGAAACATACAGTCATGCAGCGTACACGTAAGTATGAAACATGTGTTTGAACCTGAGGTATACTAGTCTCAGGTTTGAACAAGAACACTAATTTATGCAGGATACACCCCCATGCAGCCTACGCCTATACGGCAGGTCTGACCAAACACGGAGAAGCTGAAGGTTACTCTGTTATTTATCTTCTACCTGACCAGCATGCAAATCCCTCAGAATTTAAACAACCGCAGGTCAAGGCCGTGTAGGCCCTATGTCTTGTTCGGCCGCTTTAGGGGCAGAATGGATCCATACGGTCACTGTTCTAATATTCTCTACTTTCAAAGAATAATTTATATTATATGTAGCCTAATACTAGGATTGTGGAGACAGATATCAGATATTGCTAATTCATTTGTTACATACACAGTCCGCTATATTTTGCCTTTTAAAATATAAGTTACCAATCATTGTGACATGCGCCCTTATTCACAACCACGAACTGCACGGGGTTTCCCAGCAAAACTTGTATTTTTTCATAGTGACCGTAAAGTATGATATTTTGCATATGCAAAACTACATATTTTGCCGAAGTATGTAGTTTTGCATATGCAAAACTACATACTTTTGGAAAGTATGTAATTTTGCATATGCAAAATATCATATTTTGCAAACGTATGTGGTTTTGCACGCAGCACCGGGATATACAATCTGATTGGCTACATAAACCCACTCGTACCGAATTAACGTATTGCCTGCAGTGTAAACACATGGGCCAGTTCTTGAAGCTTGTCTAGGGAAAAGCCTCTCAGACTTCAAACGGGTAAGCATACCAGTTTTTTGAAGGCCACGCCTAGTATCACGGAAAATTACAGGCATTAAGATGACATGATGGCAAATGAAGTTGCTGCATTGCCGTCATGTCACTTCGAGTCTACCTTGGCTCCTGCACTAGGACACACTTTTAATCCCAAGAAAGTCAACAAATAAACCCCATTCATCCATTTGACTGAATAGGACTGAATACACAGTCCATTCATAGATTTGTCACCTACCAGACAATAGAGATAAATCAATGAAGGACAAACTGATCACAGTACTAGGCACGTCCACACGGAGGGCTTTTTGCTTAAGCAATGCAGTTCTCAAGCAAAAGCCTCGGGAAATCTGCCGTACAAACGCTCTCGAGGATTTTAATCTCTAAAGTCTGCCCCAAAATGTATCCCCAAATTTATTTCCCAAGTGATCCTCGGGTTCCACTGCCATGTAACCGATACATTTTCCGATTCTTGGGTGCTGAGCATAACCCTGTATTAATATACGGCTCAATTTGGGTTACAGCAGGTATTTAAAATCTATGGTTACAGTAAGCTACCGGTTGCAATTCCAGATCTTGCGACATCAGAGTCAGATATTGGAAAACAGGCTGTAATTGAGTCATGTGGACACATACTCAGGTATTGACTTGGGGATCATAATTCTCGAGCACACCAATCCTCAAGAATTGTATGATTGTCTGAATATGACTAGTATTTGGCTAGTAATACATAATTTCACACACCACTGGTTAAAGTGGCCACTGGCTATTGTCATGAAACTTCCAACTGAAGTAGCCTATTGTTATCAGCATCACAATGGGTTTGAATGCATCATAAATTTTCATTCTTTTAGGTGTCAGAAATAAATAACATTTTTGGGCCCATCCATGTGACTTGTTTATGCAGGTCCTAAGGTAGGCTCGTAGTCACATGGTACCTGTACATTCTCTACTACCTTCCAGTCATGCTAGTATTTTTGAGCTGTGTATACATGGAAAAGAGTATATATATACTTGGAATATTAATGTTCATATAATGTTTGTTCAAATTATATGAATAGGCCCTCCCAGCCTGAAGCACCCTGTAATTCCATCCATCCATGTGTTGCATTCGACGTGTCAAATATAATTTTAAAATAACAATCTCACAATTATCCCTGCAATGCCTTTTGAAAATAATACAAATAACATACAATGTGTAATCCCGCAAATTATATTCACGTTCACAGTATTTTAATTCTAAGCCAGCCCGTTTATTACTGAGTTGTGAATACCGTACGTGTAAACATTTCCCAGAACATTAATGGCTTGGCTACTAACGGTTATACCAGATAGCCAACAACATTATTATCTTTCCACGTGGCTCTTTCACAACCTCCACGCTCTGTGGGCGGGTCAAAAGTCCGGTCGCATGGAAATTCACCGAGTCGATAATCTTGACCGAATGGAAAACATTACAACCGAGTGGACTCATTTCGTGATTGGTTAAGACGCCCGGTCGTGCGGATTTACCCCGGTCGACCAAGAAAAATCCCACTCGACCGGGCCCACTCGAATACACTGCGCACCCTCTACTTACCTCCCACGACCTGATCTATGCACAAAACGAAGATTGGGACCACAAGAAACCCCCTGTACCACAGAAAAAGGTTTTGGCACCCCCGGAAGAACGGGGATGACAACGCCCAGGTGTTGGTGTCGCCCAACACTAACGAGATATCGCCCTCACCAATTCGTTGCGACCAACAAGGACGTGTTTACGAAGAGCTCCAATTTCTGTTGAGAAATATCGTAGCAGCGTGAGGCTTATTTCCGAGTAACGGTTACGCAAGTATCAGTAATCACTTCGGTGATATTTTCTGTAACTTTAGCAAGATTTTTTTTCCATTTGTGATGTTTTTTCTTGCTAGTTTCTCGTAGTCTCTGTGGCCGAAGTGAGACCGCCCAAGTAAAATATTCATAGGTTTTCACTCGGCTCCCCCTGGTAATTCCACTGGGAGGTCGCCGGGATTTTTTCTTGGCGATCTCCCTTCTGTCCCGGCTACTTTGGCTTTCGTAGTCGGTGTTTTGATTCATTTTCCCTCGCACATGTGGTAAGCTTAAAATTCGCGGTTTTTTCGCTTAATAGTGCGGGGGCCTATGTCAAAACTGTTCCCATGCGCACCTCTCAGTAGTAGGGGATCTCGTGTTCACTTTTTGGATCCCGTGCGCCTTTTCATGTTTTGGGTTCTCTGGCGGTAGAGGAGGGGGTTCTCCCCTTGGGGGAGTCTGTGACCCCTTACAGGTTGACACTCTTGCTTATCCCCCTCCTCTTACGCCGGGGGTCCCTCCCTCCAGTCCCTTCGGAGACGAGAGGGAGTTTACATGTTTTCTTACCCTTTCTCCATTACAGGTAGTTATCAAAATGTCTAAAGAGAGTACTCCCCAAGGCGTTGGGGACCAGAAGCAAACCTCGGCAGTGTGTTGCGTGCAAGGCATTCCTTGGGAAAGACGATGCGCATGAGGCATGCCTGCTTTGTAGGTCGTGCTCACCGGACCAACCGTGCACCATTGACCGTGACTGGTCCAAGGAGGCCTGGGCTAGGTCCCTGGCCCATAAGGTGAAACTACAGAAGTCTCACCAACGTAAGGTGGAGGGGCTTAGGGACAGGAACCGCAAACGCCGTTCTTCTTCGCAGGAGTCGTCTGGCTCGGCGAAGAAAGTGTCCCTAGCCCCCGCCAGCCAGGGAGTTTGTCCTCCGTCCCTGGGTCCTCTAGCTCCAGGAGACCAGGTATGAGAGAGTCAATCTCTCTATCTGTCCCTCGGTCGGGCAGTCCCCAAGCCTTTTGGCTCCGCCCGCCCTTATGCTAGGAGGCTCGTACCCTCACGGCGGCTCCCTGAGCGCTACGGCGTCCGGGTCGAGTGCCGTAGGTGGGTATGCGGCCCCGGCATCCTCTGAGCAATGGGCTGGCTCGCGCCCGAGCGGCCACTCCTCGACGGCACCAGTTGCGGTCGGGTTGAGTGCCCCGGGCGTAGGCGCTGCTCAGGCGTCCTCCCCGTGTGCGGTCGACCTCAATGGTTCCACGGCTCGACCGTCGGAAGGCCTCCCGTCCGTCCAGGACGGTAGAGCGACCCCCGGCGGCAGCCATGGTCCACCGGTCAACCGCTCGGATCCCTTACGCTCGGCTCCTGGCCAGAGCGTGTTTCGGGATCCCTCCTCTGCCCTAACTGCTCCCTCGATGGTTGAGCATCCGAGATCCCAGAGCAGTCAATGCTCGGCATCGCAGGCTGAGGCACTGTCAACGCTCATCTCATCACTTTCGGACCCGTCGGCGTTAGACCGCATGAACCAACTCATTGGTTTGTTAGGCAAAGATCCCGGTCAGGTGCCCTCGGCGGTAACCCGACCAGTGGGTCCAGGTTTGCCTTCAACAGGTCCGGATCCGCAGTCCGATGCGATTAGCATAGAGGCTAGCTATGATGAGCTTTCAGATGGCTCTCAGAGTCAGACGGAGGTAGAGTCTTTTCGGGATTTTTCGACTCCCCCCAGGGCTGACAGAGAGGGCTCTGATATCCCCGTTGGGGTTCATCGCGACCCCGTCAGTCATTCAGCGCCTTTCTCGGTCTCCCTCGGAGCTTCCCAACAACCCTCTTCGGTCGGTATTCCCTTGCAGAGCCAAGCACTTTGGCCAGACACGTTCACCGTGGCCGACCAACAGGGTCGATCCTACTCTCTCTCGCGTTTGGTCCCAGGCCCCTCGTCGTTTCCTCCGCCAGTGAGTATGACCCAGTCCTTCCTTCCGTCAGGCTCACAGGCTCAGATTCCACACCTTCCCCGAGCTTAGCTGGCTCGACGTTCGCTGCAGAAACTCAAGGTTTCTCCTTACATTCGACCGCAGAGCGGTCGGGCCGCCTCGGTCCAGAGCGTGGCCCCAATCAGGAGCGATCTCGGTGGGGACGGGTTCCTCAGCCCCACCCGGCTCCACCTGGACGGTACCAGTGGAGTTATGATCAGTGTCGAGGCTGGGGGACCCTTATTCATTCCCAGCACCGACTCAAGGCTCCGAGGAGGACCAGTTGCGGAGAGGCTCCTTACTCCTAAGGTCTCGGCGGCCTTGTTCGCAGCCGTCCTATCGGACGCTAAGATGCGACTGGAGTTCGAGACACCTCCGCAACTGGCTTCCGACTTAGGATATGCGGCAAAGCCAGCTAAGCCCCCAAGTCAATGCCCTTCATCCCCTTATCGCGTGACATCAAGGCACTCACCACGGTCGTACAGGATAAGGGTGAGGTAGACCGCCTCCCGTGGCTGGCACGGGCGTTCCCCCACGTTACAGAGGATGTGGCGTTCTTAGAAACCCCCCTCTGTCCGGAGGCGGCCTATCGCCAGATGGAGCGGGATAAGGGGACCAAGTGTCGCCAGGAGAGCTCCCTCCCCTCAGGAGTTGAGGGAGCCCCCAGGCAGGCTGGACCAAAGGCGCCCCACAAGGTGCCTCCCTGGGATAAAGCCCGGGATGAGGAGCTACGGTCCCTGGAGTCTCTCGCCAGAGACGGGCTCCGCATTTCCAATGTCCAACAGCTCGTCAGCGCTCATCTAGCACGGAGCTTGCTGGACAAGGAAAGGTCCTTGTCTCCTGAGGCGACACTGAGGGCGGTACATGTGCTGGCTGACCTCAATCATCTCTCAGCGGAGCATTTCGCTCGGATTTCAACTCGGTCTGTCCTGGCGCGCCGAGCCTTGGTCGCCCAGGCGCTCAACTTCTCGGACCAAAGAGAGTTGAGGTCTGCTCCGTTTGGTACTGATCTATTCGGCGGGGCCTTTCCCAGGCTGACCGAAGATGAACGTACCAGACGGAAGGCGGCTAAGGAGGCCAGCCAACCAAAGGCACCGGCCACATCAGCGCCCAAGCGGTTTCGGTCCAAAGGTCAGACAGCCAACCCGACCTATATCCAGGTGCCCCAGCAGCAGCAGCTGGTTGCTCAGCAATTTCAGCAGCAGCAGCAGCAGTATCCTTCCCTCTTGCAACCGTTATTTCCGCCAGCCACCCATGCCCCCTCTGGCCCCGTGCGAGGTGCAAGAGGCGGCAGGCGGAATCACAACCGCAATCGCAGTCGCAAGGGAGGGCGAGGCAAGAGTGACGGTGCCGGTCGTAACGACCCGTCCGCCTATGGCGGACGCGGTCGGGGACACCGGTTCTGACTCCCTTCCGGGACCCGACCGCCCGCTCCCAGTGGGTGGTCGTCTCCTGGCATTTGCCAGGGCTTGGCGGGGGGTGACCTCAGACCGATGGGTCCTAGAGACAGTGTCTCTAGGCTACCAGATCGAGTTCACCTCCCGTCCTCCTCGGTTCCGGGGGGTTCGAGTCACCCCGTCACCGCTGGACCCCTTACAGAGGGAGGCCTTGGTGGGGGAGATCGAAGCTCTCCTAACAAAGAGAGCCATCACACCTCTCCCCAGGGCCTTCCGTACAGGCCATTACTCCACGTTCTTCCTTACCACAAAGAAATCCGGGGAGTGGCGCCCAATCCTCAACTTGAAGCCCCTGAATGCCTACATCAAGGCCCCACGTTTCCGGATGGAGACGCTGCGGGCGGTGTTATCTGTCCTTCAGCCAGGCTGGTGGGGAGTCACCCTAGATCTGAAAGATGCATACCTCCACGTACCAATCTGCGAGTCAGACCAGAAATGGCTTCGCTTCGTGTTCGACGGTACCGCCTTTCAGTTCCGGGTCCTCCCGTTTGGCCTCTCCACGGCCCCCCGGACATTCACTCGACTGGTCAAGTCGGTGGCAGAGTTTCTCCGGAGGAAGGGGATCACGATATTCGTCTACCTAGACGACTGGTTGTTGGTAGCCCCCTCTCCGCAGTGTCTGCGCCAGGATGTTCAGGGGGTGTGCAGGCTGGTAGAGTCCCTGGGGTTTATCATAAACCACCAGAAGTCTTTTCTCTCCCCATCTCAGTCGCCTCAGTTCCTAGGGGCGACTATAGACTTCGCCAGGGGCCGGGTTTCTCCTATAGACTCGAGGATCGCCGACGTTCGGCTCTGCGCTCTGCAGATCAGGCAGGCAGCATCGGTCCAGGCTCGGTCGTGGCTTCGCCTTCTAGGGCTGATGGCCAGCCTCATAGATCTGGTTCCAGGCTGCCGGCTACGCACGAGGAAGATACAGTTGTACTTCCTCGGACGGTATCGAGCGTGGCGCCATCCTTTGAGCCTCAGGATTCCGGTCACTCGGCATCTCCTCCCCTGCCTCTCCTGGTGGATAGGTCAGCTGAGTGTTCAGATAGGCGTTCCATTCCCGAAACCCCGCCCTTCCCACGTCCTTACCACGGATGCATCCAAGTCAGGGTGGGGAGCCCACTTTCAGGGCGTCAGGCTCTCCGGGCGTTGGTCGAGGACTCAAGCTCGGAGACACATCAATCTCCTCGAGCCGTGGGCCATTTTCCTCGCCCTCCGCCAGTTGGGTCTACGGATTCATGGCCTGTTCATCCTGGTCAGATGCGACAGCATGACAGCTGTGTCCTACATCAACAGGGAGGGGGGCACCAGAAGTCCCAGCCTTTGCAAGGAGACGGTGTCCCTCCTCCTGTGGTGTCTATGGAGGGATATTTCCCTCCGTGCGGAGCATCTGGCCGGGGTAGACAACACCCTGGCCGATTCACTGTCCCGAGGGGGGCTTCAGTCATCCACGCGCCTGGCCCAGAGGGGAGCGTCAGTAGAGTGGCATCTTCATCCAGCAGTCTGCCGTTCCATCTTCCAGAGGTTAGATCGCCCGCATGTCGACCTGTTCGCGTCTCATCGGAACCACCAACTTCCGACCTACTTCTCCTGGGGCCAAGACCCCCAGGCGATAGGCAGAGACGCCATGCGGGAGAGCTGGGAGGGCGTATTCGGTTACGCCTTCCCTCCCATTGCTCTGATCCCTCGGGTGCTAGAGAAGGTAGCCCGCTCTCCAGGCTGTATTCTCCTTCTAGTCGCTCCTCTCTGGCCCAAGCAGTGGTGGTTCCCCCGCCTCCTGGACCTCCTAGTGGGGGAGCCAGTCAGCCTTCCTCGCCGTGGGAATCTTCTGTCCGTTCCGTCACGCCAGCAGGTTCAGATGGGAGTGATCAACAACCTCCATCTGACTGTTTGGCGTATTTCCGCCAGTCCTACCAGGCGGCGGGACTTTCTGAGTCGGCTGCCGCGCTCGCTGCAAAGGCAAGGCGACAGTCGACTCGACAGACTTACGATTCGCGACTTCGCCGGTTCTACAGGTGGTGTGCCGGTCGAGAAATCGACCCCCATTTTGCCCCTGTAGGCGAAGTCGCGGACTTCCTTACAGAAGTTTTCCACGGCGGCTGTATGCCTCGGACTGCCCAAGCGTACAGGACGGCCATAGCAGCGGTCCATCATGGCTTTGGGGAGGCATGACTGTCTCCTCTAGTCCAGCCCTCTCCGCCCTCATTAAGGGCATGTTCTCGGAGAGGCCCCCAGTCCGTTCCCTGGTTCCGGAGTGGGACCTCCCGTTGGTGTTGCGATATCTAGCCGAATCCTTCGAGCCCATGGAGGACCTCTCGCTGCAGGACCTGACACTAAAGACAGTGTTCTTAGTGGCAGTGGCCTGCGGTCGGCGTTGTTCTGATATTCATGCTCTGTCGGTCGACGAGCACCATCTACGCTTTACCAACCGGGGTGTCTCCATCCTGCCTAGGACCGGTTTCTTGGCCAAGAACCAGACCATGTCATTTACTCCTTCCCCGGTGTTCCTCCCTGATCTGGTCCTGGTCGCAGGACAGGCGGAGAAACCGTCATGTCCCGTTAGGGCCCTTAGATCGTACTTAAAGCGTACCGAGAAGATCAGGGGGACATCAGGCAGCTTTTCATTACATCGGCCAGGCCATTTAGGCCGGCCGCTAGGAGCACTATCAGCCACTGGGTTGCCTCCGTCATCCGTTGCGCCCACCAAAAACATCACGAACGGATGACGGGTCCTCAGACACAGTCACAGTCACAGGTCAGGTGTCACGACATTCGATCCCAAGCAGCATCTTGGGCTTTCCACTCTGGGGTGTCCCTGAGGGAGGTGCTCGACGCAGCAGGCTGGAAGAGCCCCACCACCTTCCAGTCGACCTACCTCAAGGACGTCCTCGCAAGTCATTCAGCTGTAGGTACTTCAGCACTGCTTGCAGGCCGCCAGGGATCGGATCGAGGACGTTAGGTGAGTCTTGGGTTGGGTGGTTTTTTGTTGTGGTTGAGCGGAGTTTGCACTGTGTGCCCTCCTTACCACTCACGACTTTCTTCCACCTCCTTGCTCTCAGTGGTATTCTGTGCATAGATCAGGTCGTGGGAGGTAAGTAGAGGGTGCGCAGTGTATTCCCCTCTCAGAAGTGAGAGGGACATACACAAGCGCACGATACTTACCTCCCACGACCTGAGGCCTCCCCGCGTTTTGTGCGTTCCACCCCTCCCGAACGTCATACGTTCTCACACGTAGAGGGTCGCAAGAAACGTGTGTTGGTGAGGGCGATATCTCGTTAGTGTTGGGCGACACCAACACCTGGGCGTTGTCATCCCCGTTCTTCCGGGGGTGCCAAAACCTTTTTCTGTGGTACAGGGGTTTCTTGTGGTCCCAATCTTCGTTTTGTGCATAGATCAGGTCGTGGGAGGTAAGTATCGTGCGCTTGTGTATGTCCCTCTCACTTCTGAGAGGGGAATACTGATAGGCATGGCCAGAGAAGATGACGACACGTGCGTCCGATACCTACGTTTGGAAATCGCAATCTCTCTAGTAAGAGCGTTATACCGCAGACCATTAAGTATTGGGTTCTCTGATATTATTTTGATCAAAAATTAAATAATGTGAGTGTTGTTGGTTTGTTTAAAATACTAAGTACTAAAGTGGTAGATCATCATGATGGAAGTGGGTCACCAACAATCTTCTTTTGAGAAATTACAACTGCAATCGTGGTAATAACTTCTAGTAATTTAAGCTAATTTATGTAGATATAGCCTTGTCCATTTATGACTGAATTAAAGGATAAAATGAGCTGAATCAAATTTGTACCAATTTAAAAACACATAAAATTCAGTTTTAATCTACAGATGTTGCCAAAGATGAAATTAAAGAAGGTGGATGTAATATGAAATATATTTTGATATATAAAAAGTATCGACGATTTATTAAAATCATACACTGCAAAAAATGGTATTGCATTGAAACCACATTCGCAGAAGCAATTTCAGAACTTGCATTGATTAGTTGTACCTAATTGTTTTCATTTTATAATTGTTCGAAGTATGCCTGTTTATGCTGTATTTTGTATGTGTAAGTCAAAAAAAGATAAGAAAAACATTAACTATTCTAGCAAGGTCGCACCAGATGTTCAATTTCAATAGTAAATGAGGCTTCATTTTTCTGTTGTTAACGCTGGCATCGCTGATGTAAACATTGTTAAAAGCGTTTCTTTTGGTTCAGATATAATTGGTGTTTTCCACGCATGCTC
This sequence comes from Amphiura filiformis, assembly GCF_039555335.1. Lineage (NCBI taxonomy): Eukaryota > Metazoa > Echinodermata > Ophiuroidea > Amphilepidida > Amphiuridae > Amphiura > Amphiura filiformis. The sequence goes on along the minus strand of NC_092635.1, from coordinate 24,870,274 downwards.
ATCCATTTGATCAGAAACGATATTTTTAACTCATTGACTCAGATATTTCAAATTTCAATGTTAAAATGCACGCCGCATACAATAACCAGATAACATTTCAAACAAATTTCATATTTATCATCATCAATATAATTTACCTGCAGAGTGCAGACTATGGCAATATATTTTTCGTTAAGTTCAAATTATCAAGGAAAATTAGAATGGAGCCTAGAAAAGTGTAATTGTCATTATCCATAGCAACGACAATGTACTCGGCATGGTACTCGTTTTTGGTACATGAGGTTCCGGGTTCAATTCATGGCGATGGTGACTTGCTGGAAATAATGACTTAGAACAAACAATATTTGGCAACATCTGTAGATTAAATGCAGATTCCGCTCTCTCCATGATTCATTTATGGGTATACTAATACATGTATATCATAGTCAGTTTAAAAAAAGTATGATATCGGGTTAACCAATCAGTCCCCAGTTGTTCACGGAGCCATTAAGAATAGTACTATTTGAGCAAATAATAGCCCAGGCAAAGTAAGATATTACGCAAAGACTATTTTGGTTAAAATCAGAACAATTTCAATATCTGAACCCCGTGGAGCCCAAATTAACATTTGACCTTCTTGACTATATAACTCGAGAATAAAACTGGCTCCGTTCCCTATGATCGCGATGCCCCAATTGTCCTTTTTCCCTCTATCCCACAATGCACTATTCCAGGGGGTATGACGAAGTCAATTAACCTCATAGATCGTGTGCATCCGATGGTCTTTGCATGCAATTATTTTGTCTTAATATGGGCATACTGATTCCATATATGCGGATTATCGTAAAGGCCATCGATGGTACTAATTATGCAATTATTGAATACATGAGTGATGCAGTTACTGAGGGATGCAGAACACCTGTATAAGAGATTATTGTTTACATTTTATTTTCATCTCCGAAAAAGGTGAAACGGACACCGACCAAATATCACTGCGTGTCCCGTCATTAGGTTTTCACCTCTAGGTCTATAAAATGTATACAAAGTTAGGTTTCAATAACAGGAAACTTTTTTTGCGACGACACCATGTCAATAAGGCATAGAAATGTTGTTTTTTGCCCCCGTAAGGTATTAGTGCAACGTGCGTCATTATCATGATTATCGGTGATATCTTTTTTGTGATGAAGGCACCAGCCGAAATGTCCGTATTTCCAGAATGTAATGAACATAACTCTGTATTCATACCCCCATGGAATAGTGCATGATGGGAAGAAGGGGAAAAGGTCTATTGCGAGTGCGAAGTGGCGTCGAGCGCGTCATCAGCGGTGGTTTTTAAGTTGGATTGTCATCATGGTACAGTACTTTGAGCACGTAACCAGTGCTTCTCGAGAACTATACATCGGAGACCAATAGTTGGTCATTTTGGTTTTATGCAAAATTAGACCCCCTTTAGGCTTTACTCCACTGGCAATTTGTAGAACTTTTACATGTAGTATGGTATTCTGTGAACCTAATGAAATGCTTTGTAGTGATAAAATATGTTACAATTAACTTGAAGTTGAGAGAAAAAAAAAGTAGCTAGACTGCCTGGATTTTAAATCGAAATAAATAAATAATCCACGTAGACGTATTTGTGCTATCCCAGTGTTGCATTACACCCAATCTCTTTCTTATAATATAGGTAGCTATAATGATTATATAATATATGATTATAATTATGTGGAATTTGAAAGTTTGGCCAAGGCGACATAACTGAATTACGAGGGGACAGACTTACTGAATTATGCTGCGCCAACAACCTAGCCATCATGAATACTTGCTTCAAACACCACAAAAGAAATCTGTACACATGGAAATCACCTGGCGACCGTTGCAGAAATCACATCGACTACATCATGATGAAAAGAAGGTGAAAATTAAGTGTCATGGTCACTCATGGATGCAAAGACATACCACAGTGTCATCGCCCCGATATCTTCATGGCAGAAATCGTGTTGATAGGTTGAATCCACAGCCACGCATTTTGTTCCGACCTGTTTAATAGTTTTGAGATGCATAATGGGCTGAGGGGTATCTGACTAAGTAAGGCTATTGACAATAGCCCGGTGACTGACCTCTCTGTGTGTGAGTGAGCATGGTATGCACCATGAGGTCTTTTAGACTGCCTCCACAAGTGGCCTACGCTGCGCTATAGTTCGGCACATATAAATTCAAAATTTTTGTCAGTTTTTGAGCTCAATACGCACGGTTCTTTCGCAATACGCAAGCTAACGACTATCATGTCTTTTCAACACATAATTGAGTGGCCCAGTATAAAAACGGCCCATGGCACCTTTTTCGTAATTGGGAGAAATCGGCACTGTAAATGTACGAATGTTCAATAAAATACATACGAAATTTGATGCCTAAAAGATTAAATTGACAACATTCCCGAGTTACATTCATCATGTGTTATGTTTGTATGGATGACCTTTGGTGACCTTTGACATTTTTCAACAGCGCCCTCTATTTTTCAAAAGTGTGCCATGGGCCGTTTTTATACTGGGCCACTCAATTATGAAGTTGCTGCATTGCCGTACCTGTACATTCTCTACTACCTTCCAGTCATGCTAGTATTTTTGAGCTGTGTATACATGGAAAAGAGTATATATATACTTGGAATATTAATGTTCATATAATGTTTGTTCAAATTATATGAATAGGCCCTCCCAGCCTGAAGCACCCTGTAATTCCATCCATCCATGTGTTGCATTCGACGTGTCAAATATAATTTTAAAATAACAATCTCACAATTATCCCTGCAATGCCTTTTGAAAATAATACAAATAACATACAATGTGTAATCCCGCAAATTATATTCACGTTCACAGTATTTTAATTCTAAGCCAGCCCGTTTATTACTGAGTTGTGAATACCGTACGTGTAAACATTTCCCAGAACATTAATGGCTTGGCTACTAACGGTTATACCAGATAGCCAACAACATTATTATCTTTCCACGTGGCTCTTTCACAACCTCCACGCTCTGTGGGCGGGTCAAAAGTCCGGTCGCATGGAAATTCACCGAGTCGATAATCTTGACCGAATGGAAAACATTACAACCGAGTGGACTCATTTCGTGATTGGTTAAGACGCCCGGTCGTGCGGATTTACCCCGGTCGACCAAGAAAAATCCCACTCGACCGGGCCCACTCGAATACTGATAGGCATGGCCAGAGAAGATGACGACACGTGCGTCCGATACCTACGTTTGGAAATCGCAATCTCTCTAGTAAGAGCGTTATACCGCAGACCATTAAGTATTGGGTTCTCTGATATTATTTTGATCAAAAATTAAATAATGTGAGTGTTGTTGGTTTGTTTAAAATACTAAGTACTAAAGTGGTAGATCATCATGATGGAAGTGGGTCACCAACAATCTTCTTTTGAGAAATTACAACTGCAATCGTGGTAATAACTTCTAGTAATTTAAGCTAATTTATGTAGATATAGCCTTGTCCATTTATGACTGAATTAAAGGATAAAATGAGCTGAATCAAATTTGTACCAATTTAAAAACACATACAATTCAGTTTTAATCTACAGATGTTGCCAAAGATGAAATTAAAGAAGGTGGATGTAATATGAAATATATTTTGATATATAAAAAGTATCGACGATTTATTAAAATCATACACTGCAAAAAATGGTATTGCATTGAAACAACATTCGCAGAAGCAATTTCAGAACTTGCATTGATTAGTTGTACCTAATTGTTTTCATTTTATAATTGTTCGAAGTATGCCTGTTTATGCTGTATTTTGTATGTGTAAGTCAAAAAAAGATAAGAAAAACATTAACTATTCTAGCAAGGTCGCACCAGATGTTCAATTTCAATAGTAAATGAGGCTTCATTTTTCTGTTGTTAACGCTGGCATCGCTGATGTAAACATTGTTAAAAGCGTTTCTTTTGGTTCAGATATAATTGGTGTTTTCCACGCATGCTCATCCATTTGATCAGAAACGATATTTTTAACTCATTGACTCAGATATTTCAAATTTCAATGTTAAAATGCACGCCGCATACAATAACCAGATAACATTTCAAACAAATTTCATATTTATCATCATCAATATAATTTACCTGCAGAGTGCAGACTATGGCAATATATTTTTCGTTAAGTTCAAATTATCAAGGGAAAATTAGAATGGAGCCTAGAAAAGTGTAATTGTCATTATCCATAGCAACGACAATGTACTCGGCATGGTACTCGTTTTTGGTACATGAGGTTCCGGGTTCAATTCATGGCGATGGTGACTTGCTGGAAATAATGACTTAGAACAAACAATATTTGGCAACATCTGTAGATTAAATGCAGATTCCGCTCTCTCCATGATTCATTTATGGGTATACTAATACATGTATATCATAGTCAGTTTAAAAAAAGTATGATATCGGGTTAACCAATCAGTCCCCAGTTGTTCACGGAGCCATTAAGAATAGTACTATTTGAGCAAATAATAGCCCAGGCAAAGTAAGATATTACGCAAAGACTATTTTGGTTAAAATCAGAACAATTTCAATATCTGAACCCCGTGGAGCCCAAATTAACATTTGACCTTCTTGACTATATAACTCGAGAATAGAACTGGCTCCGTTCCCTCTGATCGCGATGCCCCAATTGTCCTTTTTCCCTCTATCCCACAATGCACTATTCCAGGGGGTATGACGAAGTCAATTAACCTCATAGATCGTGTGCATCCGATGGTCTTTGCATGCAATTATTTTGTCTTAATATGGGCATACTGATTCCATATATGCGGATTATCGTAAAGGCCATCGATGGTACTAATTATGCAATTATTGAATACATGAGTGATGCAGTTACTGAGGGATGCAGAACACCTGTATAAGAGATTATTGTTTACATTTTATTTTCATCTCCGAAAAAAGGTGAAACGGACACCGACCAAATATCACTGCGTGTCCCGTCATTAGGTTTTCACCTCTAGGTCTATAAAATGTATACAAAGTTAGGTTTCAATAACAGGAAACTTTTTTTGCGACGACACCATGTCAATAAGGCATAGAAATTTTGTTTTTTGCCCCCGTAAGGTATTAGTGCAACGTGCGTCATTATCATGATTATCGGTGATATCTTTTTTGTGATGAAGGCACCAGCCGAAATGTCCGTATTTCCAGAATGTAATGAACATAACTCTGTATTCATACCCCCATGGAATAGTGCATGATGGGAAGAAGGGGAAAAGGTCTATTGCGAGTGCGAAGTGGCGTCGAGCGCGTCATCAGCGGTGGTTTTTAAGTTGGATTGTCATCATGGTACAGTACTTTGAGCACGTAACCAGTGCTTCTCGAGAACTATACATCGGAGACCAATAGTTGGTCATTTTGGTTTTATGCAAAATTAGACCCCCTTTAGGCTTTACTCCACTGGCAATTTGTAGAACTTTTACATGTAGTATGGTATTCTGTGAACCTAATGAAATGCTTTGTAGTGATAAAATATGTTACAATTAACTTGAAGTTGAGAGAAAAAAAAAGTAGCTAGACTGCCTGGATTTTAAATCGAAATAAATAAATAATCCACGTAGACGTATTTGTGCTATCCCAGTGTTGCATTACACCCAATCTCTTTCTTATAATATAGGTAGCTATAATGATTATATAATATATGATTATAATTATGTGGAATTTGAAAGTTTGGCCAAGGCGACATAACTGAATTACGAGGGGACAGACTTACTGAATTATGCTGCGCCAACAACCTAGCCATCATGAATACTTGCTTCAAACACCACAAAAGAAATCTGTACACATGGAAATCACCTGGCGACCGTTGCAGAAATCACATCGACTACATCATGATGAAAAGAAGGTGAAAATTAAGTGTCATGGTCACTCATGGATGCAAAGACATACCACACAGTGTCATCGCCCCGATATCTTCATGGCAGAAATCGTGTTGATAGGTTGAATCCACAGCCACGCATTTTGTTCCGACCTGTTTAATAGTTTTGAGATGCATAATGGGCTGAGGGGTATCTGACTAAGTAAGGCTATTGACAATAGCCCGGTGACTGACCTCTCTGTGTGTGAGTGAGCATGGTATGCACCATGAGGTCTTTTAGACTGCCTCCACAAGTGGCCTACGCTGCGCTATAGTTCGGCACATATAAATTCAAAATTTTTGTCAGTTTTTGAGCTCAATACGCACGGTTCTTTCGCAATACGCAAGCTAACGACTATCATGTCTTTTCAACACATAATTGAGTGGCCCAGTATAAAAACGGCCCATGGCACATTTTTCGTAATTGGGAGAAATCGGCACTGTAAATGTACGAATGTTCAATAAAATACATACGAAATTTGATGCCTAAAAGATTAAATTGACAACATTCCCGAGTTACATTCATCATGTGTTATGTTTGTATGGATGACCTTTGGTGACCTTTGACATTTTTCAACAGCGCCCTCTATTTTTCAAAAGTGTGCCATGGGCCGTTTTTATACTGGGCCACTCAATTATATTCAAGTGCAAGGAAAAATATATGGCTTCTTTAGAATAAAAAAATACGGGAGCTATTCATCATTTTCTACCCTGGTATCCAAAGATTTATCGTCTGAATATCAAATCGTGCATAGCACATTCACATGTATCGATCCGGGGGGTCTTCGAAATTTTTTGTACGGGGTGTGCATCAAGGCCAAGTTTGAGCATGAAACCGAACAACAGTTCAGATATGAGGCGATGAACCGAGATACATCAAGTGAAACCAAACCTGAATCCTTGTGGGTAACATAGAAAACCATATTGACACAGGCAGCTGAGCAAACAATTGGAAGCCAAAAGAGTTCCCAAAAAGCCATGTACTAGCTAAGAAGTACTTGAGCTGGCTGAGGAAAAGACCAGGTTGCGCAAACAGAGTAACACACCAACCCAGAAACATCGATACAAAGAACTATGTGCTGAGATCCAGAGGCGGATCAGAAGAGACAGCATAACATGGCTTGAAGAACAATGTTAGCAGATCAGACTTTAATGCAACCGGAAAATCCAAGGCAGTATTTGAACAGATTAGATCGGTAAAAGCCAAGTCCACCCCAACACAGCAAGCATGCATCAAGGATAAAGAAGAAAGGTAATTAATGAGTCGGAACATTATCATGAACAGATGGAAAGAATTAGGTGGGAAAACTGTTTGAAAAACCAGATGGAGAAGTACCACTTTCCATGCCAAAAACACCGGTTGAAGTCAGAGGTAGAACCACCACTTCTCATATATGAAATTGAGCAAGTCAGCAAACTCAAGACTAAGAAATCACCAGGTCTTGACGGAGTACCTGTCCTGCCGAGCTAATAAAATCCATAGGACGGTATGGATTAGAAGCATTACACCAACTATGCACAAGTATATGGACAAGTTGTGAGTGGCCAAAAGACTGGAAAATACGAGAGTTGGTGATGCTATTCATCAGTCATACCAGCAAAGTTCTCTTAATGATCACCATACATCGCCTGAAAGCAAAACTGGAGCAAGAACTACCAGAAAGAACAAGCTGCTTACAGGAAAAGCCGAGGAACTAGACACATGTTGGTTTGCCTTCACATATTGATGGAGAAGATGCTTGGAATAGGTGATGAAGTCTTCGTCATGTTCATTGTTTATTCACAGGCGTTTGATTCAGTCAGCCACGTTAAACTGTTTGCTGTAATGGAAGAAATGGGTTTCCCAGTACATCGTGTGTTTCTTCTCTAATCCTTGGATGTAAACCAGAGAGGAAAGATCAGGTGGAATGGATAAAATACAGATCAGTTCAGCATGAACAAAGGTGTGAGACAGGGCTGCATTTTGTCACCATATCTTTTCGTGACATACACAGGGAAAGGGATGAGGGATGCTGACGTGGATACTTATGGCATCAAAGTAGAAGGCATACCAATCTCAAATCTCCGATATGCAGACGACACCGCACTCCTTGAAACATCAGCAGAGGACATAGAAAGATTAGCAACAGCGATAGATGCAACTGGCAAAGATATTGTGATGTGCCCTGAGCAATTTGATTTAATTTAATTATTTAACTTTGTTTACAAGCTGAAAGTATTTCATGAGATGGGAAACCCCCTTGTATTTTGGAGTTCCCCCAAATTATTGTAAACAAAGTCAGATCTATGTTTGGAACTTGGAAATCCCCAGTTCAGTATATTGCACCATAGTCAGAAAAAAACCCAGGAAGTGATGTAATGTGAAAGGTGAATGTGTATAATTAATATTGGGAAATCCCAAGATTGCAGCAATGTTGTGAAAATGTGATTGAAGTAATGGTTTATTAATAGATGGGTTTTTTTGCATGAGTACTGATATAAAAAGCTCGAGGTTTTGTTGGGACTTTACAGAGTGTCATGGGAGATTGAAAACTCCACATGTGTGTGATGGTCTTCGTGCTTCAAAAAGAAGTACATTTTAACCAGTTTATATAGCCAATAATTGAGCTAATTTTAATACAGCAACGAAGAAGACAGCGAGCACACAAAAGTGCTCTTCCTCATCAAAGGATTAAAAGTTCTTCTGTCAAATTGCTGGAGTTTGCTGGGTTTGTGAAGGCCACGCATCTGTCAAAAAACAGCGGAGCTGTGTTAAAGAAACCTGTTCCCTGGAAAAGAGTGATTGGTGAAAGAAACGCCATTTTTGGAGAAAGCAGCGCAATGAGATATATTTGAGGAGAAAGCAGCGCAAGGAGATATATTTGTGGAGATAGCAGCGCAAAGGAGATTGGAGGAAGCATCATCATTGTTGCATGAGGATTTTATATGCAAGGATTTATAAATGCAAGTGTACGATGGACTTTGCTGATTTTCGCAGAACAAGTGGATAAGGATATATTACATCAGTCGTCCAGAACATTGCAAGAACTCTAGAATCACCAACAAGAAGACCGCTGGTTAAGTACCAATAGAATAAAACTGTCATTGTGTGATTTTATTGTAATTGTTGTTATATGTACCAAGCATACTTTATTTTTCAATTAAAGACTTAGATTTGTTAGCTTAAAATCAAACAGTGTATTTGTGTTGTGCATTCGTGTGAGTTCGGGTAAAAGGTGATTTTGGCCTTGAGTAAAGTACGACTCGTAACAAAATGAATCTCAAAAAGAGTACAACATCACAATAGATGGAGATGAAGTTCAACAGTTCAACCACTTCAAGTACCTGGGCTGAAAACATCCAATGCAAATTGCACAGTAGACATCAAAGCCAGGATTGGAATGGCCAAAGGAAGAATGGTTGAACTTCAGGATCTGTGGAATGATCGAAACCTTGCAACAGAACTGAAAATGAAACTGATCTAGATATTGGTATGGAGTGTACTCCTATGTGACTTGGAAGGCTTTACTATGACTAAAGCCGATGAGAACCGGGTTGGAACCAGTTGTGAAGAGACAGCTGCTTGGAGAGTTAGTAACAAGAAAGTTACCCTATCGTGGGCACATCCTCAGAGGAAGTGGCAGTGCACTAACACTCCAGGTAATTGAAGGAAAAGTTGAAAGGCAAAGGAAGAGAGGACGACAGAAGAAATAATGGTTTGACATCAAAGAATGGACAGGAATGAACCTAGTGCAAGCAAAGCGTCTAGCTTAGAACAGAACAGCTTGGTAGAAGGAGATAAGGAGATGCAGCCAGGTGGTAGCCAATCGTCAGCAGTGACGGCGGCCGAAGAAGAAGTTGTTGTTTTCATCTTGTAAGTTGTAAAATATCAGCTAATTAAACTCGTTCTAGCTAATTTGCAGATAAACAGAAAAACCAAAATACCGGCATACAATCAATGTAGAACAACCCTAATAAGATATTTTGAGTTAATAATGCTGCCCTTATATATAATTCATCATAAATCGATGATAGTATTTAATTGCAGAGCTTTCTACATGTAGCTGGGCTTCTGGCGACCTAGTTTTGACTGTTTTAAATATTAAAGTAGAACAGCTCAGAATGGTTTCAAAACAAGCAGGGCACATTTTATTCCCAGCATATCATTTATTACATAATAGCGTTATGTTTTCATTCAACACAAGAACGGAAATTGGCAGCAAAGTATTAAAATGTTTCGTGAATGTCACACGACTGTTTCACCATTTACCTTTAAACGTGTCGGACTAGTTCTATAGGGTGTTTCAGAAAACCCGCAATATATTTCTTGTCAAGTATATTTCTACATTTTTGAAACATTAAAATGAATAATCACTGTAGTCGGATATGTTCCAAATCATTCTCCATTATACAGAATTTGACGGAGTTTGATGGCAGGGGCGGATCCAGCTCCTTAAAAGAACACCTTTGACGATTTTTTGGCGATTTTGATCCCCATTTTGGAAAAATGTCCGACTCCATGCAGGGCCAGGGGAACCTTGAGCATTTAAAAATCTTGAGTATGCTATGAATTTGCTCATAATTTTAATATGTTATGTTAATTTTGATAATTGGTTTTATAAGAAACTTGTAAATAAAAAGAAATTAGAAAGGGTATTTTTCCCAAAGAAAGCATCAGCAATCTAAAATTAGTCTTTTATTCAAGTCTTGATTGTCACAGCATACAAAAAATCCCCATAAATCCTATAACGTTTGTGGACTAACCTTATTTTTTTTTAAATGGTCAAATATTAAAGTTGGACTTTTATTTCCATACGGTTCTAACGAAGGGATTAGGATTGTCAGGAAATTGGAATCTGGAGTAGTTACACTATACAATTTATAAACATTATACTCTTCAGAGGTTGAAATTGTAGTAAACATCTCTTAGAAAATAGATTTACGTGTTCATATCTGCCTTCTTGTGTTTATAATGGAGTGCATTGTACAAGAGCCTGCCTTGCCATTTGGGTAACTAAATCAATATGCTAACAACCATAGACCGTGAAGAGATGGACGGTCGTCTGGATCGTAATTCTATAGAAATTTCATTATGCTGAGACCATGTACGTCTCGCTCGCACCTGTTGGATTAGCGTGTTTGAAAGAAGCGGCATTCAATCGAAGTACACACGTTGTCTCTGACACAGTTACGACTGCAATGTAAACTCTGTTGTCACAAAACAATTCTAGTTACAAGAAATGAAACGGTAAAAAACGCTTATTTGCTGCAGTTTCAAGTTAATTAAATAAATACATATATTCACCGTTTCGATTTCTCTAACACTACCTGTTACTCTGGCATTGAATGAGTTTCAATTTGTGTTATATAAGCCTTGGTCTCAACGTCATGCTTGCACGGATGCTCAGAGCACAAAATTCCATTGGTTTGCGCCTGATAATGCAATTGAGTGGACGAGAGTTGGGTTATTGACCTTTTGTACGGTAAATCGATTCGATGGCAGGTTTGAAGACTATCTTGCCTTTGTGTTTAGGCGAGACGATCATAGCTTCAAAGGATATGCCGCAGATGACCGTCCATGTCTTCACGGTCTATGTAACAACAGAGTACTCTTTCTTGCCACTGGATCGATGACCAACCAATAGACAAATGAATGTTTCCTGTCTGGATGACAAACCAAATTGTAACCAAGAAGTAATATTTCATACCCGTGCATGAAGAACCAATACCAAACCACACAGAACTCTTTCCTGCCTCAATAATCAACCAATACTAACCAAATGGCATCTTTCCTCAGGGGCGGTGGAACTTGATTATTACCATTGATTACTGGGGTGGCAATCAGTTCAAGGCAGTATCCCCCGAAGCCCACATAACTGTGTTTTATAGCAAATTGATGTTCTCAGTCATCAAATTGTAGTAACATGAAATTTGGAATTGAATAAAAATACTGGACTTACTATTTTAACAACGCTACGTTGCGTGTAATACCATCACACTAAGTCTTCATCAGTCAACTGACCCGCTGGACTGGTCATGTGACAGACGTCTAGGGATCGGCATGATGGATATTTTTCCAAAAGTTAGAAAGCACTAGACGTTCGCTTTTCGTATCTCTTTCCTTGTTGGAAAGGTATAACGTTGAGGAGATAGGAACATGTACCGTCATCCGGGACCTACTCTGCCATGTTTGGCTGAGTAACGGTACATGAACACGGTCTTTGTGCCTTTTGTAAATTAGTCATTGTGTAAAGCTGTGTTTATACCCATGGGTTGCTCATCATCAGACTGAATCCTTGTCGTTAACTGCACAAGTTATGTGTGCAATTCTAGAGAACGTTGACCGACAGAGGGTGTCAATATAGGCCTACGTGTCGCTTTTGAAAAACAGCGATTCATGCGCATGCTCAACAGGCAAATACGACGGCGATTTAGTACACTGATCATGCGTGCGATTCAGATTTCTGCAAAAGCGATTGAGTATAAATGCATCTTTAGAAATGACTGGCGATTGTGTGTTCTCAAGTGGGTTTTATCATGTTAATTAGTGACCTGACACACATTTGTATTGGTTCGATCAAGCATTGATTGTTTGTACTGGATCGTTCAAGCATCTCCAACAAATTTTTCAATGTAAGTGCCTCTGGCCCTAGTGGAAGTAAAAACGGATACTATGGCCAGAGTTCTAGGGCTAGAAAGCACAAACAATCTAAAATTAGTCTTTTATTCAAGTCGTTGGGCTTGATTGTCACAGCATACAAAAAAAAAAACAAAACCCTATAACTTTTGTGGACCAACCTTATTCCAAAAATTTCATTATGCTGAGACCATGTAAGTCTCGCTCGCACCTGTTGGATTAGCGTGTTTGAAAGAAGCGCCATTCAATCGAAGTACACACGTTGTCTCTGACACAGTTACGACTCAGTGCAATGTAAACTCTGTTGTCACAAAACAATTCTAGTTACAAGAAATGAAACGGTAAAAAACGCTTATTTGCTGCAGTTTCAAGTTAATTAAATAAATACATATATTCACCGTTTCGATTTCTCTAACACTACCTGTTACCACAGAGAACCTATTCTTGAGAGGGCACTCTATTCACGTGGTTTCTTTTTCAACGCTAAAAGATCACGAATTTTGGTGGTTTGCAAATGAAAAGTGTCCGCACTATCGATTGATTACGTAACTGTTATGAATAATTTATTAAGTTTTTCAATGCAATCGCCTCGACCCATTAATACATATTATCTGTATTATCAAAGTACTTGGAATAGCAATACGGTGAGTTCACTGAACTACGCCCTAATACTGATGGAGTTTTAATGGCGTTTAATGGCGTTAATCCTCTCCATACACAGATGAACAAATACAATAGATGCAGGTCAACACGTATGACCTCCTATGTGACATGTTATATGTGATGTACAAAACCCTGAATATCATAAAGATCAGTATTCGTTTGTGCATATGAACTGCACATTTACGTTGCTAAATATTACTCATTATATATAATGACAAATATTGGTATTATGACAATACGGTATATACATTGTATATAAAACGACTAATAGATCCCACTATCATGGCGTCAGGTCAATGTTCATCATATCCCGTATGTTTCTTAAAATTCATTCATATTTGAGACAAATTGCTGTGCCCATTTTATAGGTGCACAGGTGGATCCGTGTTTTTTTTAATTTTCATATCCTTTTAATGAAAGAATTAAGGTTTTCCACTGCACGGGGGCCACAAGGGTGATACTAATTTTAATGCTCTATTTTCAAAACGAATACGTGTTCCCGGTTGGCTCTATAGCGATTTCACAGAAAAGGTATTTCTAGTGCAATGCAGCGTCGGACTCTAGCTGAGAGCGTAGCCTAAGTCATTACGGACTCCAAGAAGGGCTCTCCATACACAAATGAACAAACACAAAGGAGGGTAGTCTCCTCCGTGACCAGCTTGATTTCGATGGAGCGGAACCAAATTGGCTGCGGAGGAGACGGGTTATTTTGCCATGCAAATTTTTCAGTGTCAGCCGCCTGCTGTTACTCTGGCATTGAATGAGTTTCAATTTGCGTTATATAAGCCTTGGTCTCAACCAGGAATAATAGACAAAGGGATAGGCATCCTAGTCTGCTGCCCTCTTTCGAAATATGTATCCTAGGTCTCACAATAGGCGGATTAGCGGCCATTTTGTCTTCGACATGATTTTATTCACATGTCCTTATATTTTAGTACACAAATATATAAGTTAACAGGTTTACTATTTTTAAATTATATTTTGAGTATATTCTGTAGTAAATAGATCAAATGACGGTGATTGTTCAGGTATTATATGCTTGATAAAATTAAACTGTTTGACCAGCTAGTATTCTCCTCCGCCGTCAGTGTGATTCCAGTCACTCCACGTACCGTGTTGCGAAGGTGGAGGAGACTAAAGCTGTATTGCCGAACACGCATGCGTTAAAAAATATGTAGCCTAGGTCGAACAATAGCGTGACGTAGTTTCCGGCATTGTTCGACTTAAAATGCTACACGCTATTGTTCGATTTTTTTTTAACCCCTTCCGTTTCCGTTAATACAGCTTTAGTCTCCTCCACCTTCGCAACACGGTACGTGGAGTGACTGGAATCACAATGACAGCGGAGGAGAATACTAGCTGGTCAGAGAATTTAATTCTATCAAGCATATAAGACATGAACAATCACCGTCATTTGATCGATTTACTACAGAATATATTGTATACACAAAATATAATTTTAAAATTGTAAACCTGTTAACTTATATACTTGTGTACTAAAGTATAAGGACACGTGAATAAAATCATGTAGAAGACAAAATGGTCGCTAATCCGCCTATTGTCTAGACTTAAACTACATCTTCTGGTTTGTTACGTAATACTAGGATGCCATGCCCTGTTTGCGCCTGATAATGCAATTGAGTGGACGAGAGTTGGGTTATTGACCTTTTGTATGGTAAATCGATTCGATGGCAGGTTTGAAGACTATCTTGCCTTTGTGTTTAGGCGAGACGATCATATAGCTTCAAAGGATATGCCGCAGATGACCGTCCATGTCTTCACGGTCTATGTAACAACAGAGTACTCTTTCTTGCCACTGGATCGATGACCAACCAATAGACAAATGAATGTTTCCTGTCTGGATGACAAACCAAATTGTAACCAAAAAGTAATATTTCATACCCGTGCATGAAGAACCAATACCAAACCACACAGAACTCTTTCCTGCCTCAATAACCAACCAATACTAACCAAATGGCATCTTTCCTCAGGGGCGGTGTAGACGTTCGCTTTTCGTATCTCTTTCCTTGTTGGAAAGGTATAACGTTGATGAGATAGGAACATGTACCGTCATCCGGGACCTACTCTGCCATGTTTGGCTGAGTAACGGTACATGAACACGGTCTTTTGTGCCTATGTAAATTAGTCATTGTGTAAAGATGTGTTTATACCCATGGGTTACTCATCATCAGACCAGGCGGCTGACACTGAAAAATTTGCATGGAAAAATGACCCGTCTCCTCCGCAGCCAATTTGGTTCCGCTCCATCGACATCAAGCTGGTCACGGAGGAGACTACCCTCCTTTGTGTTTGTTCATTTGTGTATGGAGATCCCTTTTTGGAGGCCGGAATGACTTAGGCTACGCTCTCAGCTAGAGTCCGACGCTGCATTGCACTAGAAATACCTTTTCTGTGAAATCGCTATAGAGCCAACCGGGAGCACGTATTCGTTTTGAAAATATAGCATTAAAATTAGTATCACCCTTGTGGCCCCCGTGCAGTGGAAAACCTTAATTCTTTCATTAAAAGGAAATGAAAATTAAAAAAAACACGCATCTACTGTGCACCAATAAAATTGGCACAGCAATTTGTCTCAAATATGAATGAATTTTAAGAAACATACGGGGTATGATGAACATTGACCTGACGCCATGATAGTAGGATCTATTAGTCGTTTTATATACAATGTATATACCGTATTGTCATAATACCAATATTTGTCATTATATAATAATGAGTAATATTTAGCAACGTAAATGTGCAGTGGCATATGCACAAACGAATACTGATCTTTATGATATTCAGGTTTTTGTACATCACATATAACATGTCACATAGGAGGTCATACGTATGTGTATGGAGAGGATTAGCGCCATTAAACGCCATTAAAACTCCATCAGTATTAGGGCGTAGTTCAGTGAACTCACCGGATTGCTATTCCAAGTACTTTGATAATACAGATAATATGTATTAATGGGTCGAGGCGATTGCATTGAAAAACCTAATAAATTATTCATAACAGTTACGTAATCAATCGATAGTGCGGACACTTTTCATTTGCAAACCACCAAAATTCGTGATCCTTTAACCCTGTATCTTGTGTTTATTATGGAGTGCATTGTACAAGAGCCTGCCTTGCCATTTGGGTAACTAAATCAATATGCTAACAATACAACAGAGTACTCTTCCTTGCCACTGGATCGATGACCAACCAATAGACAAATGAATGTTCCCTGTCCCTGAATGACAAACCAAATTGTAACCAAAAAGTAATATTTCATACCCGTGCATGAAGAACCAATACCAAACACAGAACTCATTCCTGCCCCAATAACCAACCAATACTAACAAAATAGCATAATCTTTCCTCAGGGGCGGTGGAACTTGTTACGAGTCGTACTTTACTCAAGGCCAAAATCACCTTTTACCCGAACTCACACAAAAGCATAACACAAATACACTGTTTGATTAAAGTAAGAAAATCTAAGTCTTTAATTGAAAGTAAGATATGGTACAATATATGACAACAAATGCACATACAAAATAATCATAATTATTCTTTAAACTATTCAGTATAGTACTTAGCCAGCATTCTTCTTCTTGATGGTAACATAGAGTTCTTGCAATGTTCTGGATGGCTGATGTATATATCCTTATTCACTTGTCCTGCAAAAATCAGCGAAGTCCACTGTAGACTTATATACGCTTACAAACATCCTTGCGAATAAAATCTTCACGTGTTGTTTTCTCCAAACACTATCTCCTTGCGCTGCTTTCTCCAAACGCTTATCCCCTTGCGCTGCTTTATCCAAACGCTTATCTCCTTGCGCTGCTTTCTCCAAAATGGTTTCTTTCACCAATTACTCTTTCTCCAGGGAACAGGCTTTTTCTGCATTGCTCCACTGTATTTGACAGATGTGTGGTTTTAAATTACCAGACTCCAGCAAGCTGACAGAAGAACTTTAATCCTTCGATGAGGAAGAGCACATTCGCGTACTCATCAATCCCCTTCGTTGCTGTATTAAAATAGCTCAATTATTGGCTATGTAAACTGGTTAAAATGCACTGCTTTTTTGAAGCACGAAAATCAACACACACATGTGGAGTTTTACAAGCACCCATGACATTCTGTCATAATAAAGGCTATTGCAGCCTGTCAGATCTGTATCATAAAGTCCAATACAATCCGCAGTAGACCCTATGTCTTACTTTGGTTCATTTTCGTAGCTTTGAAATAATCATACTTCCAGCTTGTTGGTGAAAACATCCATCCATCTTCAGCGCTCAGAGGCTGTTTTAAATAGCACTGTAGGAAACTCATGATCTCCATGGCCACACTCAGTAATACTCCTTGAGTATCCTGATTTTAACTGGTTAACATTGCTCTCTCACATTCATTCACATTGCAATCATATCGACACAGGTCTGCCAAGAATTATTACAAACATGATGTTTTATAGCAAACCATCTCGGATTTTCCCCAATGTTCTAATAATAGACATTAACATTTCACATTACATCACTTCCTGTGGATTTTCCCATGATGTCATTTCACTTTACAGTCTCAGGGATTTTCCCCTTGACATAAATAGTCTTAATAAATGATGTTGTTATTTCCATCATAGGGGTTTTCTAGAAAACCATAATAAACAAACTATTGCATGATTATAAAGGTAACCTATATTATCACAATTATACAGGGTACATCACAAACTTGATTATTACTGGGGTGGCAATCAGTTCAAGGCACTCTCCCGAAGCCCACAGAACTATTCTTATAGCAAATTGATGAATGTTCTCCGTCATCCAGTTAAGTAACATGAAATTTGGAATTGAATCAAAATACTGGACTTACTATTTTTAGCAATGCTACGTTGCGTGTCACACCGACATCGCCCGGTTAATAATTACATTATACAACAAGAGACACTGAAATGAATACACGGGATCGATACACGTAAATGTGCTATGCACGATTGATATTCAGACGATAAATCTTTGGATACCGGTGTAGAAAATGATGAATATCTCCCGTAAATGATTTCGTATAAAGAAACCAGATCTGGTTCCTTGCACTTGAACATATATGTTCAACAGATATTATCGACGAGTGTCAGACCGACTGACACAAACTGGCTGCGTAGGAGACTATCGTAGAGGCAGTCAAAGCAGATGACCATGGCGTATGTATGCTCGCTGACCGTACAGACAGTGACAGAGGTCAGTCACAGGCTAATGTCATTGTCATTAGCCTTAGTCGGATGTCCTTCAGCCCATTTATGCGTTTAAAAACTATTAAAAACTATTGGTGGTGGGTGACAAATTGCCACAGGAGTTAGTGATGAGTCTAGTGCATATAGTTAGTAGTTGTAGTTGCTGTTTCCCTATCCTTCATTCCTTCCCTTCCTATCCTTTACCTTCTCCTTCTCCTTGCTTCGCTTTGATTCTTGCTTGCTTGCTTGAAACACTCCTATACTACGGATGAACCCAACTTGCCGCTGGCTAGCCGAAAGGTGAAAAGAGAAGCAGATTGAGTAAGTCTTCTCCTGCCAGTACATAGCCTCTCCTATCTCAAGACTTCTACATAACCTCCACGTCGGTCACTACCGGTAACTGGGATCTTGCGACCCCAGGCAGATATGTAGGGGATCTCGGAGCAACAAGCGGCCCTAGAGGTGCAGTATGCATGACCCACCGGCGTGTGGATACGCTCTGGTGCTCACCAACGCTTTTCCCAGCTATGGGTTAAATAGTTAAGGTAGTCCACTACCTTAGAAGGATTAGAGATATAAATCTCTACAACGGCAAAAGGGTGCTTTGAAGGTAATTCATCGAACAGCCAGTGAACAAAATCAGGGAGTCCTGAGACCTGAGCAACAACTTAGCGCTTTTGGTTGGAGACAGAAGCAGCAAGTGCTGAGGGCGGATGAAGAAGGAATCTTTCTTTCATTCTCAACGGCCACTGGACACCTGTTGATAGGAGTTGCGACCATCAACAGTATTTAGCAAATGAAAGACATTATGATGGCGAAAACTAACAGCACCAGGGTTAAAGCCCCTGCAAATCTTCCTGCTGGTGAAGCCCTTCACATCAATTGTGGAAGTCATGACGTTGGTACCTCAAATCCAACTGGAAGGGTGGCAACTGATGGCGGAATCAGCAGGGGAGCCCAATTTCTGAAATGTAAGAAACCAATTAATATTGCTACAATGAATACAAGGACATTGAAAAATCCGCACAAACAACTTGAACTATGTGCATTAGCCAAGAAATACAGAATTGAAGTACTTGCTATCCAGGAGCACAGGATAGTTCACAGCGACAACAGTGAACTCCAATTTGAACAGCTCCCAGAAGGTTTCCAACTGATAACAGCCTCTGCCTACAGAAACAAGATAGGAGCATCAATAGGTGGAGTGGGCATTCTTCTTAGTTCATTTGCTAAGAGAGCAATGTTATCTGTCAGATTCATAACATCAAGAATTTTACAAGTTACACTGGGTGGAAATCCAAAGACTACCATAATTACCACCTACTCACCAACGCCCGTCTCGGATGAAGAAGATGTTGAAGAACACTACAAACAGCTGAATGCAGCTACACAATCTGTACCTGCTCATAACGTATTGATAATTGCAGGAGATTTTAATGCAAGAATTGGACTGGATGATGCAAAATTTGCATACCACCAAAACACAAACAGAAACGGAGACTTCCTACTTGAGTTTGCACAGGAGAACAACCTTATCATCACAGCAAGGATGAACTAGACCAGGCATATGAAAGAGCAAATAGGGAGTTCATAGAGAACAAGTTGAAGGAATGTGAAGAGGCCAATCTGAACCACAGACATAAACTAGCATGGGGCATAATCAATTGTGTTAGTGGTAGGAAAAAGGCAAGGAGTGGAAGACTAAAGGATGACAACAAAGAAGAAAGACTGAAGAAATGGCATGACCATTTCAAGAACCTACTAGGGAATCCACCACAAGTGACAATGGAAAATGAGGATATACCAACTATATTTCATGAACTACCCATCAGAACAGATGCTTTTGATATGGAGGAATACCAGAAAGCAAAGATGGCTATTAAGGAAGGCAAGAGTTATGTAGAAGATGGTATTCCACCAGAGGTGATCAAGAGATGCAATATTGACATAATCATACTTGATTTTTGCAATCAAGTACTACTAAACCGACAGAAACCTAACCAGTGGTCCATCTTGAACCTCATCCCAGTACCTAAGAGCGGCGATCTCAGCCTAACAGCCAACTACAGGGGAATCAGCCTAAGCTCAATAGTAGACCACACCTTGATGATAAGCTCAGACAGAATCAATGTGGCTTTAGAGAAAAGAGATCGACCACTGAGCAGATTCTTGCCTTGAGAAGGATTATTGAGGGCATTGAAGAAAAGAACCTCTCTGCAGTGGTAACATTTATTGATTTCAAAAAGCTTTCGATACCGTCCACAGAGGGAAAATGATCAAGATCTTGAAAGCTTATGGCATCCCAGATATCATTGTGAATGCAATTGAAGACACCTACCAGGGTACAGAGGCTAAAGTGACGACCCCAGATGGTGACACAGATGAATTTGAAATTTTAGCAGGTGTGTTACAAGGTGATACGCTGGCACCATATCTGTTCATCATCGTCCCAGACTATTGCCTCAGATCTGCAATAGACGGCAGGGATGAGAGATTAGGCTTCACTATAAAACCTAGAAAAAGCCGACGAGTTGGTCCACTGAACATAACTGATCTTGACTTCGCAGACGACATTGCGCTACTATCTGATACTGCCAACCAAGCACAGGAACTGCTCAAAAACGTAGAAAACGCTGCACTTCGTGTGGGATTACACATGAATGCGAAGAAAACACAATTCATGGTGTACAACCATTCAACAGATGTTGAAATCCAAACCGAGGATGGCAGCTTCCTGGAAGAAGTAAAAGACTTCAAGTCCTTGGGGTCGTGGGTCAGGAGTACTGAGCAAGACATCAGAGTAAGAAAGGCAATGGCATGGAAAGCTTGTAACAAGCTCAATAATATTTGGAAATCGTCTCTACCCAGACACCTCAAAACACACCTATTCCAAGCTACTGTAGAAAGCGTCCTGCTGTTATAAATGTGTTTAATAAGGAAATATAATTATTAGGTCTTGATGATGCTGAAGCTGATGATGATGAAGATGATGATGATGATGATGATAATGATGACGATGATGATGGTGATCATCATCATCACGATGATGATGGTGATCATCATCATCATAATCATCATCATCATCATCATCATCATCATCATCATCATCATCATCATCATAATCATCATCATTGGATCCAAAAGGTGTGCCTATGCCTGTAATAGACTAGTCAAATTTCTTGGAAAGGGGCATAAGCCATCAAGGCGCATTTTTTGTTTAAAGTGGTATCTATGACTTTTAAGTCAGTTTGGGTATGCTAAGTTCATGAATCACGATACCAAAAATAATTTATATGCTTTGACCTGCTAATTTGCATCAAACAAATTGACTACCAAAGTTATCAGAGTTTTAAATACTAATTTGATGATTTTGGCGGTTATTTTGTTTTTATTCAAATTATAATGTCAAAACATTATAATTGTTTATGGTATCCACGTTTGTTGGATTCAGCCTACCCCAATTGACTTTAAAAACATAGAGACCGTTTTTAACTTAAAAAAACGCACCTAAGACTTCTATTACTCAGCAGAAAGTCGACTAGTCTAATAGGATATGAAGGTGAATAGTCAATGATGTTTGCTATCTTCTGAAGATGATGAAATTCTGATTTAGAAATTATGTGTAATATTATGATAATTACTTTTTATGTACTATGTTATTTTTTATACCAAAGTTTCTTTGAAAGCGCTTTAATAAATTTCAGTCATAAAATGTAATTTAGGCCCACTCCTGCCGACTATGATTATATTTACACGATTTACTCGTTGCAAATACCACATACGTTTTTGATGCAAACGATGAAAATGATTAAAGTTTGTTTGTTTTTTGTCTAAAAATTAGCTTTTTTTTAATTTTAAGTATTTTTTTCCAAAATCACTCTTTTAAAAGACTTCAATCAATTCCTGTCAACAAATATCATGTATTTCTGGCGATTTAAATCACTACTCTTTCAAAATAAAACATCATTTTAAGCAAAATACGTAGTTCGCATAGGCTAATAATGTTCAGAACGCACTGTAAAATACATGATATTGCGTATAAAATGTGACCGTATCCCTAAATCACGTGAGGAAAATGCAATATTTTTATATAAGTGAAAAGATAAATAGTTTCTCCGTTTTCATGTAAAATTTGATGAAAATCCAAGCTATGGTTGAGGAGATATGGGCCAAAACACACATTTTAAAGTTTGATTTTTTGTACCTTAGAGACATGTATTTGAAAAGTTGAAAAAAAATCATCTAATTTTAGTTTTTTGCTTATAACTCAAAAAGTAAATATGATATTGACACCAAATTTGTAGCAGTTAGAGATCTTATCATTTGGCTTTACCAAAAAATTTTTGGATGGCTACATTTAACATTTAGGGACTGGTCACTTAAAATGTCTTAAAGCGATATTTTGGCCCTGTCTAAGTTCACTATTCGTCACTTTAACTGTCAAAAACTTGGGTTTTAAAATGGAAAATTATTGTTTCCACCAATTAAAATGTTACATTACAGCTATAGAAGAAAATGAAAGTTATCACAACATCTCTTGATCAAAAAACAAATAAAGGAATCGAACCCATGCACACCTGTTTTCCCAATTTACCGCAGTCTACCACAAATGAAGCAGCGGAGTAAATCAACTTGTTAGCATTAATTTCGATTACATACAATAATGGATGAAAAAGTACTGTGTGTTAGCTCAGTTGATACTCTGCTTTTATTTGTGATATTATTTATGAAAATAAGAATCCTACATATTTTCATTTCAACAGATAAGTGAGAAATTGGTAATTTTAATAAGAAATCAAAAAAAAAAAAAAAAAAAAGCAATTTTTTTTATCATTAGGAATCGAACTCGGACTTTTTGAGCATAAGACAGACGCCTTATCAACTGAGCTAATAGTTTCAAGTACCACTACGAAGTATTTTGGGGCATAAAAGCTATTGCAAAGTTAATAAAAGTGTTTAAACTAACCCGCTACTTTTCGGACATGAAAATTGCCTTATTGGCTATAGAAGAACGGTATTCAAGGCCTTTTTGAAGAAAATATATTCTAAAAGTGTAAGAAAGTCTGAAACCCACGGTATGCACTCGTAATCTAAATAAAGAGATGGTAGTGATTCTCTTTTATTATAGCCTGCATACCGTGACCCGAAATCACCTTCCGTGTCCAAATGTCAATGATGAATCGAATTATTGAACGGTTCACTGAGGCATTGTATTATCTAAATGACCTACATGTATGCCGTGCATTAGGGTTTCAGCTTTGCGCATAATGGTATACGCGAGTTATAAATGTGTTTAATAAGGAAATATAATTATTAGGTCTTGATGATGCTGAAGCTGATGATGATGATGATGATGATGATGATGATGATAATGATGACGATGATGATGGTGATCATCATCATCACGATGATGATGGTGATCATCATCATCATCATCATCATCATCATCATGTTCATCATCATCATCATCATCATCATAATCATCATCATTGGATCCAAAAGGTGTGCCTATGCCTGTAATAGACTAGTCAAATTTCTTGGAAAGGGGCATAAGCCATCAAGGCGCATTTTTTGTTTAAAGTGGTATCTATGACAAAAGTCAGTTTGGGTATGCTAAGTTCATGAATCACGATACCAAAAATAATTTATATGCTTTGACCTGCTAATTTGCATCAAACAAATTGACTACCAAAGTTATCAGAGTTTTAAATACTAATTTGATGATTTTGGCGGTTATTTTGTTTTTATTCAAATTATAATGTCAAAACATTATAATTGTTTATGGTATCCACGTTTGTTGGATTCAGCCTACCCCAATTGACTTTAAAAAACATAGAGACCGTTTTTAACTTTAAAAAAACGCACCTAAGACTTCTATTACTCAGCAGAAAGTCGACTAGTCTAATAGGATATGAAGGTGAATAGTCAATGATGTTTGCTATCTTCTGAAGATGATGAAATTCTGATTTAGAAATTATGTGTAATATTATGATAATTACTTTTTATGTACTATGTTATTTTTTATACCAAAGTTTCTTTGAAAGCGCTTTAATAAATTTCAGTCATAAAATGTAATTTAGGCCCACTCCTGCCGACTATGATTATATTTACACGATTTACTCGTTGCAAATACCACATACGTTTTTGATGCAAACGATGAAAATGATTAAAGTTTGTTTGTTTTTTGTCTAAAAATTAGCTTTTTTTTTTAATTTTAAGTATTTTTTTTTCCAAAATCACTCTTTTAAAAGACTTCAATCAATTCCTGTCAACAAATATCATGTATTTCTGGCGATTTAAATCACTACTCTTTCAAAATAAAACATAATTTTAAGCAAAATACGTAGTTCGCATAGGCTAATAATGTTCAGAACGCACTGTAAAATACATGATATTGCGTATAAAATGTGACCGTATCCCTAAATCACGTGAGGAAAATGCAATATTTTTATATAAGTGAAAAGATAAATAGTTTCTCCGTTTTCATGTAAAATTTGATGAAAATCCAAGCTATGGTTGAGGAGATATGGGCCAAAACACACATTTTAAAGTTTGATTTTTTGTACCTTAGAGACAATGCTGGCCATTAGTGTTGGGACGGTTTGATAGGGTAATGTAAATAAGCCCCCCACTCCCCCGATCAATGTTGAATCCGACTTTTTTGGTCACACAAGCCTTGTGGCACCCAACATTGATTGGTGGGGAAGGGGGAGGGTTGGGGTGTTAGGAAAGGGTTTAGGCTTGACACCAAAAAAAACTCCACTTTATCACATTAATAATAACGGAAATAAGGTCATAATATAGTGTACGTTTTCCATAAGTGTCCCAACACATTTTGGCCATGGTTGTAAGTCTTATAATTTCCTTCTTTTTGTATTATTTCATTAGGTTTTATAATGCTATCATCAGTAGATAGGCCTGACAAAATATATTCAACCTTTCTCAATTTCTTTGTATTTTACTTGAGTAGATAGCGGAAAAACTAACAAGCAGACAAATAATAATAAACAAACAAAAAACATCAAAACAAACTTTCCTAACAGACGTTTTCTAAATTATTTTCTACGTTGTTTTATTAAGCCCGTAAAGCCGTTTGCGAGTGCCGACAAAATGATGCAGGCCGTAAGTAGGATTTGAGCGCGTTTTTTGACAGCATATGCATGATTCGTGATGTCGCAAAGGGCCTATAATGATTTACAAATCACACCGTAAATTCTACCTTGAGTAGATAACAAACAAACAAGCAAACAAACAACAAACATGTAGTACACAAAATATACCAAATGAAATTTCCGACTTCTTTGATTTTTTTTAAAAATTAGTTCATACGGTTTCAAATGGTAGATAACAAAATATTGTCAACCAGCTTTCTTACTTTCTTAGGCCTATTTTATTATAAAAAAACCGCTATCTTGAGTAGATAGTGGAAAAACAAACAAACAAAACACATCAAAAACAAACTTTCCTAACAAGAGATGTTTTTCAAATGCGTGAAATGTTTTCTGTTGCTTTATTAGGCCCGCAATGCTATCTTCAGAAGATAGCCGTTTGCGCGCGCGCCTTCCGAGCTAGAAAATGATGCAGATCGTAAATAATGCATTTCTCGTGCGTGATTTTGCGTCACCGATCAATCAACTTGGCTTATTCGCGCTTGCGCTCAAATTACGCGCCGGTACGCGCAATGAACTTTGCGTGGCGCTCTGCGCCATGTGAGTGGTGGGCAGCGTAATACGCGATTCAGTTCTTCAAGCCATAAAAAAGTAAACAAAATTTTAAAAAGACTGAAATTTCAAAACTCATTTAATCTTCGCCAATACTTGTCAACCTCCCGGTTGATTTACGCCAATATGTACAGTATTTCCGTGGTATCGTGTACAAAACCGTTTTATCTTTCATTGTGATTTTTAAGATTGTGTTATTTAAATTGCAAACAAAACATGAAGTTCAATAATGGTGTTTCTTCTTACTTTTGACTGAAACACACACTAATTTTTCATCTGAATAATCTTAACGCGGCTGTGTACTCAAGACATTGTTTCTTTCGCGAAATTGAGCTTTTTTGAAATGTATTTACTTTGTTATGTTTTTTATAAATACAGGGTGTCCCAAAAAAAAGAGGCCCCACATTGCGCCCTCTTTTTCTCCTATTTCTGAAACGTTGATTAAATATATTTTGGTATGTAAAGACACCCTAAATCGTTAGCTTTAATAAACCAAAACAATTCTTTCAATCGGCTCACAATTTTTGAAGATATGCCCTCTTTAAGAAATGTACCCGTTTTTCACTCTGTCCACGGATGAGGTTTGGCTACATCAAAGATTTAAACGAAACACACGGTTAATGACATGGATAGATAATAGCATTAGTCTTGGGAAAGCATTCACTATAAGCGAGGATCACCAGCTAGCTTCAAACATCTTCGCAACCCCGTATTACTGCTGCATTCGCAAGTACCCGGCGCACAAGGCCTTAAGGATGGTACGCAACGCAATTAATGCAATGAGAACTAGGGCTGAAACATGTATTCGTCACGGAGGGAACCAGGTAGAGGGCAGAGCAGCACAGTAAACTCATTTCAAAAGAACCAAAGACAAACTAAACAGCCCTTTTCAGGGCTACCTTTTATTCCAAAAAGAGAAATTACTTATGTTGTAAATAAAAAGAAAGCAAGAAACGAGAAAAACATAAGTAATTGCAAGTATAGCAAAAGAAGTCCCATCCCACATCAATTTCGCCCAAATTAATGACACTTAACAAAATCCATAACCCATAAGCCCACCGGTAAAGCCCATTCCCTTAAATAAAGTTGTTATTTTATAAAGTTATCATCGAGGAATGTTTTATATTCATGCATGGTATATGCACTTTTCAATGTTTGAAGTAGCCAAACCTCCTCTGTGGACAGAGTGAAAAACGGATACATTTCTTTAAAAGGACATATCTTCAAAAGTTATGAGCCGATTGAAATAATTGTTTTGGTTTATTAAAACTAACGATTGAAGGTTTCTTTACATACCAAAATATATTTGATCAACTTTTCAGAAATAGGAGAAAAAGAGGGCGCAATGTGGGGCCTCTTTTTTTTGGGACACCCTGTACAAGGAAAGAAAATCCAGATTTGTTAACTCCAACTGCTCTATTTTATGGATTTTATTTCACTATTTCATTCGTTTCCGCAATTTAAAAGGAAAGAAAATCTTTGTTGTACCATCGGGGAATACGCGCGCAACAACGCATCACGTTTTGTAGATGCGCAATTTGTTAACGCACAGATACGCTACGCATACGCAACGCTTAGCTGCATGCGCCGCGCATCTTATGGAAGCACCGCGGAAGCACTGATTTCATAAAAACCTAGCGGTCAAATGGCTCCGTTTTAGCTGATAAAATGTGAATTTTTCAAGTTCTTTCCCCGATTTAAACATCAAGATATGAATAGATTTCGCCAAAACTTCTCAAAGGGCTGTGGATTTACCCGATGTTCACGTAATGTAAGGTAGAAAAACGAGAACTGTCGCATTCTCCTGTGAGCTTCGATCAAAGTGCAAAATATGACCACTTTAAACTTCAACGGCCTTTATTTCAATGTTCATTTTCTCGGTAAAATGACGATTTAGGTACACGATAACTCAATAAATACAGCATCTATAGGTAAGCAATTATGCTCATCATAAAAAGCATGATCGACTTAAGAAACGGTTTTCTCATTTTTTTATATTTTGGTCTATTTCCGATTTTAGGCATCATTTTGTGCAAATGGGCGTTTGTGAATTTTAAAAAGTTCATTTTGATGCCTTATATGGTCAATATCTCAAAAAATAAGGCCAATATCAAAAAAAAAAAAAAAACGTTTTTGGAATGGTGTCTCAAGATTAAGAAAAAAACAAAACAAAAATTTTTGGAAAGGGTGTTTTTTTTGTTATGATGTACCGAACAAAAATTGCCAAAAACTCACTTTTTGTGATTTTCTTCATAATTGTTGTTTTACACCAAATCTGTATTTATATTAAGATTCATTGATGTCTTGCCTTTATAAAAATGTATACTTTTATATGTCTTGCGTTAATAATTAAAAAGTTATGGCACTTTTACTACATGCATGTCTGAGAGTACACATCTGCCTTAAATCTACTTTTTTTGGCGACGTGCACATTTACTGGTTTGGTATGATAATTTGTCATTAGAGCTCTTTCACATACAACAGCATTTGAGGGAGCTCACGACTGAACACAAATCTAAAAATGTATAAATGGAGCCGAAAACACCGTGAACCAGGACAGGAAATCATCTAACAATACATTGTTCCAAAATAATTTAGGCCTAATTCTTGCAAATGAGAGAGCCCAAACTACCAATGCACCACTCTCTAAATTCCTAAGATTTAAAAATAAGTCTAAGAGACTTGTTAGAATGACAAAACCTTTCAGAGACTTAAAATTCAAATCTTTATTAGAGTAAAATTTAAATCCATTAGATTTGAATTTTAAGTCTTTTCAAGGTTTTGTCCTTCTAATAAGTCCCTGGAATTTAGAGAGCAGTAGGCCTACTATCAAAACAACACGGAGCCGAAACACCGGGAACCACCACAAGAAACCATCCAAAAATGCATTCAATGTTCCAAAATAATTTAAATCTTGCAAAGTAACAAAAACATATGAAAGCACAAATCAACCAATGCACAATTACTATCAAAACAACACGGAACCGAAAACATCGGAACCACCATAGAAACCATCCAAAATGCATTTTTTTTTTTCCATTATAATTTAAATCTTGAAAAATAACAAAAACACATCAAAGTACAAACCTGCAAATTCATAATTATTATCAAAACGACCTGGAGCCTAACCCCGGGAACCACCGCAGGAAACCATCCAAAAATTGCATTTTTGTTCCAAAATAAATTAGAATAATAAAATTAAAAACACATGAAAAAGAAATTCAATCATCAGAAATAGCTCATTTTTATACAAAATCATTGTTTTGATTTATTCAAATTACAAAAACCAATGAAAACAAAGAGCATGCAATGTTTTGTATGTTCAAAACAATATGGAGCCTAAAACACTGGGAACCACCGCTGGAAACCATCTAAAAATCTCATTTTTGTTCAAAAATAATACAAATCTATAAATCACCAAAAATGATAATGCCAACCCCTGCCAGATTGACACTTGCCAACCTGGTACAATTGGCAGATGCCAATGATTTCTGACACTCTGGATATTGATGGCAAATGCCAATTTGGCCCGTGACTGCAAATGCCTGGTTGTGCGTACCCCTTGCACATTCTTCTTGGCCGAACCTGGCAAATGCCACATTGGTATCAGTTGGCAAGTGCCAACCTGGCACTATGTGGCATATTTTCCTCGAGCGTAACCAAACTGGCCGCGTAGGAGACTAACTCTGAGGCCGCACTCGCTGTCCTAATCCAAATAGTGCGAGATGTTTCGAGTGATAGAGGTGAAGTTTATGATGTTGTTTCTTTGCAAATTCCCAATTCGCGTCCAAATGTATTGGGAACTTTCATAATGATTGCATATTATCATTTTAGAAGAAGAAAAATCTAAAAATTTAAAAAGATCGTACATTAAGGCTTTAATTTGGTCTGAAACCCATATTCCAGCGTCAACATGGGGGGGATGATTGTACTTATAGAGTACCGGTTAATAGAACATGTCATTGGTTGTGTCTGGTAAAGAAAGGGATGGAGGAGGAGAGCAGTAACGACAATCCGGTGTGTGGGGGTGTGTGGGTGTGTGGGGGTGGGGGGGGGGACAATCGGCACGGATTGTCAAAAAGTGGCTGAAAAGAACCAAAAATGGGGCATGTTGCCGAAATGTGTGTGTGGGTGTGCAGGGGGGGAACACGTCACCCGGTTCCCCAGGATTGATGCCCATGCGACAACGGAGGAGGGGGGGGGGGATTGGAAGTAGGGAGGTGCAGTGGCGGTAGCCAATGGGGTGAGACAGCTCACCCATGGGATGGGACATCTTGTCCTCATTCTTGATCCCCCGGCCCCCTGTTAGATGCTGACAGCCCTGATATTTTACGTTTTAGACCTTTTTAGCTAATATTTATGTCAATAAATTGCCTGGTAAATGACCTGTAGGCCTAGATGCGCAATTCCAGCTTGTTTTCCTCTTTCTTTTTCACCTCTGTTTTAGTTCACCCCTGCATTTCTCCTTGCACGTCTTCCCCTTTATGCTCTTCATTCTAATTTCGCTTTAACTCTCCCAGCTGTATGTAGGCCTACAGGTGGTAATTCCATCAGCCCATCTGTCCATGCATAATGCATACGCCACTGGTACCAGGTGGATATAACTCAGGCTTTGCGACCAGACTACCGATGGGGCTCTGGGTATGGGAAGGAAAACCCTGATTTAAACCAACAAGGGCCGGTCCCCCTTGTTTACGTGATTATGTGAGTAAGGAAACATTGATAACAGCCTGTTTCTAACTACCACACTGTCCAAAGGGGGAGCAGCCTATCTGGATTCCCCCAACCAAGGTGTATTCTGCAAGTACATCATCCAGCCATAGGTTATTGCGACGGGCTATAGTGTCCCATCCAGTGTAAAATGCCTATTCACTACCATGACTACGAAACCTGAAGAAAAAAAGAGAAACTACCAAAACCGAAAAGCCACCTCAGACTCGACTAAACCAGTCCATATGAAGGGTAGTGGTGGAAAGCCTTCCAGTGAAGCCATTAACCCGATTAGAGGGAGGAAGTAGGTACAATCCAAAAGAAACAACTTCAATGAACATCACAAAACAAACTGAAGATAGGGAACTGGAACTGTCAGAGCCTCAATGCCCCGGGAAACACCGAAGTGGTGATTAATGAATGTGATGGACTTGGTCATGTTAGTCGCTCTGACATAACGGCACTGACCTGGCCAAGGAAGGAGTAGACACAAGAATTGGGAGATCATACACTCCGGCCCAGACACCAGCAGAAGAGAGAAAGCCGCGTCGGCCTTTTGTTATCCACACAGCTGCAAAATCTCTGCTGTCATATGAATGCATTTCTGATGCTCATAGCAAGATTAAACTGCAAGCACGTGAAATTCAACATAGCGTGCTATGCTCCTGCCAACAGTGAAACCCGTCCTGGTGATACTGCAATAAGGATGCCTTCTACAACTACTGGATGACGTGGTATCAAACATCCCTAAACATGACATACAACTTATAGTTGAGACATGAATGCCCAACTACAATCAACGAAAAAGTCTTGGAACGCTTGCGTGTAAATAACGGAAAACTCTCACCCCCTCTCCCCCGTTCAATGTTGAGAAATGCCAATGTCTTCAGCGGCTTCCCAATGTGTTCCAACATTGATTGATGGGGAGAGGGGAAGGGTAAATCATTGTTGTAGATGTCATGCTTGTTCCCAGGCAAAATATACGTCATTTCCATGATCGAATGAAATTCTCCACGGAATTTCGACAGATTGTACCAAGCGTTCCAAGGACTTTTTTCGTAGATTGTAGGAGATGATGTGAACACATGGAAACATGCTGAAGGGGCCCTAAATGACAATGGCATCAGACTTCTGACATTCTGCCTCTCGCACATGACCTTGTCGGCTCCTCACTTTTTCCGCACAAGAATAACCACAAGCTGACATGGAACTCTCTAGATGGTAAAACAGTGAACCAGATTGACCACACCTTGGTTAACAGAAAATGGAGAAACTAATTAAAAGATGTTAAAGTATATAGAGGGGCTGATGTTGGAGGCGAACACAATCTTGCTATTTCAACCTTCCGCTTATCTCTGGCAGTCCTGAAACAACAGAAGAAGCAGCTGAAGTTCAACTCCTCAAACCTGTTAAACAGAGACATACTCGCAAGCTTCAATACTACAATTAGCGGCAAATTCAACATCCTTTGTTGAATGAATTAGACAATACCTCTGATATTAAGGAAGAGTGGGCCAATTTCACTGTGAACTCAGCAGCAATACAGGGTGTCCCAGTAAAAAAACCCACCGAATGAATAAAATTGAACGTAAGTCGAGAAGCAGACATTAGAATCAGAAAATTTAAAAATGTAGCGCATAGCCTATTTTAATGTGCATCACGTACGTAAAATTTTGTTTGATTCGTTTGACTGGTTGCGAAGAAATTAACGATTACATAATGTGCGCATCAATGCAGTTCATTCCAAGTTTGATCAACAGACGCTTTTTTCATACTCGCTCACCGCTTCCTAAAGTTTGTGTATCTCATTAAATTTAGTCCACATTATC
Organism: Amphiura filiformis; assembly: GCF_039555335.1. Lineage (NCBI taxonomy): Eukaryota > Metazoa > Echinodermata > Ophiuroidea > Amphilepidida > Amphiuridae > Amphiura > Amphiura filiformis. The sequence goes on along the minus strand of NC_092635.1, from coordinate 24,837,655 downwards.
AATTTTATAAGGCCGACAGTGTTATGTTATTCATGCTTTCACTGAAGATGAATAACAGTTTGTCTGAGAAAACTTTGATTTCCGTAATTAGAGCTTTCCAACTTTAATTATTTAGGTTGTGTAAATAATGTTATAGTTTAACTTTCCAAAGAACATTTGAGCCAAGAATGACAATGATCAAGCAAGTGCTTACAGTTTACGTGATATACGATTTTTGATACCATGCAACATTAATGTTGAAGTTTTAAAAGATTTAAACTTTGCATTACAGTTTCTACGAAATATTCCAAAAACTTTGGAAATTGTTTAAGACAGCTGGTATTCTTTTATGCAATAATTCTTTATGCAACATTTATATCAACATCAACGTAAAAATATATTTACAAGTACCGAGCATCATCTCCCGGGGGGCACTCAACACAAATGACCATACGGGTATGCTCCCCAGGAAAGACCCCCCTTTTGGGTTTCGCAGCTCCGAAAGACCCCCTATATTTGACCAAAATAAAGCTCCGAAAGACCCTTGATTTTGATAATTTCAGCTCTAAAAGACCCAAAAATTGCTTATTCCTCATATGCCTTGTTTTTTCAAGCGATTTTCAACAAAAAAGCCAAGAAATACCCTTGATTTTGACTTTTCGCAGCTCCAAAAGACCCCATTTTACTTGTTCACAGCCCGGTTCGCAGCTCCGAAAGACCCCCTTTTACCGGTACGCCGCCAGCTCCCAAAGACCCACCACCTCAAAACTCCGGGGGAGCATACCCACCAAAATTTTTTGATGTGCCCCCCCGGGCATCATCTTACATGCAAGCTTTCATTTCCAATATCGTGTAGGTTTGCAAATTTGAACAAAACCTAATTAAATGTTTTGCAAGAAACAGATTGTTTAAAAAGAACGAAAAGGATTTCACAGAACAAAACATGAAGCCCATTGACAGGTAACCACTATAGTGTGCATTGTGTTGAATTATCTTTCTTTCAAACGTGGAATAGTGAATAGACGCATGCGTTATGTATTCGCTCATTTCGTCACAATCAGTCAACCGATTCCAGTAAAATTGACGTTTAATTATGATGCAGAATAAGATGGGATGCACGCTGATGTTTAGATATTTGAATTCTGATATCTATTTCTCGACTTACGTCCAAATTCATTCGCCCGGTAATTTTTTCTGGGACACCCTGTAGAACATCACGGATACAGGAAAGGAAAGCTGGAAGAGTGGATATCCTCTGAATCCAGAGAACTGATATCGAGGAGAAAGAGAGCGAAACCTTCGCTTGGCAGTGACTACCGTGAGCTCAATAGGCAGACAAAAGCAAGCCCAAGGAATGATTAGAAAGCATGCATGGTACAGTAAGATTGCTGATGATCTTGAGTCTACTGCTAGAAGTAACAACATGAGAGAAGTATACCAAATGAAGAACATCTTAACAGATAAGAGATGTCAACGGCAACATCATCAAGGATGTCGACGCTGCACGACTTCAGAGATGGTCTGAATACTTCAAAGGTTTGCTCAATGCTGAAGAACCTGAAAAAACCATATAGATTTCTCTGTCTTCGCCCAAGAAGAAGAACTGAACATCAATATGGAGCCACCAGGTAGGGAGGAGGTTGATAAAGCCCTTGGTCTTCTAAACCGAAGCAAAGCTCCAGGAGTAGACAATATCCATCCCGAAATCCTAAAGCATGGCGGAGATGTCATCAGAGAATGGTTGCTCCGTATTTTCAGTATATGGAAGAACGAGGTTACACCAGCAGAGTGGAGAAAAGGCATAATACTACCCTTGTCAAAGAAGGGAGAACTCTCCTACTGTAGTAACAACCGAGGCATCACCCTGATTGACATCGCTGGGAAAGAATTGTCCACCACTCTACTCCAGAGAGTAAAGGATGAAGTGGACTGAAAATGAGAGACATCCAGGCGCCTAGGCTTCAGAAAGGGTCGTTCTTGTCAAGACCAAATTTTCAGCCTAACTCAGATCATTGAGAAGTGCTTGGACCAATAGCTACCCTATTTCTCTTTGGAGAGACTGATGTCAAGATGGCAGAGACAACCGAAGCCATCCGTGTTACTGCCGGTAAACTAGGACTCCAGATGAGCTATAAGAAGACAGGGATCATGTTCATCGGCCGATCCAATTGATGTTACAAAACCAGCTGTCGCCCTAGGCAATGAAGGTTTCATCAAAGTAGTCGACCATTTCAAGTACTTACTGCAGTGCTGACCATGCTGACGGGTCTCAAAGAAAAGAGTTAGTAGAGCCACAGGAGCCTTCAGAGAGCTGGACAAGGTGTGGAAGGACCGTAACATCAACCCCCGCATCAAACTGGAGACCAAGCTGAAGTTCTACAATGCTTGTATACTCTCCACACTCATTAATGCCGCTGAGTGCTGGACACTCACAGAGAGGGATGAGGCTAGACGGGATGCCTTTGACATTCGCTGTCTACGCAAAATTCTTCGAGTGATATGGTCATAACATAATCAAATAGCCGCATACGATCCAAGACTAAACAGCCCCAAGTTATCAGGAAGCTCCGCCTACAGTGGTTTGGCCATCTGCAATGAATGGATGAAGACCGCACACCCAAGAGGCTTTATCTTCGGAAGCCAACACATGTGAAACGCAAACCTGGTCGTCCAAAGATATCATGGAGCGACCCGGGGAGAGACGTAATTAGCTGTAATCCCGGCTGTAATCCACAGAGACATCTCAAGGCTGGACCTCGGGTGGACTGTAAAGGAAGCTGAGGTTGCAGCTCTGGACCGTAGGACTAGGAAGCATCTCTTGAGCCAGGCAGCATGTGCAGAAATGCATGAAGCTGACAACGCCATTCGTGAGGGGGCAACTAGGGTGCCCTGGAGTGGGAGTGAGGTCAGAGGGAGTAAAGTTTGAGAGAGCGAGGATAGAGGGAGGGGAGAATATGAAGAAGGGAGGGGAGGGGAAACAGTAGGGGAAGGGGAGAGAGATTGAGGAGTGGAATGAAAGAAAAATTGGTGTTTCATTACACTTTGTGTTGACAACTGGAAAGGGCTAACGTTGAATAATTAAGCATTTATTTAATAATATAGGCCATAAAGGCGCTGGAACTGACAATAGCGATATTAACACAGAATAGCAACACTGACTGCTAATATGCAATTATCAATGTGAGGCTTTGAAATTAGCGCAATTATGATAAGAATTTGTTGAAATTAGCGCAATTATCAACCATCTTTTGAAATTAGCGCAATTATGAATTAAACGTTGCAATTATGAAACTTTCAAAATGCTCCATGAAAATAGCGCAATTATGATAATAACTTTTCCAAATTAGCGCAATTATCAACCCCATTTTGAAATTAGCGCAATTTTGAACTAAACATTGCAATTATGAATCTTTCACAATGCTCAATGAAAATAGCGCAATTATGACAATAACTGGTGCGCAATTTTGCGCTAAATTGCGCAATTTTCAGATTTTCACTTTACCTCTTCATTGAAGTGATAATTGCGCTATTCCGCTATTTTCAAAAAAATTGTGCAATTTTGCGCTAAATTGCGCCATTTTCAAATTTCAACATTTTCACTTTACCTCTTCATTCAAGTGATAATTGCGCTATTCCGCTATTTTCAAAAAATTGCGCAATTTTGCGCTAAATTGCGCAATTTTCAGATTTTCACTTTACCTCTTCATTGAAGTGATAATTGCGCTATTCCGCTATTTTCAACAAAATTGCGCAATTTTGCGCTAATTTGCGCAATTTTCAAATTTCCAGATTTTCACTTTACCTCTTCATTCAAGTGATAATTGCGCTATTCCGCTATTTTCAATTGCGCAATTTTGCGCTAAATTGCGCAATTTTCAGATTTTCACTTTACCTCTTCATTGAAGTGATAATTGCGCTATTCCGCTATTTTCAACAAAATTGCGCAATTTTGCGCTAAATTGCGCAATTTTCAAATTTCCAGATTTTCACTTTACCTCTTCATTCAAGTGATAATTGCGCTATTCCGCTATTTTCAAAAAATTGCGCAATGTTGCGCTAAATTGCGCAATTTTCAAATGTTTACTTTACCTCTTTATTGAAGTGATAATTGCGCTATTCCGCTATTTTCAAAAAAATTGCGCAATTTTGCGCTAAATGACACAATTTTCAGATTTTCACTTTACCTCCTCATTCAAGTGATAATTGCGCTATTCCGCTATTTATTTCCTTAATAACATACACCCAGCAGCCCAAACGTTTCGGGAACATGCTCCAAGTGGGACCAGAACGGAAGGGCCCCGCAGAGCAAGAAATAAACTGTGAACTGCTAATTTTTTTCATAACATACACGCAGCAGCCCAAACGTTTCGAGAACATGCTCCAAGTGGGACCAGAACGGAAGAACCCGCAGGGCAAGAAAGAAACTGTGAACTGCTAATTTTTTTGATAACATGCACACAGCAGCCCAAACGTTTCGAGAACATGCTCCCAGTGGGACCAGAACGGAAGAGCCCCGCAGGGCAAGTAAGGAAGTGTGAACTGTTAGGTCTGATGTGTTAGGTCTTTCTTAAGAAATTGATGTTTATGCAGTTTAAGTGCGAACTGTTATTGAGAAATTTTGAGAATTTCACTTTACCTCTTCATTCTACTGTTCAACGTTTACGCATACACGCAGCAGCCCAAACGTTTCGAGAACATACTCCCAGTGGGACCAGAACGGAAGAGCCCCGCAGGGTAAGAAAGAAACTGAACTGCTCATTTCTTTAATAACATACACGCAGCAGCGGAAACGTTTCGAGAACGTGCTCCAAGTGGGACCAAAACGGAAGAGCCCCGCAGGGCAAGTAAGAAAGTGTGAACTCTTAGGTCTGACGTGTTAGGTCTGATGGTTACGCATTTCCTTCACATCTGGGGATTTACGGCCAAAATGTGTTTCTATTTTTCTTAATAACATACATGCAGCAGCCGAACGGGTTTTTCCATCTATTGCATTTACCCACTTGTCACGGTTCTGAAAGGGGACATTGCAAAATCCCTAATGCTTTGTACAGGGCTTTTCAGTTGAAAGTCAATTTTTTCAAAACAAAAAATACCACTCATTTGCCTTGTCTTTGGTAATTATTCCGTTTAATCCATGACTTGGAGCATGTTCCGTTTCGGTCCCACTTGCAGCATGTTCTCGAAACTTTTGGGCTGCTGCGTGTATGTTATTGCAAATAATGCACTTTCAGTTTCCCACACGTTCGAATGGGAATTGCATTGCGAACTTTCCCAATGTTTGGTAACCGTATTTCCTGCAATAATGTGACAACTTAACGTGGAAAGTTCTATTCTATATTGTTTGGCAATATTGTATTTTGTCAATACAATAGTATGTTTAAACTTGTAACTTTGTGTTTTTGATCGGAAAGATCGGATATTTTTATTGCCGATTCGAAATTCTGGACCATCGCAAGGGTGCAGAACTGTTACGTCTAATGTTTACGCATTTCGATTCCGCTACGTGTTAGGTCAGACAGATACGCATTTTCGACTTTTGAAAATAGCGGAATAGCGCTATTATCACTTGAGTGGTGCGGTAATGTGAAAAATTCAAAATTGCGCAATTTTGTCTAAAGGCCATTTTTGAAAATAGCGAAATAGCGCTATTATCACTTGAGTGGTGGGGTAAAGTGAAAATTGCATAATTGCGCAATTTTGTCTAAAGGCCATTTTTGAAAATAGCGAAATAGCGCTATTATCACTTGAGTGGTGGGGTAAGTGAAAATTGCAAAATTGCACAATTTTGTCTAAAGGCCATTTTTGAAAATAGCGAAATAGCGCTATTATCACTTGAGTGGTGGGGTAAAGTGAAAGTTGCAAAATTGCGCAATTTTGTCTAAAGGCCATGTTTGAAACTAGCGAAATAGCGCTATTATCACTTGAGTGGTGGGGTAAAGTGAAAATTGCATAATTGCGCAATTTTGTCTAAAGGCCATTTTGAAAATAGCGAAATAGCGCTATTATCACTTGAGTGGTGGGGTAAAGTGAAAATTGCAAAATTGCGCAATTTTGTCTAAAGGCCATTTTTGAAAATAGCGAAATAGCGCTATTATCACTTGTTGGGTGGGGTAAAGTGAAAATTGCATAATTGCGCAATTTCGTCTTAAGGCCATTTTGAAAATAGCGAAATAGCGCTATTATCACTTGAGTGGTGGGGTAAAGTGAAAATTGCAAAATTGCGCAATTTTGTATAAAGGCCATTTTTGAAAATAGCGAAATAGCGCTATTATCACTTGAGTGGTGGGGTAAAGTGAAAATTGCATAATTGCGCAATTTTGTCTAAGAGCCATTTTCACCAAACTGATTTTCTTCTAAGTCTAAAAAATACACTGATAATAGCGAAATTAGCACTTTTTGATAATAGCAGTGCTATTATCGCAATTATGTGTAGAAACGAATGACAAAATAGCGCAATTGCGTCTAGTATAAAAAAGAGCGCTAATATCGCTATTATCAGTTATAGCGCCTTTCTCATATAGGCCTGCAATCGTAAGTTTTTTGACCTTGAATATTGCCGGAATGCCGGGGATGATTTTTTATTAACATCTTGAATGAATAGGACCATAAGGAAGCTAAAAACGTTGTAATGGTTGAGTCCTGGGGATGCACATTAAACCCTGCTCCATGATATACTGGATTAATAAGCTTTGTTCATGTTGTTTCAATAAAATCGGGGCACACCGACATCGCTTGGTAAATAATTACATTGTACAGCAGAGGCACTAAAATCACCCGGGATCGATACACATGTATGTGCTATGCACGATTTGATATTCAGACGATAAATCTTTGGATACCGGGGTAGAAAATGACGAATATCTCCCGTAATTTTTTTATTTTAAAGAAGCCGATTTCAAGGCTTGCACTTATCATGCTTATATGTATGTGTTGAAAGAATATGATAGTCGTTAGCTTGCGTATTGAAAAAGAACCGTGCGTATTGAACTCAAAAAGCGTGGGCCACTGATAGAGTCAGTCTAAAAGCAGATGAGGCCATGGCGTATGCTTAATGACATCTAAAGAGGTCAGTCACCAGGCTATTGTCAATAGCCTTAGTCGGATGTCCCTCGGCCCAGGGCCGTCGCTAGATCATTTTCTCAGGGGGGTGTCGAGAAATAAATTTTGCTGGTATATGGCCGGATTTACCTGTTGCTTGCCTTTCAGCAACATGATTACCACCCTGGCTCTTCGGATAGAAGACACCCCTCCCCCACACTGTAACTCAAGTTTTTCCAAGCTGTCCCCAGAATTCCTTTACCTTAAAAATGCACGAAATCTTGATATAATGTGCGTGCGTTGCGCGCGAAAATTTGCTATTTCAATCCTAAAATTCAAAGGGGGATGCACCAAAATCACCGAGCCCGGAGGTAAAATTTCCCTATTGTCCCACTGATCTTCTAATAAAAAATATTACCGGGATTAATAAAAAATGCAATTTTAATGCTAAAATGAACACAATTATGGGTACTAAAATCGTGCCATACTATGGCCCATAGGAAGATGTCTAGGCCTTTTACATCTTTAGGTTAATTTAGTCCGGGTATTTTGATCCAGCTCATGAGTTTTATGCTTATTCCGGGCATCAGAGGGGTTGCCCAAGCACTCATGTTTATGATTTACATAATAGAAAAGACGGAATTATAACTCTCATTTGTGAGATTCGTGATCGTGTCAAAGTTTGAGATGAAAAAAAAGGAATTTCCAATGGGGCGTCTCGTAAATCTACTCACAGAATGGGTTTGCCGAGATAAGTGCATGGCAATTTGGCAGTTCAACGCTAAATGTTTCAAAATGGTCTTAATTTTTTTCTAAAATAGACCAAAAGGAAGATGCAAATCGTAAATTTTGTCACAACATTTCTGCCGACAGAGCAGGGGAGGGGACTTACTTGCCACCATACCATATGGCCAGTGGCGTAGAATCCTTTTTAACATGGGGGGGTTGAAAATATTTCTTGAAGTATGGTGAATCCAGCAAAATCAGATTATGCTACAAATGCGCGCGAAGCGCGGGAAGAAAATACCATATTGAAGCTAAACCAGTGGTGAAGTGTGGTACAAAAGTGGAATTAATTCGCGCGAAGCGCGCAAAGATTGGCACTTTTTAGGTTTATATGGCCAAATGTGAGGTTAATTTAGTCATTGGGGTGATTGTATGGACCATCCCCCTATCAATATATTGGGTGATTTATCCCTCATCACCCTGGGATCTACACCTATGCCTATACTTAATCTCCATTGGTTTGCTGATGAACATGATGAAGGGCGCGGTGCAGAAGGGTGATGAGATGCGCACATATTTTGTCGATCTTGCAAAATCATTAGTTCTATGTCCACATCATCTCAACTCACCTGACCCCCCCCCCCCATGGCGACGGCCCTGCCTCGGCCTATTATGCGTCAGCCAAGCGTGGCTGTGGATTCAACCTACCATGGCGATTTCTGCCATGAAGATATCGGGGCGATTATTGACACTGTGCGGTTGTCTACAAGGGAAGATGGCCAATTGTGTAAAGTAGTCCTGAAACAGCTTGGACCACTTTCGTGTCTTTGTGTTGCTTAACAGTTAGAACGCTGGACAACCGATTCTTTAGAAATGCATAGTCGCGCTAAAAGTCGATCGATACATGTTAAAATCAGCACAATTCAGATATTTGATATTCAGACGATAAATCTTTGGATACCGGGGTAGAAAATGACGAATATCTCCCGTAATTTTTTTATTTTAAAGAAGCCGATTTCAAGGCTTGCACTTATCATGCTTATATGTATGTGTTGAAAGAATATGATAGTCGTTAGCTTGCGTATTGAAAAAGAACCGTGCGTATTGAACTCAAAAAGCGTGGGCCACTGATAGAGTCAGTCTAAAAGCAGATGAGGCCATGGCGTATGCTTAATGACATCTAAAGAGGTCAGTCACCAGGCTATTGTCAATAGCCTTAGTCGGATGTCCCTCGGCCCAGGGCCGTCGCTAGATCATTTTCTCAGGGGGGTGTCGAGAAATAAATTTTGCTGGTATATGGCCGGATTTACCTGTTGCTTGCCCTTCAGCAACATGATTACCACCCTGGCTCTTCGGATAGAAGACACCCCTCCCCCACACTGTAACTCAAGTTTTTCCAAGCTGTCCCCAGAATTCCTTTACCTTAAAAATGCACGAAATCTTGATATAATGTGCGTGCGTTGCGCGCGAAAATTTGCTATTTCAATCCTAAAATTCAAAGGGGGATGCACCGGAGTCACCGAGCCCGGAGGTAAAATTTCCCTATTGTCCCACTGATCTTCTAATAAAAAATATTACCGGGATTAATAAAAAATGCAATTTTAATGCTAAAATGAACACAATTATGGGTACTAAAATCGTGCCATACTATGGCCCATAGGAAGATGTCTAGGCCTTTTACATCTTTAGGTTAATTTAGTCCGGGTATTTTGATCCAGCTCATGAGTTTTATGCTTATTCCGGGCATCAGAGGGGTTGCCCTAGCACTCATGTTTATGATTTACATAATAGAAAAGACGGAATTATAACTCTCATTTGTGAGATTCGTGATCGTGTCAAAGTTTGAGAAGAAAATACCATATTGAAGCTAAACCAGTGGTGAAGTGTGGTACAAAAGTGGAATTAATTCGCGCGAAGCGCGCAAAAATTGGCACTTTTTTGGTTTATATGGCCAAATGTGAGGTTAATTTAGTCATTGGGGTGATTGTATGGACCATCCCCCTATCAATATATTGGGTGATTTATCCCTCATCACCCCTGGGATCTACACCTATGCCTATACTTAATCTTCATTGGTTTGCTGATGAACATGATGAAGGGCGCGGTGCAGAAGGGTGATGAGATGCGCACATATTTTGTCGATCTTGCAAAATCATTAGTTCTATGTCCACATCATCTCAACTCACCTGACCCCCCCCCCCCTCCCCCATGGCGACGGCCCTGCCTCGGCCTATTATGCGTCAGCCAAGCGTGGCTGTGGATTCAACCTACCATGGCGATTTCTGCCATGAAGATATCAAGGGCGATTATTGACACTGTGCGGTTGTCTACAAGGGAAGATGGCCAATTGTGTAAAGTAGTCCTGAAACAGCTTGGACCACTTTCGTGTCTTTGTGTTGCTAAACAGTTAGAACGCTGGACAACCGATTCTTTAGAAATGCATAGTCGCGCTAAAAGTCGATCGATACATGTTAAAATCAGCACAATTCAGATATACACCTTTTTGCTATGAAATTAATTTTCTCGGTCAAATATAAAGAACAATTTTTTTTTCTTCAGAAATGTCAGTTAAAAACATAGTGATTGGATATACATTTTTTAAAAATCCTGGTGTTAAAATTAGGTATGAAATTGTGTCGTTTAGTGTAAGATTTTTGAATTTATAGGCCTTAAATCCGTCCACGAGCTTTTTTCGGAATTCATTTTTTAGCGTTTCAAACTAATATAATTCGCTAAGGAAAGATATTTCCAGTGTAAAGCACATCGTGTGGGTCTATCTATTATTGTTTTGTCAAAATGTCCGTTTTGATTTCACCTTTTTTCACGTCATGCTCCTAAAATCTCAAACTCAGTACTTTATCTCGAAAGCAAGCAGCATAAATAGTCGATAATTCCATTGCTCTAATCCAGGTCTCTTCTGCATTGAAAGCAAGGATTACTCGACGGGCGATTTTGTAGCCCAAATCTCCCATTTGGGTGCTTTGGTAAATTAAAGTGAATTTTGGATATTTGCTTCCGTGAACATTGGTCCGATGATCACGGTGATGATGAAATCAAATAATTAATCACTCACGTGATGAAAGATCCTCATCTTGTTTAACATATGATCAGTGTCATAGGAGCGCTAGGCCTGGGAATTTCTTTGCTATATTGAAGTTCTCGCAACACTGTAGCCAGGCCGGGCACCCAGAGATATCGATCCACAATGCTAGCATTAGCCTCAGATTTCACGCGTTGATTTTGAAAAATTTTCAGCCGGCAGTAAAAAATGGTGAAATCAAAACGGAAATTCTGACAAAACTATGATATATCGCTCACGGTGATGTGCGTTAGAAAGTTGGGAAAAATCCTTCGTTAGCCAACTATATTACTTTGAAAAGCTAAAAGGTTGATCCAAAAAAGGCTCGCGGGCAGAGTTGAAGCCTATCAAAATCGAAAATCTTACACCAAATGACTGAATTTCACGCCGAAGTTTAACACTAGGATTTTAAAAAAATACAGTATCAAGCATTACAGTTTTTCCTGACATTTACTGAAAAAATGAAAATTATTGCTTTTCATTTGGCCGAGAAAAAAACAATTACACTGAAAAGGTGTAACTCAAAATTGTGTTCATTTGAATACCAAATTCGATCGTTTGTATTGCCTCATTAAATGACTGAGTGAGCCTTGCAGAACAAAAGAATCGGTTGTCCTGCGTTGAGACTGTAAAGTGACTGAATTGAGTTGAATCATGGACCATCTGGTCATTAATCTTAAGATAGGTAATATAATGGGCCATTTGAAGTGGTATTTTAATTGATGATTTTGAAATAAAGTTATAATTTTTTATTTATTTTCTAATGTCAATTTGTGAAAGAAATACATGAAAAATCTTTGCTTCTGATCTGAGATCTCTGAGTTCATTTGCAACGCGGAACAAACTTGATGTGCGAAAAGTTGGCAAACAAGGTTAACTCGGGCGATTAAGTAAAATCAGGCATAGCTTTTGAACTTGAACTTTTAGGAAAGACTGTAGTTTTTCTGTTAGTCAAGATATTACTGATACTACTGTATATCGCATTTACACCACGCGACCCCTTTCATTTTTGCTGATCCATGCAATGGTATCAGCCTATAATGTATGTTAATTACTTACTTACTTTACTTACTTACTTACTTACTTTACTTTACTTTACTAACTTACTTACTTACTTACTTACTTACTTACTTACTTACTTACTTACTTACTTACTTACTTATTTATACAAAGGATTTCATATCAACCAAGTTTCATGACAATGAAACTATCTATTATCAGTAACTGTTAACCATGACATGACCTTGATGGTTTTGACGCTTATATTTTGTGATTACGTGCATCACGTTTTATGACAATCCGACTATCAATGCTCAGTTGGCATCAAATGCGCTTGACACCACTTTGAACATTCTGACAGTCCAACAATATCATATCAATTTGTAAGCGTTCTTTAGCAAAGTCATAGTTCATTGAATTTACAACCGTATGACTAAACAGGCGAAAATAGTAACTTTGTGCACAAGATTTGCAATTTAAAGAGAATTGCTCATTCTAATGAGGCTAGTATATGGACAATATTAGTGTGCTTTTTCATTTAACTAGCGGGACACCCGCGCTTCGCGCGGGTCCCCGCTAGATGAGTAAATGGGAGCATTCACTAAAACAGGAGGAATAACTGAACAAGTAGAATCATTGAAAAGGTAAATTTTAAAGGTAAACATGACCCTCCTTAGGCCTACATTTCCATTTTAGCTACTTTCTATCTTTTTAGATTCTTCTACATGGGCTAATTTTGTTTCATTTAAAAAAACAATTTTTGCTGCTAAGCTAAGCTTGCGATTTTCAGTTTCCATTTTTTTAATATTTAATCCCGTTCCCGTTATTTTCTAAATCTGTCCTTTCTTACATTTTCCTTTTACATGTTTTAGCGTCTTTTTTATACATACAATTTTAAAAATATTGTAAAGTACACTTGAGGTTTTGACTTTTAAAGCCTACATTTTGGCCAAAAATTGTGCTGGGATAGGTCGTTGTCAACAGATTTACCATATTCGCCTTTCTATAAACATTAAAATGTGTTTTTAGGGAGAAGTGTTAGATTTCGTTCTATATAAAATAAATTCTGATTGGATGAAGGGAACACTTGAGGTTTTGACAAAAAAACAATCACAGAGGTCTATTTTCCAGCTAGAAACTCACACAGCTCTTCCAATGCTATGCACTCAACCGTGTAGTGTAATCAAAGACTGTTTAGAGAAAATTCACTGCTTGCTTGGAAGCTCCTTGACGAAAATGTGCGCTCTCCTGGGTGGCACTCCTCATAAGACCTGGGTCAATATTCCTTTTATAGACCCGGGTCATTATTCATATTTTGGATCTTTTCTACATTAAATATCTCGAAAACAATTCATATTTTGGGTCTTTTCTACATTAAATATCTCGAAAACAATTCATATTTTGGGTCTTTGCTACATTAAATGTATCGAAAACGAAAACAAAATTTTGACTCCCTGGACCGGGTGGTGTCACATAAAAGAGAAAAAAATCCGAAACGTGTGACAGTGGAAGCTCCATGGTTCACGCTAACGCAATTATTGATGATCATGAAAATCGATTTTACGATATAGCGTTTGAATCCGAACTAGAACATCTGGGAGCCAAGATGGTACTGATTCCACTGCATATAATATTGTTACCATATGATATCTTTTATTTTATTCTGAAAAGCGAAATTGCAATTGTATAATTTTTTTTGTTACAATCTGTATAGCAATTTTTCCAGTTCAATGATAAAGCGGTCAGGGCCAGGGTCCTGATCCAGAAAACACATTTTCAGAACATAAAATCAGCTCCAAGTACCGTACCGGGACTGAGATTTTGATGTTCTTGGCGAATTATTGATTATAGTTTTAAAAAGTTAAATAATTACATTATCATATTTAACGTATTTTTGATCGTCACAAGCAGATAAGAGAGGAAGAAAGACCAGCTCTGAGCAGGATAGACATTCTATTCATCGAGAGGGTGAGTACGAACAACATTCATTTACCTATATGTGAAAATACTGTGTTTAAGGTTAGCAACTATTTTAAACTGTTGCGATTTGGTATTTCACAGCATCTTGTGAATAGTATTGAGCTTTTGCAAAAATAGCATTGATCAATTCATAGCGAGTGTGTAGAAGAATTCAAATATCACAGATATACTTTTGTAGGTCCTGTGGTTCTTGAGTTATGTTGTAAAGAGGATTGAAACAACAACACTTTTGTAAAACGTACATAACTCATGATCAAGCAAGTTTTCAAAATATTATGATTTGTAGAATGAACTTTTCCAAAACATCAAAGTGTTATTTTTCAATAATTTATTGATTTAGATAATGAAAATCGATTTTTTTTGGACTGCTTCGACCAACAATACCTAGTCTACCCATAATCTTTGGTAATGACATTGTATATAGGTATGGCGTGGGGGTGTGCATCGGACGGATAATTAATTACTTTTTCAATGTCTGATTTCCAATGGGATGCCACTTTTATATATAATTTTGTTTCATTTTGCTAGCGTCAGATTTCTATTTCTGTGCATTTTTATTCGTTTTGTCGTTGTTTTTCATTTTATAAGGAACCCATTGGAAATATGCCTGGCTTTCATGAGTTAGCCATGTTCTTCTTTTAATTACACCAAATATAATAATAATAATAATAATAATAATAATAATAATAATAATAATAATAATAATAATAATAATAATAATAATAATAATAATAATAATAATAATAATAATAATAATAATAATAATAATAATAATAATAATAATAATAATAATAATAATAATAATAATAATAATAATAATAATAAAGAACTCAAGGCGCACAAACAATAAAGACAAACAAGTTACATATGTGAATCCGGAAAAGCACGAAGAAAAAGATGAGTTTTAAGTTGCTTTTTGAACTGAGTAAGCGAATGTGTGTTACGGAGGCTGTTTGGAAGCGAATTCCAAACAGCCGGGGCAGCGAAATGAAAGGAGCGTTCACCAGCCGATTTAAGATTTACACGGGGAGATTTCAATAATCTTTCAGTAGAAGATCGAAGTGGTCGAGCTGGTTTGTACGTGCAGAGCGTAGCAGACAGATAAGTTGGTAAAGTATCTTCAAAGTGCCGAAAAGCAAAAACAGCTAACTTATACTGAATCCGAAATTCTAAAGGCAGCCATGTGAAGCTCATATATGACGGGGTGATATGCTCATATTTCCTTTTCTTCATGCTTAAAACGGGCCGCGCAATTTTGTATTCTTGGAAGTCTGTTAAGGGGGTACTACACCCATGTGGTAAATTTGTGACTATTTTTGCATTTTTCTCAAAAAATAATTACACACTGGTAACAAAAGTTATGTATATTATTGGGGCAAGGAATCCAATTACTACACTGAAATTTCAGTGACTCAAGACAAGCGGTTCAGTATATATGATAGGAAACGAGGTACATCCTAGCGGTACCTTATTTCTGATCATAAATAACAAACCGCTTGTCTTGGGTCACTGAAATTCCAGTGTAGTAATTGGATTCCTTGCCCTATAATATACATAACTTTTGTTACCACTGTGTTATTAGTTTTGAGATAAATGCAAAAATAGACACAAATTTATTGAGGGGTGTAGTACCCCCTTAAGTTGGTCAGTGGTGATACCAGTCAAGAAAGAAGTCAAGACGTGATATAATAATTGAATTGAAAAGACATGATGTAGCTTTATCAGACAGATAAGGCCGAATACACCCAATACGTCTTAGACAAAAATGATGAACGGCAAACTTCACTGATGTGACTGGACATGGATAACGTTTTCTTATTAGCTAGGGGGTAAAGTAAGATAAGAAAGGCCACTATCTGGCCTAACAATTCAAATGTCAAATAGATTTTTACAAAGTTATGATGGTAAATAATTATTTTGAAAGAATAACTTCCAAATTTTGAAACAGAAATTTTACATGTGGCAAAGCTTCCAAGCAAGTCTATACTGTGGAAATAACAAAGGCCTACACATAATACCTTTCGGATGCGTGGCCCAAGTTCATCAAGTCAATCTACCAAAAAAATGTTGACAACATAGAGAAACATGATCCCCCAGTGCTCATTTAGCCCTACCACAGGGCCTTTTTTTACACACTATATACTCCGAGATACACCATGCTATAAACTATTAAGAACTGCTAAAAACCCAGTGATAGCTCACAACCCACAGTTCTCGGGGTATAGCGTGTCTCCGAATATAGCGTGTAAAAAATTAAAGAAAAAAGGCACTGTACTAGTAGGGCTATGCTGATTTAACTTTATCACACATGCTTAACCACATATTCTGTAATTAACGTCAAGTTCGTGAACTAAATCATAGCCAGTAACACTAATGGCTGTCGAAACTGGATTAAAAAAAATCGTCAACCATGTCAATATATCATGTCAACAACGCACACTATTATTTTTGCTGAACCATGAAATGGTTTTTTATTTATTTATTTATTTCACAATATTTCAACAGGGTAACCTGCTCAATAAAATTGATTTTCAGCAGGGCCCTGCTTAACGTATAAAATACAGTTTTACATGTTAAAAGAAAATAAATTTTTACATAAACATATAATCCATCCATAAAACCATGATTAAGAGACACGTTGACGTAAAAGACATAAAAGATATGTATATACATTATTGAATATTTGATAAAATCATTAGAAACTCCATAAGAAATGTATAAGAATATAAATATTGACATAAACATATAATCGAACCATAAAAACCATAATATTAAGAGACATGATGATGTAAAAGACATAAAAGATATCTATACTAATAAAATAATGAGCTCTGTCTGTCTGTCTGTCTGTCTATCCGGCTATGCGTTTCGCCGCGCTTCGACGCATCGTTCCGATATTTCGGATATAGATAGGTATCGGGCATTCCACGTTTATGGGGTGTTTTGAAAGGTTATCGGAGGTCAAGGTCAAAGGTCAAACTTAAAACTTTGTCCGATTGGGCCCAAATTTGGTGGGTGGAATCCTTGATACAAGGGGAGTATAATGCGCGAAATAAAATCGAGGTTAACCGAGGTCAAAGGTCATTACGGAGGGGGGTCAAATTTCAAACTTTGTCCGATCGGGCTCAAATTTGGTGGGTGGAATCCTTGATACGAGGGGAATATATGCCCGAAATAAAATTGAGGTCAAGCGAGGTCAAATGTCATTACGGAGAGGTCAAATTTCAAACGTTGTCCGATCGGGCTCAAACTTGGTGGGTGTAATCCTTGATACAAGGGGAATATATATGCCCGAGATACAATTGAGGTCAACCGAGGTCAAATGTCATTATGGAGGGGTCAAATTTCAAACTTTGTCCGATCAGGCCCAAACTTGGTAGGTGCAATCCTTGATACGAGGGGAATACATGCCCGAAATGAAATTGAGGTCAACCGAGGTCAAATGTCATCCAGGAGCTACATTTTAAACTTCATCTGATTTGGCTTAACAGAGGGTTCAAAATCCAAACTTTGTCCGATCGGGCTCCAACTTGGTGGATGTAATTCATGATATCAAAAACTTAAAAACTTAAAAACTTAAAACTTAAAATCGAGGTCATCCGAGGTCAAAGGTCATCAAGGAGCTACATTTTAAACTTCATCTGATTTGACTTAAACTTGGTGAAAGTTATTCTCCATATCACGGGAGCACTATCACGGCTACAGGTGCTCTTACAGCTACAGGTACACAGTATATATACATAAATAGGATAATTGATAAAAAAAAAACACATTAGAAAATACATAAGAAATATACATTGATATGCTAAAAATCTATTGCAATTGTAAACATAATTTAAGAATGCAGAGCAAGATGATAACTCATAAATGGCAAGATACATTAACATAATTTCAGATCTTTTTTAAAAGCTGTTTTAAAAGACGAGAATGATTTTGCATCGGATATCCTTTGAAATAAGATTCCATGTGATACATCCTTGATATTGAAACGTACTTTTACCATAATAAGTATTAAAACTAGGCTTGTAAAGATTTCCAGCTTTGCTTGTTCGTGTATGTACAGCATGGATAGAACTAACTGCATGAAATAAATCATTAAGGTAAACAGGTGCCATATTATTCAAAACTTTGTACATCATACACCCATTATTATATACAATTCGACTACGAATATGCATGAAGCCTAAAGTCATTAACATATCTTTGATGTGTGTACGGAATGGCATACATAAAATAATTCTCATGGCAGTATTCTGGAGTTTTTGAAGCCTATTTATATTAGTTTCCGTACAACTACTCCCTACACCCATACCATAATCAAAGTGAGGAAGTACCAATGTGTTATAAATTGTGATAAGGGAACTCTTTGGTACAAATGGCTTAATTCTCCTCATGATACCAAGGCCATTACATACATTTCGGCAAACGTTGTTAACATGATCATTCCATTTTAAGTTTGAATCAATAGAAACACCAAGATACTTAAACGAATTTACATTTTCAAGCACAATATCATTCATAGTTACATTAAAATCAATAATTTGTCTTGTTTTAAATGACGTATCCAGCAACATTACCTTTGTTTTGTTTACATTTGCTTTCATATGGTTATCATCAAGCCAATTATTTAATGACATAAGGTCATCGTTTAGGAGATTTTCAATAGTAGTGTGACAAACGTAGATTTATAAAGTATCATCAGCATACATGTCAATAATTGAGTTGTTTAAATAATTTGGCATGTCATTTATAAAAATCAGAAAAAGTAAGGGACCAAGAATAGATCCTTGTGGAACTCCGGATCTAATTAAATTTGGATTTGAAATTTTGCCATTAACCAATACATGCTGTGTTCGATTTTCAAGATAAGATTTGAACCAGCTACCTTCAACTCCTGAAATACCAAGTGACTGTAATTTGTGCACAAGAAATTCATGATTTACCATGTCAGATGCTTTGCTGAGATCGACAAAAACAGCACCAACATAATTTCCATTATCTATTTCCATGTTCCATTTATCAATTGTTTTAATAAGAGCTGTGCATGTAGAGTGGTATTTTCTGAAAGCAGATTGAGCAGTATACAAAATATTATTATCAGAAACATATTTATACAGTTGCTTATGAACGAGCTTTTCCAAAATCTTTGAACAAACCGGTTGAATAAGGTATGATTCTACAAAACAGGAGAAACTTCAAATTTTCATGGCCATCCCTATTTATAGTGAAAGCTAAATTTCTTTAAATCATTTAAGGTTAGCAACTATTTTAAATTGTTGCGTTTGGTAGTTCACAACATCTTGCGATCGGTAGTGAGCAAAAATTGCAATTGATTATTTCATAGCGAGTGTGTAGAAGAATTCAAATATCACAGATATACTTTTATAAGTTCTGTGGTTCTTGAGTTATTTTGCAAAGTGGGCTGAAACAACAACACTTTTGTTAAACGTACATAACTCATTAACAATAATAAATTAAGCAAGTTTTCGAAGTATATGATTTGTAGAATGAACTTTTGCAAAACATCAAAGTGTTATTTTTCAATAATGTATTGTATTTATTTATTTATTATTTTATTTATTTAGATAATGAAAATTCTTTTGGCTGCTTCGACCAACAATACTTCGTCTACCCTTAATGAGCAATTTCTTCACACAAAAAAATAAATTTGAAATCTTCAATGAGCTGTTTGTCTCAAATTAATAGATTTGAAATATGATTTGAATTCTTTATTTGAAGTCTTATACGCTCATCACTCATAGTATCAATTGTGATAATAATTTCCTGTAATCAATTTTTCTCAAAATATAATAATACACTGGTAACAAACGTTATGTATACAAGGAATCCAGTTATTACACTGGAATTTCAGTGACAAGCAGTCAGGGCAAGCGGTACCTTATTTATGATAAGAAAAGAGGTACCGCTAGAATAAACCCATCTCATAGCATACATAATAATAAACCACTTGTCTTGAATCACTGAAATTTCAGTGAAGTAATTGGATTCCTTGCCCCTATAACATGTATAATATACCAGTGTGTAGTTTTTTTTGAGAAAAATGCAAGATTAGTCACAAAATTTACCAGGGGATATAACCACCTTAAAAGAATAGATTGTCTATTTTTTCTTTACTTTTTATATCTTTAGATTGTAATTTTACCTGGGTCTCTATTCAAGTAGTGTGTGCAACTTTGGGCCAATGGTTAACATGGTTAAGGAAACATTTTACTTATAGTTGGGAGATAGGTCAACCCAATTCAAGGTTTTCTATTCACTGACAAATTCTAACCTCATTTTCCTGGCTTGGGCAAAAAATGCTATAAAATACATGTGAATATCTTAATACCTAATCACATTAGGAAACGAATTTGGAGAAAACCTTCTGTTAATAAAATACTATGCTGAGCCACCAGCCTGTTTTGTTTGTGTTTTTTAATGACAGATTTTCATAATTCCTTTATCAAATAATTTCAACATATTTTTGGAAATGTTACTCAGCGAAATCAGGTAAATTACATTTCTCAAAACCACCAACGCCACTGCACACCGCTGGAGTGATTGAATAATTGATTGATTGCTTGATTGATAGATTGGATGATTGATTTATTTTATACTTGTCATGAAACATCTAAATGTTAAGTTACAATGAAGGAGAAAAAAATAATAACATACATTGTATAATAATTCTTGTTTTTTTTATGAATGATTAATGATGATAGTAATAATAATAGTAGAAATAATAAACAATACTAATTGAATAATTATGGATTATAATGGGAATTGACATTCAAACACTTTGTATTCGGCGAAACACTAGTCACTACGTCTTTAGAGATGGTAAATACGTCACCTGCTTAATTATTCATAGGTACCTTGAACGGTTGGAATACATGGGTTACCGAACAAAAAAACATGCACCACCTCTTCCACAAGTTAGTCTCTTACGTTTGATTGCACATTGAGTATCCCTGGGGCAAAAGTACCTCTCTCATCCGTAATTGACAGTTTGAAAGTTCATCGTGGGATGGCTGTTACACATTGGAACTTCGCACTGTATATGATGCTGAAGAGGACCAGTATGCACGCGCGATCGGAATTATTTCATGCTTCGGGTTTGAATCGATTTGAAAAGGTCAATAACTTTCTGAGTGGTTCTACTTTGGAAAAATCGCTTTCCTAGCGGCAAGTTTGCGTAAAAGCTGGCAACCAGCTTATTTGCTTATTTTTGTTAATTTGGGTATGCTGAACTCGAATCTGTTGTCTGCCAAGCAATATTTTGAGACCGTGACCCCATAGGATCGTATAGGGGTCAAAAAATAATTTTATTCCGATAACACTTTCAAACATGCCAAATTATGCGTCGGGCCCCATGTATCCCAGATGTGTAATGTTTGTGCGTGTACGACCTGTCGTTAAGAAGTTATGGGGCACAAAAGGTCACAGGTCGTGTTGCTTGTTGTGTATGGGTTAAGCTGGGGCAAATTGTTCTCCTAGCTTAGAGGTTTTAGAATAAGAATAGTTTGCCTTATCTGCGATGTCTAGTTAGCATGTTACACATCAAAGATATGTAAGATTCCATCAATGGAATTTGTATTTATTCATCATCTATCTTCTGAACATGACATAGCAGATAAAAAAACTTTTCTTTTTCTGAATCCCGTGAACTTGAGGATCACTTTGCATCCATTTTTACGAGAATCGGACCAACTTTCATTTTTCACCCCTGTATAACATTGACCTTGGACCTGTTGAGCCTCATAACTTGGTAACTATACGGGCAAACAATGTGACCAGCTCCAACAAAACCCGGAACAAGTCGCCAGGCATGTTTTCGCCAGCTAACAGCTGGCTATCTAATTCTCGCTATTCGCAATAAGGGCGCCACCAGCGGTTTGCGATGTAATCGTGATGTATCATGGGAAAAGGTCGACATCCAAGTCCGCGCAATACGAATATTACCATGCTATTACATAGGAACACGTGACAATATTTTTTAGCTGGTCAAAATAAAGGTGTTACACGCGAATCGATACTCAATAATACTTAATAATGTGATTTGAAATGTGCACAATTAATTTTTTCTCTATCGATTTGCGTGTAATACCGTTATATTGACAAACTAAAAAATATTGTCACGTGTTCCTATGTAATAGCATGGTAATATCTTTTCCCATGATACATCACGATTTTCCCATGATACATCACGATTACATCGCAAACCGCTGGCGGCGCCCTTATTGCGAATAGCGAGAATTCGGAGATCGTCTCTGTTTGCTAAAGAGATTACAGGGTAGGGGGCCTACTAGCATTGGTTTGAATTACTTTGCGGACCTTTTTATGGTGAAAATATAATGTAATGCCTACCATTTGATTTGTAAGAAAAAGAAAGTATGTTTTGCCGTTTCAACGAATGAAAACGAGTGATAATTTCAAGAGTTGTGGTTTGAAGGAAATATGACATTAGAAGTTATATGCCAGGCCTATAATAGTTACCACAGCATATCAACGAAAGAAAATTATAGTATCCTTGTTATCAGGCGTTTTTAGATTTACATTTGCAGACCTCCTGGAGACCAACACAGCATGAGATGTGAGTGTATTGATAACAGAATTAAAATCTTTATGGATGTTAAAGTCAAATTAAAATTAAAATTCCCTTTAAAGGGAAAGCCAGCTTCAATGCAGAAGAAGTCTTGCAATTTAGTTTGGGTGGAAGGCATTTTTAGGATCACTCTTTTTTATGATCCATCATGTTTCATGACAGTCCACCAAACCATCAATGATGAGACATGCACACAGAAACAGCAAACCTGTCAACTCTTAAAAATATCCTATATCCTGTATCGTTTTATGGATAAAAATGATTCAAAATGTCCTTTATGAAATAATAATTATTGATATCCTAAACATCAGTTTTGTCTTTTCAACGGGAAAAATTCGATGCAATTTCAGGACCTATTTTTGATATGGGTATTATTTATTATATTGAACAATATCAGTCTTTATACATTTTATAATGTGCTATATTAAGTAAAAATTGCGAATTAATATAAAAATTAATATAAAATTAATGTGCATGTATAAGGCAAGTATAGGATGGCAGTTTTGAGCTAAGGGTAGCCTAAAAGGCAAAAAAGACAAAAAGACAGAACAATTTGGAGTAATTAATTAAAGAGTTGACAGGACGTTATAGGAGTTAATGTTTGGTTTGCTGTTTCTGTGTGCATGTTCTCATCATTGATGGTTTGGTGGACTGTCATGAAACATGATGGATCATAAAAAAGAGTGATCCTAAAAATGCCTGCCACCCAAACTAATTACAAGACCTCTTCTGCATTGAAGCTGGCTTTCCCTTTAAAGGGAATTTTTATTGAGTTATAGGCCTTTAGTTTAAAGATGACATTCCCATAAAAAGATCAAATTTTGGAATTTTTAATTTCATGGTATTTGACCTTGGGACTGAGTAGACTTTCAGATCCTGTAAGTACTTATTAAAAAGGGGTTTATTTAATCAATAATTGACAGTTGAACTATGATATCCATATTCAATCCTGTGTAAACCAGGAAACTAATTAGCCCAATTCTCAGAATAGCAGTTCATCAAAAATATCAAGGTATCATTTACAAAATTATCCATAACTTGAAAAATATTGATGGTATAATTTTAGTATCATTTTGAAGCTTATTGTCCCGTGCTTACATATTTATTCAAATCATGAAATGTCAAAAATGCGACTTGTTCTTGGTTTTGTCAGAACGGGACACATTTGTGTGACCTTTTGGTGAATTTAGAGCATGTTAAATTTTTGCCCCCTGTATGATTTTGTAAGGGGTTTGGGGGTCTTTTTTAGGGGTACGGGGTTCAAATATAGATTGGTAGACAAAAGTTTTGAAATCAGCATACCCGAATAATTTGGTTGCCAGCTCCGGGTGCCAGCTTTACGCGAACTTGCCGCTTGATGCTTAAATAAGCACATGTTGCCAAAACCAAAACAGAACCAGTCTCTGTGGAGACTAATCGTGCGTGTAATATCAGTGATGTGTTGAGCAGTACTTTGCTATGCTTAGGTTCATTACCTGCTTAGGGAACGCTCATAAATACCTTAGTGGAGGGCCCGGGGGGGGGGGGCGGTCAAAAAGTTTTGACCTTCCAAAAAAAAGGGGGGTCAAAAAGTTTTGGACGTGGCAAAGGGGGGTCAATAAAGTTTTGAAACCCATAAGAAGGGTGGGGGTCAAAAAAGTTTTAGTTTTTTTACTCGCTACGAAGCGCACATTGGCACAATATAGCCCCGGCTTTTTATCCAATCATGGGCGAAAATAGTATAAAATACAAAATACGCACATCGTCCAGTAGAGCTTTTTTTGAAGCTCGAAGACATGTACAGTCCCTAAAAACAAAACGGGTATAGCAACTGCAATTGTTTTTCGTCTCTGTCCCCGATATTTTATTTTGCCCTCCCCCACCAAGAAAGCTGGCTACGCCCCTAATACATCCGCGCGTGCAATAACTTGTGAGACCTGGTTTGAAAGCAATATATTATATGCCATGAGCATATGGACAATTTAGACCTAGGGCCTATACTAGACATGAGGCCTGTAAGAATGACACTGATAAAATGATAAAGCATTACCTATATTATAGGCCTATTAAAGGAAACAAGAGCAAAGTATTTTAAGTATACTTCATTGCATTGTGTGTGTGTGTGGGGGGATAAAAAGTTTGGGTGTATACAGACAAAGGGGGGAGGTCAAAAGGTTTTGAGTCCATAAAGAGGGGGGTTCTAAAAGTTTAACATACAGACAGGGGGGGGGGGGGGGAAAACAGTTTTGAAACACCGAAATCAAAATTTTCCAGTCACCCACCAAAGTATTTATGAACGTTCCCTACCAGTGGAGACTAATCGTGTGTGTGATATCACATTTAGTGATGTGTGGGCGGTACCTGGCTTTGCTTAGGTTCATTACCTGTAAACAAAGTAAGTGTAATATGTGTAAAAACTAGATTATAGCCTCTTTCAATAATAATATTATTTGCAATGCAGTCGAAAAGTACAAGTACAAGTACTTATGACAATGTTATCAGTAGTCTATCAGTCAATATGGTAACAACTGGGTTAAGTGATCACTTTTTCACGTTCTGTATAAGGAAGTCACCCAAACCAACATTTAACGAGCTTGCCGGCTCGTTTCTGAAAGATGCTGCAGAGGTCATTAAAACTCCAATAACATCTATTATTATTTAAACAAAGACTTGAAGATGTTGCAAAACAAGACTGGTATTCTGATGTAACTTCACTTGATAAGCTACGCACTTATTGCACTTTCAAGTATCAATAATGACTCCTGAAAAATATCTTTTAGATGTAAAGCACGCCTCATATAGGCGGTTTTTTTAGCTAAATTAAGGTGTTCCAGTCATATTCTCAAGATTGAAACAGGTAGAAGACTGAAATTGGATTTGGAGGACCGGGGTTGTGATCTGTGCAGGGATGGGAATATTGAAGATGAATATCATTTTGTCATGGTCTGCAAGTTTTTTGATAAGATTCGTCAAAAATATCTTCCACTCAGGTACAGATCGGAACCGGGTCCCCCAAAATTCATTTCTCTCATGAGTTCAGACACACCATCTGACATCAGTGGTCTTTCATTATTTGTTTTTCATGCTATGAAACTTCGTGAAAGGATTGAATTTATGTAATTATTTCTTCACGCTATTTATATGTCTTCCTCATATGTAATTATTATGTTTGTAGTGCAAAGGGCCAAGGGCCTATGTACAAATAAATCTAAACTAAACTATTATTACTCTCTCTATCAGGACTGAAGTGTTTCCAAGTGAAATGAAAATTGCCCAGGTCAAACCATTATATAAAAAGAAGAGCAGGTTGGAAGTAGGCAACTACAGACCTGTTAGTATTTTGTCTGTGGCCTCCAAAATTTTGGAGAAAGCAGTGTTTGTACAATTTAACAAGTATCTCACAGAAAATAACATCTTATTTAAATTTCGGTCAGGTTTTAGAGGTAAATATTCCACAGACACATGTCTTATCTATCTTCAAGATCATATCAGGAACCAAATCAGTGCTGGTCTGTTTACTGGAATGGTGCTTCTTGACATCCAGAAAGCATTCGGCAGTGTTAATCACTCTATTTTATGTCATAAGCTAACTGCTCTGGGAATGAACTCCACTAAATGGTTTGAGTCATATCTGTCATCTCAGATTGTTAATGTTAACTCTATGGCTTTAACATGTGGAGTTCCACAGGGGAGTATCTTGGGTCCCATTTTGTTCCTTTGTTACGTGAACGACATGCCTAACTGTGTTGATTGTATGCTCCTTCAGTATGCAGATGATAGCGCTCTTTTGGTTTCTGATAAAGATCCATTAAACATTGGGCAGCAGCTTAGCAAAAATCTGGAAAGCTGTAACAAATGGCTCATTGATAATAAACTGTCTCTCCACATGGGTAAAACAGAACTCATTCTTTTTGGAACAAAACGTAAATTGAAGAGTTGGCAAAATTATACCATTGAGTGTGAAGAGCAAACAATTCATGCTACTCCCTCAGTTAAATCATGGAAGAAAGAGATAAGAAGGAACCACAACGACTTCGATCGGCCAAGTTTTAATCCGCTTATCTATTGACGCATGAAAAGAAAAGCTATCAATGGTACTTCCTTTCATGTATGATCCATTTACCGCGATCGATGCTTGGCGAAATCATTACTGGAAAAAAACTATAGCAAACCCATCCACGAACAAACAAGCGCTACCCGGAAGTAAGATCAGAGCCCTGACACTGAATAATTTGCATGGCAAAATGACCCGTCTCCTCCGCAGGCAATTTGGTTTCGCTCCATCGAAATCAAGCTGGCCATGGAGGAGACTACCCTCCTTTGTGTTTGTGCATTTGTGTATGGAGAGCCTTTCTTGGAGTCCATAATGACTTAGGCTACGCTCTCAGCTAGAGTCCGACGCTGCAGTGTACTAGAAATACCATTTCTGTGAAATCGCTATAGAGCCAATCGGGAACACGTATTCAATTTATAAATATAGCATTAAATTAGTATCACCCTTGTGGCCCCCGTGCACCTATAAAATGGGCACAGCAAGTTGTCTCAAATATGAATGAATTTTAAGAAACATACGGGATATGATGAACCATTGACCTGACGCCATGATAGTGGGATCTATTAGTCGTTTTATATACAATGTATATACCGTATTGTCATAATACCAATATTTGTCATAATATATAATGAGTAATATTTAGCAACGTAAATGTGCAGTCCATATGCACAAACGAATACTGATCTTTATGATATTCAGGTTTTTGTACATCTCATATAACATGTCACGCAGGAGGTCATACGTGCTGACCTTCATCTATTGTATTTGTTCATCTGTGTATGGAGAGGATTAACGCCATTAAAACTCCATCAGTATTAGGGCGTAGTTCAGTGAACTCACCGTATTGCTATTCCAAGTACTTCGATAATACAGATAATATGTATTAATGGGTCGAGGCGATTGCATTGAAAAACCTAATAAATTATTCATAACAGTTACGTAATCAATCGATAGTGCGGACACTTTTCATTTGCAAACCACCAAAATTCGTGATCTTTTAGCGTTGGAAAAGAAACCATGTGAATAGAGTGCCCTCTCAAGAATATCAACTCTCTGGTAAGATTCTGGAATTTCACTGATGCTCTGAACATTTATAGTAGCTTTGTTTTGGGATCTACAGTCAAACTGTTTTCTTGATCGTTTTGTGTAGAAAATGTCCTTTAAAACATCGAAAAGGTCATCAAAATCGGCCGTTTTTTTGCTGAGTTTCATCTTTATCAAATAATGTAAGATTTTGATGACTTTTTCGAAGAAAAATAGATGTAAAATGTTCTTAAATAATGCACAATGTTCCGGTTGAGTCCGGTACATGAAACCTGTTTAATTTAATAGCTTATATGTGTATAATCGTAACTAGCTAACTCGTTTCAGTGCAAAAGATTGCCAACTCTGAGAAAAAAGTCATCAAAGTTCGGGAAAATTGGGCAAAATTAAAGAAAGAGATGTAGGCCATCAATGACCGATGATCACGTCACCAGAGAAAATCCTATAGGGTGCTTGCACGGAAGGTCATTAGTTCAAATCATCCTCCAGACACGCTCCAGAAGACATACAAATACATGGAGTACAATACCAATCACCCATTTAACGCAGGGTATTGATCAAAGTAAATCCTCATGAATAACAATGTCAACTAGATATAACTGCGGTCGCCTGCGACCGCGAGCATGCACAACCGCCAGGTATTTTAGAAGGTATTTTGTTTAACACCGGAAGTGACCCCTCATAACCTTTGACCCTAAATAAAAATCAATAATGTAAACGAGATCTGATTGCGTTCGCCTGCGACCGCGAGGATGCACAGCCAGCAGTGACAAATGAGTTATGACTCCGAATCTGTGAGAACCGGAAGTGATCCCTTAATTACCTTTGACCCCGCAAAAATATTACATAGTGCTTAGGATGTCATAAGGAATATTCCTGGTGAATTTTCAGCTTTATCGGAACTTATAAAGTCGCCTGCGACCGCGAGCATGCACAACCGCCAGGTATTTTAGAAGGTATTTTGTTTAACACCGGAAGTGACCCCTCATAACCTTTGACCCTAAATAAAAATCAATAATGTAAACGAGATCTGATTGCGTTCGCCTGCGACCGCGAGGATGCACAGCCAGCAGTGACAAATGAGTTATGACTCCGAATCTGTGAGAACCGGAAGTGATCCCTTAATTACCTTTGACCCCGCAAAAATATTACATAGTGCTTAGGATGTCATAAGGAATATTCCTGGTGAATTTTCAGCTTTATCGGAACTTATACATGGATTATGATTTTTTTTAATTTATGATTGACCTTTGACCCCTTTAATGACCTTTGACCTCAATGAAAATAAAACCTTATATACAACGACAAAATGCATTGTTCCACTTTTAATTAAAAAATTCTACTATGTTTAGTTGTTGAGATAAAAATTCTTGAAGTTATTTAGCTAAAACAGGAAGTTACCCCTTAATGACCTTTGACCAACAAAATAAAAAATACCATGCATACACCATGTAACACTAATTCATGTATGATGGGTATATTACTCTGGTTTGTTTACATTTTGAGATAAAAAATTTAAACTTTTTTGATAATTTTGGTTTTTGACCGGAAGTAACCCCTTAATGACCTTTGACCCCAAAACTGTAGGCATCCTAAAGACCCTAGATAATAGCAATGCATGTGTGCTAATGGCGACTCTCTGCTATGTAATTTGTAAAGACAGTGATTTTTTGAATATTTTTACAAATTTTTCAGACTTTTACCGGAAGTGACCCCTTAATGACCTTTGATTCCAATTTTGGCCATTGACCGGAAGTGGATGACATTTGACCGGAAGTTGATCATGTGACATCTGTGGCACCACCAAACGGTTATACTGACCAAGTATGGTCAACATGCCTGAAAGCATGTGGCTACGATGGCTGATCATAGTGTTGACAGAAGAAGAAGAAAGAAAGAAAGAAGAAGAACGCGGTAAAAAGAATGCACATCGCCGATGGCGGATGTGCAATGAAATGTCGGTAAAGGGAGTGAACAAAGTGAATGCGTTCGTTGTGGTTCCTTCTTATCTCTTTCTTCCATGGTTAAATACTTAGGTCTTACTATTGACCAGTGCTTGAATGGTGAAGAAATGGGTCTTGGTGTCATAAAAAAAAAACAATATTGAACAAAATTGGACAAATGGGGTTATCAAAATGCGCGTAAATAAATCATCCTTCTTTATATGTTGAAATATTGTGAAAACATTTATTAGTTCTGCATCTATAGGCATATTTAAAACAGCTGAGTTACTTTTTGTGCAGACTTTACATATATTTGTATGTTTTTGTTTTTATTTATACCTTTTTGCCCTTCTATGTATAAAGGACCCCTTCGGAAATAAGCCTTTGGGCTTAAAGGGCTATCCTGTGATATCTCCTTGCATTGCTTTTATGTGTATTATTATATGTTATTTATCTTAATGCATTTTATTCTATTTACCTTGTATTGTTGTATCATTGTATGTGCATTGTTTCTTGGTTTGTAGCTATATAACAGATAACTTATGTCTACAGCAATGTTGAGACAAATAAAACGCCAGGACACAAGAGGGGTGGCATATGGGTCATCACCATATTACTTTATTAACAAACAAGGTTAAAAAGCACACACAAAACCCAGGACATGGCCAACATGCCAGTGCAATACAACAGCATGGACCAATGCAGGGAAAACGAAACAAAAACAAACAATTACATACAAGAAATGCATAAAAATCATTTAAAAGAGCCAACAAACAGGATTAAACAATGTTCAATTTGAGGTGTTTGAGGTCATCCCACAAGGGCTCTTTCCTACAATTCCAAATGTTGTATGAGCCCAACAAAGCTAGTTTAGAAATGTCATTGGTGACCTTTTTGGTGAAAGTAGCTTTGCAAAATTTGAAAATGGAACGCACACGAGAAACGTTATCTTTACTGACCAGGCCACGAGAACCAACCTCAAAACAAACAAGATCTGTTTTCACACCCCCCATGTTAAGATCAGAAAGAAGACCGGCATATTTGTTTTGCTTACGATCATGAGATTTGTTTTTATATTTTGTTCAAAAGGAACAGTGAGTTCGGCAATCAAAGCCTTTTTGGCAGATTCATTGTACAAAAATATCTCCTTGCATTGCTTTTATGTGTATTATTATATGTTATTTATCTTAATGCATTTTATTCTATTTACCTTGTATTGTTGTATCATTGTATGTGCATTGTTTCTTGGTTTGTAGCTATATAACAGATAACTTATGTCTACAGCAATGTTGAGACAAATAAAACGCCAGGACACAAGAGGGGTGGCATATGGGTCATCACCATATTACTTTATTAACAAACAAGGTTAAAAAGCACACACAAAACCCAGGACATGGCCAACATGCCAGTGCAATACAACAGCATGGACCAATGCAGGGAAAAAAAAAAAAAAACAAACAATTACATACAAGAAATGCATAAAAATCATTTAAAAGAGCCAACAAACAGGATTAAACAATGTTCAATTTGAGGTGTTTGAGGTCATCCCACAAGGGCTCTTTCCTACAATTCCAAATGTTGTATGAGCCCAACAAAGCTAGTTTAGAAATGTCATTGGTGACCTTTTTGGTGAAAGTAGCTTTGCAAAATTTGAAAATGGAACGCACACGAGAAACGTTATCTTTACTGACCAGGCCACGAGAACCAACCTCAAAACAAACAAGATCTGTTTTCACACCCCCCATGTTAAGATCAGAAAGAAGACCGGCATATTTGTTTTGCTTACGATCATGAGATTTGTTTTTATATTTTGTTCAAAAGGAACAGTGAGTTCGGCAATCAAAGCCTTTTTGGCAGATTCATTGTACAAAAATATGTCCGGGCGTTGAGATGTAGGCAAAATATTTGGAGGTATTGTACACCCGGAAGAGGTCATGCCCTTGATGTCCGCATAAACCTTCACATCGTCGTTTTTAGAAAGGGAGATTAAACACTGAACAATGTAGTTCAGGATCGAATCGTGTCTCCAAGTATACCTCCCTTGCTTAAGGGACTCGGAACAATTATTGAGAATGTGGTGTAAAGTCTCTTTGTTTTTGCAGAGCGGACACCGAGCATTACTCCGCTTGCCCCAGGTTTTTAGATTGGAAAGGGCAGGCAAGAAGTCGATGGAGGAGCGGACAGCAAATGACAAGACCCCTTTGGGAAGATCATAAATTATAGAACGCCAGTTAAGATCAGATTGTTCAGCACATATAACCTCAAGCATTCTCCCTTGCTGTAATAAGGGACGAACATAGTCTCTCCAATAGTCCGTGCGATTGTTTTTGAGAATGCTTTGAATGGTCTTTTCGATGGCGGATCATCTATTTGAAGGTTGAATCTCAATAGCCTCAGCAACAATTGAATTGCTAGTGCGAATGCCATTACGGGCCATCTTTTTTGTCCACTTCGATTCGCGTTCTAACTTGGACTGAAGCGCATTCTGCACACGATCATCAGCGAAGGTGACTGATCTGCCGTAAAGGAGGGTATGGCTTTCTAGATATATGTCCGATATGCGTTTCATATTCAAGCCATCTGGACTGAAAATGATAGCTAGAGTTGGCCCACAAGGTTTCATTTGGAGCCAAGATTTGATGGCGTTCGTATGTGTATGATCAAGGGTTTCGAGCTGAGAGTCGGTGAGTTCATGAGTCATGAGAAGATACCGAATAGATGGGATTGAATATTCGGTATAGATCCTAAGCTTGAACTCATTGCGAATTAAGGATGAGTTGATCCCGGGGGGCACTCGAATTTTTTTTTTTGGTAGGGGTGTGCCACCGCCAGTTTCGAACTTGAGGTCTAAGGAACTGATCGGCCAGCCAAAAAGGAGGGTCTAGGGAACTGATTGGCCGGTCAAAAGGGGGTCTTGGGAACTGATTGACTGGCCAAAAGGGGGGTCTTGGGAACTGATCGGCCGCCAAAATCTGAAAAATCTCGGAAACTAAACCCGCAGGCCAAACCAGGGTTCAATTTTGTTGCGTTTTTGCCACAGATTTTTGAAGGAATCGATTTCACTTTGAATTGTGCATTAAATTATTAATCGGGAAAATCATTAATGCAAAATAGGTCTGGTTTGGCCCATTATACGATGGAAACCTCAACAAAGCAAAACAGCATTCAAATCAAAATTACTAGACCCTGTAGACCTACAATCTATGCTATAAGCCTACTGATAATTATAGCAGCATTACAAAAGCCCACCATAAAAACAAACCCACAAGAATTATTTTTTTCAGTGCCGAATAGAAAAACATTTAGACTACATTGAACTGTCATGCTTATACCATGAGATGATTGAGTGAAGTGTGCAGAATTTGACAGCCATTCCACTCCCGATTTCACTAGACCAGTAGATCGTAAATTACCTTTTAATTCATTGTTTATGGAGAGCTGCAAGGATGTGTACATAATTATTAAGGTACTTTTCCTCATATTTGGCAATTTTATTCCAAAAAGAGATCTCAAAATCATTTATTTCTAGCTAAATGTTCACCAGCTGGACTCTCGCGATCGTCATTGCTGCAATGTTTATTTATTATCAGTCAACCAGTGTTGCCACTACTAAAGGAGCCCAAAATCCCACCCAAAGTTCACCTTATTCCTTACAATGTGTTTCAATGGGGAAGAAATTAATGGAAAATTCTCTTTGAAGTGTTTGGGCTCGCAAAAGTAGCTTTTGGGTCTGCTTTTGGGCTTGAAATAGTAGGACAGAAAACACGTCTCTCAAGATGCCGATGAGAGCGGAAATCGATGGTCTATTGGGGCTTCAGAGCGGGCAAACAATGAATTCAGAGGGTCTAAGGAACGGCCAGTGGCTCTGAAAAAGGGGGTCGTCGCCGCGGCACATACCCGTATAGCTGGGAAATGTGAGTGCCCCCCCCCCCGGGGAGTTGATGTTCTCAATCATTGCAGACAACTTGGATTTCACCACCTCGAAATGATCACTGGTTTTGTTACATAATGTTATTAAAACACCAAGAAACTTTTCCGGAGCATCTTTAACGGACTTCAGCCTGTGTTCACCAATGGAAAACTCAATCGCTACTGGTTTGCCACAGTATCATAGATTTATAAATATCCAAGGTTTTATAATGAGATCCTATGCGTGATATAAGCATGATATCAAGGGATGTCCTTTTTGCTCCATGTGCAAACTTTTTCTAGGGAGGGGGGAGGTGCCGCAAGATGTATCATGCATATTCATGTAAATATAATTTGGGATTATTGACTTCCTTGACTCATTTCCTATCAGATCAATGTATTAACATATGTGATGCGATCAAGCAAAATCAGTCGGAACTCGAAAATATGAAATTTTCAGTTTATTATATGATAGTAAAAAACATTTACAAAGCTGCATTTGCCAGAAAACCACACTAATAGTTAAGTGAAAAAACTCACTTTGGTGACCACTCTCTGGCTAGTAAGGTTTGACGATTGATTCGACTTCTATGGACCATTTAGAAACAAAATAGCCTCCATGTCCCTCGCGAAAATCCCGGCATTTTTCGCTAGAGGCCAAAATCCAAAATGGCCGCCGCCACCATTTTGAAAATGTAAGTTTTGAACCAGAGAACCTATAATCATGCACAAAGACACTTTATCGGATATGTCGAGTACAAGGATTCCGATTCTGACATTAGTTTGACATTACGGCATCATTTTCACCCAGAAATCCAAGATGGTGGCCAGCACCATCTTGAAAAATTTAGTTTTGAACCAGAGGACCTAAAATCGTGTAAAAAGACACTTTTTTGCATTTGTCGACCACAAGGATTTTGAATCTGACATTATTTTGACATTACGACCTCATTTTTACCCAGAAATCCAAGATGGCGGACGCCATCTTAAAAAAAAAAAAGTTTTGAACCACAGTACCAAAAATCGTGTACAAAGACACTTTTTTCGGGTAAGTCGACCCCAAGAAATCCGAATCTGACATTAATTTGACGTTATAACATAATTTTTGCCCAGAAATCCATGATGGCCCCCATTTGGTAGAGCGTAAATTTGATTTTTGAATGAGAGCAGAAGCATAAGTGTGTCATTTCCGCCTTATCTGGGGTTCATGTCCCTTATATGGGGTTTAAACTGCCTTAACCTGGGTTTACATCCCTTATTTAGGGATAAGGCACCTTATCTAGGGTTTAGATGCCTTATCTGGGGTTTAGACTGCCAGGACTGGGGTTTACTTCTCTTATTTTAGGCTTATGTCCCTTATTTAAGGATAAGACACCTTATCTAGGGTTTAGATGCCTTATCTAGGGTTTAGATGCCTTAAAACAAATCAAATATTAACTCCTTTAACTTCCTGTCAACTCTCTAATTTATTACTCCATACTTTACAAATCTTGGATTTGTGTTTTGAATGTATACTTCAGAAGAAGCCAAGCGTGAAGGAATGTGAAGGCACAGGTGATTAATCACTCGCAGCATATTGGTATTAAACAGCCTCCTGTCACACTTTCACGATATCCGACGGGTACCTATTCAAGCGCTACGAAGCGTGCCTCTTCACACCTTTCGAAATACTTACTATTAATAGTGTTGCCTTGTGTTGCGCTCCGTTGTCGAGTTACTTAGGCTACTATTTCCTCTTACTTAATAAAAAGAAACGAAACAAGTTTTAAAATTCTACCAAGGGTCCACCGGGGTTCGAACCAGCAAACTTTCGACCCATAGTCGAAGCACAACACACTATGCTACAAGTGGTTGTGCTAGAAAGTCGTCTATTTATTATACTTATTGTTTACGGAATAAAGCGCGCGCACACGGTATACTATTACTAGTATACCAATGAACAACCCTAACCGTAATCATAACCCTAACCTTAACCCTAATCCTAACCCTAACCCTAACCCTAACCTAACCCTAACCCTAATCCTAACCCTAACCCTAACCCTAACCCTAACCCTAACCCTAACCCTAATCCTAACCCTAACCCTAACCCTAACCCTAAACCTAAACCTAATCCTAATCCTAACCCTAACCCTATTATGCTGGTCCTAGTGAGCTGCGCCGGGCTGAACAGGTACGACGGGCAAAACAGGCACCTGCTAAACGCTTGCAGCGGGTTAGCCAGTGCCTTTTATAGCGCTTAGTAAGCGATAAAAGTGTGACAACGGGTGCATTAAATGTTTGCTGCTGCGCGAAGGAGTGTGAGGGCGCAGGTGATTACTCGCAGCGTTGTTGTTTCTTTCTTGCTGTCTGTTCAATAAGCTTGGATTTTTGTATTTTTTAAATATTTGAAAAAATAAAAAATTGTGGTCATCAATGAAAAGTGTTAGCACAGCCTTAGACCCAACGTGATTTTTTTTTTTTTTGTCATTATATTTTTTATTGGAAAAAGCAAACATAAGAATAATATCGTCGGGTGCATCACATACTGGTCTATCTTGAATTTTTTTACTTTTCTGAGAAAATTGTGTATAGTTCTTTTTTGCGAAGCTCTTCTAATTCAACAAATTACAGACCTCAATTTATCCTAAATAATTAGTTACAAAATATTAAATTTGAACTATCTATGATTTTTACAAAATACGGTTTTCACATACTATTCTCGAAAAAACACGCATTTATAGAAAATCTCAATTGAAAATCTGCGTATTAAGTTTACCTTTCTATAATTTAATTAGATTATGGATTTTCATGAATGTGGTTTTAAATTAAAGCATATACCTAACAGATTTATTTAAGTGGAATCTTTAATTATATTTACGTATGCAATATTGCTTAAAAACTACACGTAAGTTGTAGTTCTGTATGTGAAATAGTTAATTTCCCGATATCGTATTTAAAGTGCATTACATACTGGTCTATCTCGATAAGCTTCGAGATAGACCAGTATGTGATGCGTCTAAAGTCACGTCACCGTTCGCGAACTTGAGATAGCCCACAAGATAGACCAGTATATGATGCACTTTAAATACGATATAGGGAAATTAACTATTTCACATACAGAACAACAACTTTAGTGTAGTTTTAAGCAACATTGCATACGTAAATATAATTTACTTTACAAGAATTGTTTTCTGTAGAAGCCATTGTTTTAAATAATATTTTCTTGTACGAAAGTTCTTTCAAAAATGTCCTTCTCATAGTTTGTATTCAGCAAACAAAACGAAATAACAAATTGCAAATATGTGTGTAGTTTAATAATAGGCCTAGGCCCCCACCTTCTCATATCCAATAAATAAATAAATAAATAAATAAATAAATAAATAAATAAATAAATAAATAAATAAATAAATAAATAAATAAATAAATAAATAATGTATTTATATAAGCTGGATATATTCTGAAAACCTTAGCTCATCTTCACCATGTTCACATTTTAAAAATAGCGTAATACCGTATTTCAACAGCGGGGTTTCACATTAGAGAAAGAATTTGGAGAAAACCTGATAATTACAAACACTCGCTGAGAAGCAAGACCTTCCCTGTAAGCTTTTAATCCGATAAGCTGATTATCTATTTGTTTTCATGAATTGGAAGACATTCTTTGATGTATTACTGGGCTCAATCATCTGAAATTACTGGAGCGTGAGCCACCCAGGCTGATGGCTCAGCATAGTATTTTATTGTCAGAAGGTTTTCTCCAAATTCATTTCCTAATGAACACGACACAAATATAACTATTTTGCTGGACAAAACTTCCTGATGCGGATGGTCGAATAAATACTTTCTCAGCCCATCTATTTATTATGACATGAGTCCCCATTGCAATGGATTGATTCAAAAAAGACGTTCTACGGCTTTTTATAATTTTTATCGCGGGAAAAGTTCAATTTGAAAAGAAATGGGGTTTTTATATTGAACTTTGGAATT
The DNA here is from genome assembly GCF_039555335.1 of Amphiura filiformis. Taxonomy (NCBI): domain Eukaryota; kingdom Metazoa; phylum Echinodermata; class Ophiuroidea; order Amphilepidida; family Amphiuridae; genus Amphiura; species Amphiura filiformis. Next base: position 24,800,354 of record NC_092635.1, on the reverse strand, counting down.
TGAAAAGTACAAATCACGTTGGGTGTAAGACTGTGCTAACACTTTTCTTTGATGACTTTGACCACATTTTTTTATTTTTTCAACTATCATAAAAAAACAATAAAATTTACCATTAATTTATGATTACATACAGGCAAAAATGGTTAAAACAAAGTGTTGAACCATTGACGGCCTGTGGTTGAACGTTCAAAAGTACTTCAATTCCCCCCCCCCCAAAAAAAATCCTGGTGCCGCCACTGATGACAGACGTTGTAGAGGTCCAATTTTAAACTTAGTGTCCCACAGAAGATTATTTCTCCCATATTCTGCAGGCATTTGGAGAACCGGCATGTACGTGTTTGTAGCGATAGCGCTTCAAGCGCCAGAGGCTTATAATAGCTATCTTGGTGCTAACCTGTCATCGCGAGTGTTATCAGACTATTACTGCTGTTAATGCCTAGATTGTGCATATTTTTTCCAAAACTTATCAGAAAATACCCCTTCCCCTCTGAAGCTTACAATACTATGCCCAATAATGCACAAATTTCATTATTGCGCCAACCCTAATTAATCCATTCAATCCGTTTGAACCATTTGAACTTGGCCTTTTTTACGAGATTTAAAGTGTGATATTTTGACTCGGTTCATTGCAGGAAGCACGTTTCATCTTCTTTTCCGAAGTTCGTGAAGGTGTATGTATTCTTATATGTACTATTGAGAGCTAAATGGATCCAACTGTGTATTCTCAGGTACGTATAGTTCAGATAATGAACTGAGTCCAATGAATTAGTCAACATGGTCAAGATAATCCCTGGGAGATAATCGCACGTGCCGTGGAGTTATTGCATTTCAAAATGCAATAACTCCAAGGCAAATGCGATTACCTTGACGAATGCATTTGCACGAGTACATTATATGTCATATACTTCGAGTATATCAGTTAAATTTTAAAAAAAGGCATTAGCGCCAATCCGGCTTGATACGTGTGGGGTGTGTGTGTGGGGGGGCAATGGGCATGAATTGTCAAAAAGTGGCTGAAAAGAACAACAACAACAAAAAACCGGGCCATTTACCGAAAGGTGGGGATTGTTAACTAATAGAAATTCGTCGTAGAAGTGACGTAATGATTGGATTAACTACAATAGATGAATACAATTTTTGAATAGATCGCCCTGCACTACAAGCAGATTGCAATAATCACCTGTGTAGGTACGGTCAGCAAGCATAGATTGAACACAATAGCGCTCTTTTCAAAGATACTAATCTTACAGGTGCGAGTGATCAGCCTTTCTTTGACATCCGATTAATTACGTCACTTCTACGGCGAATAAGCGACTGATATCACGTGGCGATTCAAGTGTGTGTAGGTCTAGGTCGAGACAATAGTAAATATGCTTAGAAAAAAAGGCAAAAAAATAGTCCTGGCTGCCATTGTCTCAATACAAGATAAGATGTGCTAAAACGTTCTTGTCATGTGGGGCAGGATTAGAAAAAGGGATGTAAGGGATAAACTGTGCATATGAGATATGGGTTCAAGTGAGGGAAATGTTCACTCCGTGAACAACAGCCATTGCACATCTGGGTTCAGGTATGGTGCGGTAACCGCCTTAGTTTTATTGATTCCTTTTAGAATTGGTTTCTGGGAGATGGCGTTAATCGAGTACCACTGACGATCGTCACCAATAACCAGATACCACGTACAGGTACAAGCCGCGGTATGATCGTGTGCATAGCACTTTCTATGATAGCCGTTGTGTTGGGGCTGGCTGCAATCGGGATTACTATCAGCCTTTCATTTCCAGGTGAATGTAACACTACGCTTTTTCGCGGGTTAACCGCGTATTACTAGGACTTTGTACAAACTGACTATGCAACAAAATGAAGTTTACTCTAATTGTTATTGCACCCAAGGTGCCATGATAAGAAAAAACACCCAAGTCCGGCATACAAAATGACCCCTCACGAAGTCTCCGAAATCCTAATCGTCATACCTAATATAGTTTGATAGTTTAACCCACTCATTTGCATGTAAAACTTGCCCTCTTTACCAGGTAAATCTAACTGAAGGAATTAAATGATACACACTTATTTTTAGTTTTCTCAAAATCACTTTCCATGGACTTGGGTGGGTTTTGTATTCATGTATTCAATTTGGAAAATAGAATTACACAAGTATGCCCCTTATTTTTTGGTTTGATATTTATATGTCTGTCAAGATCATTTTTTTTAGCCACCAGATAAGCTTTGTTCCAATAAAATTGATGGTATACAAGTGAGGAAGATATGGTCAATTATTATGTAACCTAGTCTTAAACCACTGGGGCCACTTTTGTCAAACACATGGAGACTGAATAGAGTTGAACCATGGGCCAGTTTAGTTGGTCGGTGCGCTTATGATAGGTAGTTTTAAACAATGGGTTTTCGAAGTGGTAGAAGAGATTAGATAATTTTTATTATGAACCTAATCATACCTGCCGTTGCTTGAACATGATTAATATTATGTTTACATGGTGTATTGTGCTGAACTTAATTTCAAAACTTTTATTTTGTACTTATGGATGCAAAAATTGTTCTTAGTTTTACCAATGATAATACCGTAGGGATATGAGAAATTACTTTATTCATATGCTAATTTGAAAGCACTATCATGACCTCATTTATTAAATTTAAAAAAAATATCGTATTATTATTTAGTACATCTTAAAGGAGTATTTCGTGGTCCTAGCATCCTCTTTTTATGTCATTTTTCAGTAGTTATCCACGAAAAAAGATTATTTCCAAAATTTCAGTTGATTCCAATTTTGCGTTTGCGAGTTATACATGATTATGTGTATTACACTGCTCCATAGACAATGTGTTGTAATTTCGTTCTAGTGCACCAGAACGAAATTCAAATTTCACGATATCTTTGCTAAACGAATTAATCTGCAAGAAATATTTTGTACATAAACATTATATAGCCAGAGGTTTCCAGTGATATAAAAATCTCACCTTTTTTTGAGAAAAGTGGGGGGATGAGGCTGTGGATCACGAAATGCCCTTTTAATTATATGAAGAAAACTGCTTATAATTCTTTTGTGTCAGTTCTTTGATGTTTAATGCACAATAGGCATAAAGTAATGACGTGGTGCAAACTTGATATGCGTAAACATAAAGAGGCCACACGTTTTGTGGACGATTTAGTTAATCGGACCATAGACTCTGAAGACATAGCTTTTGAACTCAAGCTAGCAAAGGAACCAACTAAACGTCTTCTTTTAGCCAAGATATCACTGATTGTATTGCATATAACATTGGTGCCATTACTCTTTTTGTTTTTTCCCGAGAAGTCAAAATGCAATTGTATAAATTTTAATGTTACTTTTCCAGCTGCAGGCTCTGGTGCACTGTTCGTATTGTTGTGGGCATTAATGTTCTGATTAGTTTAAACACTTTTGCTTTAGGTTTGCGTAGACATTTGCACTCTTAGCACTTTGCACTTTGTTTCTTGCTTTGCACGGTCGTCCTGACTGGACTAATTGAAGACCCACTCACAGTGATTTTGTTTGCTTTGGAGATCCGGCCCGGAGTCTATATTATAATTTGGTTGTGATATATTTTGATTTTGTGTTGTGCCTGGATTAACAATAAATCGAATCAAATGAAATCATTCACCACCTAGAATTTTGGGTGCCGATTGAAAGAACTGTCCAGTGTCCACTCCTTATATATTAAATATGAAATATTCAGTTTCTTATAGGATAGTCAAAAGCATTTACAAAGCTGCATTTTGCAGAAACACCCATTGAAATTGAACAACCAGTTCCAAAGAGAAATCAAAGAGTTTCCAAAACAACAGGAAGCAAAAGTAAATATCACCTTTGTTTGGCTACATCTCAAAATCAATATTTCCGAATTCCGACTAATTTTGCTTGATCGCATCATAATAATAATCTCTTTGGTTCCACAGAAGCACACCTATTACTGCATATATCCAATCTTGACTGCTACATTACTGATAGAATTGTCATAAAATATTCTTGCTCTTTTTATTATCTTTTAACCAACAGGACAATCAGCCGATAATACTGTGTCAGGTAATAATAATCTTATTCAACCATGTTAATTGATATAAGTCGATCGTTCTCCATTTACATTGTGCGGTTTTATTTTAAAACAATGTGCATATACGAGGTTTGATCTATAATATAATGAAAGTTGACCTTTGACCCCTTATATCGAATATTTAGATGGAATTTCTTGATCACATCAAAGACCCTTTGATCACATGAAGAATGTACCGCACAGTGTCATCGCCCCAATATCTTCATGGCAGGAATCGCCATGATAGTAGGTTGAATCCACAGACACGCATGGCCATTTTGTTCCGACCTGTTTGAGACGCATCATGGGCCGAGGGATATCCGAACGCCCTCAATATTTTTCAAAATTCTTTTTTTTTTACACGATTATATTGTATTTTATTAAACCAATATACCTTGCAAAAATCAAGACTCTAGGTTATGTCAAAATGCAAGATTTTGAATAAAACGCAGGAACCGTCATTTTATTATAACGATTAGTCGAACGCATACCCCGGGATGCATACACGATGTTCATGTTACACACAATACGTACCGTACATGGCGTCCTGACGGTGATCTACACAACAAAGGATCGCACCATAACACGACCGAAGGAATGATACGTATTGGCAACATCGGCGCTGGTAGTAAATTCCAATTTTCTTTGTTTTGCCTTAGTTGTTCGGCTCAATAATAAAAGGGGATATATCTGACAGTAAAAGCTAACATTTATTGGCAAAGAATTGCTAATATATTTTGTATGAAAATGTTATGACATGGCTTTAATATTGAGTTGCATACTGCTCCAGTGGTTTGGATATTGGAAATAAAATACGGGTATCCAAACGACACGTAGAGCATGGTAATCACATGGGGATGACCGTCCGGTTGAAGCTGGCACTTTTTGTTTATACCATGTAAAAGAGACATATATCTCGGGTCTACAAAACAAGAAGAGCTACAAGAACTTTCCTCAGATGCCAAAATCTCAATTTTGATGGCGGTGAAGTGGGGGAAAATAAGGCTGTCGATGATTACATTTTTCTGTGATCTACTGTTTCTCGAAATTTTCAGCTTTAAGTTCCTGCACTATTTATGGATGTATTCATTGATGGGTTTTTATTCTCATTCAATACACTGGTATACCTTTTAATTCAAAAACCCAAAATATGTGAAAGAAAAAACACGTCAAAATACCTTCGCTTGATCAAAATTGTCAAGAAATAAATAAAGAAAGACTTTTCTTTCGGAGCTAAATAATAATGTAAAGAAGATATTGTCTGTAAACAATATAATCCCTTCACATGTGAACATGTACTGTAGCCTCGACTTCGAGTAGCCTATCTAAGGCAAAATATAATTAAAATCATGATTTGTCTCAGTCCCAGCCGGTTTGTGTTCCTCCGCGACAACCTCATAGTACGTCTTTCCTGATTGGCTGAATTAACGCAGTAAAATAAGGCAAGTGCAGGCCTGGCAAGTGGACAGCCATGCGGTGATTTGAGTCGCTGACATGAAAGGCGATATAAGACGATTGTCGCCAATGGCTGCAAGCTAGCGTACATTTTTCGTACAAATCTACTAAGTACGATGTTTGTGTCACTTACACAAGTCACGCCCTAATTCATCAGCCATATGGGTTCCATAGCCAATTGAAAACCCTTTCATTTGGAAATTCATTAACCAATTAGCGATCGTCATTTCGGGGTTGTCGCAAGACGGTTTGTTTAGTGACGAAGGAGCACAAATCGGCTGGGATCGAGACTAAATCATGATGCATTTTCATTCATAGATACCGATGGAGATACAGTTGGAGATACATTAGATAACTGCCCTCTTATATCAAATGTTGGCCAGGCCGACGCAGATAGCGACGATGTTGGAGACGCGTGTGACAATTGCGTCAACACCGCCAACCCCGATCAGGTTTGTGGACAATAAAGCTTTCGATACACATGGGAGTGATTGACTAGCGACGCCCTTGTACCGTGCCGTTCGTACCGCGCCGTTGTGACAAGATCGCGCTCTGAAGTTCTAAAAATAACAAACTCGGTCAAAACCTTAATTTGGGCCCAACTGCGCAGTCTCGGTGTAAGTTCAAAGTTCACTTTTTTCCCCACATAGTTTTCTCAGTCGTCAATGCTGATGGTTGACGAATGAGGGCAGCAGTCTATACCGCCACGTAGAATCGCGCTGTCAGCTATGGGGAAATGGGGGTATTAATCCTTGCCGACGGTGCGAGGAAAACTCTGCGTCTCATCTGAGGGTCGCGTGCATGTCGCATGTAGAATGTCTTTAAAATGCGCCCATCCTTAGATTAATAAACGTACAGATTGGACTTTTCCATGCCTGTGCCCTCTAAGGGTACGCGAAGTTTCTTTGCGCTATTTTGAATTTACTCACGCGGTACCCGACTTAGCGTCGATCCCCATAGGCAAAACACCATGATTCCGTGGTATGCGCCCATCATCAATGTCGTGCTTACATGATAACGAATACCTCGAGCGCATTCCGCGGGAAAACGAATACCCCCAATTTTTGCTCCATGCCAGTATCAAGATGGCGGTCGAGTCCTGGTTCTCCTTCTCTAACTCTGTGATAGTACTGCTACTACCCGGGTAAATAGTAGTATAATTTTCCGCTGTCATGGGTGGTCATGGCAACAACCCAACTATCTTGCTGTGGCACTAAATCGATCCAATCTTATATGAAAATATGCAATTAAAAACCATTTGGTAACCATACCGGTAAATTAAAAATGGTGGTAAATTACCGGTAAATTACGGTAAATTACCGGTATCGGTAAAAATGGTAAAATAATTAAATTAAGTAAATTATAAAAAGAGTTAAATTGAACGATAAACATAATAAAAATTCAAGTCTTTTTAAAGTAAGAGCTACATAGATACTTGTTTTATTGAATATACCTTTCAAGATGAAAATGAGTTTCATAAAAGCTGAAGTTGAAAGAAGTGAAACAAAAGTCATTTAGTATTTACGTACAAGTTTTTTTTGCAAGCGTTTCAATGTTTTCTCTCATAACACACGGACACAGAGCCTGTCTAGCCACTTGGCACTACACTATGACATCTGAGAAAACTACATTCCGTTTTTATGCAATCACATACACGCTTTCATTAAAATTAAATCCTCAGGTAGTGTTCAATTGAAATTTCCACTGTAGACCTCATGACTAATGGTAATGAACCTGGTCATTCATATTATTTGGATCTGGTTAAAAGTTAACTTGTCAAAAGTTATACTTCAAGGATGCTAATTACAACTTACATGTAGAATGAATGACGATGTTTTACAGTGGTACCCAAAATATTTAGTACAGTATGGGCAGTTGTAGCTAGCAGGGGTCTACAAAAGCATTATTTCAAGGAAATTATGCAAATATTGCAAACAAAATTGGCATCTACTATAAAGCAAATAAACGGAAAATAATATTATTTGAAGTTTTACTAATAAAAATCCTTTTATTTTACATTTTACTTATTTTCCTTATTTTACCCTATTTTCCGGTAATTTACCATGTAAATTATCTGGTAGTTTACCATGTAAATTATTCGGTTATTTACCGACTCACAACACTGAATATTCTTATCTGAAAATTTCACTTTCAATCTTTGTATGGACCACTTTGGAAATAAGTTGCTTTTATTCCACGTTAAAGACTGTCCCTAGATTTCACAACACATTTTCCTTTGTTAGTTAACCTGTAACATTATTTTTATAAACTGAAATTTGTTTTAACTCTACCTTTAGAATTGTAAATTATTTTTAGAACATTCTGTGCAGTATTGTACTTTTTATTTGTATTGGTTTTATCCGTATAAAATCAATATTATTACTTTACACAGACCGACACAGATGGCGATGGTGTTGGAGACTCGTGTGACAATTGCGCCGACAGCGCCGATCTAGTAAGTTGACAATGAGATTTTGCTACACGTGAGGAAAACACAATTTGTCATCTTTAAGGGCTGGGGTATGAACGTTTGGACAGTATTATTTGTTGGACTTGAGAGTCCCGCAAAAATACTGCCGAACGTTCATACCAGAGCCCTTGATTTAAAAAAATGCATTAATTATCATTCAAGTATGTTATATTTATTTTGGGTTAAATATTCTTGCCAGCCAATTTCAAGTTTGGTATTTAGAATGAAGCCCACTGGAAGTAATTTTCTTGTATACGACTTTCATGGGTGATCAAGGGCGGATTTACCATTGGGCAAGCCCGTAAAACACCAAAAAAAGCGTAAAATTTACTTAATCATGAACTTTTTGACGTTATTTTCATGTAGTTTGTCAGTGTCAGTTCGGCACGGCACAAAAATTCACTCATATTTGTGACAAAAAATATGAGAAATTTTACCTTGAGTTGTACAGTTCCTTAAAATGTTAATGAGATAGTCAAGCCATGATCAACCCCTCAAAATTTGGATGTACCATGAAGGGGGCTTGAGATGGGGTGTTTCATTATCAGTGCTTTCATAATTTCATTAGCCTGATTTAATATTATTTAATATGTGACAGTTTTGAGGCGTTTTTTTTCTTGCTTATGAGTGTTGAATTAAATGCAGTAAATGAACTTGCAAGTCACAAGAGCATGTTGATCAACTGAATGCACTATCACCAACACTTTCTCTAATCTATTTGCAACTTTAGTCTATTGTACACATAGGCGTAGATCCCGGGGGATGGGGGGATTTATCCCCCCCAATATTTTGCCAGGGGGGTGCTCCATACAATCATCCCCCAATGTTGACGCCTGAATATAGGTTTCTGACCAAATTAACCTCATATTTGCCCATTTTAGCCCCAAAAGTGCAAATGTTCGCGCTTCACGCGCATTTATTCCACTTTTGCACCATATTTCATCAGTTTAGCTTCAAAATAGTAAAATATTTGGCTCGCTTCGCGCATTTGTAACATAAACTTATTCTGTCGCCAAAAGGTGCTGGATTCACTATTCTTCAAGAATTTTTTTTCAACACCACCCCCCCATGTCAAAAAGAAATCTACGCCACTGATTGTACACTATTTAGTACAGTATGGGCAATTGTAGGTAGCAGGGGTCTACAAAAGCATTATTTCAAGTAAGTTGTGCAAATATTGCAAACAAAATTGGCATCTACTATAAAACAAACAAACAAAAACAATATTATTTGTTTTACTAATAAAAATCCCTTTATTTCATATCTTACTTATTTATTACCTATTTTACCACGGTAAATTGAGATGGCGGTAAAATACCGGTAATTTATTCTTATCTGAAAATTTCACTTTCGATCTTTGTATGGACCACTAGGTTGCTTTTATTCCACGTTAAAGTCTGTCCCTGGATTTCACAACACACTTTCCTTTGTTAGTTAACCTGTAACATTATTTTTTTCAACTGGAATTTGTTTTAACTCAACCTCTGGAATTGTAAATTATTTTTATTTGTATTGCTCTTATCCGTATCAAATCAATGTTATTACTTACAGACCGACACAGATGGCGATGGTGTTGGAGACGCGTGTGACAATTGCGTCAACGTCGCCAACGCTGATCAAGTAAGTTGACAATGAGATTTTGCTACACGTGAGGAAAACATAATTTGTCATCTTTAAGGACTGGGGTATGAACGTTTGGACATTATTTATTGTGGGACATTAGAGCACACCAGACATATCGAATTGCATTCTGAATACGAAGAATGTCCTTCTGATATAATAATTTTGTTTGTTTTTAAATTCGCAATGAAATACACAAATTGATATTTTTGACATTTAACAGTACTCGAAGTAAACTTTATAAATCTGATGATTTATACTTAAGGTGTATGTAGGTGGGATGAAAAGCCGACGATCAATTGAAAATTTTGACCTTTCGTATTGAAGATATGGATTTTTCCCAAAACACACAAACAAAATTAGGCCTTTTTGGGGAAAAAATCCATATCTTCAATATGAAAGGTCAAGATTTTTAATTGATCGTAGGCCTTTCCTCCCAGCTACATACACATTAAGAATATGTCATTAGATTTTTAAAATTTACTTCGAGGACTGTTATATATCAAAAAAATGTGAAAAATATCAAATTTTAATAATTTGTCATAAAATTTGTATTATATCTTGAATTACAAAAAATGAAAATTATTTGATATCAGAAGGACATTCCTCGTGTTTAGAATTCAATTCGATACGTCTGATGTGCTCTCATGCAACGCTCTGCAGGGTCTATTGTTCTATTGTTTCCGATTAGAGCGCTGACATATTGGAAAATGTTGCCAATCAATATTCATGAGAGTGTACATTCAACGTCCAGTTTGCGAAATTGGGTGAGTTGTGTTTGGTAGGTGTGAAATACATCTGACTGGGCGTTTTAATTACGTAACGAATAAAGGCATTGACATCGTCGAATGGCTGCCCAGTGCTGTTATGTGTTTAGTTATTATATAGGCCTAATAATTATTATTAAATGTATTCATCATTCCTTTCTTTTCCCTTCTCTGTACTTATTCTTTCCTAGGCCTACATTTTATCACTCCCTCGCTCTCATTGTCCCCTCTCACTCTCCCTCTCTCATTCCCACCATTTTCCTTATATTTCTATTTATCTACTTGTCTTTATTATCCCTTCCTCCAGCCCTCTCTCATTCTCCATATCCCTCCTCCCCTCTTCCTCCTTCCCCCCTCCCAAGACTTCTCACAGAGGTGAATCTGTCCCTCCCCAACCCCCTCCCCTCTTTGGGTACGCCACTATTTCTATACCAATCTCCTTCTTAAAATAAAAAAAATGGAAATTTCTTAAAAACAACCTTTATAGGCCTATACTTATACTTACATGTATACGTATAGCGATTACCATTATAGTGTAATATAGATATATGGACTGGAAATGGCAGCCTTCATACATTCTAATGTGTAATCGATCACCAAGAGCATTCAATTTATTTAAATGAAACACCTATCGTCAGGTGGGTGGTAAAGATGATTGCATCGACAGCTAAAGCCTCCTTATAGTCTTCAGACCCACACAAGCACACATTTGGGATACATTGAGTACAATGGTACCACTTTACATGACTGCCCTTACACATGACTGTAGCGTGGTCACTTATTGATACTCGCCTGTTGTGTAGAGCGTTAATATGATGCCGGATCAGTGACCAATTTAATGGCGGAACCCCTTTATTCGAAACAATGGTACCACTTTTATGAATAGCCTGTCGCAACTTCTAATCGGCATCAAACGAACAAAAGATTATATAATCTATTGCGACTCTATTTCTATTTAAAAGCTCTTTGCTCTCATGTCCCACAAAAATACTGTCGAAACGTTCATACCAGAGCCCTTAAAAATGAATGGATAGCTGCGTGCATCTTATCATTCAATTCATACATACACGCTATATAACAGCGCGCGTAATTGGTCGAGAGCCGGGCATAAACAGCGTTTATGCCCGGTGTCCCGGATGTGACTGTCGCCGGGTAACGAAAGTGAAGGAAACTCATGTTTTTTAATAATGTTACTTGTAATTTTTTGTTATTATTTTGATGAAATAAGAATCACAAATTGTTCTGGTATGTATGAACGAATCATTCATATATTTTCATGACTAAACGGTTGTTTATGTCCTCGGGTCGCGAGGTATTGGTATTCAAAACCTTTGCATCGGTCATATTTTTGAATTATACGAATGATCAACCCCTCACAATTTTGATGTACCATCAAGGGGGCTTGGGATGGGTGTGTTGCTTTCAGTGCTTTCATAATTTCATTAGCCTGATTTAATATGATTTAATATGTGAAAGTTTTGAGGTGTTGTTTGTTTCTTGCTTATGAGTGTTAAATTAAATGCAGCAAATGAACTTGTAAGTCACAAGAACATGTTGATCAGCTGTATGCACAATCACCAACACTTGCTCTACTCTAATTGCTAGTCTATTGTACACTATTTAGTACAGTATGGGCAGTTGTATATAGCATGGGTCTACAAAATTATTATTTTAAGTAAGTTGTGCAAATATTGCAAACAAAATTGGCATCTACTATAAAACAAACAAACAAAAACAATATTATTTGAAGTTTTACTAATAAAAATCCGTTTATTTCATATTTTACTTATTTTACTCTATACCCCATGGTAAATTAAGATGGCGGTAAATTACCGATAATTTTCCATGTAAATTAACCGGTAATTTACCGACTCACAACACTGAATATTCTTATCTGCAAATTTCACTTTCGATCTTTTTATGGGCCACTTTGGAAATAGGTTGCTTTTACTCGACGTTAAAGACTGTCCCTGGATTTCACAACACACTTTCCTTTGTTAGTTAACCTGTAACATTACTTTTTAGAAACTAAAATTTTAAATTGGAATTGTCAATTATTTTGAGAGCAATGATTAACATTCTGTGCAGTATTGTAATTTTTATTTGTATTGCTCTTATCAATATTATTACTTACAGACTGACACAGATGGCGATGGTGTTGGAAACGCGTGTGACAATTGCGCCAACAACGGCGACAACGCCGATCAAGTAAGTTGACAATGAGATTTTGATAACATAATTTGTCATCTTTAAGGACTGGGGTATGAACGTTTGGACAATATTTTTTGTGGGACATGAGAGCACATCAGACATATTGAATTGCATTCTGAATACGAAGAATGTCCTTCTGATGTCAAATAATTTTGATTGTTTTGAAATTCGCGATATAATACACATTTTATAGCAAATGTAAATGATTAAAAATTGATATTTTTGATATTTAACAGTCCTGGAAGTAAACTGTATAATATAATGATATGAACAGGGGAAAGAAGAAATACGCATCGCACACTACCACAATTAAACATGAATTTACAAATAGATGAATTTATGGATATGAGCAGTCAGGGTAAACAGTACAAGCAACATATTCCATGCCAGTGTACGAGATCAATTGAAGATGCTTACCCGCCAGCCGAATATAATCATACAAACAAGGGAAGAGGCTTTCGTATCATACAATGGAACATGGAAACATTCAAATGTTACAAACTAGCGCACGAGATCAAATAAAAAAAGGTATTTTTGGGAAAAGATTTGAATATCTTCATTATGAAAGGTCAACATTTTCAATTGATCTCCGGCTTTTCGTCCCAGCTACAATCTTAGTACATATCATTAGATTTTAGAATTTACTTGGAGGACTGTTAAATATCAAAAATTTTAAAAGTACCATATGTTAATAATTTAAGGGGTGGGGTATGAACGTTTGGATAGTATTTATTGTGGGACATTAGAGCACACCAGACATATCGAATTGCATTCTGAATACGAAGAAAGTCCTTCTGATATAATAATTTAGATTTTTTTGAAATTCGCAATGTAATACACAAATTGATATTTTTGACATTTAACAGTACTCGAAGTAAACTTTATAAATCTGATGATTTATACTTAAGGTGTATGTAGGTGGGATGAAAAGCCGACGATCAATTGAAAATGTTGACCTTTCGTATTGAAGATATGGATTTTTCCCAAAACACCCACAAAAAAATTAGGCCTTTTGGGGGAAAAAATCCATATCTTCAATATGAAAGGTCAAGATTTTCAATTGATCGTAGGCTTTTCATCCCAGCTACATACACTTTAAGAATATGTCATTAGATTTATAAAATTTACTTCGAGGACTGTTATATATCAAAATGTGAAAAATATCAAATTTTAATAATTTGTCATAAAATTTGTATTATATCGTGAATTTCAAAAAATGAAAATTATTTGATATCAGAAGGACATTCCTCGTATTTAGAATTCAATTCGATATGTCTGATGTGCTCTCATGTCCCACAAAAATACTGTCGAAACGTTCATACCCCAGCCCTTAAAAATGAATGGATAGTTGCGTGCATCTTATCATTCAATTCACACATACACGCTATTATAACAGCGCGAGTAATTGAATATATGAATACAAAAGCCACCTAAGTCCATACTTTGGCCAAATTGAGTTAAGCATGGGAAATTGTTGCTATACATAAACCTGTTAAATGCATGAAAGAACAACTCAAATTCATCCTCTGTGTCTATTGGGCATGTGAAAAATAGCATGTATGAAAGAACCACCCAATTCCATGATTTGAGTCTTGTAACACATTGATTGAAATCCAGTATGTATAAAAGTCCACTTGTAACACATTCATTGCTGGAGAATGACTTTTGAACAAAAAATGGGTTTAATAAAGGAAAGTGTGTGGTTTATATTACATGGCAGAATGCTTATCAACATTATACATACCTGTGTGCTTTATTTTGTATTATCTTACTAGTGGTAATCTCATTCTAACATTCAAACATATTTTGGACTAATATTGAAAAATATAGTGAAAAATATCAAATTTTAATAATTTGTCATAAAATTTGTATTATATCGTGAATTTCAAAAAATGAAAATTATTTGATATCAGAAGGACATTCCTCGTATTTAGAATTCAATTCGATATGTCTGATGTGCTCTCATGTCCCACAAAAATACTGTCGAAACGTTCATACCAGAGCCCTTAAAAATGAATGGATAGTTGCGTGCATCTTATCATTCAATTCACACATACACGCTATTATAACAGCGCGAGTAATTGGTCAAGAGCCGGGCATAAACAGCGTTTTCATATTTTCATAATTAAACGGTTGTTTATGTCCTCGGGCCGCAAGCGGCCCCTCGGGCATAAACAACCGTTTAGTCATGAAAATATATGAATGAACCCCTAATTATGTTATATTTATTTTGGGTTAAATATTCTTGCCAGCCAATTTCAAGTTTGGTATTTAGAATGAAGCCCATTGGAAGTAATTTTCTTGTATGCGACTTTCATGGGTGATCAAGGGCGGATTTACCATTGGGCCAGCCCGTAAAACACCATGTTTTGGGCAAAAATATGGTAAAATTTACTTAATCATGAACTTTCTTGACGTCATTTTCATGTAGTTCGTCAGTTTCAGTGTGAGTTCGTCACGGCACAAAAAAATAAACACAATGAAAAAAAAACCTGAATATTTTCAAAGCTCATTTCATCTTCGCCGATAACTGTCTACCTACCGAGTGATTTACGTCAATTTGTACAACATTTCGTAGCATTTGTGTACCAAACCGTTTGATCTTTCATATTTGTAATTTTTAAAAAAATGTGTTATTTAAATTACAAACAAAAATTAAGTTTAAATATGGTGCTTTTTTCCAACTTTTTACTGAAATTGTTTAGTTCAAAACACACGTTTATTTTTAATCTTTGATTTCCTTCTTTTTGCGACATGCAAGTTCACTAGTTTGGTATGATAATTTAAGAGATAATTTTTCGTGTTAAAATAAAGAAATTAGAGCTCTTCAAACAGGGGAATGTCATTGGCTGATTGTTCTCGAACCTCATTGCACCTTCGAAAAAAAGTGTCTACCTCCTGGTCGATTACGCCAATTCCTATGAATTTTTCGATGTATTGATATTCAAAACCTTTGCATCGGTCATATTTTTTAATTATACGAATGATCAACCCCTCAGAATTTGGATGTACCATCAAAGGGGCTTGGGATGAGGGTGTTGCTTTCAGTGCTTTCATAATTTCATTAACCTGATTTAATATGATTTAATATGTGAAAGTTTTGAGGTGTTGTTTGTTTCTTGTTTATGAGTGTTAAATTGAATGCAGTAAATGAACTTGTATAAAGTCACAAGAACATGTTGATCAGCTGCATGCACAATCACCAACACTTGCTCTACTCTACTTGCTACTTTAGTCTATTGTACACTATTTAGTACAGTATGGGCAGTTGTATATAGCAGGGGTCTACAAAATCATTATTTTAAGTAAGTTGTGCAAATATTGCAAACAAAATTGGCATCTACTATAAAACAAACAAAAACAATATTATTTGAAGTTTTACTAATAAAAATCCGTTTATTTCATATTTTACTTATTTTACACTATACCCCATGGTACATTAATGCTACATGCTCTTTTTGGTTGAATTTTTTGGCGGGAAATAATCCCACCAAAACATTAAAGTAATCTTTTCCCACAACTAAATATCATAGTCAGGAAATTAATGATGCATCTGGTAGCTTAGATCATAACTTTCATTATACTTAGTTGTAATTATCCCAGATAATTCTTGATTTGTTTTTACAGAGTCTTGAATTGTCGATGTTTTTGATCAAAAACATCACTCGGTGTATTTTGAAACTCGAGGCATTAACTCTTCTCAAATTGGCCCCAAATCATAATTTATTATATGCACGTGTAGCAAACACCAATGGAAATAATTGGACGTTGTTTGCGGAGCCTAAATTTGATTTGATTTTATTTCACAATAATTCTAAGGTGAGAATTTCAACCTGACATTTCCTTTTTGGATTTCCAATTTAAATTCATTGATATGTGATATTTTCAATAAATAAAGAGTACGCTTACCTTTCTGCAACACTTCCCGGTATCATTGAGCATCAGCTGATCAACCAACATTTTAGCTGAAACAGTCCCTTCCTATAATTTTTGAACAAAATATGGTTCAAAAGTGCGTAGACTACGCGTATATACTGGCACAGCGAGGTAATAAAGAGAGCTATTTACGGTGGGGTATATATTGTAAGCTATAAGGGTATAGGCATATATAGATGTGTCAAGCAGGTGCATACACAAGGGCGGTATATTCAAACGGTATTGTCTGGATCATTGAGTATCGATTGCGCACGTACACGGATGTGTGTGGTCACTTTCCAGGTTTTGACATGAATTACAAATGACGTCGTGAATGACCCAGCGTTTTCATTTTATTATTACAGAATTAATCGTCGTTTATCACGAGTCCTCAGAGTCGTACCAGTTCAATTCATCAAAATTAATTTGTATTAAATGAAAAACAAACAGACAAGTAAAGTCATATGTCTTTCTATGACTGTATTCCTTCCAAAATCTGATTTTCAATACACTAGAAACGTGTTGATATATATATCTTTGAAAATCGCCGAATGTTAACCACAGTCACCGTGGCACGGTAGGCATCATTAGCATTCATAGTGCCTTGAATTTTAGTATTTTTTTTATTCTTTTTACTAATTCGCTGTGCCGTTTTTCAAACACGCCCCAGCATGAAATTGATGGGCAAGTACCCTTAAGATGGCGGTAAATTACCGGTAATTTACCATGTAAATTAACCGGTAATTTACCGACTCACAACACTGAATATTCTTATCTGCAAATTTCACTTTCGATCTTTTTATGGGCCACTTTGGAAATAAGTTGCTTTTATTCCACGTTAAAGACTGTCCCTGGATTTCACAACACACTTTCCTTTGTTACTTAACCTGTAACATTATTTTTTATAAACTAAGATTTTTAATTGGAATTGTCAATTATTTTGAGAGCAATGATTAACATTCTGTGCAGTACTGTAATTTTTATTTGTATTGCTCTTATCAATATTATTACTTACAGACTGACACAGATGGCGATGGTGTTGGAGACGCGTGTGACAATTGCGCCAACAACGGCGACAACGCCGATCAAGTAAGTTGACAATGAGATTTTGATAACATAATTTGTCATCTTTAAGGGCTGGGGTATGAACGTTTGGACAATATTTTTTGTGGGACATGAGAGCACATCAGACATATCGAATTACATTCTGAATTCGAAGAATGTCCTTCTGAAATCAAGTAATTTTGATTTTGTGAAATTTGCGATTTAATGCACATTTTATAGCAAATGATTAAAAATTGATATTTTTGATATTTAACAATCCTCGAAGTAAACTGTATAAATATAATGACATGTACAGGGGAAAGAAGAATTACGCATCGCACACTAGCACAAGTAAACATGGATTTACAAATGGATGAATATATGTGACTGGACGCGGCGAATCAGCTGTAAAGTCGGCCCCGGTCAATTTTGTTTTATTTCGTGTTTAGAAAATATATATCATAAGCTTTAAAATGGTATATCATTTGACTTCAAACGATATCCAAAAGCGGGGTTATGATTTGTTGAACTCTGTTCCTTCGACAAAATTGTATTTTTTATCGGTTCTACATGTGTCTCTATTTCTACATTTCTGGTAATAAATATCAAACAGTCATAATTGGCGGTCATTTCAAATCATCCCCAAGTCAACGAGGTTCAGAAATATTATCTCATTGTTCATTGTTGATTATACATACCTAGACAAAATGCAATGCTTTGTTATCTACCACTTGAACAGGATTTAGCCAAAGCAAACAAAGACAAGAACTATTCTATAGAAATAGGTAGAAGCTTATTATCCTCTTCAGCAGTAGTATTATTGATTGATTTAAGGTTAGCCGAGAGTTTTTCATGCGCTTGATTTCAGAGGGGCGTAAGTTCATAACAGAAACAGCCATGCAGAAAATGAACAAGCGTACCGGGACGTAGGCCTACTTACAATAGAATATTGATCCACGGTCAAGACATGAAAAGGCTATGAAACTTGGCTTAGCTCGTGCCCGGAGCTCGGATGCCGGGGGGGCGGTGGCACAAGCCGTTTTCGGCAATTTTCACAAGGGTTTTATCAACTTTTAAATTGATTGGGGGCATTTTGAATTTATAGCCTTGATATCTTTGATGAAGTCAATGCTGCTATTCCCTGATTACAATGTAAGGGTAGGCAACAACAACAATATCAAAAGCAATTATTTGTAAATCGAATTTGGGATGAAAATCAACAAGACAGACTTAGCAGGCCTACAAATTTCTGATTTATATAAAGTGAAAAACAGTCAATCACGATTCACTGCACTCAGCGAATCAATCAAATAAAACTAAAAAGAAAGGAGCAAGAAAGAATAAAGAAAGAGTGAAAAAGAGAAAGAAAGAGAGAGAAAGAAAATGAACGAAAAGAAAGAAAGAAATGAAAAAAAAAAAAATGAAAAAAGAAAGGTAGAAAGAAAAGAGGAAAGAAAGGAAGTAAAAATGAGAAAAGAGAAAAAAAGGAAATTCAGCCACACGGAGACTCGAACCCACAAAAATAGTTCATATTAGATTCCCAGTCCAACGCTCTATCCACTCGGCCATAGATCAGCTTACGCAATTCACTGTTCTCAAAGCGGATGATTTAACTGTAATTGGATGCAATTACATGATTACAATCGCGTCCGCATTATGGCTCTTAGAATAAACACGAATGTCGGCGCTGAAATTTTGAACGAACTGATGGAGGAAAACCTCGTTTTTTGCAAAACTAGCTTCAATTTGGAGTGAAAATCAAATGGAATAGCAATTGGCAGAATGTTGAGAAATAATGTAGGTATTCAGATGTCTAAATTAACGTCTCGTAATCAAGATATCGATAATTTCACAAACCAGCTTTTTCTCAAGCAAATTCTCCAAAATTTCCCCCCAAAACGGGCTTTTAAAATTTAATCGGTACTGTATTTAGTTCTTCCCCATGGCAACATTATTTCTTTGATCGATTTGTAATACAATACGAAAAAGAAGAAAACAATCCCTCGGTGTGGATTTATACGGAGCGCACATTTGAAAAAAAAAAAACCTCATGGAACGTGTTTTTGATCTTGTGAACATGGTGGGTAAAAATGCTTTAAACGAAGGATTTTCAAATTTATTCTAATAATTTGTATATAACACACACAAAATGTTAAGCTACATCCAATGCACCAACATTTCACTCGCTGCGATATTTGATTACTGAGAAAACTCTGTTTTAGAGAACAACTTTATACGTCTTTTATACGTTTTTTATACGTCTCTTTGTGTAACCTTAAACAGCGTTTGATAAGATACTTGTCGCAACGATTGAGACACCTATGAATACGACTTTCACATACATTTTACACTTAAACTCAGAATACAATTTGCCGAGTTTACGGCTGATTCGCCGCGTCCACTCACATATAGACATTGGCAGTCAGGGTAAACAGTACAAACAACACATTCCATACCAGTGTATGAGATCAATTAATGATGCTAACATGCCAGCCAAATATAGTCATAAAACAAGGGAAGAGGCTTACGCATACACTGGAACATTCAAACATTACAAACTAGCGCACAAGATTAAGGTTATTCTTAATAATTAGCCTAATATGCAGGGGAAAGAAGAATTACGCATCGCACACTAGCACAATTATTAAACATGGATTTACAGATGGAAACATGACATGCATAGGCAGATATACCAGAGTAAAAACTCCGGACATACCTGCCTGTGCATGATGATAATGTTCTTAAAGTGTATGTAGCTCAGGGATGAAAAGCTGACGAACAATTGAAAATTTTGAACTTTCGTATTGCGGCACTAAAAAGAAAATACAATAGATTGCACATTATGGATAAAATACTTTAAAATCTACTGTACATGTATGTAATTCAGGGTACCAGAATAAACTATTGCACGAGAATAAATACCAATGAGTACCAAGGATAGCCCAAAAAGCCTTCCGAAGAAAGCTTAATTCCATTGGGGTCATTGTAAGGCAAAAAAACAATAAAGCAGCAGCAGCAATGATTAAGGCAGGAGGACGAGCAAAACATAACATAACAAACGAGCAAAAAAGGGCCTAATAATTTTCGTGATGCATAATATCACGCTCAGCTAGCCAAGCCTGTTCAGAAAGGTGCTTCTTGATAGCACGTTTGAATTGCGGCAAATTCCCAATTTCTTTGATTGATTTGGGTAACAAATTCCAATGATGAATAGCAGTGAAATTAAAAAGTATTGTATGCTTGGCCTTTGACTTTGGGGACAATGAAATTGACTGAGCTACCCCTGGTACTATATTTGTGAATGGACGAAATACGGGTAAATTTTTTAAAAACGTTATTCATTTTCATTTGAATCACCCTATCTTTCACTGAGAGAAATCCAACTCTATCCCGCTCTCTCTGTCCAATATGAGAGCGAGGATCTAAGTTTAAAATAAATCTTACCACTCTGTTTTGCATTGTCTGTAACTTTTTCTTGTAATGTACAGACAAACCTGAAAACCATGAAGAACATGCATAGTCATAGTGACATAAAATCAGGGCAGTGCTCAGAGTTTTACGGCACTTTTCATTCAAAAAATGAACATGCCTATATAAAAAAGCAAGTCTAGCGCCAGATTTTTTAAGAATATCCCGGGCAATTTCTTCCCCAGATAACGAATCGTTAAGGGTTACCCCTAAATACTTAGCTGAATTGGTAGGCTTAATTTGATTACTATTGCATACAACTGAAAAACCAAAAATTATACTCTCAGTCTTTCCAAGACATGCAAGATGTAAGAAAAGTTTGTTATCAACAAGCCATTGACGACAAGTCTCTAACTCTTTACTTAGTTTATCAGCAATGCACTTTGGATCTTTGTCTGAAACTAACAGAGCACTGTCATCTGCATAAAGCAGGAGTTTGCATTCGACACTGACGGCCATGTCATTTATACAGCACAAAAAAAGGACTGGCCCTAGGATACTGCCCTGAGGAACTCCACAAGAGATTGGAAGGGGGTCAGAATCCACCTTGTTCACGTGGACAACCTGCTTCCGACCGCTCAAATATGATCTAAACCATTCCACCGAGTCAATACCCATGGCCCCAAGTTTTCCACACAGAATGACATGATCGACAGTGTCGAATGCCTTCTGGAGAGCCAATAATACTAGTCCAGTGTTGATGCCTTTTGAAGTTTGACTGTTTATATAATCTGTAAGTCTGTGAATATTATTTTCCCGTAAGTAAGAATCAATTTGAACAAAAACAGCTTTTTCAAGAATTTTCGATGTTATACAAAGAATACTGACGGGTCTATAATTACCCACTTCAGACCTACTATTTTTCTTGAAAAGTGGCCGAACACGGGTGGATTTTAATTCTTCAGGAACTGTATTAGTTGTTATTGATAAGTTCACAATGTGCGTTAATTGATCTTTTAAACCTGTTGCACCATCCTTTAAAAATTTGGCTGGGATCTCATAAATGCCAGTACTTTTATTTGGCTTTAAAGAATGGAGTTCTTTGAGGATAAAATCAGAGCAGACTGGTGAAAGCTTTGATTTCATATCAAACTTGCCAAGGGAAGGTGGTAATTTTTTGACTAAAGCACTTGCCACGGTTGTGTAAAATGAATTGATATAGTTTGCAACTGTACTAGAGTTAAAGCAGAGATTACCATCAATATTCAAAACTACTTTGGACTGGTCTTTACTTTTGGAGCTATAGCCCAAGGTCTTAAACTGTTTCCAAAGTTTTTATGGGCTAGATTTATTCTCCTCAATTTTATCCTGAAAGTAGTTAGCCTTAGCTGTTTTTACAGCTCTCTGAACCTTGTTGCGTAATCTGCAATATTCCGAATAAAGAGTACTGACTTTGGTTTTTTTAAATCTATAAAGAAAGTCATCTCTACTCCTGATGTCATCAAGAATTGTAGTGTTGATCCATGGCTCAGTGCGACTCTTCAGACGGATTTCTTTTATTATGGGCGCAACACTATCCAAAATACTACTAAAAATCATCCTAAAAGTCACCCAAGCATGTTCAACATTACTACAATACACTTCAGACCAATCAGCACTAAAGATGGCATTCAATAAATTTTCAGCAGAGTAATTCTTAAGAGATCTTATTTTGATGACGTTATGTTGTCTAATCTACTTTTTTACAACCTTGCGGGAGCAGTAAGTCAGAATATGATCACTCATACCAATACATATTGTACCTGATTGACAAATCTTGGTTTTGTTATTACAAAGAATGTGATCCAAACAAGTGTTACTGATAATACGAGTTGGTTCATTTATGAGGTTTACAAAATCAAATACATTTAGAACCTTTCTGTATTTCCTTAACATTGCACATGAGTTTACAGGCAAAAAATAATCAATGTTGAAGTCGCCCAAGACAACGATCTCGCAGTCAGATTTGTGAGATCGTTTCTTCAAGATAGTTGATAAAACCATGGTTTCCTTCAGGTCTATAGCATACTCCAACAATGATTGGCTTTGTCCTGGGAAGAAGTATTTCAAACCACAGAGCTTCATTTTTGTTGTCATGTAAATCAGGTCTTGGATTGAAAACAATGTCATTTTTAATATAAGCACATACACCACCCCCATTTCTGTTTCTGTCCTTACGAAGAGCAGTGTATCCATCAATTGAAATTTCAGAGTCAGTAAACGAATTGTCCATGATTCAGAAATACCTATTACAGCAGCTGATGTTTTTCTTGCCAGGTACCTTATTTCAGAAAGCTTAGGTGAAAGGGATCTGGTATTCAAGTGAATAAAATGCAGACCTCTCCTTTTAAAACAGTCAAATTGATCTTCTTGAGCTTCCGATGGCCTAGGTATTCTAAAATCAGCGTTAGAATTTTGCGAAGGACCTGGGTTCATGGAGACATCTCCGGATAAAATAATGAGAAGAGTAACTTTGATGTTGCTTTTGTTCAGGTTACGTAAAATACGAGTCTTATTTGATGAGTAAGATGAGTTGGGAATCGAAGCATGTAGTTGGCATATTACGATCGGCGAGCGTAGTACACGCATTGTCATGATTGTAGGCGTTGGAATGAATCGCAATTTTCTTCATTATACCTCATTTGTTTGGCTCGAAATTAAAAGGGGATAATGTGATCAGTGAAAACAAACATTTAAATAAGAATCTATTCTTTATGCAAATCAAAGTTCGGATTTGGTTGTAAGCCTGAATGACAAACAAAAATCAAATATCATGCTTAACCTTAATTATACCGGTTTTTGTACTATTATTATTATATATTACAATAATGCTCTTATATCCTTATCCGAATAACAGGCTGATGGAGATGGCGACGGGGACGGTGACGTGTGTGACAACTGCGTCGACATCGCTAACTTTAATCAGGTTAGTACCATAGCCCTGCGGGACAAGATTTTGTCCACCCCGATCCTGGCATTCCTCGAATATTACCAATATCCGTCACGAAAAATTTGGAACAAACCCGCCAGATTCGGACTGATTCATTTTATTGCACACTGGACCGGCCGACCCTAACTTATATTAACCGAATCCCGATCCATTCTAGCTTTTCCAAATCCGCTCCGAAGTTTCACCCAGATCAGATAAAGTAAGAATGACCTATATGTATGCAATGACACTTGCACTCACATGAAGTGAAATTTTACTGGGAATCAAGAAATTAGTGATCACAACGCCGTTTATTTTTCCTGACCCCATTAACATATTTATTTTGTGTTAAATATTCTTGCCAGCCAATTTCAAGTTTGTTATTTAGAATATTATAAGTCCATTGGCAGTAGTTTTCTTGTATACGACTTTCATGGGTTTGGGGTACACGGTCATCGGGTTGTGCTTACAACTTGGGATAAAGTTAATAGAAGTTCGGATTTGGTTGTAAGCCTGAATGACAAAAAAAAATCAAATATCATGCTTCCTTAATTATACCGGTTTTTGTACTATTATTATTATGTATTACAATAATGCTCTTATATCCTTATCCGAATAACATGAAGTGAACTTTTACTGTGAATCAAGAAATTAGTGATCACACCGCCGTTTATTTTTCCTGACCCTGAATCTAAAAAAACCCGGTCCGTTTCAACTCGGCGAGAACTAATACGGCCTAATACGATCCGTAAATTAAAAAACAAATCAATCCGAGTTGCTCCAATTAAATCTATTTTAAACATTCTTGCCTGCCAATTCAATTTCGGTCTTTTAATGGATTGGAAATAAGTTTCTGTTATACGAATTTCATTGGTGATTCTGGTTGTCGTTTCTTATATGGTCGTGCGTCTTGAACTCGCCACTCACAAAAGGTGGCGATGTTACATTTTCCCAAATTCGACTCAAATTAAATGATGATATCTCTGCTAAGGAAGAAGTTATTGTCATGCTTGTGGTCTCATTTTATTGCTAAATAAAATGCACTTTAAACCCTGTAAAAAGAATTGCATTAGCCTTTTTAATACTGACACTGTGCTTCATAGAAGTCAGAATGGGCAGGGTGGCGGAGGTGGGGGATGTGGAGGTGGGGGATGTGTATGGTACACACAAACTCTATGGGATTGATATTTTTAGTGCATAATCTGCTTCTGTAAAGGCTGTAAATTGGATTTTGACTCTATTTAGCATCTAAAACACTCTATTTTTAATCATTTACCATTGGTTTAGTCTTGAAAATACAAACTTTTCCATACAAACTACCCGTTTTCATATTAAACACTGTAGTAAGTAATGCGGATGCACTTCAAATCTAAAAGTTACTGTAAAATGTTAATTACTTATCATACCATAGTCAAAGTATAGATTTTCTGAAGGGAAATTTGATGAGGAATCTAAATATGAACTTACTTTTACTGTATGAGTTAGGGGCAAAATGTTTCAGTTCAAAATAGGTTGAATTGTAAAAAATTCTAACATACTTTGGGACACCCTGTATTCCGAGATTACCAAACAGCCGTGATTTTGGTTTCTTCCAAAGTCAGTGGGTTCCCCCTATCCTATAACCAAATGAATGTTGTTTACTTCCAGTTCATTACCCCAAGTTGGTTATAAGCAATGCATTAAGTAACCCATTTTTTATCCGAATCTTTTTTTATTCCACCCTGTATAACTTGAAGGTCACTCTGTAAAATGAGTTAAAATGTGTATATTGGAATTGCCTATGCCTTCAGCTTTCCAAAAATGCTAGTTTAGGGTTGATAATTGTGGAGATAATCTAATTAGAAACTCGATTGGTGTTAAAATTCATAATATTTGTGATGTAACGCTAAGGGTGGCGAGTTCAGGACACATGGCCATATAATTATTTGTTAAATACTTCAATATGTTTTATATAGCTCTGAAGTTATTTTAAAAGACCACATTCTTTGTATTTTGCTTCATATGACGTTCTGTGCATAATTGTAATCTTGAATTTGAATAAATCGAATTAATTACAGGCCGACGTAGATGGCGACGGCAATGGAGATGTGTGTGACAACTGCATCAACAACGCCAACGCTAATCAGGCTGATGCAGATGTCGACGGGCATGGAGACGAGTGTGACAACTGCGTCACATACATCAACCCCGATCAGGCGGATACAGATGGTGACGGGTATGGAGACGTGTGTGACAACTGCGTCAACAACGCTAACACTGATCAGGTTAGCAGTTAACAAGCTTTTGTCATCTTTGGTTCAAAACAAAATAAACTAAAAAAACCACAAAGTCCACATTACGTTTGGGTTTTGGAAAGAACCTTCTGTTAAATCATGCATGACTCAATTACAAATCTCTACATCCCTTTCTTCTTGTCTATTGATATTTTGAATAGTGTTTATCTTTCCCTAATAGATAGCGCACTGATCGATTCTTCCTGCATATCAATATGCTTCGTTTACATTACATTACAGAGATCGGACACTAATCCCTACCATAACAAACCTAACATAATAAACAATGTTCACCTATATTACAGGTGATATAACAGGTCTATATTACAGGATTAGATTAGTAAACTATGATCTATTTTCAAGTGTTATTATTGATTGAGCAGGAAAGATGTGATACTATTTTTTTGTATAGTAGTCTAGTTGCCGGCGTCAGGTATACAAAGATTTTTTTTTTATGATGATGAAATGTATGATGCAAACTCATAGGTGTTGTGCGTTTGGCAATTTGGGAGGGGTGGGGGTTCAAAATGACCCATAGGATTATAAAATCAAAATTTCAATTGCTCAAATACCTCTTTCAAATATATCAAATTATTTACATAAATAAACAAACATAAATAAATAAATAAATAAATAAATAAATAAATAAATAAATAAATAAATAAATAAATAAATAAATAAATAAATAAATAAATAAACGAAAAAATTTGAACAAATTGTAGCGTAGCATTAAAATCATAAATATAAACCATTGCTGGCAGGAGGACTCGAACCAACGATATTGACATTAGCAGTCTGATGCTCTACCACTGAGCTAGATGACAGCATCTAGTGATGAGGGTCGAGTTTTTAGCTTATACAGTGTTTGTCTGTGATAATGCCGCCTCGTGAAAGAAATAAATATAAAATCTCAATTTTTAATTTAAATTTATTTGATAATTTTTTAACCTATATTTTCTTTAAAGCAGGGACAAATATTTCCCCTTTGACCGCTAAATGAGAATCTACTTCTTTTATTACTGATTTAATTCCGCGATTTGTACCATTAAGCAATATCAAAGAATAATGTCATGCAACTCACAACAGATATTTAGTTGGCTTAGTGGACTCGCACAGTGCTTTTTAACCGGGAGGTACCGAGATCGATTCCCACCTCTGCCTGCATTTTTTTTTAAAGACTGGGAAATAATAACCTGACATTCGCCACTGACATTCGTACTGCAGAAGCGTTATAACTTGTTAAACCAGGAAAGTTGAATCCTGGTTAAACTTTGCTCCTTCCGTAAAAGGGTACATTATTTTGGCACTACATTATTTCTTTTTTTTTTTCCACATTGCTGGTATTAAATATCAAATGGTCATAATTGGCGGTCACTTCAAATCATCCCCAACTGAACGAGGTTCATGAATGTCCTCTCATTGTTAATTGGTGGAGGATTTAGCCAAAGCAAACATAGACTAAGCTTTTTACTAATGCTATACATAAGTATAAGCTTATTATCCTCTTCAACAATAGGATTAAAGATTGGTGCTTGACAATTTGAGATGGATGGTCACATTACGTGCTAGTGTCATTGGCTATTGTTAAAAGGCAATAAGGTGTGTAATTGCAATATTTCCTCTGAATAGGAAAGACTCTACATCGAACCATGGATGCTGGTGGTTCGCAATACTGTTATTTAAGAGAAGGTATCTTCCAAATCCAAATCGAAATGAACAATAAACCTAAAAATGATCTCTAATACCCTTGAAATGACCTCTAATAACCTTAAAGTGAACTTGGACAAAATTGTCTAATTGAATACATGCACTAAGATTCATAGTAATCCAACTATTCATAGTAATCCAACTAATTACACATAATTTGACCTTTCTTTGACCTCTGGTGACCTTGAAATGATCTCCATCATGCAAATTGAACAAAATTTAAATAAAATGTTAAGTTCAATAACAATTTATCCCATCCCAGCAAACACAAACTGTTTTACAGAAAACGTTTAATGTCGGGTTGTATAAATGGTATAAAAAACGTTTTAATAACATTCAAAACACATTTTTGAAAATATGCTGCAAAACATTCTAAACAGAATGTTATTTAAGAGTCGACAATATATTTGGCAAAAATGTTCACCCAAATTTTTTTACAATAACCTTTTTAAAACGTTTTCATGACCTTTACGGTATATAACCCGACATTTAAATGTTATTAAACATTTTGAATAAAAGTTTTAAGAACAATTTTGTGTTTGCTGGGATATGCACCTAACGTTGAGGCCTTTTGACACTATTGTGATGATCACTTGACAACACAGATACTGAACTTTCATGTGATTTTTAGTATAAATCAGCTCTCTCTCTTTGAACCCCGCATGACCTTGAACTCCAAATCTGTGGGGATCTCATGGATGCAGGTCATTTCAAGCTCACCAGAGGTTATACAAATGTTAAACTTTGTTATTAGATGCGTTGTTATGAGACTTTATGAATGTATTCTTCATGAAAAGATAATTTTGTCCAAGTTTCTTTCAAGGTAATCAGAGGTCATTTCTAGGTCACGGTTGATAATCGTGGTCGTTTCAGACCACAACATACCTATAACAAGAAATGTCTTTAAAAAGACAACGCCATGGATGAAATTCATGTTTCATAATTTTACATTGACAAGTACTTGGAATTTTTTGTTTGTAGCACATGCACAACTAACCGGGTGGGAAATATTGTTACCACCAATGACATACTATAGGAAATTCTCAAGAATTTTTATGTTGAAAGCTAAATTGAAAAATGTGTGCTAAATAGGTCTACATTTAATTTATATTTGTACAACAAAGGGATCAATGGAAATCACATCCACCGAGTTTCGCATCAATCCAACAATCCATATTCAGGCGACCTTAAGAATGTTTGCTGCCGGTGATCATAACCAGCCATGACAATCCAAATATCTATTTTCAGTAACTGTTAACTTTGATATGACCTTGATGGTTTTAATGCTTAATTGTGATTACGTTTTATGGCACGACTTTGAATATTCTAACAATCCAATAATATATACTTAGTAAAACCTCAGATGACCTTTAAAAATTTGGCACAGAATTGTGATCGACAATCTGACAATCTATACTTAATTCACCTCGGATGACTTTGATCTGACATTCAACATATTCGCGCTTACACCCATCATGTCCATAACAATGCAACTCTTAAAACTTCCTGCCAACTCTCTAATTCATAACTCTAAATTTCTGTCTGTTTACCTTTTCTGTCTTGTACCATTTAGTACACTACATTTTTTTTAAAATTAAATGGCTAAAACTGAAGCAAGAAGAGGCTTTCAAAAAGACGCAGTTGTGTGTAGTAATTTGTTTATAGGTGTATAGTAATTTGTTTTAATTTTCCATTTTCGTATCTAATCTACTCTCTACTGATCTTACAATAAATCAGTGATTTGAGGCATAATGATACCAACATCCTGACTCGTGGAAATACAAGCTTTCAAATCAATATCACTATCATAGGCCTATTTAATCACAGATTATACCACATCATTAGGGTTCCAATTAAGATAAGCAAACATTGCTGGGTAGATAACAGGATTTAGTTGCAAGCACATTAAATCAAAAAGACTGCATGATTACACAATCCAATCTTGCATTTGCTGAATGAATTGAATTGTCATATAATGTCCTAAAACTTAATTTGTGAACGGATTTTCATCGTCGACAAAACAAAATTTATGTTTAATATATTAATATTATTTCATTGAGAGCATTTCCCTTAAATTTCTTCCATAAATAATTACAGAGTATTATCTGTTTACAAAATAAGCGGTTTTTTTAATTGTATGTTCAGATTCAATTAGCGTGCAATTTCGTTATCAGTACTACCTGATGATTCTACAAAAACATGACCTTGCTCATGTTTACATTGTATAGTCAAAAACGGATAATATGCATTGATAGCAAAATCCGTTTCTGAGTATACCAGGGATGGATGGATGTGGTATAACTGGTATTATGAAACTTTGCCTTCTAGGAAAAATATTTCTTCTTTTTTCTGTTAACATCCGTGGGCAGACACTGGTCCATACACGAAATGCATGTACCTCAGCTTCAATTCATGAGCATAAACATCAGTGTAAAGTGATATCTGGGCCCATGTACGCTACTGACCAGCTTCTTTTGTTACGCATAGTCGCGCTAAAAGTCGATCGATACAATGTTGAAATCAGCACCTTTTTGCTATGAAATTCATTTTCTCGGTCAAATATAAAGCAATATTCTTTTCTTCAGAAATGTCACATACTGCAGTTACTGTCCATTTTTCTATACATAATACACAGTACTCTCACCATTGACGCGTGACCTCTACAAACAGTGCATGTTAGTGCCTATGGGCATTGCCTAGTTAACGTCACTGTGTGAAAAATAACCGGCCAATATTTAAAGTGTTCTCTGAAATTCTAGAAAATATAGTTTTGTATCATGTCCTAAATTTTTAGCTAATTTAGGTGTTTGGATATATTCGCACTTTGGTGTTTTAGTGTATGTTATAGGTAATAGGGCATTGCCTAGTAGCTCCTAGTTAACGTCACTGTGTGAAAAATAACCGGTCAATATTTAAAGTATTCTCTGAAATTCTAGAAAATATAGTTTTGTAACATGTCCATTTTTAGCTAATTTAGGTGTTTGGAAATATTCACACTTTGGTGTTTTAGGAAGGATATGTAAACGACAGATAACACCAAAATATGAAGAAATTATTTCCAAACCGTGTTAAGTCTGCAATGATTATGTTTCTCATTTTCAAGAATGCTGGTTAACAATAAGCAGACTATTGTCTCATTCCGTAAACAAAAACCCACACAGTATCGCCAAGTCCCTTCTAGCCGTCAGCAATTTGTGCAATTTATGCAATTTTGAACTTAGATTATTTTTCTCATATCCTAGTTGCTTCCAATGATCGCTATTTGTGCAATTTGTGCAATTGGTGGAAAGGGCTTTAACGTGCCGACTATATAAGCAATTATGACATTGATCGCCAAGTCCCTTCTAGCCGTCAGCAATTTGTGCAATTTATGCAATCAGAACCCCCCGGCAGAAACCCACATACAGGCGTCAACATTGGGAGGGTGATTGTATGGACCATCTCCCCTGACAAAATATTAGTGGGATTTATCCTCCATCCCACCAGGATCTTCGCCTACAAAAGGGATCCGAAATTCTAAACTTCGAAAATAGTCAAATAGGCATACTGATTAAAATACAAAATAACAAAACACAAAATAACTTCCCATGACAATATGTCGGTTCATGAAATACAAAGTTTGTATTAGATCCAACACAAAGGTTTTTACTGCTTTTGGAAGTGGGGGGGGGGGGGCCGAAATTTCCAAAAGTCGGCGGCAATGAAATTACGACCCTCCCCCCCTTTTCGGCGACAAAAAATTTAAGACCCCCACCGCCGATAGGCCTACACCTTAGGCCTATTTACCCCCTAAACAGGCTAAAATTGTATTGAAATCATTCTTTTTGAATCAAAATAACCACACTATCTGTGGTCATCTTGTAACTCCCTACATTGTGGTCATCAAAAATTTTATGACCCCCCCTATTTTTCTTTCCAAGAATTTATGAACCCTTCTGAATATTTGGGACCCAGCGCGAGCCCGGGAAAGTTGAGTGTAACCGTAGTTAGGGTGGTGACGGATTTTGTTTTGCTTATAAATATCCTCGTACGTATCATTCTTCCTTAAATTTTCTTTCCACCAATTGCACAAATTGCACAAATTGCACAAATAGCGCTTACTGGAAGCAACTCAGATATTGCATAAATTGCAACACCTGTGGCTATTTCTACAATTTGTAAAAATTGCTTACGTACATGGCTATTTGTGCTATTTGTACAAATTGCACACTTTCTTGCAACTGTAGGCAATTTGTGCAATTGACTGACATAAAGATGATGATGATGATGATGATTAAGGCAGCCCGAAAAGTTTAGTGTTTAGTGTTACGGCTGTTTTCGGACTTGTTTTTTCTTTCTAAACATCCTCGTACGTATCATTCTTCCTTAAATTTTCTCGGTTTGTAATAAGGAGGGACACTCACAATAGGCAATTGAACCCTACTGGTAGCGCTGTTTTGTAGATATAGGAGATGAACTAGTTAGGGTCATATATCAAAATGTATAAAAGCTATGATTTTAGTACTTGCTCTATGTTTCAATTACTTTCAACCCGGTACAAGCTTTATTAACGGGGACCATACATTTTTATGAGAAAGAAATCCTACCATCTATCCAAACTCCCGTGTTATTCCAATGCACATTTTGCTTCACCGGGCAGCCCTGGCTTGGTCGTATTTGGAAGATTGGTGTCACGAAACCGTAATAGGTAGAAATTTATTACTTTCTGTCAATCAAGTATGGTTTATTCTCTACATGTCAATCTTTAAGTAATTAGCATAGTCCTTATAATAACGGGGGACCGCCTTGATGAGTAAATGACAGCAAACCAGTGAAAAATATCCCAAAACTCGGTCAGTGGAGCTCCGCTCGTACATGTCAATAGCGTCATTATCGATTGGATTAGTCGACCGTAGCGGATAATTCGATCGCTCATTGGATTAATATTATCACGTGGTAATAAATTTGCATTGGACAATAGATTATTATAATGTTTTAGAACTGCATCGGTTTAATCTTCACTAAGCGGGTTTATGACTGGAAAGGTCACGTTGAATTTGCCGTGGACATAACTGCACTATGATGCGCATCATTCAGATGCTGCTTCGTCGCGTATATAGTCTAGGAGCTGAATCTCATACGGGCCTTAATTAAGGATAGAGTTCAAAACCCATATCTACCAATGTTTGTTACCATAAGGTGTTAGGATAGACCTTCTAGATCACTGCTAAGGGGTTATGGACTCAAATTGTAGGGTGCGTGTTTTGCTAGAGGTCACGAAAGGTCACACAGGGGTAAAAAACTGAAAACGCTTCTTATTGAGAGATATGTCAAATTACTCGGGGGTACCACTCAAATATGACAGTGTACGCATGCGTGACCAAATATTTTTTCAAACACCTCCTAAGTGAGTTTTACCTACCAGCAAATTTAGCCCCTTAATAAGGTAATTTAATATAGAATTTACCCCCTAATGAGTTTAAGGCTAGTAAAAAATGCAACAAATGTACCCTTTTTAGCCTCGTAATTTACCAAAAATTTGAAAAGGTACCCTAAACAAGTTGTTCAGATTCAGAAAACTACCCTTATTCTTAAAAATCAGTGTTTTTTAGACCCTAAATGCGTCACGCGCGTAACTTGTCTTGCCTAAAAAAACCACCCCTTTTACTTGTTTTTTTGGTCACGCATATACGTACAGACCATTTATGTGAGTGCCCCCCGGGTTCGGTCCAGATCGGTCAGAGGTATTTTGGATTTTCGGGTTGCCCCACACGGCGTTAATTCCGTATCTCTGATGTGTTAATTACAGGCCGACGCAGATGGTGACGGACATGGAGACGAGTGTGACAACTGCGTCACAGACACCAACGCCGACCAGGCTGATGCAGATGGCGACGGGTATGGAGACGTATGTGACAACTGCGTCAGCGACGCTAACACTGATCAGGTTAGTAATCAACGAGCTTTCGCTACACGTGGGGAAAACGGAATTGTCATATTTGGTTCAAAACAAAATGAACTAAAAAGACCACAAAGTCCAGCCGTGATCTTGAAATGACATCTTTTGACCTTGAAATGACCTCTGATAAACTTGAAGTGACCTTGGACAAATTGTCTAATTGAATACGTGCGCTAATATTCATAGTATCTCAGAAATGTCACATTCTGTTATTATATTCGGAATTTTTGAGACTTTATGAATGTATTCTTCATGAAAAGATAATTGTGTCCAAGTTTATTTCAAGGTAATCAGAGGTCATTTTCCATAGGCATAGATCGGGGGGGGGGGGGTAACCCCCAATATTTTTGTAAGGGGGAAGGTCCATACAATCATCCCCCCAATGTTGACGCCTAAATATGGGTTTCTGACCAAATTAACCTCATATTTGCCTATTTTAGCAGGCTTCGCGCGCATTTATTCCACTTTTGCACCATATTTCTTCAGTTTAGCTTCAAAATAGCAAATTTTTTATCGCGCTTCGCGCGCATTTGTAACATAGACTTATTCTGTTGTCAAAAGGTGCTGGATTCATTATACTTCAAGAATTTGAACCTGTAAGATTATTATCTTTGAAAAGACCAGTATTGTATTCAATCTATGATTGCAGAAATACAGAGGTGATGAATGCAACCTGCTTGTAGTGAAGCGCGATATGTTCAAAATTGTTTTGACCTATTGCTATGGTAGTTAATCCGATTTATTACGTAACTTCGCCATCGTATGCATAACAAAAGAAGCTGGTGACTAAAGTTCTGCCTGATGTGTAGGAGAATAGGCTTCAAAATACGAAACCCTTTTTTCTGAAAAGGTACATGTAGACGATAGATAATAACAATTTTATCTAAACGCCTAACGTGTTAAAAAGTGTTACAGCACTTGCCATTTAGCTAAACGCGGGGCTAAACCAGAAACGACATGTTTAGATGTGAAACATCAAACTATATAATGTAAGCTAAACACCACTGTTTAGCTTGTGTTTAGATTATAAAAATGTTGATGTTTAATAACTATACGGGGTGTCCCAGAAAAAAAATACCGGGTGAATGAATTTGGACAGAAGTCGAGAAATAGGCATCAGAATCCAAAAAACTAAAGCGTGTAGCGCATCTTACTATGCATCTTATACGCTAATTTTACTTGAATCGGTTGATTAATTGCGAAGAAATGAAAATGAAAGAAAGATCACTCAAGTACAACACAATGCGCACTAGTAGTTAAAGCCATAATGTGTGATTTGCTTCACAGCGACGCCCTCAATTTTACTCGGATTTCTACCTTTTGCATAATTATAATGCCCAGTGGTGTGCTAAAATACCACGTAAAAGACTAAGCCTGAAGTGCTTTAATAACAGTAAAATTTAACTTTTTATATTAAAACCGGGTCGACCCGGTTTTATTCAGAGTTCATCGATCGACTGCTTACTAACGTCTCCCGTGGATGTCAGCTTATGTGTACACACGTCGAGCGCGATGCTCCGTGCAATATTACATGTTATGATCGGTGAGCGTAGTACACGCATTTTAGGCGCTGGAATAAAATCACAATTTTCTTCGTTTACCTCATTTGTTTGGCTCGAAATTAAAAGAGGATAATGTGATTAGTGAAAACAAGCATTTAAATAGGAATCTATTCTTTATGCAAATCACACATTATTGCTTTAACTGTCAATGGACTTTGTTGGGTAAATCCTTTTCGTTCTTTTTTAAACACATTGTTTAAAAATAATATGTTTCTTGCAAAACGTTTAATTAGGTTTAGTGTAAATTTGATAAAATTGCACGATATTGAGAATGAAAGCTTGCATAAGATAAGATAAGATAAGATGTTCGGTACTTGTAAATATCTTTTTTCGTTATTGTTGATATCATTATTGCATAAAGAAATATTGAATAAAGAATTCTAGCTGGCTAAAATAAATTTAAATAATTTTGGAATATTCCAAGAAATGGTAATGCAAAGTTTAAATCTTTTAAAACTTTTAAAATCATGATATCAAAATCACACGTAAAGCTGTAAGCACTCGATCATTGTCATTCTTAGCTCAAATGTTCTTTGGAAAGTTAAAAATTACATATTCGCACAACACAAAGAATTAAAGCTGGAAAGCTCCCAATTGCAGAAAGCAAAGTTTTTCCGGGCTACCTGTTGTAGTGTTGTTCATCAGCTGTTGATTTCATTTTGGATCAGGTTTCAAAATATGAAACGCTTTAAGGTACATGTAGATAGTAATGAAATTATAATGAAAGACAAAAATAAAAAGATTTTATCGTCTGATGTCACTGTCAATTACGATCCTTGATTGGTTTACACGGGTTAATAGCGCGTAAAAGGAAGGCCGATTTATCTGGTGCCGGTCGGAGAAAAGGAATAGCAGAAATAGCAAAAATTACGTACTTTTACAAGACAAAAAGCAACTTTTCTAGGCATTGTTGACATGGTGCCTTCGCGAAAGAAAGTTTCCTACTATAACGACCTAACTTTTGAGATGTTTGAAGGTGCAAAATTAACAATAAGGCGTCCGGTTATACCGCCGCGTTCAGCAAGTCATCATCACGACACTTGTAAACAAACCGTGCTCGAGTTTGATTGACAGATGACGTTTGACGAGATAAAATCTTTTTATCTCTGTCTTTCATTATAGGCTAAACGCCTAACATGTTTGAAAAGTCTTACAGCTTAGGGATTTACATTGCAGTTCTAAAGTGTTTTTTTGAAACCATGTTACTTCCGACCAAAGCCAGCTAACATCATCAGGTGACTTATTCTAATTAACTGGTTACCATCCACACAATCTAATCCCAACCGTAACCTACCCCTAACATGTATAAACCTTATCCTAATTTTATTTCTATCCTACCCTACCCCATATCCTAGCCCTAATCATATAGCCTAACCTTAAGGCGGAAATGGGCTCATTTTGCATGCATGGATAATTAAAAATAAACACACCGTAGAAAAGTGGACTTAATTTTGTCCAGAATGAAAGTACACAGTGTTATAATGTCTTTTAAATGTAACTCTTGAAATAACCACCTATTTTATTTGCTTGATGCACCAAAGTACACTAACTTTTTCTTAACATTCGATTGGAAGTATTATAAACACTTCTACTATAAAAATATTTTAAACAAAAACAAAACAAAACAAAACTAGATATGGTGCAGCCTTATAAGGCCACGAAGTCCAGCAGTGACCTTGGAATGACCTCTGATGACCTTAAAATTACGATGGACAAAATTGTCAACAACGTGAAAAATGTTGGCACTAAGTTTAATAACAACTAAAACTAATCAAATAATTTGACCAAATTTATTTGGACCAGGATTATACTAATTATCATTAAAATTAACTTAAGAATTCTACCCCATTTGACCCCAAAACATACCTCCTCCCTGAATAAGCCAAGTTTGATTACAATCCTATATGCACATAATAGTACAGGGTGCTATTGGGTGATTTTTGAGTTAGTATCTAGTTTTCCTACATTAGTGGAACCAATATTTTTGGCATCGTATTTGGCGGTGATACAAGCACCACTGTCCAAGATGTAACATATGTGACCAGTTCCATGTCAAAGGTGACGCAAGATTAAAATGCTACTTCTTCCACAAATTTTATGATTCAGAGTGGGGACTTGCACACATGCATTGACCTCCGCTGGTACACAAAAGTTAATCTCCGATTTGGGATCAAATGTAATTTAGGGGCACTTCCGGCCATTTACGAAATACCTTCAAAATGCTACTTCTCGCACAAATTAAGAAGTACAGAGCTGGGATTTGCACACGTGCATTGACCTTAGCTGGTAAACAACAGTTAAAGTCAGATTTGGGGTGAAAGGTCATTGAAGGGATCATTTTCGGTTATTTATTAAATACCTTTAAAATGCTACTTATCACACAAATTAAGTAGTACAGAGTTGTGATTAGCACATAATGCAGTTACCTTAGCTGACACACTTAGGCTATTATCTAATTTGGGGTCAAAGGTCATTTAGAGGTCACTTCCGGGCATTCACATTTCACAATATACCTCAAAATGCTAACTCTTGCACAACCATTACAGAATGGTGACTTGCATAGTCATTGACTTTAGCTGATGCACAAAAGTTAAACTCCTAATAGGGTTCAAAGGTCATTTATGGGTCCTTTCTCCTTAACGGCTACGGCTAGGTTCAGATCTATAGCTAGCTAGATTAGGTTGATCCTGTAGTTTGATCAGCTCGTAATCGACGGGAATTGTGTGGTTTTTACCATTACGCCAAAAAGTAGACCCACGTTAAGAGTGATATATAGTTGATATGTCTGCTTTATAACCTGCGTGTTAAAAAAGTAGACAAAGTAGAAGACTTGAATTAATGATGTTTCTGGTGAGATGTCACAAAACAATTCTCGAAATAAAATATATTGATATCAATCCGCGATGTTATAAGGCCCGGCGGTTAGGAGCTGATCAAACTATATGTTGAACCTGGGATGGTTTTGATGATTACATGCTGAACACATTATTTCAAATCTATTTGGTTGACCTCTGATGACTTTGAAATGACCTTCATCATATTTTGAATCATATCAACATCACATATACTAATTTTCATTTAAATTGGAAAAAAACTTTTAACCCTTTTGACCCCCAAACAGACCCCTCCTCTATCCTTAAGCCAAGTCTGATTACAATCATGCATATAATGCTAGAGCCCTTTTGGCATTATTATAATGATCACAGCGCTTAATAATGCAACAAATTGTGAATTTTAAAGTGATTTTCAGTAAGGCCAAAACAAAAAAAAGGTTTGTCTCAAAGTTCGCGCGCGCATTTGTAAAAGCACACGATTTGACAAAAAAGAAATGCGGAAATTTTTTTTATTTCAAATTTTTTTTTTTATAGTTTTTTCCAGAAAAGTTGGGCGAAAATCAGACTTTTTCTCAAAATACCATAAAAAAGTCGGGAATAAAAAAAAATCGCATTTCGCATTTGTTTTCAAACCACTCGTGAGCTTTGAGACAAACCTTTTTTTTGGCCTAATCAACCCTGTATGACCTTGAACTCGAATCTGTGTTTACCCCATAGACACCAGCTAATGTCAATGCATATGTGTCAGTCGCATTTCTGTACTTAATGAGCTTTGACCCAAAATATGTGTTTACCACATAAATCATGGATAATGCCAAGGTAAATGTCCAAATCTCATTACTGTACCATTTAATTTATAGGAGAAGAAGCTCATTTGGTAAAAATCACATTAATTAACCAAAATTACTCATGCGTGACGTTAGACCCCCAACTGGGTCATGTCAATTAATGTAAAGGCTGGGGTAGAGGAGCTTTTGCCAAAGTTTGGTCATAATCGGTCAAATAATGAAGGAGCTCGAGCAAATTATAGCAAACATTGACAGAAGAAGAAGAGAGAAACTGCTGAAATAAAAAGGTCTGGACTAAGAAAGGAAGAAGAAAGAATCAGTTAGATTTCAAGACCTAGCCATAGTAACGGCTAGAAAAGAAACGTATAGCCTGATAACTCTGTCTAAAAAGTTTTGGGCCAAAACCGCTAATTGCTCACTTATTGATGCCTCTGGCCAGCATAATTTTGCAAATGTTTTTGTGTACATATCCAAATGTATTTCGGTATAAAGATCTTAAACATACCTCAATGACATTTCGTACTACACCGTAGTACTTTCTTAAATTGACTGATCAACTCTCAAACTCTTCGTCTGTTTCCTGTTGGAACTTGACGTTGATGGCGTTTTGGAGTGGAGTAATTGGTCAGAAATGTGGGGTAGGAAGTGGTTGCCCTCGTCTCGGTTGAAAGTGTTGGCCCCTTTTGCCGGATCAAGATGGCTTCCTTATGTCTTCGTTTTCTGTTTTGTTCATTGTCTCTGATTCTGATTTTTGCGTCTTCCTAATCAGTTACCTGGTTTTCTTCCGCTACATGGTCTGTTATGGCTGATTTGTTTACCTCTCCTACGACAGAGGCCTTTTTTCTGAGATCTTGTGAAAGCCTTATTAGAGGCTTTGTCATCCATCAGTCTTATGTTCGTTAAGGCGTGTTCCGAATACCCACGCGATTTCCCTATGTAAGATTTTTTCACAATTATAGTAGTACTACACCCTGATAAATTTTGTGATAATTTTGCATTTTTCTCAAAAGATAACTACACACTGGATAGCAAGGAATCCTATTACTTCTCTGAAATTTCAGTGATTCAAGACAAGTGGTGCATTATATTTGTTAAGAAATGAATGAGGTACATTCTCGCGGTACCTCTTTCTGATCATAAATTATGTACCGCTTGTCTTGAGTCACTGAAATTCAGTGTAGTAACTGGATTCCTTGCCCCTATAATATACATAACTTTTGTTACCAGTGTGTTATTATATTTAAGAAAAATGCTAAAAAAAATTACAAATTTCTCCAGGGGTGTAGGACCACCTTAAGGCAAGGAATCTCATAGACACACTCCGATGTTTGTATTATGTCGCGCATGTCTTTTAGGGTGTACCAGTATGTTCATAAAGGTCTGACGTGGCTTGAATGTTGGCTGGATACCATGTTTCTTAAACACGCGCACGCGTCTTGCTCGCTGGGAAAGTCCCTCTTTGTGAGGAGGATAACCATCCCAGCAAACACAAAACCGTTTTTAAAACATTTTAAATGAGTTATATTTTGGGTTTTGGTTTAGGTAAAAACATTTTAATAACATGAAAATGTCAGATTACTTTTGTATGAAAACACACTACAACAATATTTTAAAAATGTTTTCGAAATGTCATTGTAAACTATTTTTGCAAACATTTTTGGCCAAATATTTTGTCAACACTTAAATAACATTATGTTAAAATATTTGCACCCAGCAAACACAGAAATGTTCTTAAAATGTTTTTACAAAACGTTTTAATAACATTTAAATGTCGGGTTATATAAAGGTCGTGAAAATATTTTAAAACGTTATTGTAAATATTTTGGGCAAACATTTTTTGCAATATATTTTTTCAACCCCAAAATAACATTCTGTTTAGAATGATTTGTACCAAGTTTTCACAAATGTTTTTGGAATGTTATTAAAACGTTTTTATACCCTTTATATAACCCGACATTTAAATATTTTCTGTAAAACATTTGTGTTGGCTTTGCAGTAAATTACAGACTTGACATTTAATATGGAATACTTCTTCGCAAAATTTCAAGACTGGTCTGGTAGAGGTCTGCATAAAGGGCACGTGCTAAATATTAACTGGGATGTGTCGGGAGATGGTGTAAAATATTGTTTGGCAGAAAATGTGCTTTCCATTTGTTTACATTATGGTGCTTATAATTATTGAATTAGCCTAAAATGGCGGATTTAAGGAGACTGATTTTTATTTTTGTGGGGTAAAATTTTTGAATTTGAGCAACATTATTCTGATAATATCAAATTCATTGTTGTTTGAGCCGATTTTACTGAACCTAAATACCAATAAGTGTTCGTCAGAACTGTAATGCACCTGTGATCTACCAGTTTTGAAAGTGGGAGGAGCTTTAAAAATATGGCTCTTAAAGGTGGTGCGCACTCAGATAGTTTGAATGGTCCCTGGGGCCAAATGTTATAAACCTACTGTACACAAAGAAATAGTCTGAGTTCATTGGATAACCAGCAATCCACACATGTGTTTTTGTACCGTAAGTTTATAACATTTGGCCTCAGGGGCCATTCAAACTTTCTGAGTACGTACAGTTTCTATGAGCCCCATTTTAAGCTCCTCCCCTGTTCAAAAACTTGGTACATTGTAAGTGTATTTCAGCTGTGATGAATGCCAATTGCTGACGAAGTTTAAGAAATATCACCTCAAACCCCTATAAATTTGATAATAACAGAACCATGTTGCATAAAGTCTGAAATTGTGTCCCCCACAAAGCTCAAATTCCGCCTCCCTAAATCCGGCATTTTAGGCAAATTCGCTACATTATGAGCACCACTATGTAAACATATGGAAAGCACAATTTCTATCAAACAATTATTTTACACCATTTCCCGACACACCCCAATTAATATTTAGCCCGCGCGGTCTATGCAGACTACGTCCAAGCCAGTCTTGCAATTTTGCGAAAAATATTCCATATTAAATGTCAAGTCTGTACCACCAAATGTTATTTAATGTTATGAAAACGTTTTATACCATTAATGTACCCTTTATATATAAACCCGACATTTAAACGTTTTCTGACAACCTTTTATAACCTTTTGAGAATGATGTCGAAAACGTTTTGTGTTTGCTGGGATGCCTCTGGTGGTTGTCTCCGACTGGTCTTTTTTCTTTGCAGTCTTTTTGTTAACAGCTTAAAATGCCCATTCAGGGTAACCACATAATTTCAGGGCTTCTTTGATTTTGTGCTCTTCAACAAGCTTGTCTGCCTCTTCCGTAATAACTTTGTCCTTTCTGTCCATTAACGTACGAATGATACTGAGTTTGTGCTGGAGTGGGTGATGAGATTGGAAGTGAAGGTATTGATCTGTATGTGTATTTCCGGTAGACTAAGAGTTTAATTGAACCATCCTGCTAACGATGAGTGTCAAGGAAGGCAGTTTGACTGTTTTCTACTTTTTATATGTGAACTTGATATTGCCTGTTTTGATCAGTCAATTTGAGTAACCTCATTGAGGTATGTTTAAGATCTTTATACCGAAATACATTTGGATTTGTACACAAGAACATTTGCAAATTAAGCACCAGAATACTTTGATTTAACTGTGCAGAACATTTGATTTATCATAAAAATGTGCTAAATATTAGTGCCTCCAGGGGGTGCTTGGGGATTTGTGGTTGACATTCACAACAGGATTCTCACCTCTATTGATAAGGCAAAGATTGATGGCTAGTCTGATTAACCTATATCTCTGACGCATATTGCTTGGAAAATGAGACAAATAAGCTCAATTTCGGAATCCCAGGCTTTAAATTTGACATGACCCATTTGGGGTCAAAGGTCAATATGAATTTGTCCGAATGACATGAATGAAATAAAATAATTACAGGTTGACGCAGATGCTGATGGGATTGGAGACGTGTGTGACAACTGCCCCGGCGACGGTAATACTGATCAGGTCGATGCAGACGTCGACGAGATTGGAGACGTGTGTGACAACTGTCCCGACGACGTAAACGCTGATCAGGTAGATGCAGACGACGACGAGATTGGAGACGTGTGTGACAACTGCCCCGCTGTCGCCAACCCTGACCAGGCCGATACAGACGACGACGAGATTGGAGACGAGTGTGACAACTGCCCCGGCGACGTTAACGCTGATCAGGCCGATGCAGACGGCGACGAGATTGGAGACGTGTGTGACAACTGCCCCGGCGACGTTAACGCTGATCAGGTAGATGCAGACGACGACGAGATTGGAGACGTGTGTGACAACTGCCCCGCTGTCGCCAACCCTGACCAGGCCGATACAGACGTCGACGAGATTGGAGACGTGTGTGACAACTGCCCCGACGACGGTAACGCTGATCAGGCCGATACAGACGTCGACGAGATTGGAACCGTGTGTGACAACTGCCCCGACGACGTTAACGCTGATCAGGCCGATGCAGACGGCGACGGGACTGGAGACGTGTGTGACAACTGCGTCGACGACATTAACGCTGATCAGGTAGATGCAGACGGTGACGAGATTGGAGACGTGTGTGACAACTGCATTGGCGTCGATAACGCTGATCAGGCCGATGGAGAAGTTGAGATGGGAGCCGTGGTTGGTGATGGGATTGGAGACGTGTGTGATAACTGCGTCGACGACGTTAACGCTGACCAGGCAGATGCAGACGGTGACATGATTGGAGATGTGTGTGACAACTGCCCCGACGACTCCAACGCTGATCAGGCCGATGACGGAGACGGCGACGGGGTTGGCGACGTGTGTGACAACTGCATTGACGACGATAACGCAGATCAGGCCGATGGAGACGTCGACATGATTGGAGATGTGTGTGACAACTGCCCCGACGACTCCAACGCTGATCAGGCCGATGACGGAGACGGCGACGGGGTTGGCGACGTGTGTGACAACTGCCCCGACGTCTCCAACGCTGACCAGGTTAGTAAAATAAATCTCATGTGGAAACCCGGTAAACAGGAAGTAAAGAGAGACATGTGTATGTGACAATTATATATTCAAGAATATAGCAATATCTTATCTCTGATGTGTTAGATTTATTTTGCTTGGAATACCGTAAATCCTCGTCTACAAGCATATAGTGTTTTGGATGGAAGCTGATTTAATACGATACATGCATAAATATGCCAATACAATAGATTGGTCTTACAATAATACTAGTTTGTATATTCTTGGATCTGTAATTTATTTGCTCAAACTCCATGATGGCGCCTGGATTAATTTAGCTTTCATCAGAAGCACTGTATGCTTGTAGACGAGGTTTTACGGTATTCATGTTTGTCAATTTCAACATCAGCCTTTTTAATGAACCTCTATTATTTGTTTAAAACTTATTCTACCTCTGGGTTGTTATTTGTTTTTAAGCCCGTTTTATTTGTAAATTATGTATATCATTTTAGCCCTGGGCTCAAAACTGAACCCCGCTAGGGATTTTTGGAGACGACTATTTTTGGAAATTGAAATCAGGTTGTCTAAATAAATGTCGACCATGGGTTCAACGTCAAAATGGCTGGCAAAATCAAATATAAAGGTGTTTAAATTTTTGTTAGATTATGTTATTTTATTTGTAAATATGGTGTAATATTAATATTAGCTCAAGCCTACTTTTGTAAATGAAAAGCAATGTTCTTTCAAAATGTCCTCCAAAATGCCTTTTTTAAAAGGCATTTTGTTATTAAAATGACTTAAATCTACTAAAAATAGCAATTGATATTGTATTTCCATTTCTCTTTTCCCAGTACGTCATTTTCCCAGTCCGCATTAATGTGCACTATTTAT
Source organism: Amphiura filiformis (assembly GCF_039555335.1). Taxonomy (NCBI): domain Eukaryota; kingdom Metazoa; phylum Echinodermata; class Ophiuroidea; order Amphilepidida; family Amphiuridae; genus Amphiura; species Amphiura filiformis. The sequence goes on along the minus strand of NC_092635.1, from coordinate 24,755,539 downwards.
CTGCATGTATACAAATGTCATAAATTTGATCGTATCTCCCCTTTTGTTTGAGTTGAAAAAGAAGATACATAACCGGGAGGCAATCAACACAAATGACCATACGGGTATGCTCCCCCGGAGTGACTCCTGTGTTTGGACCACGCAGCTCCCAAAGACCCCCCCAAAACAGAGCGCTGAAAGACCCTTGTTTTTGATAATTTCATCTCTAAAAGACCCCTAAATTGCTCATTCATCACATTTTTTTCCAGGCGATTTGCAGCTAAAAAGCCAAAATTGACCCTTGATTTTGACTGTTAGCTCCAAAAGACTTCCATTCACTTGTTTGCAGCTCCAAAAGACCCCCTTTTACCGGTATGCCATTCGCGCGCCGTCAGCTGCCAAAGACCCACCACTTCAAAATTCCAGGTGAGCATACCCACCAAAAATGTATGATGTACCCTCCGGAGATGCAAACTGCAATGTATATCGAGTTGTTCTGCCTAATTAGAGCAGTCCCGGGAGGGGGGATTGGGATTATCTGCTCAGCCACACAGTGATGATTTACTTGTCTTTGTAACTTTGCTAACTTTGCAAATGTCTTGATCTAGTTTACTTCAAAGTTACTGAACTCATCCAAAGTTGCAAACAAGACTGCTATTATAAGATAACTGCCCAAAGAAATGTTTTCCCGGGTCGTTGGGTTTCTCTTTTGACGTTAATACTGTATACACTTGATCTGGAGGCCTTTTTTGATCATTGATCAACGAACCTGGTATAGCATTTTCATCAACAGTGGATATTTCCTCCCTATATACCTTCTCAAGCTTGCAGGAACTACAATCAGCAAATAATATATAGTTGGCACACTTGCTAAATCTTGTTCAAGTGGTGGGTTACAAAGCATTGTTTTTTGTCCAAAAGATCTTTTTTTTGTGGTGTTTTGGGAAAATATCCATATCTTCAATACGAAAGGTCAAAATTTTCAATTGATCGTCGGCTTTTCATCCCACCTACATACACTTAAAGTATAAATCATCAGATTTTTAAAGTTTACTTCGAGTACTGTTAAATATCAAAAATATCAATTTTTAATCACTTGCCATAAAATGTGTATTACATTCCGAATTTCAAAAAATCAATATTATTTGATATCAGAAGGACATTCTTCGTATTCAGAATGCAATTCGATATGTCTGATGTGCTCTAATGTCCCACAATAAAATCCAAACGTTCATACCCCATCCCTTAATGATACACATTTCTTTTCCAGAAAGACCTATTTCTTTTGGTTGTTTTGGAGGCAAAACAGTATCCTCAATACAAAGGTCAATATTTTCAATTGCCCTTGGCTTTTTGTCCCAGCTATATACTTTAAATACATCATTTAGATTTAAAACACATATTCGAGACCTGTAATATCAATTTCTAATCATTTGCTACACAATGTAGGCCAAATTATATCGCGAATTTCAAAACATCAATATTATTAGATATCAGAACGACATTCTTATAGTATTCGGAATGTAATCCGCCTCATGTGCTCTCATGTCCCACCTAGAATACTGTCCAAACGCTCATACCACAACCCTCAAGTGCTTTTTTTTTTTTTATTTGTGTCCCTGTTCAATCATTCATAATACTATTATTCCCAATACTTATATCACATTGACATTACCCTACATCATTGACAGTTTTCTTTGGTATGCCCATTTCCTTTTTAAAGGATTTTTTATTTTTATGTACCGCGAGATAAATAAAAATTGTGTTACTATTTATCATTTTTGCTCTTTTATGACGAAGCGAGGGGACGGCCAATTTGAATTCACTATCGGCCATTTTGAATTCCTAGACATATATAAATGTACCTGCTGCCATGGAATAATTGATAGGAAGAGGCACTCCCTAATTAGCATGAGGCCGCATTCTTATTTAAATTAGCCATTGTGTTATAAATTCATATTCATGTTTACCGGTAACACTTTACCAGGGCTACGACACTCAGCTCATTTGCATGGCAAAATTACCCGTCTCCTCCGCAGCCAATATGGTTTCGCTCCATCGAAATCAAGCTGGCCACGGAGGAGACTACCCTCCTTTGTGTTTGTTCATTTGTGTATGGAGAGCCATTATTGGAGTCTATAATGACTTAGGCTACGCTCTCAGCTAGAGTCCGACGCTGCATTGTACTAGAAATACCTTTTCTGTGAAATCGCTATAGAGCCAACCGGGAACACGTATTTGTTTTGAAAATATAGCATTAAAATTAGTATCACCCTTTTGGCCCCCGTGCAGTGGTAAACCTTAATTCTTTCATTAAAAAGAAATGAAAATTAAAAACAACACGGCTCTACTTGTGCACCTATAAAATGGGCACAGAAATTTGTCTCAAATATGAGTGAATTTCAAGAAACATACGGGATATGATGAACATTGACCTGACGCCATGATAGCAGGATCTATTAGTCGTTTTATATACAATGTATATATCGTATTGTCATAATACCAATATTTGTCATAATATATAATGAGCAATATTTAGCAACGTAAACGTGCAGTTCATATGCACAAACGAATACTGATCTTTATGATATTCAGGTTTTTGTACATCACATATAACATGTCACATAGGAGGTCATACGTGTTGACCTTCATCTATTGTATTTGTTCATCTGTGTATGGAGAGGATTAACGCCATTAAAACTCCGTCAGTATTAGGGCGTAGTTCAGTGAACTCATCGGATTGCTATTCCAAGTACTTTGATAATACAGATAATATGTATTAATGGGTCGAGGCGATTGCATTGAAAAACCTAATAAATTATTCATAACAGTTACGTAATCAATCGATAGTGCGGACACTTTTCATTTGCAAACCACCAAAATTCGTGATCTTTTAGCGTTGGAAAAGAAACCACGTGAATAGAGTGCCCTCTCAAGAATAGGTTCTCTGCAGGCGGCATAGGACACGCAACACGGACGTACGAGGCTGGCGAAGATACAGGGCTGACAGCCCCATTCACAATACACGGTTAGCGATTATAAATGGACAATTAACATACTTGCAGTGGGGTACTTTGCAGAACCCCAACGGTTTTAGAGTAAGATAATTTTGCTTTGACACCACATAACAAATTTAGAATTGTTTGTGAAGATTACATGATTATGTGTTAATCCAATGGCGACGTCAAAAATAGCGATATCGCATCCACCATCATCTGGTTCTCTGTGACTTTACACCACCACGTAGGGTAAGTCATGAATAATTTAGTGTTGTAAAGTCAAATAAGCTTCATTCTTTCCAGTCTTGAACAAAATAGTAGGCAGAGGCGGGAATCGGTCTCGGTACATCTCGGTTGAAAGGCACAGCGTATGACCACTAAGCCAAGAAACTATCTGCTGTGAGGCGTGTGATTTTAATCCTTGATATTGCTCAATGGAATAAATCGTGAAATTAAATCAATAATAAAAAGAACAGGCCCATTCCATATCAACTCAGGGATGTGCACCGCAGCACCTCTTCAATTTTTTCTTTTTCTGTGTGGTGGTACATTTTGATTTTGAAAGTAATGATTTGATGTACAACTCTATGGAGTGGCAAATTTGAAATTTAACTAATGTGTTGAAGCCAAGAGACCAAAAGTTTGGATATCTCTCATAAATGTTGTCCAAGAATATAACTTTCAACATATCTGGGTTGATGGTGGGGAATTCAAATTGTATCTGACATTGGTTTTCAGGGGAGTCAAAATGTAAAAAAAGTAGTTTTGCATGGGTAATATCTCAGCTAAATGTATTCTAATATGCTCAATATTGGATAAGAGTCATGTCCTACCAAAGGGCTCTGACTGGCCAAAAAATGGACAATAAAATTATTTTTACTTTTGGAGTTCTGACCCCCCCAAAGTTGGTCCTGGTTGGACGAAGTTGCATTTTGAGGGCCCTATATCTTTTAAAGTAAAGGAGTTACAAGTTTTTGATAGCAGATTTGAATTCTACACCAAAAAGTACCCCAGGATACATACTTTTCAAAGTTTTAAAGGGTTCCCTTTATACATTTATGGACCTCCAAACATCGTCTTTCGCGTTGCGACACATTTTTTACGCTGACCCCTAAATTTCAAATTGATGCCACGGGAAAACGAAATGGAGTATGAAGCTCAAATTTTCAGGATTTTACTTTCTCATCAATATCTACCACCACACAGAAAAAAGAAAAAATTGAAGAGGTGCTGCGGTGCACATCCCTGAGTTGACATGGAATGGGCCAACAGAGTTTTATTTAGGGCTCAAATTGGAGAAAGCTCTACTAGAGAAAAGGGAAAATATTTGTCTTTGCTCTAAAGAAAATATTTAAGTTAGAAAATAATCAAATAAATTTAAATAAATATTTTGAAACAGAATGTTACGGCTCTATTGGAAAAAAAATATTACAATAACCATACTATTATTTATTTATTATTTATTTATTTATTTATTTATTTATTTATTTATTTATTTATTTATTTATTTATTTATTTATTTGTTATTTAATCACTAACATTTATACTCACTTCATCACTCACTCACTTAAAATTAATCTCATTCTGATGACAAAACAACCCAATTAATTATATCATGAACAATATTATTTAAATTATTTAAATTTTGTAAATTTGACCAAATATTTTTATAAATGTCCCAGATAGATCAATTTGATTGTAGGTGCATGCAGTAGAAAATAGTCTAAAGACAATATATGCAAAGTTTAAGGCCTATTATGGTGGGTATACTTTTGGAGCTACATTTTATATCAGGTCGAAATATGGTGAAAAAATGAAATGTGTAAAAAACGCGTTTGAAAATTAAAAAAACCGTTGTTTTTAAATCTTTTATCCGATTTGCATAACTTTTAAAATTTTGTTTAATGTATTATCAAAAGTGCATTATGTTAATGTGTCTAATACTGAAAAACACATTGATACACATTGATAATAATATATTGCTCGCATTTATTTCAGAAAAATTTATTCATCCACCGTCACCACTGTCTATTTTACCATAATGACAGATTCAGTAATCATCCATCTTACAAAATAATATTGTGTGAAATACTATGTGGTCAGTAAATCAATCAACCAATCAACTCCCTCCTCTCAATCACTCTTGCATTCATTCATTTACATGTTATACCTTCACACTTTATTCCAACAATCAATCATCAATCAATCAATCAATCAATCCATACATCAACATATCAATCAGTCAATCTGTCAGTCATTTAGTCTCACGTCATCACAAGTCATAAAATTAAAATTGATCGACAACTTGATTGGTCGATCAGTTCATTGTTTCATTGTTTGATGGTTTGATAAGTCTATTGATCGAAATTGACTCTTATATAATTATTAATATTGTTATTGTTTGATTGATTGATAACTTGAAGAATTGATTTATTGATTAATTCTTTGAGCCGTTGCAAGTGAGTACTTGAAATGTTTAAGAGCTGAGTTACTTCAATAGGTCTAAATAAACAAGCAAATAAAAAAATAAATAAAAAATAAAAAAATAAATTAAAAAAAAAAAAAAAAATAAATAAATAAATAAATAAATAAAAAAAATTAATTAAGTAATTAATTCATACATTCGGTCATGAATTAACTAATTAATTATTAGATAAATAAAAAAAAGTTGTGCAAGAAAAATCAATGCAATAGATGTCCCATTTCGTTTAGGGCTATCTATCTGTATATTTGTTTTGTTTTCATAAAATTGTTGTAGGCCTATTTCTCTTTTGAAATCATTAGGGGCTGTGCAATAATTATGAGCCCTGGGTGAGGGTAAAATGGGGGGGCAAAATCTTTTGGCGAGCCGCAAGGGAGGGGAACAAGCAATTTTGGCCAGCCGAGAGGGGGGGAGAAGCGATTTTTGGCACACATCCATGGGGTGCGTTTGAAATAAAACGCTCTAAAAAGGCTTCGGAAAACAGTACGGAACTAATATACAAATTTTCCTGCTCGCTGCGCTCGCAACATAATACGCCATACCGCATGATACCGGTATAATGTTTGCAAATTGGGATCCCAAAATTTGACATGTGCAAGGGGAGGGCTAAGAATTTTGGCGGATCGAGAGGGGGTGCAAGCGATTTTGGCAGGCTGAGAGGGGAGCGATTTTGGCGGGCCGTTCGAAATTTTACCCCGGGGCTAATTATGGGTCCCCGGGGATAAAATTTCCAAACGGCGTGTCCAAAAATGCACCCCCCCGCCCACGGCCTGCCAAAAATCGCTTATCTGCAAATAAAATTGTGACACCCCCACCCGTCGTTGCACATCCAAATTATTGGGATCCCGCAAACCTTAAATTAAATAGATTCATCAGATTGGTGGATAGGCCCTCCTATAGGCTTACAGTAAGAAACATTTTTGTTGTTGAACAAAACCGATTTTTTACTCATTATTGACCTATTAAACAGGCGAAGAATTTGGTTTTGTTCAAAAGACGATTTGCATATTTAAGCGTTTCCGGACAGGTACTGTTATCCTAAGCCATTTTAGAGCGTTTTATTTAATAGGCGTAGGCCTACCATGAATGTGTGCAAAAAAATCCCCCTTCTCCCCCCCCCCCCCCCGGCTCAGAATTATTACACAGCCCTTGATAATCTCCAAAATCATTCAATTATTCTTTTGATAGACCTAAACTCTTCTAGTAGGCCTACACGTAATTCAACAAGTGACATATCAGTGCAATGTACAAGTGCTATAAACGCCGTGCATCAATGTGTCACTTCATTAATGCTCTGCGTGCTAGCCATGCGCCTCAATGGAAAAAGTTCAAGTTTTGAAATATTTTCTCAAAATATCAAGAGCTATCTTAAGAACTACTGAATCAATACTAGGCTTGTTTGTACTCATTTTAATGCATTTTTCATGCTGATTCCAAATATGGTCATGAAAATTTACATTTCTGAAATTTTTGAATTTCTAAATTGTTTTTGAAACTTGTCGTCTGCAGTCGACACCCGCGTGAAGAGAGTTAAGGGGTTGTTTTGAATGACAGGTGAGTCAGGGGTCAAAAACAAAATTGATACCTTTTTGACCTCAGCACATGTGTATGTATGATGTGCCATACAAAAATTAACAAAACAATACCTTAAAGTATCGTTTTTTAATGTTTTTTGCGATAAACAGTATCTTTTACCATGTTTACAAGCTATATACAACTATTTGTACCGTGGGCGTGTTTGTTGCCAGGTCATTAACAGACGGTCAGACCTTGAATAATAAATTTTGTGGCTTTACATAATGCATTGCTTAAAGCAATTATAGTAGCCTTGGCCCAAGGCTTTGGTTCTATAAGTCACATGTGGGAAAGCATACAATATAGGCCTATTCAATAATTGCTTTATATGCCCCCCCTTGTGTTGTCTCATCTCATATCCCTGGTCAAATCCAGCTTGCAAAAAATATAAATGTGCTGATATTAACTCATGGTGGTTTCTTTAATGTTTACATGTAAATGGCTAGCATTGCACCTGGCACCATTTTCCATACTGTTAGATTACATACATGTAGGCCCAAAATTGTGTACTCACAAGAAACTGAACAAATCATAGATCCAAACTCAATATCCTACAATTGGTCTTAGATTACATGCATGTAGAGTGTGGCACCAAAATAGTATCCTCGTAAATTATACCTTTTATGTCCTGTTTGGAAGATTTTGAAGTGAATAATTTTGGTATATAGGCCTACATGAATTGAATTTTGAATTTTTGATGATTCATTCATACTGCAGTTACTGTCCGTTTTCCTATACACAATAGGCCTACACAGTGCTCTTTCCCATTGACGCGTGACCTTTACAAATAGCCCTACGTTAAAAGTATGGGAATATGACTAGTTAACGTCGCTGTGTGAAAAATAACCGGCCAATATTAAAAGTACTCTTCTAAAGTTCTAGAAAATATAGTTTTTAACATGTCCTAAATTTTTAGCTAATTTAGATGTTTGGAAATATTCGTACTTTGGTGTTTTAGTTAATGTTATAGGTAATAGTACATTGCCTAGTTAACGTCGCTGTGTGAAAAATAACCGGCCAATATTAAAAGTACTCTTCTAAAATTCTAGACAATATAGTTTTGTAACATGTCCTAAATTTTTAGCTAATTTAGGTGTTTGGAGAGGGTCGTACTTTTGTGTTTTAGGAAGGACATGTAAACGACAGATAACACCAAAAATATGAAGAAATTATTTCCAAACCGTGTTAAGTCAACAATCATTATGTTGCTCATTTTCAAGAATGCTGGTTTACAAAAAGCACGCCATTGTCTGATTTCGTGAACAAAGCCACACATACCATTGTTTCCTTTCGTTTCCTTTATAATCGGTTACCCAACTGAAGCTATGAATACCAGCTTTATTGCGATATCGCACATGAAAACAGACACTTGTAGGCTACTTGCAGGGGGGGCCGGCCAAGATTGGCTCAATTTTGACGTTGTCATTGGTTTTACACGTAAACACAAAAATGTCTCAAATTATTCCAAAACTGTACGTATGTTATTAAGCACTATTTTATCAGTCTAAATCCGTTGAGGTTCGCCAGTGAACCTCATTGTAAGTACTGTTTTTTTAATTTTTTTGTATGAATAACGCACGATATGTTACGATATATACTGAAAATTTCCCCTACGTGTATCAATGAGTTTACGTGGTGTAGTGGTTGCGGATCTCGCCGCCCACGCAAAGGGTCCCGGGATCGATTCCCATCACCGGCGATGATTAAAAACTTTTCTTCTTCTTTTTTCTTTGAATTTAAAATTATTTATTTTCATGTGAAAATGTATATATTGCACTGGGAAATATATTTTGTGCATTTTTTTTCTGTAATGGGGCCACCCGGCCAATAGAGCTAAGAACGGATCTTTGCTCCCGGCAAAAAATAATTGCGTCCATCGTGCAGGCAGTGTTGCCGTCATATTGTCTGTTTTGTTTACGCTTTTGGCTGTTGCCACATTGAATAATGTAGTCCACCATCGTCTGGCTACTTGTGCACAACCAGAGAAGATCCGATTTAATCAGTTGAGCTGTTTCAATGAGTGTTATCTTGGTTCAATAGCTTTTAATGGGGTTAAGTCCTGCAAAGGTCGAGATGAATTCTACTGTAGACATGACTGCATCATGTAATACTACTTCATAAAGTACCATGTTAACTGTAAAGTAGGGCCTATGTTAAATAGAAAATAATAGGCCTATGATATCTTGATAATGATAATGATAATATGTCGTACACCTCTTATAACTTAGTAATTTAGGCTTAGGCATATACAGCCTACATCATGAATTTTCTCTGCAAATTAATTTTACTGTTCTAACCATGTCAAAAGACTTGGTCAAGTCTAAAGCAACAGAGGGTATACAATATGTCACTCATGTCAACCTCATCATCAATATAAAATATTGACATCGTATAAGGTACCACGGGCAATTCGAATGATAATACAGATAAAAACAGGTGATGGGTATGAATGGTAGTTAGTGGTTTTGGAATCGAACTACACACCTGTGCCTCTATCACCTTAAAGCTGTCCCATGTCTCATCCCTGAATAAACCAACCGAGCTTAACCGTAAAGGTATAACAATTGATATTGTTAAGCTTTATAGAAATCAGTTCAATGTTTAAATTGGACACACCTCAGTGATCCGAATACATTAATGTACATATTTGTGGAATATAGTATTGGCGAGTTGTGATTTACTTTGCAGAGTTTATAAACTACGTTTTAAAATACTGCAGCATTCTCTGTGTGGTAGCATGTAGGCCTATAGTGTGGCGTAACATGTGATGGTGTGTAGGACAGGTTGCTTGTTTTAGGGTGCGCTTATCTTTTAATATGGCCATTTGTGGCATATTAAAACTTGATCCGTTGTCCTATACAAAAACAATTTGGTTTTGAAATATTGTACACATTTCACGTTAAAACGTCATCAATTATGCCTGCCGAAAAATGTACATTTTCCTAATTTTTGCTCTTGCCTTGTGGTATTATTTTCTTCGGGTGATTGAGGTAAAATGTTTGACTGAATGAAACATTTATGTAATATGAAGGTATATGCTGAAATGCATCTTTTTATTGTTTTTCTTTCTTTCTTTTTGTTCACAATTAATGATAAGACACAAATATATCCTAAACCTAACCCCAACCATAACCCTAAACGTCGCCTTAACCTGTAACCTAAGTTTTAATCCTAAACCTAAACCTAGCCCCAAACCTTATCTAACCCCTGACTCTCTGAATCCCAATTCAGACTTCCAACTCCTCACCTATGCACACATTCCACCTTGCAACCCTTAATACTCACACACGCACATCCCACACACCCCCTACAGCACCCACATCAATAAATCCACACTCCGTCGACTTAAAACACACACCTACCCCGGCTACCCCAAATAGGCCTACCCCATTCGGGTCTAACTCTAATTCTACTAATAACTCGACACTAAATTCTACTAATAACTCTCACTAAATTACTCTAGAAATAATTATACATGTTGGAATATAAAAAATTGGTTGTCGTTTTTTCCGATATATGCCCCGCCTACTTTATCGAATGGTTTATAGTCCAATAGAGGCTGAAAGCGATATTTATGAAAAAATGCTAGCTCCAGATCACAATAAGGCTATTGAACAGTGTATAGAATAAGCCGGTCCCTGTAAATTTTAGTCGTTAGCCGAAGCGATCAATGTTTAGAAGGCTTTTAGAACATATTTTGGCAGTAGAAAAATGATCTGGGCAGTATCGCGGCCAGAGACTAAGTTCGGTTTTATACATTAAGCGTATATTGACAACCTACATTGAGACCCCTTGAAATGATGATAAATATATCGACACTGAATCCAGAGCTGCTCAGAGTGACACATGTTTTTAGTTATGAAGTATTGCAATGGACTGTTACCAGGAAAATGTGGATTTATACTAATTCAAGACACCAATCGGAAGAAACATAGTAACCAATGTGCAACGCTTGTGTTTGGCCTTCTTATGTGTGAAATTTCGAGGCAAGGCGGTGAGTAAAAAAAATAAAATCAATGAATTTATGCTAAAAAATTCCATAACATCAATTCTGTAGATATGACATATAAAGGCAAAACTCAGCACTAAAGTGGACGTTTTGAATAGGATGCATTTACTAAATACACACAAATTTGGGTTTCTTCGCTAACGGAATGGGTGTAGAAGTCTTTTTCGTTAAAAAAGTGGGACATTTTTTAAATTTTGATGGACAAAATTGCAATAAGAAATAGGCGTTTCCAAGGTTGCAAAATTACGATGAATTGTGTGCACAAACGATACCAATTAAGACACATGCCTTACCCTCAAGTTGAAAGTAAGTACCGTAATTATTTATATAGAGTGTGCAACATATTAAGGCGAACTTCTGGCGAAATCGATGCAAAGTCAATTCATGAAATCTTCGTTGCCACTAGAAAGTGCGTGAGCAATAATGTAACATCAAATATACACGCCTGTTTACATAATTTCCTAAGACCTTACACAAGTGATCAGGCTCAAATATAAAACTAGAGAGTTTGGTCATTGATATGTACCATCAATTTTGAACCTATGATCAATATTGCTAGGCAAAAATTCACATCAAACATGGCAAATTTCTCTCATTTCGGAGATATTTGAAACAATACAGCTCGACCCCTTAAGGCTACATGCCCATTTTGGTTGAAATTTTTGGCGGGAAATAATCCCGCCAAAACATTATAAAGTAATCTTTTCCCACAACTAAATATCATAGTCAAGAATTTAATGATGCATCTGGTAGCTTAGATCATAACTTTCATTATACTTAGTTGCAATTATCCCAGAAAATTCTTGATTTGTTTTTACAGAGTCTTGAATTGTCGATGTTTTTGATCAAACAACATCACTCGGTGTATTTTGAAACTCGAGGCATTAACTCTTCTCAAATTAGCCCCAAATCATAATTTATTATATGCACGTGTAGCAAACACCAATGGGAATAATTGGACGTTGTTTGCGGAGCCTAAATTTGGTTTGATTTTATTTCACAATAATTCTAATGTGAGAATTTTTTTGGATTTCCAATTTAAATTCATTGATATGTGATATTTTGAAAAAATAAAGAGTACGCTTACCTTTCTGCAACACTTCCCGGTATCATTAAGCATCTGCTGATAACCAACATTTTAGCTGAAAACAGTCCCTTCCTATAATTTTTGAACAAAATATGGTTCAAAAGTTCGTACACTTTGCGTATATAATGGCACAGCGAGGTAATGAAGAGAGCTATTTACGGTGGGGTATCTATTGTAAGCTATTAGGGAAGGCCTATAGTATATCTTCCCGCAAGTGACAAGATGTGTCAAGCAGGTGCATACATAAGGGCGGTATATTCAAACGGTATTGTCTGGATCATCTTGAGTATCGATTGCGCACGTATACAGTAACATGGATGTGTGTGGTCCTCCTCAGGTTTTGACATGAATTACAAATGACGTCGTGAGTGACCCAGCGTTTTCATTTTATTATTAAAAAATTAATCGTCGTTTATCACGAGTCTTAAGAGTCGTACCAGTTCAATTCATCAAAATTAATTTGTATTAAATGAAAAACAAACAGACAAGTAGAGTCATATGTCTTTCTATGACTGTCATCTTTGAAAATCGCCGAATGTTAACCACAGTCACCGTGGCACAGTAGGCATCTTTAACATTCATAGTGCAATTGGCAGTGGTTCGAACCCTGGTGAAAATTTTAGTATTTTTTATTCTTTTTACTAATGCGCTGTGCCGTTTTTCAAACACGCCCTTGAATGAAATTGATGGGCAAGTACCCTTAATATTACTAAACGGCTCACACGCGGTGTATAAATCAAAATTGTGAGCATTTGACACTAGGCCCGGGGCACTAGGGTGATTGCGTCATCGCAGACCCTGGGATGCATGCATGTGCAGAATTTTTCATCGTGGTATTCTGTGTTTTTTTCTGGTGTAAGGGTTAACTGAAATCACTCTGCTTTCAACCTTCAAATGTCAAGGCATTAGCAAAGTTAGTACAAGCAAATAAATTATTCTTGCACGTGATTGCATTTTGGCGGCCATTTTGAAAAAAGCGCCTTCCGTCATTGCTTTTCATTAACAAAAGTAGGTTTGAGCTAATATTACACCATTTTTGCAAAGAAAATTAAATTTAAGAAATATGACAATGACTTCTAATTGCTATTTTGAAATACAATGGCATTGAAAGATGCAATTGTATGGGATTTTGGCAGCCAATTTGAAAAAAAAAGCGCCATCGCCGTTTAACTAAGGGTCTCCATTTTAACAAACAACCTGATTTGATTCCCACTATGGGTAAGGTTTCAAAAAATTGTTGTTTCCAAAAGCCCTATGGTGGAGGGTTTCGGTATTAAGACCAGTGATTAATTATCTGCAATTTGCAATTTATAATTTTAATTAACTTATCCGCATAAAACTTTAATTACAGGCTGACACGTATGGCGACGATACTATGGGAGACGCGTGTGAACCAGAACCAGAACCGGAACCCCCCTCCTAACCGGAACCCGAACCCGGGATTTAGGGGTGTGTGGTTGGGTGTGTGTGGGGGGGTCGGGGGGTGTGTGTATGTAGAGGTGGGTGGGTGCGTTCACATGCGCAGGTTACACGTATGTGCCAGTTGGTTGACGTGATCCTATATGGCTATAATACTGGAACTTTAGCCTGTATTTTTTTTTATTATTAAGGTATACTTCAAAATAACCTTTTTTCTGATTGCATATTGCAATTGGGTTTTTGGGCGCAATAAAAATGCAATTTTAAGTAATACAAGCCCATCTGACATATATTTACGTATAAAAGATAACATAAAGTGGTAAGAAACGTCCGGGGAGGCACTCGAATATGAAAGTGATGTACCTGTGCCTGCCCCCCCCCCCGTACGAAACTAGGGGTCTATCGGTGTAGAAAATTTCAGAAAAAATGGGGTCATTCGGTGTTGTCAATGTCAAAAATGGAGTGATTTTGTGTGAGAGCGCCCAAAATTTCACATCATTGACAATCAAAACTAGCTTTTTACCCAATTTTACAGTACAAAATAGACAAAATTCATTTATTTTGCTCAAAATGCGGCGAAGCGCGCCGAAATTTCATTTTTGAAGACTAATTGTTCAAAAAAGGGGGTAATTCAGTGTAGGCTACTGAAAAAACGGGGTCATTGTGTGTAGGATTTGCCAAAAATACCGGGGTCTTTTCATGGTCAATATATGGGGGTGCCCCCCCCCGAAGAAACGTCGTTGAAATAGTATGCGATATGTCTACACGCATACACACTTTTCGAAAAAAGGGTGCAAGTTGGAACCCCTAAGCGTCATTGACCTTGTCCCGTATATGGAATCCTCTAGGGAACCTTTACATTTGGTTTCTTTGAAGAACCCTATCAAAAAGGTGCTTCAATGAACCTCTAAAGGGTCTCCGGTCCGACTGCCTGATCATGAAGTACTGCCGAATCAGGCAGCATGTTGCCGAGTCAGGCAACACAGGCTTTGGTAACCCTTCCGAATTTGTCAGACTAAGGACTAAATTGTTCATGGTGATTTTATAAAAGATCGGTGGAAATTGTACTTTGACACACATGAGCTACATGTAAGTTGACAATTTTTCACCGGGCGAAAAAAAATTCCACCGGGCGGAAAATAATTTAAATAACAAAACAATTTCTAACGGTTTTTTAATTTTTTTACTTAAATATGCAAATTAACTTTATTTTAACTAAAATTGATGAAAAAATACTATATACTAATTGTACATCCATTGATAATTTTATTTATTTTACCTACTTCTTTACTCTAAACCAAGAAATAACGGTATATTAAAAGATGATCTATTTGAAATAGAGCATTGCATTGTGGGATACCATGCTGCCTGACTCGGCAGCATGCTGTCTGATTCGGCAGTATTTCCTGATCAGGCAGTCGGACCGGACTGAAAGGGTGTTTGTGACAGGTTCTTTGAAGAACTCTTTCACGAAGGTTCTTTTTGTTTATTGAACCTCTAAAGGTTTGTCTCGTCACGTCTTTAGCGTCCCGTAATAAACTTTTTAGGCTTCTTGTGAGAAACACGCCATCTCGCGATGACCTCATGGCATGTGAACCAATCAAAATCCAGCTACTATCCAACCTGAAAAAGGACGTGCGCTTGATGTAAAAAGGGATAAAGTCAATACTTGATTCAGAGAATGTGTACGCATGGTGGTGATTGTATTAAAGAATATTGTAAAACGCCGTCGCAAATTCGACGTTGCCAACATTATGGGCTATCAGCAGTTTTAGCTAGTTTTGCGTCTGCCTGCATAGTAACAATGGCGCATAGCAACGATTATGGGACTGGCTCAAAAAATCAGATAGGATTTAATAAAGTTCAAAGTTCATACAAGGTAAAATCGTTCGACAATCGTCATGGATACGAATTTACGCACTGGAAACGTACACGTAGGCCTATCATAGCTGATTAGCTCTCAACAATGATGACATGATGATCGATAATTAGCATGATCAAACTCAGAACTGCAAAAGTCAGATATCTGACAGTATGTTTGGTGACCAGATGTATTCAAGCAGCTAGGGGACACAGTGTGTGGGGCCCGCGGGTGTGGGGACGCAGGGGTAACTTTGTCAATCAAATACTTCATCTATTGTGTCCAATACATAATGATCCGATAAAAATATCGTAAAAATAGAATCAAGATTGTGGATGAACTATGGCGGCACGCTTTAATACTTTACGAGGTGATTCAGCCAGGTAACTGGATTCAGCAGCAGGATGCCATGACTTAATTTATTCTTTATGATTACGATTAAAAAAACAACAACGAAATTATAATAATAATTAAACGATGATAATATTATATATACTATAATATATAGGATTTTGTTTTATATTAAAGAAATTATAAACATATTTGATCATAGGCCTAATTTAACATGTTAACTATAGGCCAAGGCCTATATCATTTCGCAACATCTTATAGGCCACACAAACAGCATGAACATGATGAATATTATAAACTTGTCAAATAACTTGAAAACATGAGACGAAAATACCTAGATTTTCGTCTCAGTTTGTCATTTTGTCTTTATTTATACAATATTGCTTCTCGTATCATTTGTTTAATTATTTTAACAAAACAATAGCCTACCAATCCAATTTAGCAGAAAAATTTTATATTAAAATGCGCTTTGCGATATTTGTAGGCCCTAAATTCAATTAAAACGCCATATAGGCCTAACTGCACGCTGAGGTATAGGCTGAGAGACAAGCTTTTTCAGCCTACAATGAATTTATTATTATTATTTTTTATTTGGTAAAAAAGCAGGACAATAAATCTGAAGTGTTTTCCAATTAATACATTTTTGTAGTAGGCCCTAACCCAGCGAACACAAAACATTTTTAAAACGTTGTAAGCAGGTTGTATTTTGGGTTTTGGTTTTGCTTAAAACTTTTTAATAACATTAAAGGAGTATTTCGTGATCATAGCATCCTCTTTTTATGACAATTTTCAGTAGATATCCACGAAAAAAGCTTAGGCCCTATTCCCAAAATTTCAGTTGAATCCAATTTTGCGTTTGCGAGTTATACATGATTATACTGCTCCATAGACATGTTGTAATTTCGAATTCAAATTCAAATTTCACGATATCTTTGCTAAACGAATTAATCTGCAAGATTTTTTTTGTACATAAACATTTTATAGCCAGAGGTTTCCAGTGATATAACAATCTCAACTTTGTTTTTGAAAAAAGTGGGGGGATGATGCTGTGGACCACGAAATGCCCCTTTAAATGTCGGATTATATAAAGGTCATTAAAACGTTTTAAAATGTTTTTTTATGAAAACACACTACAACAATATTTTTAAAATGTTTTCAAAATGTTATTGTTAATAAAAATTCCAAACATTTTTTGTGTGAAATTTTTGTCAACACTTAAATAACATATTGTTAGAATATTTACAGTAAGTTATCAACAAATATTTTTGAAAACCAACGTTTTATATCGTCTGTATACCCTTTATATAACCCGACATTTAAACATTTTCTGACAACCTTTTCTAACCGTTTGCGAATGATCTCGAAAATGTTTTGTGTTTGCTGGGAAGGTTGCTTCCTTTTAGTATTACGTTTTATTTATTTTCATATATTTAGAGTAGCAATATTTAAAAGTATTGTTATTATTATATATTGTTTTATTCAAAATCTCACCTTCTCTGGTTCAACTATGGTCTTTCAGACGTTCACATTAAAATGTAGATTATGTGGTATCTTTATACTAAAGGCTACAAATAAATGGCCAATGATTTAACATAAAAGTGGGAATATTTTAACTTTATAACATTAAGTTTTAATATTTGTTTAATATTATTATTAGTGTTATTATTATAATTATTATTATTATTATTTTGTGATATATGAAATAAAACATGAAGGAATGAATTATTTCCACATTGTGATAATTTCAAATTGTAATACTCTATATTTAATTTAACTTTTATTTCATGCATATTATATGCGCACGAGTTAAACTAGTTATCATCACTGTGTGAAAAATAACCAGCCAATATTTTATTTATTCTCCAAAACTTCTAGCAAATATATTTCTCTAACATGACCTAAAATTACAGCTAGGTTAGATGTTCAGAAATGGTCGTACTTTTGTAAAATACTAGCGGGTACCCGCGCTTCGCGCAGGGCCCCCGCTAGATGAGTAAACGGAGCGGTTAGTAAACGGGAGCGGTTAGCATAAACGATGGAAAATGGTAATCATGACAATTGGTATCGATTTAACAGCTCAATTATTAGGGCCTAGGCCTATACTCGGTCAGTGATGTGGTACAATTTGTTGCCTCCATTTTGCAAACGATTTCCTTTAGCATAATCTTTTGCGTAATTTGTGTACCAAACACCCTTTTGACTTATTTTTTCTTTGTCTTTCCTTTTATGACCTAAAATTACAGCTAGGTTAGATGTTCAGAAATGGTCGTACTTTTGTAAAATACTAGCGGGTACCCGCGCTTCGCGCGGGCCCCCGCTAGATGAGTAAACGGGAGCGGTTAGTAAACGGGAGCGGTTAGCATAAACGATGGAAAATGGTAATCATGACAATTGGTATCGATTTAACAGCTCAATTATTAGGGCCTAGGCCTATACTCGGTCAGTGATGTGGTACAATTTGTTGCCTCCATTTTGCAAACGATTTCCTTTAGCATAATCTTTTGCGTAATTTGTGTACCAAACACCCTTTTGACTTATTTTTTCTTTGTCTTTCCTTTTTTATTTCAGTTTCTCTCTCTATCTCTTTCCATTTCTTGCTTCTTTTTTTTTTCCCGTAGTGGCGTGCAGCACATTGAAAGGGGGGAGGTTGTTCAGTTCTCCCGCATGGAGTTTCTATTATTAGTGTGAAGGGGCAAATTTTTTCCCACGAATCCCCCGAATGACCAACAAAAGTGCGGGGGGGGAGGGGATGTGCCCGCCTGCGCCCCCCCCTTTGCGCACACCACTACTTCCCCGTTATTTCGTTCCATTTCTCTCCTTTTTATTTTCTTGCTTGTTCCCTTTCTTTCTTTCTCTCTCTCTCTAGCTCTTTCTTTCTGTCTGTCTGTCTGTCTGTCTTTTTTGTCTTTCCCATTCTTTCTTTTCGTTTCTCTCACCCTTTCTCTTTCTTGCTTTCTTTCATTCTTTCTTTTTTTCTTTCTGTCTTTCTTTCTTTCTGTCTGTCTGTCTTTCTTTCTTTCTGTCTTTCTTTCTGTCTGTCTTTCTGTCGTTGTCTTTCTTTCTTTCTTTCTGTCTGTCTTTCTTTCTTTCTGTCTGTCTGCCTTTCTGTCTTTCTTTCTTTATCTTTCTTTCTTTCTTTCTTTCTGTCTGTCTTTCTTTCTTTGTCTTTCTTTCTTTCTTTCTTTCTGTCTGTCTTTCTTTCGTTGTATTTCTTTCTTTCTTTCTTTCTGTCTGTCTGTCTGTCTGTCTGTCTTTCTTTTTTTCCTGTATACATATGTACATGTGGGTTTCTGATTAACCTCATATTTGGCCATAGGCCTACTAAAAAGTGCCCATTTTTGCGGTCTTTGTGCGAATTTGTTCCACTTTTGCACGCATGTATGTGGCCGTTTCTTTCTTTCGTTCGTTCGTTCGTTCTTTTAAATTTGTTTCTGTTTCATCATGTAGGCCTATACTATAATGGCAACATTGGGTTTCACGAAGGTTGAGTTACATAGGCGTATAACTTCAGGTGGTGGGGTGGGGGAAATGGTAATTATGGCAAGTGGTATATCGCTTTTACCAGCCCAATAACGCGTGTTTGCCTATTAGAATTTGACCAAAACACAAATCCATTTTGCGTATTTTTGGTAGGCCATACCTTTTTTTAAGTTCTTTCTTTCCAATTGTCACTTCCCCTTTCTTTCTTTCTTTCGCTCGTTCGTTCTTTGTTTTCTTTGATCTCTTTTCGACACATCCTTCCGTCCTCACTTTCTTTCATACCTACCCTTTCCCACCATTTATTTATTTATTTCTCGCCAGGGCTCCTTGTCATTAAACCCTTCTTTTCTTTCATTTCTTTCTTTCTTATTTTCCTTCGTTCTCAGTCCTTCTATCTCAATTTACTTTTGCTCACATCATTTTTTTTTTTACTTCTTTCTCATTTTCCCTCTCTGTGTCTTTTTTTTTTTCTATCTATATCTCTTACGTTAGGTTTTTCTTTCCCTTTCTCCTACTCTGTCTTTCTTCCACTCTAGGCCTACTCAAGTTATAGTCAAACGCCATCAAAACTCAAAATTGATTTTCAAATTACAAATTTACATAGGCCTACCTTTAAATCAGTTGCGTGTAGCGTGATATGGACAGGCATGTGCCTCCGATCGGTCTGAAAATTTAGAAAATTCCACAGGAAAATTGCCGCAAATTCGCACGAAGACCGCAAAACTGCGGCCATCAAGCCCCCCCCCCCCCACCCCATGGTCGGTGACCCCCCAATATGATGACATAACTGCTTCAAATCTTCTAACGGTAATAGCATTTACTCTGTCGCATTTTTCGTACCGTCACTGCCATTTTTGTGTCTTGAGGTTGACGCGTCCTCGCTCGCTGGGTTGCTATGCGTGTGTGCGTATTAATGTGCGTAGGCCTATAGCATGGCAACGAAATGACGGGCCACCATTGGTTGATCCACCAAATAAATCCAAATAATTATTTGTATTTATTAATTTATCTATTTATCTATGCAATTACCATTCATCTGGAAATGTTAGAACTTATTTATTTATCTATTTATTAATTTATTTGTCATCTATAATCTCTGACATGATACCGATGAATCGATCAGTTCCTCTTCAAAGTATCGATTATCGGCAAGTTCCTCTTTAATAGTATAGATGGAGAAAATATTTGTGCAAATAAATTTGTTACGTCCTCCCGGTTGCTGGTCAACAAATGCAATGATCAAAATCTGGGATCTCCGTGGCCAAACCCATATGAAAGGAGCGCTCTCATTGGTTGAAATGACGATGCTAAAATCGCAACCATGGAAACTCCCGGGGAATTCCGGTCTGACAAAATACGACCCGGAAGTATCTCTGCTTGGGTCAAATGGGTTGTCTAACTGTTTCACGAGTTAGAAAACTTTATTACGAGTGCTCCCGAACTGAAATAACTCCGACAATCAAAGTAAAAAAATCCCCCTTAATCAATATTGTGATGTCTAGAGAGCCCAATGTCAAAAGTGCTTTTTTCAGCATTGAATTGGGGAAGAGGGTTCAACAAGTTCAACAAGTTCAAGTTTTATTTGTTTTCATCTCAATTCACAAGAAGTTATACAAATGGAAATGCAAGATAAGAAATACTTAATGATATTTACTTACAGAAACACAATATAAGAACATGAGAAGTGAAGAGATGTGGATGCCGCAAAGACGCAGAGCGTGAATCTGAACAAGATGGAAATTTAACTTACGCTACAATATTAATATGTACTACAATGATGATATCATGTGGCCGAAATAAGAATAATTGAAATTTAATTGAACGGAATCATTAAATCAGATAATAATACTCAAAAGTACAATAATTAAAAAAATATATAATAAATCACATATTTTGACACAAAGCTGAATGAAAGGAGAAACGTATGATTCCTTCACATCTTACTATAAATAGGCTAATGTTGTATGTGTGTATGTATGTATGTGGTTTATGTAAAAGGCTCCGTCAGTTTCGATCCAAATGTCGCCAAATTCATACGGGAGATCGAGGAATATACGGGAAATTGCCTGGACTTTATTTGGTTGAAATCGGTCAAGAATTGGCTGCAAAAACAGTGAAAATATGGGTAAAAACGGGGTTTTTGTTATGAAAATCGTTTACCAGCCTACGCGTCACTGCAGCTGGCCGGCAGTGCGTCGGCGCCGCGTGCAGCGCGTCAGCGCCGCGTGCGTAATGCGCACTACATCAATGCGGGCGTAAAGGGCGCAGAGCCACGCGACATGCGAGCCAGAGACCAGTGGACATGATAATATAGAAAGAAGGAAAAATAAATAGAAAATAAAGGACAAAAAGGTACATGGACGGGTTAAAGTAACTAAATGAAACGGGACTGTGAACGAAACAAAGAAGGAAAGAAACTAATCAGGAAATGTAAGGAAAAATAAGAAGCTCAAATAATGAGAACAGAATTAAATAAAAAACATGGAAACGGGAAATCACAAGCAGCAAATAAAAAAAAAAAAGCTAAAAGGGAAATGTAGAACAGATTTATAATAATGGGAACGGGGTTAAATAAATAAATAAATAACATGGAAACGGAAAATCACAAGCTAAGCAGAAGAAACTAAAAAAGAAAATGTAAGAAGAGACAGATTTAGATAAATAAAATGTACCTTTTCAAATGATTCTACCGTTCAGTAATTCTTCCTGTTATAGTGAACGCTCCCATTTACTCATCTAGCGGGGACCCGCGCGAAGCGCGGGTATCCCGCTAGTAAAGATAATTTGGACAAGATCGGAATCAAATATATTGTGCCAAATAAATTAATGGGGTATGGACAGACTGAACAGTACAAGACATGACAGGACGGGACAGACCCAAGTGAGATGGAAAGTTTGAAAATACCCTTAATATGTGGTATAAGATTCGATTAAATAATCTTTAAGTCTATGTTTGAAAATAGCCAATGTTGGAGACTGTTTCAATGATTGGTTGAGGGAGTTCCAGAGTAGGGCACCCTGAATCCGAAGGATATTTTCAGCCAGCCTGGTATTGGTAAGGCTAACATGAAGGTCATTCGAAAAACGGGTGTCATGGGTGTGGATGTCTTTGTTGGTTATAAAGTAGTCTGGGTCAGTAGTATGAGATGGTAGTTGGTCATGAAGGTAATTGAACATAAATTGGGCAGTTTGGAAAATGTAAAGGTCTTGGATTTTAGGCGTCCTGAGAGACTTGAATAAGGGGTCGGTGTGGGCGAGCCAAACGGTAACCATTTAGGTCTACATTTAATATGCCCCACAGTGTGCCACCATTGATTTCCTTTATATTTTCTGAGCAAAATTCCAAATATTGCATCTTTACTTCGTTTTTACTTATAAACTCTAGAACGGGTAATGGTAAAAACTTCATGTTTCACACACACTATGGTGCAAATTATATGGACTTTATGATCACTGTAAAATGTAAAATACACAGACCATGATATTTCTCGCACAATAATATTAACATACAGGAATGGGCTTAATAAACACATCTGGTGGTGTGCATGCGACTGTACTGGGCTCTTACATGCGACCTCAGTTATGGTTATGCAATGTCCGGTTATATTTTGCTGATACAACAATTAACATGAGTTTCTATCTCTCATTTCGAACCATAGTTAATATTAATAATGGTAAAATGAAATTCAAATAAACATTATGTTTGCACATTTGAATACCATTGTTAACTAATTACGGAAAGGAACATTGAAACAAATGAGGTTAAAAACAAGTTCGGATCATGTGATAAAACTTAAAAACAAAGTTCACACTACAATGCACTACAAAATAGGTTGGAATAAAAAATAGAATGGGCACCTTGAATGGGCATATTTACGTTATTTTTAGAGTGATGAAATGGCGCTTTGTTTAGTGTCAAGTCTAAACATTACCTCACCCACAATACCTCCTCCTGCCCCACCAATCAATGTTGGGCACTACTCCGCGCACATGATCAAAATTTCAGGATTCAACATTAATCGGGGGAACGGGGTCCATTTGCAATACCGTACTAATTTCATTCCAACCCTTACCGTTATTTTTGCTATTTGTACAAAAAGTTTGCCGTTGAATATATGTATTGGAAGAATATGATACTGTGCGTATTGAAAACCCAACCTACGTCTTGAAAACAAAAACTGACACAAAAAAAAATCGAGTTTTCTTGAGTTAAAGAGGATAAATGCTGATAAATGGCAACGCTGTCAATTCATAATGTGGAAGAAGCGTGTATTTTTATGATAACCGCTGTTATTGGTGTGCTTAGCCTGAGTCGATTTGCCTATCTCGAACAAACTCGCCATGCGTGACTCTTGAAGAACTAGTATATTCGCCCTACTAGCATGGCAATTTCTGACATGACACGAAGAAATAGGGATGATGACGCTGTGGGGGAGTGTGTCAAGGGAAAGGCGGATGGGTCAAGGGGTACCATGGTAAGTCATGGGATTTCAGGACCAATGGGTATCATGGCAGGGGAATAGGTGTGACGACTGACCTCATTACTGTGTATAATTTAGAACCGGACGGAACCGCCCGGAACCGGCGGGCAACCGGCGGTCGAGTTTTGATTTGATCCCTAAAGGAAAAACCTGACATAGGGCGCATTATGCGGGCCATACACGATCAATTTGATTGATCAATATCAAAGACCCCAAATACAAGAGTGGATACAAAATCAACCATTGTGTACTACACACGAACATAATAGTGATTTTATTGTTTAACCGTAAATAAAATCAAACTAGATTAGATCTCTTCAATAATATTGAAGAGAAATATTATTTTGTATCCAGTCCTGCATCTAGGGTCCCCAATATTGGTCAATCAAATTGATCGTGTATGGCCCGCATTAGATGAGTTCACCTCATTGTTTATCAACAAAGGAAAGGGACTGGTATATCGATATGCTTGAGCGAACTGAATATACCACTATCTCAAGTGCTATTCTATGCTGCACCCTAACTGCACGACACTCAGAACGCTAGTCAGTCGCTTGCTATTAAGAAGAAGCAGAATATGTGGCCCCGTGCGACTAACGAGGGGGAGAAGGTTTGAAATTTTTATTTGTATTTTCAAGGATACTGAATAATAATATTTGGGTCCAACCTCTGAGACATGGAGACCTCTCGCTAAGGGGCGTTTGTCAAAATTGCCGCAAACATACCATTAAATAAATGGCATTCTAGAGCTCTAGAATTGTACACTGATGGGATATATTGACGGAACCTTGTAATTTTGAGACTTCTGGGACATATAGGGACCTCCGCTAGACAGCGTTTTTTCAAAATGATTGTCAAAATACCATTAAATGACATTCTATAATAGATTACTAATGTGATATATAGACTGAACTTTTAAGAAAGGCATGTCGCAGATAGGTTTAACTATACTTTTTCAGAATCCTTGCAATGAGAGGAACAATTTGGTGTGCTTGTTAACCAGATTTGAACAACTTTGAAATTTGACCACTGTGATGACCTTTAACCTTGAATATGGCCGGAGTGCCGGGAATTATTTTGAATGTGTTATAGGACAATAAAAGGAAGCTAAAAAATTTGGTTTGGTAGGGTCCTGTGGGGTCATCATTAACTTACTGTAGATACCGGACTATTTGTACGTTTAAGGGTGCTGAATACGGACTTTGGAGTCCAACCTCGAGGAACCGTGGGAACTCTCGCTAGAATCTGTAAATTGGTCATTATTTAAAGGGGTTGGTTACTTTTTTTTTTTGAGATGTTTACTTGTTTTCCTTGTATGTGGTGAGACATATGAGCAACAATGACAACAACGTCAGTGTCCTCATCATCTATGATAATTGATGTAGGCCTACCTTGCTGTTGCACAATGCTTCATACTGATGGTATGTGAAGCAGGGTTCTACCGACCATGTTGTTAAATTAATGCTCTTGTCCTTCAGGGTATAATATAGTATATCACTTCATTGACAGCAGATGAGGACAACATCTGACATTTAGTGAGCAGAATAGAAAACGTTAAAACCTTTGTTTGTTGGATGTGTCCATCCAACAACGGACTCCCGTTATAGAAGGAAAAGTATTCATCCATACCTATTTTTTGCGCCAAAACAGTGCCGTCACAAAATTTCGATAATACTGAGTCCGGAATAGAATTAGAAACGCATTCATATTTAGAAAATACCACTAGAAGCTTAGTAATACCAAATTAGCAGCAATTGGTGTAATAAAAGTTATTGTGAATAACTAGACTCATTTTTATGTCTTTAATTTTAATCACCATTAATTTCCCCCATTTCATCCTTTTAAAAGGGTGCCATTTCGCTCTCATTTTGGATATAGTCTGATGCTAGCCTTAGTAATTGATTAGGCTATCATCAGGTAATATTAGGGTTTTTTAAAGTTCAACCAACATATCCCATTAGCAAACTATTTAAGCCGCTATAGAATGCCACTTATTAGTATCTTTGTAGCCATTTTAAAACATGTTCTCTAGCGGGAGTTTCCCGAATTTCCCCCGAGGTTTGACCCCAAAATTGTCGTTTAGCACCCTCGAGAATACAAAGTTCCGTCAATTGATCCCATTTATAGACTATTCTCGAGCACTGGAATGGCATCGGCATTTTGGCGGCCATTTTGGAAATCAGCCTTTAGCGAGAGTTTACCACATTTCCTCGACGTTGAACCACAAATGTCTTATTCAGCATCCTCCAAAGTACAACAAAGTCAGTCGATATATCCTATCAGTTTACTACTCTATAGCTCTATAATGCCATTTGTTTTATGGTATTTTGGCGGCCATTTTGAAAAACGCCCTCTAGTGAGAGTTCCCTACATAATCCCGAGGTTGGACTTAAATATTATTATCATCCTCAAAAGAACAAAGTTGAGTCAATATATCCTACCAGTTTACTACTCTAACGCTCTAGAATGTCATTTATTTAATGGTATTTTGGGGGCCATTTCGAAAAACGACCTCTAGCAAGAGTTCAGCACATGTCCCCGAGGTTGGACTCAAATATTATTGTGCAACATCCTCAAAAGTACAAAGTTCAGTCGATATATCCCATCAGTATTACTATTCTAGGGCTCTAGAATGCCATTTAAAGGTATTTTGGCGGCCATTTTGAAAAATACCCTATAGCGAGAGTTCCCCACATTTCCCCAAGGTTGGACTCAAAAACTTTTATTCAGAATCCTCAAAAGTACAAAGTTCAGTCAATATATTCATCATTACACTATTCTAGGACTCCAGAGTGCTATTTAATGGTATTTTGGTGGCCATTTTGAAAACCGTCCTCTAGCGGAAGTTCCCCACCTTTTCCAGAGGTTGGACCCAACATTTCTTATTTATCACCCTTGAAAGTACAAAAACATATTCAAACCTTCTCCGCCACAGTCCCATGGGGCTCCATATTCTGCCTCTACTAATTGTTATACAAGACCCACTCAGTCACTTGGAAACGATCTAATTTGGTGTTGAAATGAGCACAATGTTTAGTTACACATTTTCATTTCATAATTCATTTTCTCGGTCAGATGAAAAGCATTAATTTTGGTAAATGGCAGAAAAACTGATGCTTGATACTGTATTTTTTTTTCAAATCCTGGTGCTAAACTTAGGTGTGAAATTTAGGCTTCTAGCGTAAGATTTTCGATTTTCACAGGCTTCAAATTGCCCCATGAGCTTTTTTTGATCAACCTTTTAGCTTTTCAGAGTAAAATAATTCGCTTATGAAGGATTTTTCATGGGAGCATATGTCCAGAATTCACTAAATGTTTATCTCAATCATTAACCAGGGCACCCAATTGGGCTACTAAATCGCTGGTTGAGTCACAATGGAAATATCGGCAGTCGCAAGTAAAAATGGTGAAATCAAAACGGATATTTTGACAAAAGTATAATATTATAGACCGAGACGATGTGCCTTATAGAGTTGGGGAAATGTTTCTTTAGCGAACTATATTAGTTTGAAACGCTAAAAAGTTACCCCCAGACCTATAAAAATGAAAATTCTTACGCTAAAAGACACAATTTCATGCGTAATTTTAACACCAGGTTTAAAAAAACACGTATATTCCAGCACTGTGCTTTTAAGTGACATGAATGAAAAAAATTGTTATTTTTTTATTTGACCGAGAAAATTAATTTCAAAGCATAAAGGTGAATTGTGTTGATTTCAGCGATCGACTTTCAGCACGACTATGCATAGAATAATTATGCATAACAAGAGGAAGGTCAGTAGGTCAGTAGCTTTTTGAGTGCCGAAAGAATTAGGTTTAATCATTTTGTTGAATTATAACAGATAGATATGCAACAAGCACCGTTTATCTGCATCTTAAAATCGTATGTTAAGGGCTGGGTAATAAACAAACTTGAAGTTATGGTAACTGGAGAGGGGAAGCGATAATAATAATAATAAATATAACACGTAATTACACCATGTCATATCCTTACGCCTGTGAAAGTACCAATATGATATTCAAAAAAGATTAAATCAAATCATTTAGTTACATTAAACACGTTAAATTACACCGTAGCAAAAAATGGACCAACTTCCTTAACGAATGATTGTTTTAATCTAATTTTTAAAATGTACGACTCACGTTGGTTAAAATATCAACTCAGATTATGAAAGACCAAAATCATTTTATGTGTTGAGTCACACGCCATTATTTTGGCCTCCAATTATACAATGACATTTTAAACCATTCTGCTGTTATCAATGAATGGCGTGAAGTTCAAGTAAAAGCATCGTAGAGTATACGCTGGCGAAGTTACGTAATAATCGGATTAACTACCATAGCAATATAGGTGAAAACAATTTTTGAATATACCGCGCTGCACTGATACGTTCACTCGGTACCTCTGCATTGAACCGCATCGTGGTGATCAATTGCACCTGTAAGATTAGTATCTTTGAAAAGACCATATTGTATTCAATCTATGATTGCAGACATACACAGGTGATTAGTTCAACCTGCTTGTAGTGCAGCGCGATATGTTCAAAATTGTTTTCACCTATTGCTATGGTAGTTAATCCGATTAATTACGTAACTTCGCCAGCGTATAGGAATGTGTTGCAGTTCATTGTGTTGTTGATATAAGGAAGAGAATTCACAGGTAGGGAATCAAATGCAATCTTTTTGCAATGTATAGATGAGTTGGGACTGAGGCGGTGCAAATATGGGTCGTAGACTTAACGTCAACAACACCTGAACACATCCTGCAGCGAATGGTCATCAGCTGGTCTATAATGCCGGTTTCAAACTTGATTTTGACTTCACTGCGCAGTCGCACCAAAAACGCTAGTGGTGACCAGCGGCAAACCGATATATCGATCACTCCACCACTTTGCCGCGGCGGCAACCCGCTGGGAGGTGAATTCAAATCAACTCGGAGCGGTGCCGCTTTGACCGTTGAGAACAAAATACGATTTTGGAGTGGTGCTGAGCGGCAAGAGCGGTTTTCGGAGTCATGCCGCTCTTGCAGACAAGTGCAATCAGCATGATGAAGCGTCATGCCGCTCAGCGGCAAGCGGCAGAAAGTATGAAACCAGCATAACTGCTCAACAGGAAAAATCCGTCGATAGAGATACACTACAATTGGTTTCTCTAGATACCTAAATACATTATGAATACGGCCAACAAAATACCGGAGCAAAATACTGCAAAAGGTATTTGAAATTAAAAAATAAAACACTTGGTAGACGTATCCAATTAGAATGAAGTTAAAGGTTTCCCCTATCGGTGTCATTCATCACCGCCAAAAGATTGCTCTAGATTGCTCTCATCTGACTGAACTTTGTCCCACTTTAAATATGATACCTGTATACTGTACGTACAGCCCGGGGGGGACTCAACTTTAGAAGTGACGGGTATGTGCCTACCGGCGTCGCGAAGTAGGGGCCTATCGGGCACAAAGCGTTATTTTAAAAGAGGGGGTCATTGGGTACAAACAAAATAAAAAAGGGGGTCATTGGGTATAATATTTTGAAAAAAGGGGGTCATTGAGTATAGGATTTCAAAAAAGGGTCATCGGGTAGAAAATTTTGAAAAAATGGAGCAAAATTTTGAAAAAATTGAGCAAAATTGGAAAGTTTCGGCATTATTTTTTGGCATTTTGATGATGCTATTCTAGAAAATCTAGAAAAAAGGGGGTCATTGGGTAGCCGCAACCAAAAAAAGGGGGTCATTGGGTAGCCGCAACTAAAAAAAAGGGGGGTCATCGGGTATGACTTTAAAAAAAGGGGGTCATCGGGTATAGTCGACTTCAAAAGAGGGGCCTATTGACAGGCACATACCGTCACTTCAAAAGTTGAGTGCCCCCCCCCCCCCGGGACGTACAGTTACGGAGGAGAAACCGAAATTAATCACAGACATTGCCTGGAAGTCTTAAGGTTTGCACCCTGAAAGCATACCAGAGTATAATGCATGATTGAACGTCGACGTAAAATGACGCTATCTGATAGTTAACCTTACACCGGATAACAAAATCTAACCCAATCTAGCCTTACGGATATTCCTCTCAAATTTAACAATAGTTTAAATAGGTGACAAACAGACAAGCATTATGTCAAGATTTAACGAGATAAGTCATGTAAGTCATGTTCACTTTAAATCCTCTCTTCAATTGATGCGATCAGTATACAGTTTTGTTTTCCTTATTTTCGTACATAATGCATTGTAAATGGTTTCAAACCATTACTAAGTCCCGCGTTTTTCCTCATAGCTCTGCTATAGAGATTGCTCTAACATTAGTGCCCATTACGTTAAGAAAATCAGTTCGCCAATGGCGTAATCGTAAATTCATTATTCAATATCGGTTCAGGAAAATCTTCACCTGAAAGTTTGACATATTTAAATATATCTGACAGCCATCCCGCTGAAGCTATGCTATTTCGTACATGCTGTTAAATATTTTTTTTTCAGTTTGAAGTAATTACTTATCACCGATTGCAGGGTTCCACCATATGCGAGGAGAGCCTCGATCTGGCAGCATGCATGGATGGG
Source organism: Amphiura filiformis (assembly GCF_039555335.1). Taxonomy (NCBI): domain Eukaryota; kingdom Metazoa; phylum Echinodermata; class Ophiuroidea; order Amphilepidida; family Amphiuridae; genus Amphiura; species Amphiura filiformis. Next base: position 24,725,267 of record NC_092635.1, on the reverse strand, counting down.
AATTGAACTAGTCATATACGCTGGCGAAGTTACGTAATTAATCGGATTAATTACCATAGCAATAGGTGAAAACAATTTTGAACATACCGCGCTGCACTACAAGCAGGTTACACTCATCACCTGTGTATGTCTGCAATCATAGATTGAATACAATACTGGTCTTTTCAAAGATACTAATCTTACAGGTGCAAGTAATCAGCATGATATGGTTCAATGAAGAGGTACCGCGTGAACGTATCAGTGCAGCGCGGTATATTCAAAAATTGTTTTCACCTATTGCTATGGTAGTTAATCCGATTATTACGTAACTTCGCCAGCGTATAACATAGCGCTACGTAATACTTACTTATTTACCAGGTGATATGTAATTCAGAGATCACGGCAGGGACGATTGGCTTGATTCACTCCTCCTTTAGTCATACATAAATTCGCCCAGTCCCATTTCCCTAATACGAAATTTAAAAAAAAATGGAATTTCAGTTCGCAGAGGTGGGCCTCGAACCCACGCCGCCGCGGCTACATACAGAATACTCAAGTCCAGCACGCTGATCCATTGAACCACATAACTTTTTGGTAGCCAAATTGACTTTTAAACATAGGCTATAGGCAAATCCAACATTTATCGGGTATAGAATAGAAATACAACAATACGTTTACTGTGCTGCGCACAATACATATTTCGATTTTGACTGCATCGTGCATGGTATATCGGTCCAAGCAATGTATAGTATTATAGGGAGCCTGCCATTTTTCTTGTAGGCCGAGCGATAGGCCGAGAATAACGATTAAGCATCATTAAAGGGGATCTCCGGCAATCATAACATTATGCCTTATATGTTAGAAAAATAATTATCAAACATGAATCACGTGGTTTTATTTAAAACAAACTCATATTGACAATAAAAACAGTCGCCTCTCAACACGCGATATTCAAAATTCCCACGCCGAAATTGTCTAAGTGCAATGACGTAATGGTTATTTATGCTTAATTGTCGTCAGCATTCATTGTACAGGGTGTCCCAGAATGATTTGTACCGTGTTTGCAAAAATAACTAAAAATAGAAGACGGGCAGTGTATCTATTTATGATACCAGCATTATAATGTTGGACATGTCTCCTACTTATTCTGTTAATTTCAGCACGCTACCTTTATTTGTTTTGGCGTGGCATGCAATAATGCAAAATCGATGAAAAACGACTCGCATACCTTTGAAAAATGGCACGATACGATTAAATGAAGAACGTGGGATGTTTGGCACAGCATTTCGACGACAACTACTGTTGGGGTTGGGCCTTAAAGCTTGCCGGACAGCTACAATGTTCGCTCTAGTTCTTACAGTCTTACGAGCACCTGAAGCTTCACTCTGCCGATTCCTGACAGTTCCGTGCTCGTCAAACTTCTTTACGTTATCGTTATACACTATCGTCTAATGAACCTTCTTCGTCTCAACTTAGCTGCCGGTTTGCCAGTAAGTTTTTGAAAGAAATCCACGCTGCTGTACAGTAAATTGAGGAGCCGTCTTTTCTGTACCACAACCAGTTCGATCTCTGCAAGCATTTCAAATGACATGGACCTCACACCACAATAACTAGTATTTAAAACTACCGCCAAAGAGAGAATGGGATTAGGTCACAAAATCATTAATTCCATATAATGATTGCTTCGTAACGTCATAAATAATAGATAGATATCGGTTATTTAGTGGAAATATTAACAGGGCACAACTAAAACACCTGCATAACTTTTTCCAAATAACTTTGTGCTGAACGGTTAGTAATGTTACAGATTTTCAAAATAGGTTGCGTTGTCAAAACTTAGAATTCACCATTTTTACGCAATCTTCTATAACTTCTACTAGAAACGTCCAATTTTTAAAATCTAAAAAATCTGAGCAAGCTAAATATATGTAGAACTTAAAAAACAAAACAATATGACCATTCAACATGCCCTTCATACCTAAAAAATTCCATCTTTTCCGGTACAGATCATTCTGGGACACCCTGTATACTGGGACGTCATTGCACTCGATAATTTGGGTGCCCGGGAATGTTGAATATCGCATGATTGTTTAGAGACGGATATTTTTATTCGTTTTTATGATCACTATGAGTTTGTTTTAAATAAAACCATGCGATTCATGCTTGATAATTATTTTTCTAACATATAAGGCATAATGTTGTGATTACCGGAGACCCCTTTAATTTGATCTCGTGCACTAGTTTGTAATGTCTGAATGTTTCCATGTTCCAGTGTATGATGCGTAAGCCTCTTCCTCTATTTGTATGATTATATTAGGCTGGCGGGTAAGCATCATTAATTGATCTCGTACACTGGCATGTAATGTGTTGTTTGTACTGTTCACCCTTGAGAAAGGAGTGGGTCGGTAGGTCGATTTCCTTTTTCTTTTTTTTTCTTTTTTTTTTTAGATGTGTACATGTGTTGCAGCAAGTGGTGTAAGAGAAAATATACGACATTCAGCCTTACATTTTGTACTTGTGTCAAACTTTAATTATAGGTTAATGAACGCGTGCGTGTATTACTTGTTGGGAGAGAAATTAGACAAAAATACTGCATGCGCGCTGATGTTGATGCGTAGCGCAAGTGCATTATTTAGTCTAATTTCTCGAGCAACAAGTATTAAAAACGTGTTCATTAACCTATTTGAATAGTAGGCCCTATTTCCTACACAAGAAGAAAAAAACAATGTGATTTTTGATGTTTTTATAACAAAACTATCACTAAAAATGTTGGAAAATAGGACCAAATAAAAATGCATCAACCCGCCCAAAAAGCGTCTGAAAGCACTGCGCGTTGTACGCGGATTGCACATTATATACAACCAATGTACTCCACATACTTTTCTAACCGCTTTTCTGATTGGCTGCTTTGATCTATGGATGTATTTCAACCTTACCATATAAACCTCTTTGGTAACAAAATCGGGCTGGAGTACAAAATCCCAGACCATACCTGTACATGTACTTGTCACCGTGCTTGGTTCTCTATATTGATGTTGATTGATGGTAAAATATTGTTGGCATGGTTGGGGAGGGCTAAATGAATGCTGTGATTGCCAGGAATATTAACTTTCAAGTGTCATTTGGCATTTTATGGGGAAAAACATCATTTTCTTTATTTTTATATCATTGTAAAAAAAAAAAAAAAAGTGTATGATGTTTTTTGAATTTTTTGGGTCGGTCGTGTCTGGGCAAACAAACACTTTTTTTTTGGCCTAATAACCCGAAACCTAATGCGAGGACTGTTAAATGTCAAAAATATAATTTTTTTGATAACTTGTATTATATCGCGGCAGGTTCGTTTTGCATACCTGCATACTGCATATTTTTAGAGTTTCTTAGTGGCGAGTTGTAAGCATCAAATAGGGGGCCTATTGCAAGATTGGGCATAATGTCGTAAACAAAATATAAACACATGTGATATATAAATACTTTTGTTTGACCCTGGCCAGACATCTCAAAATTTGCGAGAGATGCTATTAATTAGATTGGATGACTGTACAATGCTCGAGCTTTGTGTTATGAGTGTGAATCAATTTTCTAGGTGTCTGCATCTCAATTTGGAAAAAAACATTCAGTCTTAAATGATTCAGTCAGCATCACCTTAACATGAACTATTTCTTGGCAAATATTCTCCAAAACAAAATATACACATTGTTTATGTCAATTATGAGTGTAGATTTGTGACATCATATCCCATAATGCATATCTTTGGATGGTCTATGCTTATACTCCGGTACTACAGTAAGGCAGAATGTCCCACTGAATGATGGGACATAATATGAAATCCAGATTTGTGAGCTATGACTTGACACGTACCATACAGACATCTAAATATGCCAATATTGGAAATCATGAGTTTGTGTTCAAAATATATAACCTAAACCCTAACATTTGGTGAAGCGGTATTGGGGGAGGGGTATAATTTAAACTTAGTATCATAGGCCAGGGGGACATGGGGACGAGGTATGGTACATGGATGAGTGTACATGAACTAGGGGTTTTTTTTAATGTAAAATTTGCAATGTTAGTATTCATGGTGGTTCCAATCTTTTACTAGTCTTTAGGAAAGTCCTTTATTTGGAAGGTCCCTTTTATTTTCTCTTCTCAAACATGTCATTTTTTTAATGAGGGATAAACCCCTTAGAAAAGACTTGGAAGTGATTCTTGTTACTTGAATATTAATAAACTTATTTATGTCTATGTATGAAGTTTTCCCAAAGCATTCCAAAATATTTGAAAAATCTAGAAACTAAAAACAATCTGACCAATCTCAGAAATCTCAGAAATTGAGGAGGGAGGGTACGAGAACCAAAACATTGATTTTTTTTCAGCCCAAAATGGTGCCATGCAATTCATAAAAGTAAACATTTGATAAAAGGGAAGGCTCCCTCTTTTTGTTATTCAATTCTAAAGGGGCTCATCAGTAAAGTTACTTCCTGTTTTATAGTTGAGAACAAATGATACAATACATTGCTTGTTTGCAATGATACATTTTAATACAAAAACGAAATGGTAGATAAACCATACACATGTGGTTTTAGGAAAGTGTTTGATTAATGATCATATAGCCTTGGGGAGGTAAAACTATTAAGGTGACAGTGCATCTACTACATATCTTGGGTTCTTTTTTCTCCAATTTATATTATCGAAGTTAAAACATAACACTCATTAACCTATCAAAATAAAAATATCAAGAAATTAAATGGAAGTACATATATATACACACCCATCCACCCGGCCTCTCCATACACGCCACCACCACAAAGTTCGCACCAACATCACCAAAACATACTCTCCTACGTAGCTTTAATATACTCGCCACTGAGAAACTCTAAAAATATGCAGTATGCAGGTATGCAAAACGAACCTGCCGTATTATATCGCGAATTAAAAAACAAAATCACAATTATTTTACATCAGAAGTACTGGTGTGCTCTCAGATCCCACAAAAAATACTGAATTGCAAAGGTGGGTGACCGAGCCCTTAAGTTGATTCAAGGTCCTAAACGTCATCAATCCAAATAGATTATGTATACATGATGTAATCTTGCGGTAAAAGCTTTATTTGGATTTGAAAAGCGAAGATTTACAAATCATGCAAATGCTTCTGAATCTTAAGTATTGCTTTGATGTTGTGCTTGAGTAATTTCATTCATACTCGTATAGCACTGCTCTGTGTTGTGCATCCACCTGAATTGTTATGGCTTCTGTACAACAAGTATCAAATATCTTTTAGGCAAATTTATAAGTCGTGTTCTTGAATGATAGCATCGCGGGAGTTAATGCAAGTATATTTTCATCTTCAGAATTTCTTCTATTTCTTACAATGGCGCTTTGTTTTGGCTATTGTTTAAGGCGACGCAAGTTCACAGTGATCAAGTGTTTTGTTCTTATTATGTTCACCACAGCTGCAATTATTGGTCTTATATGCAGACAACTTGATGATTCCGGTAAGCCGATCGTTTACTCGTTTTGTAAAATAATCTCGAGTTTTGAAAATATCAGCCGACACCAACTTTACTGCAATTTTATGGTAGATGGCTCATTTAAGACAGACCGTCATTATATTAATTAGGGTCAGGGGTTACGGTTATTAGGGTTAGGGTAAGGTTTAGGGTTAGTATTAAACCCCTGACCCAAATTAACATATCGTGACATGGTCTGTCTTAAATGTGGTCTGTCTTAAACATTTGGTGTGTTTACTTTTTAAACAATATAGGCTAAAAGTAAACATGTTGAAATGTTTAGAATCTAAATAGTCTCATGTGTTTACTCTTTGTGTTTATGTGTTTTGTGTTTACTTTGGTGTTTAGGTGTCCTATACCGTTACTGTGTAAATGAGGTATAGGCCTACATTGCAGTGTTTAAAAAGTGTTACAGATACCCTAAACACTTGGATTTACAGTGCAGCGCCGTTTGTTAGAAGTCACACATGAATAAAGTGGATAACCTCTATAATTTTGAATCAAATAATTTATGCCTAAGTACATATTTTTGAGCCGGACTGTGTAAGTTTTCATGGTAATCGACCGATTCCGTTCCACTTTTAAATAACAGAGCATCGCCATAGACGTAATGCAGAAGCACGATGGGAGACTGAGAATGCGGAACAAGATTGGCAAAGGAATGTGATAGCAAATACTCATCCTCCTGTGGAGATCGCGAAAGAAGTCGGCGTAAGTCAAGATTTTATTTTTCATTCGTACGTGAACGTGTGATGTTACTCGGAATCTTTGTTATGTAATCAAATAAAGTGCAAATTATGCAACACTTTTATAAGTAGCCTACGGTATTTCTTATGAAATATGGTGAAAATAATAACCCTATAAAGTTGAACGTGACTGCTGAGATTCGTATGATTATCATAATGACGTCATGCGTTTACGTACCACCATATATGAACTCCTGGATGGGGCAGCATTAATTAGCATGAGGCCGAATTGATATGTAAATAGCGTATTGTTATTTAAATTTGTGCCCAGACGTATTGAGGGCGACAGTCATGTTATCCAGACGGAGAATGGCTGCATATGCCGGGCATGTCAATTTGCTGAGTGGAGGCTGATAATCACCTTTCTGTATAGGTAATAAGCTAGTATATTTCGTGTACCAGTTGGTTATAACAAAAAATTAGTATCATATTAAATATATTAAATGTATAAACTTTGAAATTTACATGAATTTGAAGAGCAGAGCTTCGAAATCTAGCTAATTCAGGTGATGTGAAATTCTGCTGCGTGACCTCCTCTGCGTGGTAGAATTATATTCATAAAACATTGAATTTAACAGATATCATGGTCAGCCAACCACGATTTATCAGCATTTGAAATATATGTTAATTAACAAAGATAAAAAATAAAGCGTACAAATGGCAATTAACTAGTAAACAAGCCTGAAATCTTAAAATGTTGCCACGTGATTTCCCGAACACATGATATGTCATCATGTGACCACTATTCAGATTTACCGTAAATATTTGGAGTATTGATGCACGGCTTGCACATACACTGTGTATTTATTTACCTCCGTATAAAATCAATAATTCATGCTGGGAGCCAAGTAACATTCTGTCTGCTTAGTGCAGAGTGGTATTTTATTTTACTTGAGGTTATTATGACTTAAATACTACTTGTATTTCACACCTTGCCTCTGTCACATATTTCCTTCATATTATTGACAGGAAGTCCTAATTTTGACTTTGCTATTGCAACATGTCATTTCATATCAAATTAGTAGACTTTCTTTGAAAAAACATATCACTGGTGCCTGATGGGAATACCCGTCCGCCATTTCATTAAACTGGATCGTTTTCGCCTGGTTTGTGCCCAGATGTATTGGGGGCGCGCTATACTCTCATTGAACAGGCAAAGTTCGCAAAACTAACAACGTTGTTATTTGCCAATATCAATAAACATGATCCAAGGGGTCGAACATGAATTATTCATAACGGATCGATAACTGGCCTCACTTTCTAGCTAGTAAACCAGCGGAATTTTTCATAGGTTTTGCGTTGCTAATAGAACAACCGTGAATTTAGTGTCACCCCCTTGGTACCACGTTCATTACGTGGATCCTGGGTTTCTCTACCGGATGTCAGTTTGGCCGTAGTTCCTTCCAACAGTACAATCATAGTACATACATCGAATGTATGGAGCCGGTATATAAACCATCTGTTGTTGTGACAACATTAAAGCAAAACGAATGAGTGTAAGTATTGTCTGAGGTTAGATATTAGTGAGGTAAGCATATCAAAACAACCAATTCAAAACTCGTATTCATGTATTTTTAATGTACATGCGTGTGTGAGTAAGGATTGTGAAAAGCCGTAACTCACACATACGATGGGTGTACAATCATAGCGTAGCGTAAGAACTCTCACCCTCCGTGCTGTATCCATTGTTATGCGATCATGACGCCTCGAGGGAAGGAATTTATGCCATCAAACTCACTTCCAGAAGAGAACCCAGATATAAATGGTCCAAATCATCATCTCCCAATAGAGTGTGTTTGACCAAATTTAATTAACGTTATAATTGACATTTTAGCTTTAAATATGGCAAATTTTCGCATGCTGCGCACCTTTGTTCCTGTTTAACGTCATATGTGACACTTTTAGCTTCAAAATGGCATATTTTCGCGCGCTTTCCGCGTGTTTGTTACAAAAACGTCATTCTGGGAGAGAAAGACGCTCAATTCACCGTCTGCTTCACGATTTTACACCAACCTCCATCCCCACAGTCAGAAAGAAATTTCCGCCACTGAAACCAATGGTGTAAACTGCGCAACATTCTCACATATTATAGTTTTCATTATCCTTTGTATGACAGGGTATGGAGCCCCCGATGGAGCCAGTCAGATCGGCAGAACTCTTAACTACAAAAATTAATGCGATGTCAGTTCCAAAGATTATATTACATCATGAAATGGCGAAATGGAATAGCGAAATGGAAAACCGACAGAACAAACGACTTCGACACAAAGACCAAACCTGCCAGGATGTCTACCAAACAACACCGCCATCAAGTCTAACCAAAGAAGCTCTTCCTCAAAATGCTAAGTTCGACAGTACATACTTTAATGACGATTTCAAATTTTTCATTAGTACGTCTTATAATGTAGCTGCAACCACCATACGTAATGCTTTGCGAGACCTGTATAAAAACGTGACATTACATAGAACAAAACAAGTTATATTTCATGACCGTGATTTTACTTTGAACTCATTAAACAATGATGATTTTGATGCGAGAATGGATGTATTTTTCAAAGCAATATTTGTTCGTAACCCACTTTCTAGACTTTTATCAGCCTATAGAAGAAAAATACTTAACACCGATCAAACATATTATCAACAAAAAGCCAGAGAAATTGTACAAATGTATCGAAAGAACATCCAGAAAGATAACAACATGGACCCAGACAAACCATCGTTTCTGGAATTTGTTCAGTATGTGGTTGAAAAAGACAATCTGAATCCAAATTGGTCGCCAGTGGTTCCCAGGCTTCAATCATGTTACATTCCATATGATTTTATCGGTAAACTAGAAACGATTGATACGGACTCGGAAGATTTACTTAAGACTTTGGGAATTGATAAATTGATCTCGTTTGAACCAGCGACATTCGCTATTAGCAGTGGGGATGTAAAATTGATTCGAAGCAATTATGATACTCTTACAACCGAAGTATTTAAACAAGTTTTAAATATATACCAGGCAGATTTCAGAGTATTCGGGTATCGTGTACCGCTTAACCAAACTGATATCAATAGCCAGGAGGACCTGGTTGGGGTTTAATTAATAGCTCATAGGTCATACGTTGAATATACCCCAACACGTTGGTAGCGTATACCAAATAGTTTGAGAGGGCTATAGCGTAATGGTGATATGTAAATGCTACAAAAGGGTGAAAAGATTAACATATTTGGCATGTTTTATCTCCCCATACAACATGTATATGAATTCTACCTCTGCATTTAAAATCAACAATAACTAGTTCTTGATTAAATCACAATAGAAAGCTAATTTTCAGTGTTTGTATAATTTAAGGTCATCAGCAATGTTTTTTATTTCCTAATCATGCTAATTAAGTTTTAAATTGTACGAAAATGTTTATTTAATTTTGGTATGATAATTGAATTTCATCTTGGCAAATAATAAAATAGTTAAAGAAAATGGCTGTCGACTGCATGTGAAGTTGCAAATTAAATGTACTATTTTACTCTAACAAGTCGGGTGCCAAGAAGGCAATCAATGGAATGCACCCATTCTGAGGAATGCGGCGAGATGTACGGAGGGTGTACTTGGGGTGTTTGTGCATAGAGACATACTCAGCCCTTCAAAAATGCTTCATTGTTTCAGTCATTGCAGGTGGTGGCCGCATTGCATTCTCTAAATTCAGTATAAATTTTCATCGTCAACCGTGTAATTGAATGGGATTATTTTGAAGTTTTAAAACGCTTGAAATATCACAAACAAATAGGCCTATGTTGATAAATAATATAAATACAAGCTAAAACCGTTGGGGTTCGATAATGAACCCCACAAAACTAACCGAATAAAGGGGAAAATGCCATACGGCCGGGCAGTTTCACAAGTTGCCGACTCGATCATGTCATCCGCCGCCGGAGTTATTGAATAATGTAAGACAACAGATTATTACCATTGATATTTATGCATTTTATTACCAACAAACAACTTACTTTATAAAAATATATATGAACACTTCTTCCCGCCAAAACAATCGTGTTTTAATTCATATTTGTGATATATCCCTAAAAACACAGAACATGTCAATTTTTCTTCTTTTTTGTACATATACCTTTGAAAGTATGGAACAAGTTGTCAAGGGTTATTTAGAAATATCAATACAATTATGAGAAATGCAGCAATGAACTTCCAATATGTGACCGTCACATCCAAAAATCATTATATTTTTAATAGAAAAGTTTTTAAAAAGTCACATTACCAAAACACACTATCTAAAAAAATAAAATTCCAAAAATAAAATATATCTATCATACATTCTCTCTCGATATATCCTTCGCACTTTGGTGAAGTGGCTCGAAGGTTAAGGTGGTCTTAACCCTGGAATTGTGAAAACTTTTGGGCCTCGTAGCTTCTAAATTGCTGGTCTAAAGTATATGAAATTTGGGCCAAAAATGTGTTTTTTTATTTTCTGCAAAACTGAGCACTTTTTCATTTCCATTTTAAATATGTACGTATACTTGTAAATACTTTAGACTAACAATTTGGGAAAATGTCCATAATTCTAGGCTTAAGACCACCATTAATACCTCTGCGATTATACAGTCGACAATGCTCAATTCCACAAAATGCTAATTGTTCTATGTAGTGTTTTTGTTTGCTGGTGTTTCTGAGTAATAGAGGTTGGTACAGTTTTAGTAAAGAATCGCGATTGGAAGTTTAACAGAGATTTTGCAATAATTACATTCTCGAAAAAAAAAAGGTTCTAAAATAGGCCCTTAATATGGAACCCACAATGGTTCTGTAACAAAATCTATTCTACAAAGGCCAAAACTGGTTCTGTAAAGGGTTAAATAACACTTAAGAACCGCAAAGTTCTCTCAGTGAAAAAACACCTCTATTTCTTGTGGGTTCCATATAGAGGTATATACAGCTCTTACAATTTTACTTTGCGTGTCACACGCGTATTTATTTAAGAAATTAAGCCTGTCGCACGTATAGCAACCTTGTCTTCTACGTAAGTATTACGAGGTACACCAAATGTATCACTCATAAATCTGATACGTATTATCAAACATTAATTAATGGCAAGTTAAATGGCAAACTCATTGTACAGTGTGAGGCAAACGTTAAAAGGTCCCTCTATCATTGTCAGCTTCTAAAAATAGTATCCTTAATTTCCTTATTTTGCTTACAATATTACATTTTTAGAGATATTTTCTACTTAATCATGTAATTGCTTAGTTAATTATTTGCTTCTTTTATACATAGCTGATATAATATTCTTGAATGTTTGTTTAAAACAAAGGATATTATGTTATTGAGCTTTTTATAGTATATTTAGAGTCCTATATTCATGATATTATATATACCCAGCAAACACAAAACGTTTAAATGTCGGGTTATAGGGCATTAAACGTTTTGATATCATTCAGAAAACACTGTAGAGAACTTACTGTAAAACATTCTAACATGGTGTTATTTAGTGTTGAAAAAATATTTGTCAAAATCATTTCCCAAAAATATTTTGCAATATACATTAAATTTTGACAATATTTTTAAATGCTTTTCATATAAAACGTGCTAAACATGTTTTCATGACCTTTATATAACCTGGCATTTAAATGCTATTCAGAGCCAATCAGAACAGAGAAAATGCGAACCGTGTATTGATTGTGTTTAAGGTGGCTGTGTACTCTCAGATATGCATGTAGTAAAAGTGCAATAACTTTGTAATTATTCGCGCAAGATATATAAAAGTATACATTTTATGAAGGCAAGACATCAATAAATCTTAATATAAATACAGATTTGGGGTAAAAACAACAATTATGAAGAAAATCACAAAAAGTGAGTTTTTGGCAATATTTGTTAGGTACATCATAACAAAAAAACACTCTTTCCAAAATATTTTATTTTGTTTTTAGCTCAATCTTGAGGCTCCATTCCAAAAACGGTTTTTTATTTTTTGATATTGGCCTTATTTTTTGAGATATTGACCATATAATGCATCAAAATCAACTTTTAAAATTACAAAACGCCTATTTGCACAAAATGATGCCTAAAATCATAAATAGACCAAAATAAAAAAAAATGAGAAACCGTTTCTTGAGTCGATCATGCTTTTTACGATGATCATATTTGCTTACCTATAGATGCTGTATTTATTGAGTTATCGTGTACCTAAATCGTCATTTTACCGAGAAATGAACATTGAAATAATGGCCGTTGAAGTTTAAAGTGGTCACATTATGCACTTTCATCGAATCTTACAGGAGAATGCGGCAGTTTTCGTTTTTCTACCTTATATAACGTGAACAGCGGGTAAATCCACAACCCCTTGAGAAGTTTGAGCGAAATCCATTCATAACTTGATATTTAAATCGGGGGAAAGAACTTGAAAAAACCCACATTTTATCAGCTAAAACGGAGCCATTTGACCGCTAGGTTTTTGTGAAATCAGTGCTTCCGCAGTGCTTCCATAAGATGCGCCGCGCATGTAGATAAGCGTTGCGTATGCGTAGCGTATTTGTGCGTTAACAAATTGCGCGATACGCAACGCGAGGCGCGGTTGCGCGCGTGTACCCTGCTGGTACAACAAAGATTTTCTTTCCTTTTCAATTTCAAATACGAGTGGAATAGTGAAATAAAATCCTTAAAATATTGCAGTTGGAGTTTACAAAATCTGGATTTTCATTCCTTGTATTTATAAAAAACATAACAAAGTACAAACTTATCAAAAAAACCTCAATTTTGCGAAAGAAACCATGTCTAGAGTACACAGCCGCGTTAATGAACGGGCGAGTGCACTCCAAGTACTACACGCGGGTTGATTCATTTATATTTGCTCCTATTTTCCAACATTTTTAGTGACAATATGGTATATATTTATGGATTTTTTTCTCGTGTATGAAATAGGTTAATAAATGCGTATCGCCTGTAGCTGTAGAAATTGTACAAAATAATGCACTTGAACTGAGATGTTGATGCGTCTAATGCACTCTACCCCGGCTCTCGTGCATTAGACCCATCAGCATCTCAGTACGCGTGCATTATTTTGCACAATGTCATCACTCCCAGCAAGTGATAAAAAGTTTTGAGAAAAACCAAAAACGCATTTATAGCAGGTTTATAACGTTTTTAAAACAGTTTTGTGTTTGCTGCGTATTCGTTATTGTTAAATATTTTTTTACTTTGCATCTTGATTATTTGACTGAGTAAAAAAAAACCTTCACTAGGCTACTACTACAGGCTTTTGCAAAGACCTTTCGCACTGCTGCCGAACTATCGCGTAAAACGAACTCACGCCTGCGTCGCGTGATGCTACGCAGATTGATCGGCAAATGATGTGCTGATGTGATCAGGCTGTTACAACCACAAAATTAGAGAAGGAGAACCGGGACTCCCTATACCGCCACGTACAATCGAGCCGTCAGCTATGGGGAGAAAATTGGGGGTATTCGGGTCCTTGCCGACGGTGCGCGGAGACGAACGAATGCGCCCATCATCCATGTCGCGCTTGCATGACAACGAATGCCTCGAGCGCATTCCGAGGGAAACCGAATACCCCCAATTTTTGCTCCATGCCTGTATCAAGATGGCGGTCGAGTCCTGGTTCTCTGGTTTTAATTCTGTGGTTACAACTCATATACCAGTGTGGACACCGTCGGCTTCCCCCGTGCATTATTCGCCGGTGCCATTATCACGTGACTGAAGAAAAATGCTGCTGCCATCACAGAATTAGAAACAAAGAACCGGAACCACCCGCCATCTTGATACATAATGAATATATGAATATATAATTAAAGAAAAATGCTGCTGCCACCAACGATAGCTGGCGATATAGGCTACGTGAAGCGTATTTATGTAAGGACTTACTTTTGTCACTGTCCTCACGTCGTGAACATGGTGAACGGAGTCTCAAGTCCATCGCACTACAAACTACATGCTCTATATTCTTCGTCCATGATGTGATGATGACCGTGATTCAATTATAAAAAATAGCCAATTGGAACCCGATTTCATATTTACGCCGCAAACTGCACCAAATCGGGCACTGCGAAAGGTCTTTGTAAATAGGTGTATTACTACTGCTGCTGTTGTTACTGCTGATATTCTTACTACTGCTGCTATTGTTACTCTTGCTACTGTTATTACTACTGCTACTATAATGCCGTGTCAATACATGTATACGGTTGATACACCGTTATTGGTGTTTTTGAAAAGCCTGCCTTTAAATATTTCCAGAAGACGGGTTTAAAAACTCCCTGTACAAAATATTCTCACTAAAGGGCTGTGCAATAATTACGAACCCCGGGGTAAAAATTTCCAAATGGCTCGCCAAAATCGCCCCCCCCCTCTCGGCCCGCCAAAATCGCTTGCCCCCCCCCTCGGCCCGCCAAAATTCTTTGTCCCCGCCTTGCACATGCCAAATTAATCTTAAATTGGTCTATATACATGTTGCGAGTGTAGCGAGCAGGAAAATTTGCATATTTAAGCGTTTCTGTAGCGTTTTCCTACGCGAATGCGATTTGGGCAACTGATACAAAATGGGAGGGGGTATTTCGGTGGTTCGAAACACCGCAAGTCCGAACCTAGGGTAAGGACCCTAACACTAATCCTAAAAATTCGGACTGACGGTGATTCGGACTGACGGTGTTTTGGACTGACGGGGAGACCCAAAAATGGGCATAAGACCAGCCTAAACTATATGATAAAAAGCCGTCGTTTTACACAGATATGGTTACCATATGGTGTTAGCCAGAATGCTTAAGTTTTGCAACCAAATTGTGATCGACTAGATAATCCAGTTTGGTGCTCTGCACATTTAATTTATCATGTCGTGGACCCGGGTCGTGGGCTTGAGTTTAGAGGGACAGAATATATGTCATACTGGACACTTCTACGGCCAAAAATAGTGTTATCTCAGAGCTGCACGCGCGCATTCGTTTTGCGGTGCGCATTTGTCCCGGAGAAAGCAATGCGACATAATATTTTTTAGGCCTAACAAAAGACCAGTCCTTACATTTCTCGTTAGTCAAGAAACGGTGGGCTTGAGTGTAGAGAGCCAGGATACCATACTGGACTCTGCACTTCTCATGAAAGACCTAATCCGTACATGACTTTTGTCGTTAGTCAAGTCGTGTGTCATCTGGAAATAGTGAGCTTGAGTGTAGAGAACCAGATTATCTCGAAGTATATGCAATACTGGACTCTGCATTTCTTATAAAAAATCTTTGTATTACATTTGTCGTTAGTTAAGTCGTGGGTTGTCAGGAAGCGGTAGGCTTGAGTGTAGAGAGTGAGAATATCTCGAACTACATGCCAAACTGACTCTGCACTTCTAATGAAATACCTAATCTTTGCATTACTTTTGTCGTTAGTCAAGTCGTGTGTCGTCTGGAAATGGTGGGATTGAGTGTAGATGGCCTGAATATCTACCTGGAATTGGGCTGGAAGTATATGCTGGTATGCCATTAGCTGCCATACTGGACGCTTCTAATAAAAGACCAGGCGTTATGTCGTTTGTCAGGTAGTGAGTCGGGATATGGTGGTCTTGAGTTTTCTAGATCTAGAATAAGAATATCCAGAATTGGCTTACTGAAGTTACTGGGCACTGCTAATAAAAAAGATCGGTTATCTACATGATCTACATTATGTCTTTGGTCAGGCAATGGGTCACGGTGGTCTGTCTTGAGTTTCAAGGGGTTTATTGTCGTTCTTGACACTACCAGTTTGGTGCCTCGTATATTCCTGTGTCATAAGGAGGAGGACGTGGATCAGGTTGCGGTGGTCTGGAGTCAAGAGTGCCATTGTAATTTGGATTGCCGTAATCACTCTTCGGTTGATAGGTGTTATCATGAATTTTCGCTTCATCATGCCTAGAGTTGTAGTCTACACTAGGTACAGTAGGGGCGGCGTTGGATTTCCTTCTGAATTATAAGAAAAACAAAGAAAAACACAGACTAAATTAAAATGAGCACTTAGTAACAAGGATTCTCGAGTACTAATATACTATAGGATAAGCCACTCGTTTGCGTAAATGAAGTCAGTCATTCAGCCTATGCGCCTTCATGCATGTGATGGCATAGCTGTGTAGGAGTGTATTACCTGTGGAAGAGATGATGCAATGTTTACGTCATCGTTTCCAAAAAAATTAAATGGCGAAAAACGGCGAACATTTGGTCGAATTACTATCATATCGTGAAAAACCAAATAGCTGAGGAGTTAGCTCAATATGCTAGGAAAATATTCTCTTCGATGACCCCATGACGAGACTGGCTAAATAAACTGTATTTTTGCTGAAAAGGGTCCGAATAATTGGCAGTCGATGGGCGCCATCTTGGAAAAATTTAGGGTACCAAACTACCCAAAACTGTCAATCAACATTCCGATGGTACCAAACTCCCTAGCAATTATATAACCGTCACTCAAACTGCCGTGAAGTAACAGCAGGGATGGTAGGAGTAGTCTAGACATTCTCCAAAGAGATGATATAGTTACGACTTCCGATTTACGGGACATTGACATTAATATAATACCAAACCCTTAATCAATTGTGATCTCATCAGGTTTATAAGTAAACTGAATACATTTCTTTTGCACAAAACCTGAATATTTACTCACGATTTGATCGTTTCGCCCCCCGGGGGGGGGGGCACTCACATTTCCCAGCTATACGGGTATGTACCGCGGCGACGACCCCCTTTTTCAGAGCCGCTGGCCGTTCCTTAGACCCCCTGAATTCATTGTTTGCCCGCTCTGAAGTCCCAAATTTTTTCTAGCCGTTCCATAGACCCTCAGATCATCGATTTCCGCTCTCATCGGCATCTTGATGCCTGTTTTCTGTCCTACTATTTCAAGCCCAAAAGCAGACCCAAAAGCACTTTTGCGAGCCCAAAAACTTCAAAGGGAATTTTCCATTAATTTCTTCCCCATTGAAACACATTGTAAGGAATAAGGTGAACTTTGGGCGGGATTTTGGGATCTTTTAGTAGTGGCAACACTGGTTGACTGTTTATAAACATTGCAGCACTGCCGAGTGCCTGCCGATCGCGACGATTCCAGCTGGTGAACAGCTAGAAATAAATGATTTTGAGATCTCTTTTGGGAATAAAATTGCCAAATATGAGGAAAAGTACCTTAAATAAATAAATGTACACATCCTTGCAGCTCTCCATAAACAATGAATTAAAAGGTAATTTACGATCTACTGGTCTAGTGAAATCGGGAGTGGAATGGCTGTCAAATTCTGCACACTTCACTCAATCATC
Source organism: Amphiura filiformis (assembly GCF_039555335.1). Classification (NCBI taxonomy): domain Eukaryota; kingdom Metazoa; phylum Echinodermata; class Ophiuroidea; order Amphilepidida; family Amphiuridae; genus Amphiura; species Amphiura filiformis. Next base: position 24,707,767 of record NC_092635.1, on the reverse strand, counting down.
TCATGTATAAGCATGGCAGTTCAATGTAGTCTAAATGTTTTTCTTTTCGGCACTGAAAAAAATAATTCTTGTGGGTTTGTTTTTATGGTGGGCTTTTGCTAGCTGCTGCTATAATTATCAGTAGACTAATAGCATAGATTGTAGGTCTACAGGGTCTAGTAATTTTGATTTGAATGCTGTTTTGCTTTGTTGAGGTTTCCATCGTAATAGGCCAAACCAGACCTATTTTGCATTAATTTTCCTGATCGATTCCTTCAAAAATCTGTGGCAAAAACGCAACAAAATTGAACCCTGGTTTGGCCTGCGGGTTTAGTTTCGGAGATTTTTCAGATTTTGGCGGCCGATCAGTTCCCAAGACCCCCCTTTTGGCCGGTCAATCAGTTCCCAAGACCCCCCTTTTTGACCGGCCGATCAGTTCCCTAGACCCTCCTTTTTGGCAGGCCGATCAGTTCCTTAGACCTCAAGTTCGAAACTGGCGGTGGCACACCCCTACCAAAAAAAATTGAGTGCCCCCCCTGGTTCGCCCCGGCATTCGCCTATCATGGACGATAGGCATCTCCCGGAGGCTCTTCACAAAGTCAACCGGGTCTTCTACAAACACGACAAAGTCACTCTACACTATGGAGCCTAATAATGTTGCTAATAATACGTTCCGCAAGTGCTTGTTCATCTAAAGGACAACTGATTGCAACTACGAAATATTGAGCAATTCCAGTTGAAATCCATACTTCCCTATGAAGACGTTACATTAATCTTCCAGACGGGGAGTGTTAAATTATATGGGGTTATACCTGAATGGGTAACTCCATTTTTAATATACACTCCCTGGCCTTGTAATATACACCCCAGTGTGGAAGATTAAGGACATGTCTTCCATAGGGGTTGTATGGATTTTAACAGAAACGGCTTGGTTCGTGCGCAATCTGTAACCTCTCTTGTGTAGGTGAAACTGGATGCAAATTCGAGGCTATAACTATGATAACGAACACCAGAAAGAAACAGATAGGGTGTGTAAGATAAAGCCAACCTACACAAAATCACATAGACAGTGCAAGAATCTTTCGGTAATGTGTGTGATACAAACGCAAGACACATCAAGGAATCCCATCTAAGTTAAAAGAGGACCCATCGTTACAAATCCTCTCCTGAATCGTCTGTAGTCGGGATCCGGCAAACCGGAATTGAGGATCAACCATTGTCGTTCTGAAGATGCCTATCGCCTATGATCCGTGACCCAGCAAACACAAAAATATTTTTATAACATTATAGACGTGTTATAAGCGCTTCTTGGTTTTGGTCAAAACGTTTTAATAGCGTTTAAATGTTGGGTTATATAAAGGTAATGAAAACATTCTTAAAACGTTTCAGATGAAAAAACACTAAAACAACGTTTTTAAAATGTTAAAACGTTACAATAAAATATTTTTGGCAAACCTTTTAACAAAATATTTTTGAACACTTAATATTATGTTTTGCATCAAATTAAAACATTCTAAACGTTATTAAAACGTTTTATATCCTTTTTATAACCCGTGTGTTTGCTTGGGAAACGTAAAAGAATGAGCAAAATTCTGGTTTTGTGCAAAAGAGATTTATAATCAATCTGTCCCGTATGTACAAAAATAATGTGGTGCAGAATCAAGTTTGTCATTTTTAAGCTTAGCTAATCACATTTTGAGGTTGTTGGTTTTGTGAGTACTGCTCACGTCTTAAAATGAACTTTTCTGCTTTTTTAAGGTATCGTTTACTTACAAACCTCGTCTTACCTTTTCCTGCATACAACTGCTATTATGATAATAACAATGATGACAACCACTCCAGCTACGGCAGCGATTATAAATTTCTGATCCTTTATGTGATCGGTAATGGTCTTTTCCTCTTCTGTACCAAGAAATGTATAATAAATAAAAGTAACCATTATATGAATCATAGCAATGATAATGATACCACTATTAGTATTATTTAAACAAAAATATGTGTACCTGGTTGGATCCTCAACTCTTTATACAAGAATGGTACACGCGCAAAAGGCCGGTTCCATGGCAAATATGAAACATGTTAAAGTTTGACCGTTGTTTCATCATATGGGGTTATTTCGTCAACTGAGTGAAAGAAGGTCGATCTTAAGTGCCATGCACTTAAGAACTTCCTGCACTCAGAAGACCAGTTATGTGGTTCAAATACAGCTCAGAGGATAACATACTAGAATTCATTATCCCAAATTAATTTTCATCATCTGGAGAAAACCTTCATCAGTGAGTGCAGACTGGCTGCTGCACATAAAAGCGTATTGGGAACATCATGACTAAAACCCGGGACCTCTGATGCAAAGTGAGAAAACAACCAACCACACTAACCCGTTTCCCTTTTTTGGTTTCATTCAAAAAACACCTGCAATTTTCATACCTTTTTCTTTGCAGCTTGGTAACGGGTTAGACCAGGACAAGTCTGTTGTGCAGTACGTTGTATGTTCACCATCTAAAACATATCCAGCGCGACATGAAAACTCGACTTTCACTCCTGGATTCAATGTCTCCACTGACTCTGGTTTATTGATGAAACCATTCTCTAAGGTTCCCAGATCTGCACAAACTTTTAGCAAAACAATAAATGTTTTGTTTAAAAATTAGTATTTAAAAATGTTAATGTTTGTTGTAATTTTGGTAAATACTGGTAATGTTTATGGTTATTTTGATTTTTAAATTATGACATGTTAATTATTGATAAGCCTAAGAGTTTTTATTAAACAAACACAATATTCATTTGCAATTTTAAGGGGGTACTACACCCCTGGCCAATTTTGTGCCTATTTTTGCATTTTTCTCAACATTTAGGCGCATTGGTTACAAGTAAGATATGTATATTTATAGGGGCAAGGACTACAACTGCTGCACTGAAAATTCAGCAACTCACGGCAAGTAGTTATTGATTTATTGATCAAATATTGGTTTTCCTCATTTTTGACTGTAACTCCACAACTGTTGTCTGTGTTGAAATAAAATTTCCAGTGCAGTAGTTGTAGTCCTTGCCCCTATAATATACATATCTTACTTTTCACAAATGCGCTATAATTTTTGAGAAAAATGCAAAAATAGGCACAGAATTTGGCAGGGGTGTAGTACCCCCTTAAGGAATTAATATTAATCAAAATAAGAAACGTGATTCTTAAAACGCAGTAATTCTTACCTGTCCCAACTCGAGAACTCGAAACTGGAATGATAAAACAAAAGGTTATATTATTTTAATCAAAGTTCAAACACATGTATTTTATGACAAGCTAGTTGTGAAAACGGCACGAGCGTTGAGCCAATACTACACCAATACGTTGTACGTATTGGGTAACTAACGAGCGCTTTTGAAAACATTCAAACATGAAGAGCTCTTCACGTTTGCATGTTTTCACAAGCGATGGTTAGTAAGCACATAATTATGCTTGTTATCGAGTGATTACGGTATCGCTTTGTTAGAAGAAAACGGAGCAACATTACAAACCAGTCCAATAGTTCAACAGAACAATACAATTCTTAGTGAATCAAATCGTTTGCAATGGAATCCCACTCTGCGTTTTATATGTTTCCAGCACCAATCACTGACCGACCTGTTGCTTAGTACGATTTCTGTCAAATTTTAATTTTCTTATTTATTCAAAATGTTGAAATAATATTAGTCCATAAGCTGATATGGATATGGAGGTAGAAGTAGAAGTTGCACACAGTAAATCTACATCCTTAAAAGAATCATTGAGGCCTTCCAGAGCTATCAAAAAAGCCTATACTGAACAGATAACAGCAATTCCAGATTGATATTTTTTGGCGAAATGTTAGAAAAACTGTAAACAAAAATATGTCTCCCTGCGCTGAATCCTCAACTCTTTATACAAGAATGGTACCACAAATATACAATGAATATTAGAACATAAAATCAGATGACAAATGGCAGCATACCTGAAGATACACTAAATGAACCTGGCTGGACTACAAATCTCCCGAGATTTCCACTCGCAATAGCATCCATGACACCGGCCTGTACATTCATCTGGACCTCTTGCTCTACCATTGATTGGTCCGTGGCATCCTCAACTGTCACATATGTGTCAAAGTCGACTATGACGCTGCCGCTTCTAAAATGATTAAAGCCAATATCAGTGAAATTATAGTTATTATTTTTAGTTAACATAAAATTATAAAATATTACCATTATTATGCATCGCCCATTGACTCAATGGTCACAGTCATTTGATTTTGTAACAAAATATGACAATGTTCATTGTAGAAAGGGTTCACAGGTTTTTAAATAACTCGAATTATATTAAAAGAAAAAACATTATACTGGTATACCTGGTCCGAATTACAAATTCACACATTATGTTTGGTCACAATAGCTCATTACGCAAGAAAAGATGCAAAGATCACAGAAATTGGCACTTTTAGGCTAAAATTACTATAATTTGGGGTTAATTTGGTCAGAAACACAGGAGGCAACATTAGGGAGGGTATGATTGTGTGGGTCATCCCCCTTATCAAAATATTGGGTGGATTCATTGTCCATCGCCCGGGACCTATGCCTACGGTGTCAAACAAAATTGAATTATTTTATAGCTAACTCTTCGAGTTATTTAAAAAAGTCTTTGGGGAACTTAAACTTATGAACCCTTTTTTAAATACCTGAAGCCAGTAACTTCAACTTTATCGACGCCATCCCCCAAATGCATCAATAGTAGCTCATATATCTAGAAAGCCAATGAAATAGAAAAGTGAAGTCATCTTGTATTCATCTACCACTTGAGACATTTTCAAATACAATTTTTGTGTTTACTATTATTCTAAACTTCTCTTAAACCTTAGTGTCATTTAACTATAGTTACCGTTTACTTAATTAGAAGATATCTAATTTCAATTACAAAATCGCCAGAATCAATGCCAAAATCATAATATAAATGCCAATGTGACTTTATCAATGCCAAATTGACCAAGTAACAAAACTCAATGCCAAAGTTACCAAAATCAATGTCAAAATGGCCAGTATCAATGCCAAAATGACCAGTATCAATGCCAAAGTAACCAAAATCAATGCCAAAATTACCCAAATCAATGACAAAATGGCCAGTATCAATGCCAAATGACCACTATCAAGGCCAAAATGACCAGCAGCAATGCCAAAACGACCAGTGTCAATGCAAAAATGACCACTATCAATGCCAATCATGACCAGCATCAATTACAAAATGACCAGCATCAAACCTAAAATGACCAGTATCAATGCCAACTTGGCCAGTGTCAATACCAAAATGACCAGCATCAATACCAAAATAATCAGCATCAATGCCAAAATGAACAGTATCAAAACCAAAATGACCAGTATCAATGCCAAAATGACCAATATCAATAGCAAAATGACCAGCGTCAATGTCAAAATGGCCAGTATCAATGCCACAATGACCAGCAGCAATGCCAAAATGAACAGTATCAATGGCAATATGACCAGCATCAATACCAAAATGACCATTCTTAAACACTTGAGAACGTTCCTGCAATCTCATTGGTCCTTACCCGTGTGATATCACACGATATCACACGGGTCAGCGCGTGTGTATCAACACGATACTCGTGCTCGCTATTTGAACCAATCGGAAGGCGCATAGCAACAACGGGACTGATCGATTTTTCTATTTGGATTGAAGTGTTTAAGAATGAGAATAAAGGTATTGTTTTTAGCCCATGTCGTGCATCTATCGTCTCATATAAAACGGGTGACATCATTATTTTTGGCGTAAAACAACTCTGCTTCGCCTCGTTGTTTTACTTAAAATAATGATGTCGCCCGTGTTATATGAGACGATAGATACACTCCAGTGGCTAAAACCAATACCTTTATTCTCTAAGCATCAATACCAAAATGACCAGCGTCAATGTCAAAATGGCCAGTATCAATGCCAAAATGACCAGCAGCAATGCCAAAATGAACAGTATCAATGGTAATATGATCAGTATCAAAACCAAAATGACCAGTACCAATGCCAAAATGACCAGCATCAATGCCAAATTGTATCGCTGATTGAAACTATCATCCTCAACCACCAAAATATAGTGAATAATAATAATTGCTACTGCTAGAAAATACTTGACAATGAAGTTGCATATTTAAAAAATACACTTACCAATGCTACGATTTCGGAAGCAAGACTCTGATATTCTGTAGATGTTTCATCTTGTAAAGCCAGCTCAAAGTCTACTTCCAGAGTTAGACTCGATGAAACAACTACCGTGGTGGTAACTACTGTAAGTATAAAGAAAAGAATACATTAATGAGAACAGTTTATTGATACCCCGGTTGATTAGCCCTTTTCTTTCCAAACCGAGAACAACATTATTGTGGGACCGATCTTGTCATCTCCTCTTTCATGCCCTATACTTTAATTGATAATATTGCGATAAATTGTGTTCAACACATAGATTTGTACAGCTGGGGCAGTACGTAACTCAGGCGCTGTGCAATACTTAATGAGCCCGGGCGGGGGGGGGGTAAAATGTCCAAACTTTTGCATATTTGAACGTTTCTATAGTCTTTTTCTAAACCTTTGTAGAATATTTTATTGAAAAGGTGCCCCGTCAATGTATCCAAAAATCGCTTGCACCCTTCTTGACCTGCCAAAAACTGCTTGCTCACCCACCTTCTGATTTGCCAAATAATTCTTTTCAGACCCTAGAGGACGGTATCCTTAATTATTATTGTTGTTCATTCCGTATACCATTGTATACATAAAGAATCACCCATTATGCCATTGCTGTGAGCTTTCCATAAGGATTTGTTTACTTTTGCTGAACTTAAATTATTTTACTTTTTACCTTTATTTTCGTCACAATTGGTTCCTTCAAATGCAGGCGGACAATTACATGTGTAGGCATTGACCTCGTCCATACACTGACCGTTATTTTTGCATGGATTGCTGGAACATTCATTGATGTCTGTTCAAGGCAGAAAATATAACATTATTAATAATTGTTAAGCTACAGTAGGAGATTCACCACAAGTCACGGTATACGTTTATCAGGATACATGGTGTGTTCACAGATATATGGATGAAGTGTTTCCTATCAAAATATTGATATTTCGAATTAACTGCAACTTTTGGCAGGGTATTCAATTTATAACGAATTATACTGGTTTCATACTTTCCTGCCGCTTTAAAGATGATTTTGCTTTACTGCGCAGTCGCACCAGAAACGCCAGCGGTGACCAGCGTCTACTACTAAGGTGACGCAACTCAAGTTCAAGAACATGAGGCGTTGTGACTAAAAGAGTTATAATAAACAGTTATTTAACAGATCCAGCGTCAAGCCTATTTATCGGACACTTCACCGCTTTGCCCAAGCGGCAGCCTCACTGGGAGTTGAATTCAAGTTAACTTGGAGCGGTGCCGTTCTGACGTATGAGAACAAAATACGATTTTGGAGCGGTGCTGAGCGGCAACATTGGTTTTCATAGTCAAGCCGCTCAGAGGTCTGTCGCTCCGCTTGCAGAAAAGTACAAGCGGCATGATGAAGCGTCATGCCGATCAGTGGCAAGCGGCAGAAAGTATGAAACCAGCATTAATATTGTTACCAGTGCCACTCAAGAGTAATGCATTGTTCACATGAAGTTATATATTCAAATAAGTTGATACACTCCACTCCTCCCTTCGTCATACATAAATTCGCCCAGTCCCATTTCCCAAAATATGAAATTTAAAAAAAGTGAATTTCAGTTCGGCAGAGGTGGGCCTCGAACCCACGCCGCAGCTACATACAGAATACTCAAGTCCAGCGTGTTAATCCATTGGACCACATGAGTTGTTGGTAGCCAAATTGAATTTTAAACATATGTGACCATCCATCTCAAACCGCTCGTAAAGTCGGCAAATTGTATTTCGAGTTACAGTCCAAAATTTGCATAAAGCTTGTATTCATAATGTACCTAATAATTGTCCTATAAGTGTCTCATTTCAGTACAGTCAAATACCAATCTTTAATCCTATTGTTGAAGAGGATAATAAGCTTATACTTATAGTAAATAGCTTTAGTCTTTGTTTGCTTTGGCTAAATCCTGTTCAAGTGGTGAGTTAACCAACAATTAACAATGAGAGGACATTCCTGAACCTCGTTGACTTGGGGATGATTTGAAGTGACCGCCAATTATGACCATTTGATATTTAATACCAAAAAAAAAAAAAAGAGATATATTGTAGCACCAAAATAATGTACCTTTTTACTGAAGTAGCAAAGTTTAACAAGCCATAATCCCGCTTCTGGATATTGTTTGAAGACAAATGATATATCAATGTAAAGCTTATGATATATATTTTCTAAATACGTAAGAAAACAAAATTGACCAGGGGCCGACTCTACGAGCGTTTCGATGTGGATGGTCACATATAGTCTATAGGCAACTCCAACGTTTCTCGGGTATAGAATAGAAATACAACAATACGTGTACTGTGCTGCGCACAATACATATATCGATTTTGACTGCATCGTGCATAGTATATCGGTCGATGCAATGTATAGGGAGCCTGCCATTTTCTTGTAGGCCTATAGTCCCCGGGGTATAGACGTAGATTTTCGCATAGAACCCCCAAGATGTTTCTAGAAAATGGAAGATTAGATTACCATAAAAATGATACAGTAATCTTAATCGGGATTCTATGTAAAAATTACATAGATTTTTCATCATTTTTTTGAGCGTTCATTTTCACTAAATTCAAAAAATATTTTGATGTATATAAAATTGAAATAAAATTCTCCCGCGCCTCCTAACCAACACCAACTGTACCACAATTGGGTATCACGAATCGTTATACACGTTGTGCAGTTAATATTCATATATTCCTTTATACATAGGATGCTTCAGTTTTTACAAAAAAATATTTCAGCGAAAACCCGCCCACTCGGCTATTTTATAAAGATAATCAGACTTCCTCAGAACATGCAATAATTGGCATTAAAACAAAGTTGTTTTTGACGCATTTTAAAAACAATTTGGCCCGATGACGAATGCCGCTGTGGATATACTCTAACTAAATCTCCGTAAACAGTCTCTGTCCAGTTTTCGGTTCGGTTTTCTGTTGTCCGCTTTCACTCTTTCCGCTCAAATGATTAGCTTTGTTCCGTGATTTATTCGATTTTGGACGTCTTCTTCAGCAACGCTGGAAAAGTTTTAGCCGCTGCGAAATACGCTGGCGGAAAATAAGCCGATGCGTCTGTCGCAACGGCAAACTGCCCATAAGACGTCAGAGTATGCGTTGTCCCTCAGGCGTCCTTTACAAATAATCGCTGTAAAAACGACTGGTACTCTTTCAAAATGTTTATATTCAAACAACTGAGCTCGGTACGGTCTTAAGTTTTTGGCAAATAAAACTTCTAATGGCACAAAAGCTGCCAACCTAAACTTTTTACCTTGGCACCTTCATTTGACAAAAGATAGACAACCAGTAAAGAAATTTAAAGGTGTGTATTTGCAGCACATATACGTACCTGTCTGACAGTACTGTCCTGTATATCCCGACTGGCAAACACAAGATCCACCGACGCATGCTCCATTAGCACAAGTGATGCCTCGACATGGGTCCACGACTATAATAAAAAAAAGCATGACAAGAAATGAACATGATTGATTTATATTTAAAAAAAAAACCCATAATAATTATATGGCAATAATCCTACATGTACGGAGTATCACATTGGATATCGTGATAATGAGTCTTACTAATATCTACCGTCCAGGTAGTAGTATATTGTTTGTGTCATTTATTAGAATTTGCATTTGCCAAAAATACATAACCAAACTTAATATAACTTGACTCATTACCAGTATCAATGCTAAAATGACCAGGATCAGTGCCAAAATGACCAGTATCAATGACAAAATTACCAGTATCATTGCCAAAATGAACAGTATCAATTCCAAAATGACCATTGTCAATGCCAAAATGACCAGTATCAATGCCGAAATGACAAAATAAATGCCAAATTAAATGACCAGTATTAATGCCAATATGACCAGTATTAATGCCAAAACGTTCCAGTATCAATGCCAAAATGACCAGTATCAAAGCCAAAATGAAGAGTATCAATGCCGAAATGACAAAATAAATGTAAAAAAAAACCCAGTATCAATGCCAAAAGGACCAGTATCGAAGCCAAAATGACCAAATCAATGCCAAAATGAACAGTATCAATATACCAAAACGACCAGAATGACCAGTATATATATCAATGCCATATTTTAATAACAATAAAAATAAACGGGTATGAACAATAATATGTTTTCAACGATGTCTTGATTATATAAAATACCGCCATATTTCGTCGTACCACTTTCATTTAATTTTACAAATAAATACCGTAAAGTATGTTTCTTCATAACCACGAGTTGAAACGGTGGTATGATCGTGTTTTGTAAACATTTGAATCTAAATTATTTCGAAAGCAACCAGTGCTGTGTACGTTGGTACTATAATTGCCGGTATCTGACTGGCATTGCAATATATCCCTTCACACAACTTCCTCTGACATTCCATCCTTCATTGCATTGTCACAGTTATTTATGCTCTAAAATATATTTTATCTAACTAGAGAAGATGAAAAGAATGCCAGATTAATCTTGGACAAAAAACTCATAATCTGTTTATCAGCTAAATTTTATACACATAAAAATATGAAAAATTATATATATTGCGTTATAACCAATACCTCCACCCAATCAACTTACCCTCATCACAGAGCAGTCCTGTATATCCAGGTCGGCAATTACAAATTCCAGACATACAATCACCATTGATACAAGCAATACTCTGACAGGGATCTGGTGCTAAGAGAACTATACATGTACATGTAGAAATTTAAGTTATTGGTATCATGGAATGGTTTAACTTGATGATATGTTACCTGATTTCAAAAATTTCATAGTAAAAATTCCAAGAAAAAACTCACGTTTTCCATACAGTTACGGCAATCCAGTCTGTTGCCTTTCTCAATGGTATATGCCAATTGATCCCTTGTTGGATAATATGACGTCATCGGAAGGCAATCGCAAGGAGCGTAGCGATTTTTTGTGACTTACCTTCCGTCGCTTATCGGAAAGGCAATTGCCGATAAATCACTAGCATACCGTAGCATAAAATCGCAAGCTGTAGACTGTTGAAGGCAGTTGTATCGCTACACTAGCAGCGACTTAACGCTGTCAGCGATTGTGCGAACGCAGCCAAACGCTACCAGCGTTTGACAGTGGCGTAGATTTCTTTTTGACATTGGGAGGGGATGTGGTTGGAAAAAATTCTTGAAGTATAGTGAATTTAGCACCTTTTGGCGTCATTATAAGTTTATGGTACAATTGTGCGCAAAACGCGCGAATAAATTTGGCATTTTTAAGCTAAATTGTTGAAATATGGTACAAAAATGGAATAAATTCGCGCGAAGCGCGGAAAAATTGCAATTTGGGGGCTAAAATGGCCAAATATGAGATTAATTTGGTCAGAAATTGCCCCTGACAAAATATGGGGGGGGGGGATTTATCCCCCATCCTCCCCGGATTTACGCCTATGGCGTTTGATTATTAGCGAAAATCGTATGCTGCCACTGCTAGTACGATTCCAATACTTACCAATTTCATACTCAATCTGGAAGCCAGTGCTCACGATACCCTCATCCGACCTAAACTGTAAATACAGATAGTTCCCTGATGAAGTATATGGGTCAATTTCCTGAGCACCGCAATACCCTTCATCTGAACCGCTTGCTTTCGACTCGAGAATCTGAAAGAACGAACGAACGAACATTGAGTAATATCAAGTATTGATCAATCTATGAACAAAAACACCATCGCCTGAAACTGCAAACTGATTCATCATCAACAACAACAACAACAACAACAACAACAACAACAACAACAACAACAACAACAACAACAACAACAACATTCTCCTTCTTGGGGTGGCTGATGAGGTTACTCAGAGATAGATGCGGGCTCAGATTAGTTACGTACCGATGAGGGAGGGGCAGGGGAAAAAGTTGTGATGCTCATCTCACTTTTAACCTGTTTTTGAACCACATCATTCTAATTTTGGCCTAATTTAGCATTAAAATTGCAACTTGTCGCGTTCTTAAAGTTGCGCGCATTTTCCGGTTAAATAGTTTGGTAAAATTTGATGTAAATCGTACATCATAGTTTTTAGACAAACACATCTGCACCGGCATCCACGCCATAGGCCTATTCATGCCTGGCTAAAACCTGGTTGTTACTCCGAAATGCCTTTTCTGCACTTTAATAATAAAAAGACTTAATGGTTAAATATCTTCATACCTCCAGCCAATCGTAACAGACGTCGTATCCAACTTCCGGTCGAAATTCTGATTCTTCCAGAGAAAATCTGGTGAATCGAAGCTCTATATGCGTCCCTTCAGCGCCTCGGATTATCCACGTACACTTTGCATTATTCGGGTACTGATACGGATAATTTGGAGTAGTTATCCTACCAGAAGTTGCTGTTAATGTGCCACCACACGATGGAATTGGGCCTGAGATAAACGGCAATTCAAATAAAATAACATCACGTTAAGACTACCCCAAATAAAGTTTAAAAACAGTTGAGGAAAATTAGAATCAAATTAATATACAAGTCACGTTTCCAGTAGTCACCAATTATGGAGGGACACGTTGACCCTGGTGTGATAACGAAAGCAATTACAAATTTTCGTGCGATCCGTGCATGGTCCCGGTAAGGTCATTGTCGGAGACGACCAGCGAAACAAATTTGCACAGAATTTTTTCAATTAAAACTGAAAAGATCACGAATTTTAAATGCTTAAGAATATGATCGCCGAAAGGTTCTGATTAAAATAAAACATTGTCAAATATCTACTAGAGACCATTCCTTCCTTTCTTCCTTCCTTTCTCCAGGGGCGCAGCAAGCGGGGGGACAGGGTGGAGGGACGAAGTCCATGGGCCCGAGGGTTCAGGGGCCCCAAGCAAAAGAGAAAGGTGAAATAAGCGCTAATTAAGGAGGTGCTAAAAGGCAGGGCCGAATTTACCTGGGCCAGGCCAAAATTTGGAGGCCCCAAACTCACCGTGAGGAAGGCATGTGCACTCAAGAGGCCAAGTTTGGTTTACAAAGGCCTACACTATAAGATCGACAGTGGTGGCAGAAGCATTGTAAATTAGAGTGAGATAAGCTTACTTTGTCAGTCCGATCTTACTAGGACATTTTTGCCCAAAGAAATAAATTTTTGATTTCAGACAATTTTAGCCCAAAATGAAGGTGAATATTGCTATGTGAAGGGCTAGTATGATATGCGCGAAGTGCGTCAAATTTGTAAATTTTACTATATTTTGATCCAAAACATGGTGTTGTCGGACTAAAAGGAACATGCACCGGGCAATTTTGGGGCCCCAATGGCCCAACGGTAAATCCGGCCCTGCTATAAGGGCCCCGCACTGTTTCTTGTCCATGAGCCCCTGAGGCTCTTGCTACGCCCCTGCCTTTCTCCTGCCTCCCTCCCCTTCCTTCCTTCCTGCCTTCCTTCCTAAGTTCCAATAAAGTACAAACTTTACTAACTGGGGCGAGTTTGGACAGTTATTCCACAGGCCTTCAATGGTTATACCTTCTCATTTTGAAACTGACTGCAAGATGCCCATGCTTGGTTCCCGGTCATGGGATCGTTGGCCTGGTCCGTTAGAGTTTTCGCCTGTCTCTCCGCGCCCTGTGCATTCACTAGGGCCCTGGAGGGCCGCTTGGAGTCTGTTTGGAGGTTTGCCCGCCGGTTCATGTTGCAGTCTTAGGACATGGGTCGTGACGGCCTCCTTTCCTAGACTGGACTTGTTTTCGGAATTTTTGCGGGCCTTTCACCTGCTTCTGATGTGTTCACGCCTCACTCACGTACTAACTCGAGATGTGGCCATTCCCGTGTTAACCCACCTTTCAGCCGCCTCACACTTTGTCAAAGACGTTTCTTCCACCTAGGACCCAAGTTGGGGACTGATTTACCTGAAAATGTTGTCTCTTGTTCCAAATGTGTCTGCCTTCAAGGTAGTTAAAGCAAAGCGCCACAATAATTTGCGTTTGCTTCTGCTTCCATTGCCTTGATATTTGTCTTGTTTCCCCCTTTTTAGTTAATTTTTTTAATTGCTTTGTATGAAGGAGTTCCCTTTAATTTAGTGTCTCTGCAGCAGCCAACTATAATAAATATATTTTTTAAAAACCCTGTTTTTCTGAAATATCCAACTCACAAAATAGTTCATCCGAGCCATCTTGACAGTCTCTCTCAGTGTCACATTGTAACCCATCATATATACACTGGCCGTTGTTACATAAGAATTCATAACTTCCACTGCAGGCTGGAATATCTGCAAACAAAGAAATTTGCTTTGCCTTATAGGTACGTCTATGGAAGTCGGTGTGTCGATTCTTCTTATTCCCAGTAAATGGACGAACAACTATATTAAATATAGCGGCGCGGCCTATCTTCAATTAATGATTTCAAGATACCTTAAGGGCATAATCCTGGCTGGATGAATTAACCCCAACCTAATAAGTGATCTTTATAACAATAGGAATTTACCTAGGAGTTATTTCACTTCAACGCTTCAAACATGTCCAAACAAGGCTAATATTCGAATTCAAAATAAGTCTATCAAATCACTAATGTAACGGTAGGAAATACATTACTGTTAATATTGACTATTAACGACAATGATGTTATGCGCGGTTCTGTTGCAAAATGATACCAATATTAATTATGTGTGCCTTACCAGTGGGACAAGATTGTTCATCCGAGTAGTCGCCACAATCATTATCTCCATCACATTCCCATGCTCCCAGTATACAGCCGCCATTGGCGCAAAGAAATCCACTGCATGGCGCATCTGTTGGATAAAACCATATTATTAAGCCCTTTCATCTGTTTCTAGCTACCGTGTCCATGGTGTCACCTCATTTATTTCCTTGGACATTTGGATGCATATTGTAATAGCCCGGTCAACACTTTAACCTAGGGCATAACAACAGGAATTTACCTAGGAGATATTCCACTTCAAACATCTCAAAATAGGGCTAATATTCAAATTCGGGTTGTTAATATATTATGTTTATCAAATTTCTAACGTGATGGTATATGAAATACGTACATTATACGACAATGATGTTATGCGCGGTTCTGTTGCAAAATGATACCTAGTATTAATTATGTGTGCCTTACCAGTGGGACAAGATTGTTCATCCGAGTAGTCGCCACAATCATTATCTCCATCACATTCCCATGCTCCCAGTATACAGCCGCCATTGGCGCAAAGAAATCCACTGCATGGCGCATCTGTTGGATGAAGCCATATCATTAAAGTTAGCAATTTTAAAACTTTGGCAACAATTGCATTGATCCTTTCATAGCGAGTGTGTAGAAGAATTCGTATATCACAGATATACTTTTGTAGTTCCTGTGGTTCTTGAGTTATGTTGTAAAGAGGGCTGAAACAACAACACCTTTGTAAAACGTACATAAATCATACCAACAATAAATTAAGCAAGTTTGCAAAGTATATGATTTGTAGGATGAACTTTTGCAAATTATTTTTCAATAGTATATATATTGATTTAGATAATGAAATTTTTTTTGGCTGCTTCGACCAACAAGACATCGTCTACCCTTAAGCCCTTTAGTCTGTTTCGATATTACCGTGTCACCTCATTTATTTCCTTGGGCATTTGGATGCATATTGTAATAGCCCGGTCGTCAACACCCTGTACAGGTGTTAATCATATTCGTTATCAGTATTTACCTAGGAGATAATCCACTTCAAACATCTCAAAGTAGGGCTGGTATTCAAATTTGGGTTGTCAATATATTATGTCTATTAAATTTCTAACGTGACGGTAGGAAATACATTACTGGTAACATTGATTAACGACAATGTTGTTATGCGCGGTTCTGTTGCAAAATGATACCAATATTAATTATGTGTGCCATACCAGTGGGACAAGATTGTTCATCCGAGTAGTCGCCACAATCATTATCTCCATCACATTCCCATGCTCCCACTATACAGCGGCCATTGGCGCAAAGAAATCCACTGCATGGCGCATCTGTTGGATGAAGCCATATCATTAAAGTTAGCAATTTTAAAACTTTGGCAACAATTGCATTGATCCTTTCATAGCGAGTGTGTAGAAGAATTCGTATATCACAGATATACTTTTGTAGTTCCTGTGGTTCTTGAGTTATGTTGTAAAGAGGGCTGAAACAACAACACCTTTGTAAAACGTACATAAATCATACCAACAATAAATCAAGCAAGTTTGCAAAGTATATGATTTGTAGGATGAACTTTTGCAAATTATTTTTAAATAGTATATATATTGATTTAGATAATGAAATTTTTTTTGGCTGCTTCGACCAACAAGACATCGTCTACCCTTAAGCCCTTTAGTCTGTTTCGATATTACCGTGTCACCTCATTTATTTCCTTGGGCATTTGGATGCATATTGTAATAGCTCGGTCGTCAACACCCTGTACAGGTGTTAATCATATTCGTTATCAGTATTTACCTAGGAGATAATCCACTTCAAACATCTCAAAGTGGGGCTGGTGGTATTCAAATTTGGGTTGTCAATATATTATGTCTATGAAATTTCTAACGTGACGGTAGGAAATACATTACTGGTAACATTGATTAACGACAATGTTGTTATGTGCGGTTCTGTTGCAAAATGATACCAATATTAATGTGCGCCTTACCAGTGGGACAAGATTGTTCATCCGAGTAGTCGCCACAATCATTATCTCCATCACATTCCCATACTCCCGGTATACAGACGCCATTGGCGCAAAGAAATCCACTGCATGGCGCATCTGTAGGATAAAGCAATACTATTAAGCCCTTTTATCTGTTTCCAGCTACCGTGTCACCTCATTTATATGTCCATGGAAGCTCTTGGACATTTGGATGCATATTGTAATATGTATGCCTAATAGAATTTTACTTCTACAAAATCAACATCTGCCACAGCACTAGGTATTAACACATATCCGGTCAACACCCTACCCAGGGCAATATACACGGGTGTTAATCACATTCAACAATATGAATTTACCTAGAAGATATTACATTTCAAACATGCGCTGGTATTCAAATTTGGGTTGTCAATATATCAATATTATTATTAATATATATATATTAATATTAATGTGCGCCTTACCAGTGGGACAAGATTGTTCATCCGAGTAGTCGCCACAATCATTATCTCCATCACATTCCCATACTCCCGGTATACAGACACCATTGGCGCATAGAAATCCACTGCATGGCGCCTCTGTTGAATAAAGCTATACTATTAAGCCCTTTTATCTGTTTCCAGCTCAAAGTAATATGTCACCTCATTTATATTTCCATTTAAGTTCTTTGACATTTGGATACATAGTGCCTAACAGAATTTTACTTCTACAAAACTGTAACGAGCTATGTCATCAAAAATGGA
The DNA here is from genome assembly GCF_039555335.1 of Amphiura filiformis. Classification (NCBI taxonomy): domain Eukaryota; kingdom Metazoa; phylum Echinodermata; class Ophiuroidea; order Amphilepidida; family Amphiuridae; genus Amphiura; species Amphiura filiformis. The sequence goes on along the minus strand of NC_092635.1, from coordinate 24,690,266 downwards.
TTGAATTCCCATCAAACAGACATAAAGATACGTGGGAAGCCTCTCACAAACTTACAATATGCAAACAACACTACCCTGCAAGAACAACCTGTAAGAGTAATTGGAGATGACGAACTGTATCGTCGGAAACTTAATTGTATGGGTATTTTAACGCCACTGCTAAAGATAACTAAATAACTGGTGTGGCTGAGGAATAAATCAGCCATCACATATTTGAATTTTAGCAATTGACCACACCGTAGAATTTTACGAAACTCCCTCATTTTCAAATCTTTCCACGGATTCGATGATCTGTATTCAGCATGTTCGGAGTGCTAATCACTGCGCATCATCAGCGCATGAGGCGTCTATTGTCATTGATTTTACTCCGAGGAACAGATTGAAAATGAGGTAGTTTCGTATAATTCTTTTATTTCAAAAACGGAGCGGTCAATTGTCAAAATTAAAAAAGTATGTGATAGCTGATATATTCCTCAACCACGTCGATTGTTTAGTTATGTTTGGTTTATGCGTTAAAATACCAACGAGAAATCAGTTTCCGACGATACAGTTCTTTCACTGGAAGCATGTGGAGAGGCTCAGAGAGGGAGGAGAAGAAAGGACTATTATTGAACACAAAAAGACCAAGATCATGGCAGTTGATGACAACAGGAATAACAAGTAGGAGAGCTTCACAATTGAAGAAAGTACAATCCAGAGATTTCTCGGGAAAATCAAATCAGCAAATTTCGCTTTGTGTTGATAGATTGAATACTCAGAGATCCTACCGAGCAGTAATTTAAAGACAAAAACTCTATCAAATTGAAAGTAGAGACATATTGTGAGCGTCGCGTTAAACTTACATTTCCTATATAACTGTGTAGGGGAATTAAGGTCTGGATCCAAACATTAATTATACAATTATACAATTTTAATTGACGCTGATTTAAACTATTTCAGATACGGATTTATATGGACAAACATTACGTATATAAAAACGGGACTTTTGTCCCTTGAAGAATCCATCACTCCGCTCTCTCTACACATGCAGAGGTGCATACATTCGTTCTCATTATACAAATAAAAACAAAATACGAGATATCCTATTTCATGACTGGTAATCTAATTATGGCTCCTTTTACCATAGAAAATACATTTAAGTAATTAAAGACAATGTTGTTGTGCGCGTTTTATTACAATTAATTAAATTTATATAAGCTTATATAAGCTTACCCGGGGGACAAGATTGCTCATCCGTATTGTCTCCACAATCATCGTCTCCATCACATAGATATGTCTCCGGTACACACACTCCATTGGAACAAACGAACTCATCACATGGCGCATCTGTGGGACCGGGAGAGTTGAACAGAGTAAGAGAATCGATAAATCAGATGTTTAATTCGTCAAAAATGTTCAAATGTTAGCCATTATAATCTGCCAAATCTGGCCCGAAAACACTGTCTGAAATTACACGTTTACAGTTTGACATCACATTTCTTCCCATTATTCAGGTTTTGTAGCCAGCCGAAACAAATGTTTGTCTACTTTGCAAAAAAACACACAAAAAAACCCTCATCGCACCCCAAAGAAATTTAAAGATCAATTGATTTAGTATAGAAGGTCATGAAGGTAGAGTATTTATTTAAACGTTGTATTCGTCTTTTATTTAATTTTGTGAAAATGAAGACTGAAAAAGACGGTAAAATTTTATGTAAAATGTACATAGAACCTCACAAAAGATTACCGTTTCGCTGTCATGGTAATCTGATCTTTTAATTTCGTAAATAAATTTAGGGGTTATATGCGGATTTTTGGCGTAAACTGGAATAATCCAATCCCTTATTAAAAACACATACTCTTTCAGCTTCAAAATGCCCGGGGTCAAAATGGAGTTCGGATGCAGGTCGTAATGCAACTTCCGGTAATACAAACACGTGTGTTGCGCAATATAAATAAGCATAGCATGTAGAACACGCCATGTAACAACAATCTAACGCTATAATATACACTAATGTTTTTAGGCAGATACAATTCCAAAATATGGTACGTTTTCTATCTTTGCTTGTCATGATATTGTTAATTCTATACCCGATATGCTGGAGTTGCTTAAATATATATGTTTAAAATTCAAAATGGCTACCAATAAGTTGAACGGATTAGCGCGCTGGACTAGTATACTGTTGCCATGATACCGGCAAGTTGCGGCATGGGTTTTATACCCACCTCTGCCGAACTGAATTTCCATTTTTTTAAATTTCATATTAGGAATATAGGAATGTGTGAATTTATGTATGGCGTAGGGAGAAGTGGTGTCTTACCTGGGCAATTCAATTCATCCGCTGCGTCTGCGCAGTCTGGCCATCCATCACATTGCTCAAAATCTCTAATACATCGACGGCTTATGGGTGCAGAACATCTGAATTCATCCGAAGAGCACACTGACAAGTTATTGAAAAATGAACCAAGATATTTAGTAGGAACCCATAGTTGACGTATAGACGAATCCAACGAGCCAAGTGATGATCAGAATTCATTTGGCCATTTCTGGGGTTCACCCACACCACCCACATCTTATAATTGCCCTGTAAACTTTCATCATTCTTTTTTCTGCATGTACGAGGGCGGTCAGTATGTAATGAGAGTGTAACCCATAATCTGATAATGGATTATTTTCATGGCATGTCTCTATATTCACATAAACACTGTACCTTTGTGATAATTACGCAACAGCATTAGCATAAAATCAATAGTCTACAGTCACTGGCTGAAAATGAGTCGTTTAGTTAAGGGAAATAAGAGGCTGAAATAAGGTATTGTTGAATATTCTGGATTTTCTCGGGAATTAAAGTATAGGGAGTGCTGCCTTTTGGAATAGAAGTATAGAACACAAACGAACAGTATAGTACTGTATAGTAACGCACATGTATCCCGGACATGTATTTCGTGATCCACAACCTCAACCCCTCACTTTTCTTTAAAAAGTTGAGATTTTGGAAACTTCGTTTTGCAAAAATATCGTCAAATTTGTATTTCGCTCTCGTACATCAGAACGAAATTACAACACAGTGGCCTATATGGTGCAGTCATGCATAACTCGCAAACGTAAAATCGGAATCAACTGAAATGTTGGGAATAAGCATTTTTCATGGATATCTACTGAAAAATGTCATAAAAAAGGATGCTAGGATCACGAAATTTGTAATTTAAGCTCAACCCACCACCACCCGTCCCAAGTTGGGGCAGTTGCAGTAGACTGAGAGAACTGACAATAGGATTTAACTTGGGCTGTCTTATACCATCAAGACCGTGTACAAAAAATATCAATGCATATCAAGCCAGGTAGCGGCCACATCCGGCCATGGTTTTCAATCTCTCTTTGTGTCCTTGTTCCCGACACCCAAATAATTTTACCAGGAGTAGTAAAGAAATTTACATATTTTACCTCTGGTTAGACAATTTTGTTCATCTGAATTGTCACCACAATCATCTTCACCATCACATTCGTCGAGGAATGATACGCAGCCGCCGTTGTTACAACTAACTGATGTGTAATCGCTGCATGGTACTGTAACCAAACCAACCAAAATTAATTTGCATTCTTTGTATAATATCTGGTATTTTCTTTACATGGTGTTCATTGGTTACTTAAAGAATGGGCTGAGGGAAAACTGTTAGGCTAACTTTAAGGTTACTTTAAGATTAGTCTCGGTCCCAGTCCTTCACTGTCTTATGCTGGTTTCATACTTTCTGCCGCTGAACGGCGTGACGTTTCATCATGCCGCTTGTAGTTTTCTGTTCCCATACGTCAAAGCGGCTTCGTTCCCGACTTGACTTGGGTTCAACTCCTGGCGATCTGCCGCTTTGGGCAATTAGCGGTGGAGTGATCGATATATCGGCTCGTCGCTGGTCACCGCTAGTGTTTCTGGTGCGAGTGAAGCAAATCGTCATCAGAGCGGCAAAGCAACAAGCGGCAGGAAAGTATGAAACCAGCATTACAAGAGATACAAAATGGTTTACCTGTTGATTTTAGCGACAAAAACAAAACAAAATAACACATAAAACAAACTTACTTATTTCGTACTCTGCTCGGAATCCTGATCCCACAACAGATTCATCAGATCTGAATTGTAACCATAAATAATTTCCTTTAAATCGCGCAGTATCTTGATCCAAGGTGTCGCCGCAAAATCCCCTGCTATCGCTTGTCTTAGACTCTAGTACCTATATGAAAATACAAAAGGTGCTTCTGTATTAAAAGACAGATTCCAATGATATTATCAAATTCAATTGTAGAGGCTCAGTGGGTGACGTCACAGAATGCGAAATATTAGCCACAATATATCAGTGACATAGGCAGGATTTCGGAAGTGGAGTAGGTGAGGGACAAACTTATGAATGTAATGACCAAAAACATGATATCTCTGCCAAGTGATCTTGTATTCATTGCCCCCTCCGTCACTCAGCAATATTAATGCTTTTGGTGTTAAATATGCAAAAAATTCCCCCCTCACTTGTACACCCATTGCAAGATATTGTGACGCTATCGATCGAGTGGACTTCAGACTGGCACGATCACATTTGGCTGAATAGCAAGCTTTAATTATCCAAGCTGTTTTAATTAAATTCTCAGAACCATGAAATGAAAATCTGTGCTTTGGCGAACTCGATTTGATGGTTAGACTGTCTTAAACAAATTTGGTGTCGGAAAAACTTTAGGATCTGCGGTTTTTTTGGAACCGTTGGAATCGGCATAACATGTACTTTCTCCCTATATGATACCCCATCCCAAACGTTGGGAGGTTTTGAGTAAACGGTCACCTTTGGCAGATGATCTGTAACGGCTCGTACAGGATTATAGATTAAACTACCTGTGTTTTAAGACTATTTTCGAAAATCGCTCTTTGCTCTCTAGAGAGCTAGAGATTTGTGCACTTTTACACAGGGTCAAATTTCGACGTTGCTCAAATTGGGTTAAAAACCATTCTAATGTATTTTGCTAGTCACAAGGATTCATAAAATGTATAGTTGGCGTATCTAGGGCGTACCGTTCTTGAGTTATAACCGAAAAGGTCAAAGGTCACGTTTTTGGCTGTATGGGATGGGGAGTCAAAAACATCAAAGTGCTCCGATTTTGCTTAAAGAAGTGTCAAAATGTTCGTTTTGATAATCAATTCAAATAAGGATAGGATTGCACCACCATGGATGTTTCGTTACCTAGGTAACACAGCAAAATAGGTCAAGGTCAATAGGCCTCAATGGTCCTGGCGATGTGCTCATCCGCTTTTTATATCTACTCTTGTTCTTAAATGTTCCAAAAAGGTTCGAAGCGATCCTCAAAAGAGGATTTTAAAGATTACAAATTTACGACCAATCATTAGTATGAACTATCACTGTTAAAAAAATTATGCATGCAATATTTGTTACATTGTCACATAATAGTACCTCTAGCCAATCATGGCATACATCTGCTAATATATCCCAACTAAATTCTGTTTCCTGCAGAGCAAAATCAGTGAAACGAAGGGTTATGTACGTCCCTTGGGCACCCTGAATGATCCATGTACATTTGGCATTATTTGGGTACGTTAGAAACGGGTAACCAGGAGTTGTTATCACACCGGAGGTCGCGGTTAATATGCCACCACATGTTGTACTCGGACCTGATGTTAAAAAAAGACATATTGTATTATTAAAACAATATAAGCAACAAGTAACATGGAATACAACGTTAACTCGACCGGCGGTTGACCATCGGTTCCGCGCAATTCTGTTCATTGTATAGAACAATAGAAACCGGACGGAACCGGCGGTCGAATTTTGATTTCATCCCTTAGAGTATTGAACAATTAATATAATACCAAACTCCTGGCTATGATGGTGAAGCAACAAATAAATAAAGATCCAACTTTTAATAAAAAGTAGTAATAACCCCTCACATGGCTCGTCAATTTTACCTATTAATGGGGTACTACACCCCTGGTCAATTTTGTGCCTATTTTTGCATTTTCTCAAAAGTTATAGCGCATTAGTGACAAGTAAGATATGTATATTATAGGGGGAAAGACTACAATTACTGCACTGAAAATTCAGCAACTCAAGGCAAGTAGTTATTGATTTATTGATCAAATATTGGTTTTCCCTCATTTCTGACTGTAACTCCACAACTGTTGTATGTGTTGAAATAAAATTTCCAGTGCAGTACTTGTAGTCCTTGCCCCTATAATATACATATCTTATTTGTCACCAATGGGCTATAATTTTTGAGAAAAATGCAAAAATAGGCACAAAATTGGGCAGGGGTGTAGTACCCCTTTAAGTTGTCGTTTATGTCATCGCTTTATAATAACTGGTCATTTGACTCATCAACTCGTCCTGACTTTCAAGAGTCTTCGTATCAATTTACTTCTACATGTTCTAGGGCAATTATATAGTGTACACAAATATTTCTTTACTATGAATCTATACATTTTCGGATAGCAACGTTTGCACAGTATTTTTGTGGGACATGAGAGAGCACATTAGACACATCAATTTAATTTTTTTTGATATTCGCAATAATACAAATTTTATGATAAAACGTTAAAAAATGATATTCTTCAGTCCTCGAAGTAAACGTTATAAATCTAATGACAACTGGAGGAATGACGGCTATAATGCAAATTATGAGATTGGTGAATATCCGTACTACTGGAGTTTTTGTTTCAATTAATATGTAGTTTTAGTAGATTCCACCGGGAGCCACTCGTAGGCACCGTTGAGCAGATTGAGTTGAGGTTTTGTTTTGTAACCCACCTTTGGAGTTTTGTTGTGGGACCTGAGAGCATATCAGACACACCAAATTGCATTTTGAATAAGACGAACGATATCAAATAATTTTGATTTTTTTGAAATTCGCAATATAATACAACTTTTATGGCAAATTGTTAAATTTATATTTTTGACAGTATCAGTCCTCGAAGTAAACTGCTCTCTGAATAAGAGGAATGTCCTTCTGATATCAAATAATTTTGATTTTTTGAAATTCCCAATATAATTCAACTTTTATGGCAAATTGTTAAATATTGGTATTTTTGACATATAACAGTCTTCGAAGTAAGATGTACTTAAAGTATGTAGCTGGAAGGAAAAGCCCTCCATCATTTGAAAATTTTGACCTTTCGTATTGAAGATATACATTGTCCCCAAAAGACACGTTTGAGGACTGTTATATATCAAAAATATCAAAAATATAAATTTTTTAATAATTTAGCATAAAAATTGTATTATATCGCAAATTTAAAAAATATAAAATTTATTTGATATCAGAAGGACATTCTTCGTATTCAGAATGCAATTTGGTGTGTCTGATGTGCTCTCATGTCCTACAAAAATACTGTGCAAACGTTGCTATCCAATTCCTTAATGTAATGACCATAGGAATATAAAACTTAAAAGTGATTATAACACTACGGTACGTAGTTCACTGAAATTATATAAAAAAAACATTGAAGAGGTTTTGTCGAGTTTACTTACACGATTGTTCGTCCGAATTGTCCGTACAATCTTGTTCTCTGTCACACCTAAATCCGTCATAAATGCACTGATAATTATTGGAACACAGAAAGTCGAAGAAGCCATCACAGTAACCTTCAATGAAGTATCAGAAATAATTCCAGTTAAAAAACCAGAGGATATATAATGAGCAATGAGCAAAATATAGGCAACATTTTGCTTTTTTTTTAAATTTTTTAATTAATTAAGTTCAATTTGAAATGATTTTTATGAAATAAGCTACTCACCACCTCTACTCCTGATAGGGCCTATATTAAATTATGAAAATTAATATAATTTAAAGAGAAAATGTATGGGACCTACTCATTCAAGATCTGGTGTTTTTTTCTAGTATTGGTCACAAATTTATATTCAATCTGTACACTAATTAGAATTTTAATACTTGTATGAATTTTGTCAATGCTGTACTCATTTTTCCAGTTATCTGTTGAGCTTGGGGACTACTTTATTAATCTTAGTCCGGTTCTATTACCTTATTGCCTTAATTGCATTTATATGGTAATAACTCAATACTGCATTCAGTAATTACAGTTAGAAGAAATAGCCTAACCAAAATAACCAATAATAAAATTGATTAATTACAACTTGATACAATAACCGGAAAAATCAAATCATTTGAGTACAACAAGATCACTCTATAGCAATTTTGATTTTTTTTCACAATTTGACAACATTCAAATACCCGTACATACTTTAATTTTATTACGTAAGTTTAACAAATTTTTGTTCTGAGTGTGGAGTCAAAGAGGAAATAAATGTAACTGATTTTAAATTTATATACCGTAATATTTTATAATGCATACAAACTACATATTTACCTGTTTGACCTTCAACTATCTGATATTGAGTAGTAGACACCAGGAAGACAAATATTATTGGCAGTTGCAACATCGTGCTGCGGATTTGATAATAAATTCTTAATTTTATTACTGTGTACACTATTGTTTTCATCGTCACTTGCGCCCACACATTCTGCATCCCCTTAAAAAGATTTAAGGTAAAGAATATTATAAACTTTTAACATCATATACCTTCAAAACGACATATCTAAGGAGATAGGACATGTGAAGGAGGTGCTCCACGAGAACGGCTATCAAGACTGGTCATTGTTCAGGGCTCGTCCAAAACAGAAAGAACAAAATAAGGACAGCGACGAAGATAGCAGCAAGAAGGGCATTTTTGTCTCCTTGCCTTACGTGGAAGGACTTTCGGAACGACTGCGCAGGGCTTTCAACTTTGCAGGTGTTAGCACAGCTTTAAAACCTCAGAATACCCTTCGCAGATCTCTTGTCTAAAAACAAAACAAAACTGAACAAGAAAAGCAATCTGGCGTCGTGTACAGCATCCCTTGCAAAGACTGTGACTCCCTAAACTTTGGTGAGTCTGGACGCAAGCTCGAAAAGAGGCTAACAGAACATAAATCCAAAGCCGCCAGTTCCAACCTCAGAATATCCTACGTAGATCTTTTGTCTCCCCAAAGGACACAACTGCAGGAAAGCAATCTGGCGTCGAGTACAGCATCCCTTGCAAAGACTTTGACTCCCTATATATTGGTAAGTCTGGACGCAAGCTCGAAAAGAGGCTAACAGAACATAACTCCAAAGCGGCCAGTTCCAAGTCAGCGATCAAGGAACACATCGACAGGAGCAAAGGGTACCAGATTGACTGGGAGAAAGTTTAAGTGTTAGAGAGGGAGTCAAGGGCTTCCATCATAGGGTCTTGGAAGCAATCCATATTAGATCTAAAAGACCCAGACTGAACCGTGACAAAGGGTTAGACATCAATCCTGTCTGGGACAACCTCCTGACCCCTCAGGAACCAAGGGACGGCACAACATCTTCCAGTTTGACGTCATCAACATCTGTGACGTCATCGAGGGTGTCCTAGTACTACATCACTAGCAACAACAATCTTCGAAAGACTTTTGATTGCAGTTAACATGTTTAATACGGTTATCTATGGATGAGATTGTCGGATTTCTGGCCTACTAAATTTGGCCATGATGTAATGCATCTTTAAATGGATCTGGCTTTTGATTGGTCGCCCAGACCTCGTTATGGTTTAAATCCTCCGAGCACGTGCCATTACCATTGATAACTACATCGTACACAACTATGCGGCGCTTTGTGTAGGTACATGAGCGCGTCTTGTATGTGCTTGCGTTTAAATTGGATTGATAAACAAGTATGATTGACAGTGTGTGTTAGGGACTAAGTCCCCGGTCAAAGTCCTGTTAAAAAGGCAATGTACATAGTCGATTTTTAACTCGGGTTTTCGCGATTAATAAACTGGTAGATTCTAAAATCAGAATTGTTCAGTATTGCCATTATAAGTGCCATTATAATCATGATAATTATGCGGTTATAATATATTGCATTCAATAATATAAGCCTACGTATAGTTTACGGTTACTGTAACTAATCGTATAGTTTACGGTTACTGTAACTAATATTATTAATAAACTTTTTCATAACCATTTATTAGTATTTTGATGTTATAGATATAAGTATAATTTCGAGTTCAACTGAATGCGTTCACCAAGATTAATAACATACTTTTATTTATCAAAAATCGACTATGGCATAGTCTAAGTTCAAACTTGAATCTAACACATTAAATGTTAATTAAATTTTTTAATCTTGATAGGACATGTGACGGAGGTGCTCCACGAGAACGGCTATCAAGACTGGTCATTGTTCAGGGCTCGTCCAAAACAGAAAGAACAAAATAAGGACAGCGACGAAGATAGCAGCAAGAAGGGCATTTTTGTCTCCTTGCCTTACGTGGAAGGACTTTCGGAACGACTGCGCAGGGCTTTCAACTTTGCAGGTGTTAGCACAGCTTTAAAACCTCAGAATACCCTTCGCAGATCTCTTGTCTAAAAACAAAACAAAACTGAACAAGAAAAGCAATCTGGCGTCGTGTACAGCATCCCTTGCAAAGACTGTGACTCCCTAAACTTTGGTGAGTCTGGACGCAAGCTCGAAAAGAGGCTAACAGAACATAAATCCAAAGCCGCCAGTTCCAACCTCAGAATATCCTACGTAGATCTCTTGTCTCCCCAAAGGACACAACTGCAGGAAAGCAATCTGGCGTCGAGTACAGCATCCCTTGCAAAGACTTTGACTCCCTATATATTGGTAAGTCTGGACGCAAGCTTGAAAAGAGGCTAACAGAACATAACTCCAAAGCGGCCAGTTCCAAGTCAGCGATCAAGGAACACATCGACAGGAGCAAAGGGTACCAGATTGACTGGGAGAAAGTTTAAGTGTTAGAGAGGGAGTCCAAGGGCTTCCATCATAGGGTCTTGGAAGCAATCCATATTAGATCTAAAAGACCCAGACTGAACCGTGACAAAGGGTTAGACATCAATCCTGTCTGGGACAACCTCCTGACCCCTCAGGAACCAAGGGACGGCACAACATCTTCCAGTTTGACGTCATCAACATCTGTGACGTCATCGAGGGTGTCCTAGTACTACATCACTAGCAACAACAATCTTCAGAGCAATAACATCCGCTCAAGACGCCGGTTGACCCGGTGAAAGCGCTCCGGTGAGTGTACCAAATTTGAGTAGCGTAGAAGTATTGCTTTCTATTTACGTTTACCGCTACGTATGATCATTACACACATACTTTGTTTTACAAAGATTTTCTTGAAGTTGATTTTGAGGATCGCCTTTAATATTCTGAGAAGCTTGTGCATCTTATTAAGTTTTATGACATTTTTAGTCTCAAAGATTGGCTCTTGGATTTAAAGAAAGTCAATGAGATCAAGCATGTGTGTTTGGGTTCTATGGTTCATTGTATTCTGGATAATTCTAGGTTGTTGCACCAAACTGCCAAAATTATCTGTTTGTTTCCCTTCCACTTCTTCGGAATGAAATTCAAATAACCACGGTTCCAAAAATGTAAGTCCCCCTCTAAGACATTATGATATAATCTAAAAACTACTCGAAGCTTGGAACATAGCCTGATTACTATGCATCAAGTGAGTGACTTTTTGTTGCTATCTTTTATCATCTTCACTGAGAAATACATCCATTTTATAAAATTTTTGGCCAACAAAAAGTTATATTTTAATAGGCTTTTTATACACCACATTTGGTTTCAGACCTCTTTCATTTAACCCTAGACTACGTATAGTTATATATTTTGGTATCCAACTGATATTGAGAGCTCAATAAAGGCTTATAATATGAACCCCACAAGGAAATCACGAGATAAAAATTCAACAAAGTACAGACAATACTAGACAATAAACATACCCCGAGGGCAATCTTTCATATAAAAAGTAGAGATTTGAATTGAAAATATTTTGTACTTTGTACAGGTTGTTGATTGTTATTGTCCAGGAATTCCAAACAAATATTGAACCAGCATTTCTTTTTTTTAATGCACGATTCGATCAGAAAATGTATATTTATTAGTAGGCTCTTTTCTTGTACTGTGCTTCTGAATTTGAACTTATTTAATAAATAAATAAATAATAAAGGTTAAGTTCAAACTAGACTTCTCCGTAGTCCACTTGCCCATTGTGCATACTCTGGCTATTGCATAAAAGCTTAAAAGTCTGATTTAATTAATTTGTGCACAATTGATAGATTTTCACATCTAATCTTTTTAGTCACCTTACTCCCTCTGTTTGTTGGCTTCCCAAGTGGACTACTTATACTTTTGATTGCGGTTAACATGTTTAACACGGTTGTCTATGGATGAGATTGTCGGATTTCTGGCCTACTAAATTTGGCCATGATGTAATGTATCTTTAAATGGATCTGGCTTTTGATTGGTCGCTCAGACCTCGTTATGGTTTAAATCCTCCGAGCACGTGCCATTACCATTGATAACTACATCGTACACAACTATGCGGCGCTTTGTGTAGGTACATGAGCGCGTCTTGTATGTGCTTGCGTTTAAATTGGATTGATAAACAAGTATGATTGACAGTGTGTGTTAGGGACTAAGTCCCCGGTCAAAGTCCTGTTAAAAAGGCAATGTACATAGTCGATTTTTAACTCGGGTTTTCGCGATTAATAAACTGGTAGATTCTAAAATCAGAATTGTTCAGTATTGCCATTATAAGTACCATGATAATTATGACGTTATAATATATTGCATTCAATAATATAAGCCTACGTATAGTTTACGGTTACTGTAACTAATATTATTAATAAACTTTTTCATAACCATTTATTAGTATTTTGATGTCATAGATATAAGTATAATTTCGAGTTCAACTGAATGCGTTCACCAAGATTAAAAACATATTTTTATTAATCAAAAATCGACTATGGCATAGTCTAAGTTCAAACTTGAATCCAACACATTAAATGTTTATTGATGAATTTATGACTGTTCTCACAACAAAAATGTTCACTTACGTGAGCTTTCGGCTTGCGGTCGCTAAGCCTTTTTCAAACTGATGTTATTGATCTTGATGAGTGTCACATGACGAGTTGTTGTCAACAACGTCATGTGACAGGATGTTCCGGTAGACGGGTGCCAGGTCGTGTCGTCCCTTGTCCTTGTTCAGGTTGCTGGGGTGTCTGTGAATATTAATAGCTTCCCTCACTCCTCTGTTGTACCAGTTGGAGTCTTGATCCAAAACTTTGACATTGTTCCAGTCGATGGTGTGTTTGGACGCTTTGACATGTTGGGGCACAGGGGGAGGTACTACTAGGTCTTCGGTGCTCAGCTAACCTAGCTTTCAGTGAACGTTCCGACTCTCCGACATAGGCCGCGTCGCAGTCATCACAAGTTATGTGATAGACTGTACCAGATCTTTGATCTGTTTTGGTCTTGTCCTTTGGCGCTACCACATGTTGCCGGATGGAGTTCACGGGTTTGTAATGAGTCCTGATGCCTTTAGCTTGGAACAAGCGAGCCATTGTCTCCGACACCCCCTGGATGTAAGGGAGGACTACATTACCCTTGGCAGGTGGTCTATTTTTGTTCTTCGCTTTCTGAAGGTCTTGTTGCTTATTGTTACTTACATTAAACACCCAAGGCTCGTACCCACATTTCTGGAGGCTTTCTTGAATGTGATTGAGTTCTTGTTGTTTGTCTTCATCCCGCGTGATAATGGTATTGGCTCTGTGCGTGAGTGTTCTCACGACACCCAATTTATGCTGGAGGGGGTGGTGGGATCTAAAGTTTAAATATTGATCCGTGTGGGTCGGTTTCCTGTACACCACACACGACAATGAGCCATCCGGATGTCTACGGATCTTGGTGTCCAGCATAGCTAAGGAACAGTTCTCCTCTCTTTCGATGGTGAACTTTATGGCTTTGTTCACACTGTTGATGTGTTCGGTGAACTCATTAACGTGGTCTTGATGTATTACCGTGAGGGTATCATCAACATAACGATACCAGATCTTCGGCTTATGAGGAGCGGTGTTAATGGCCCGTTGCTCAAAGTCCTCCATGAATAGGTTTGCCACGATAGGCGAAACCGGGGAGCCCATCGCCGCCCCCTCTTGCTGTTGGTAAAAACACTCGTTGAACTGGAAGTAGGTTGTTTTCAAACAAAAAGTTAACAGTTCGATGATCTGGTCAGGGTTGAGTGTTGAGCGTTCCGCGAGAGAAGTATCATTCTTCAACCGGTTATGAATGATGGTTATGGATTCATCCACCGGGGTACTGGTAAACAATGCCGAGACATCGTACGAGACTAACACTTCATTGTCATCTAACCTAATTCCACTAAGCTTATCCACTAATTCCTGTGAGTTCTTAAGATGGTGTTGCGTCTTACCAGCTAAAGGACCAATAATGTCCGCGACAAGTCTGGCTACATTATATGATATTGAACCAATGCACGACACAATTGGACGGAGTGGAACGTTCACTTTATGGATTTTTGGAAGTCCATAAAACTTCGGCGTATCTTCCGATGTTGGATACAGTTTACGTTTTTCAATGTTAGTGATAGCCTTTTCTTTCTCCAGGTTTTGTAAGATACTAACCAAGTTCTTTTTATATTGGGTGGTAGGATCCTTTTTCAATTTAACATAGGTTGTCTGATCATCCAACAGCTGATGGGCTTTGTTGATATAGTCCTGCTTGTTTAACATTTAACATTAAATGTTAATTAAATTTTTAAATCTTGATAATTTTGCATGATTCATCCCATAGTTTATGTAGATAATAGGCATAGGCTACCGCATACTAAGGTACATATACAGTAAGCCAAAAAATTAAGGTACCAGTTGTGTTCACCCCTGTATATCCTACATAAAGACAAATATGTCAATATTAAAACAAGTTGCTAATACCTGAACTCTTTAGATCTGATTTAAGACCTTATTTGTTGAAATAGGTTGAGAATTAAAGAAACGGTGATCTAAAACCTATTGAAGAGACGAAATCAAAAGTTGCACTTTTGTGTTCTAATCAATGAAAGCATGGCGCTAGTTTTAACGTGCTAATCAATGGAAGCACAGCGCTAGTCCCCGTGTTCGCGAACGCTTTGTGTACAAATCAATAGCGCATGCAATGGAGGAAACTGCGGAAACTGCAACTTTTAAATTGGCACCTTCCTTGGGGTTTTGGATCGCCGTGTCTTTATTTCTTGAACAATTTCAACGAATGAGGTCTTAAATTCGAGGTAAAAGATGCAGCTAGTGGCTGCTGGTTCCAACTATGACATATCTGTCTTTGTTTAGGATATACAGGGGGTAAACATAACTGGTACCTTAATTGTTTGGCTTACTGTATAAAGAGTGAATTTCTTGATTTACTGGTTGGTGTAATATTTAGCTTGAAGAAGTTTTTAATCTTTTCCCCACAGCGGTACTCGCACATAAACGTTGATTAAAAAGAACAGTACATCTGACCGGATTCGAACCAGCAACCTTCGTAAGACCAGCCCGACGCTCTAACCAATTCAGCCGAAAGGGGCACACTGGAAAAAAGAACGACCACCATTCGAACCTACTGAACTTGTTAGAGCGTCGTGCTAGTCACGAAGGTTGCCGATTAACCCTAACACCCAAAAATCTTACAAAATCGTACGATGAAAAATTCTGCGCATGCATGAATCCCAGGGTCTGCGATGACGCAATCACCCTAAGTGTTATATGCTAACGGAATTGCTGGCCGGGCAGCAATAACCCGTGTAGCTACCGGTCCGTGATCGTGTGGTTGGCATGCGGGGTGTCAAAGGTTCGAATCCCGGGGGTGCCAAGTCAAAAATTCTTCTTCTTCTTGACTTTTTCGGATCTTCTTTGACTTCCGATATCAAAAAGCAGGGTCCAGTGTTAGGGTTAAAAAATTTTTCATCCTATCTGCCCAGAGCACTAAGTATAAAACTGCAGTGAACTGTACTGAACTGAAGTGTAATTATCCCTTATCCAGTATTCAGTATAGCTTATGAGCAGCATTTCGAGAAATAGTTTTTGATATGTCCAATGTAAGAGTGTCATCAATGATGACCCCTAAAATTTAGTGGTATCAAGTCTTATTAGTATGTCATCAAGGACAACATGTATTTTCTCTCTGCCTGTGTGTCAGGTGGCGCTGTGTAGCGCTGCTGTGGTCTTCACAAGAGTACGCCATCTCACTCGATCTGATGCCAAGTGTGTTGCACCTTGCATTCCTGGGTAAGAAACCAGCTTCACGTCATTTTAATAGTCCAAGATGTTGGTGGACGTCCTCCTCCTCGTCTGCCTTCCATAGCCCCTTGCAAAATCTGTTTTTCTACACCTCTATGTTTCCTGACAATATGGCCAAAGTACTTCAGCTTTCTCTTCATTATGCCGCTTCTGATGGTTAGACTTGTACCAATCTTGTCGAGGATCCAGGAATTTCCATGTCACCTGTAGAAGCCTCCTGTAACACCACATCTCAAAAACATCTACTCTTTTTCTTTCATTCTTGGTCATAGCCCAAGACTCGCATCCATAAGTGGCAATGGAAAACACAGTTGCACATGTATTACTGTCTTAGTAATATAACAGTATTTTCAGGATCATCAGTTTATAATAATAGTTAGTAGGGTTATATTAATAGAGGTTTCGTGATCGTGAGAGCAGAGGAAGAGTTGAGAGTGAAATCGATTCTTTGAGATAAATGGAATAAAATGAGCTCCTATGTTCTTTCCAAATGTATGGGGTAACTTCGGGAAGGGGGTAAATCAAATACAGGGGTCAAAATTAAACATTGTATAGTTTCTACTATCTACGACGATATTTAGAAGTTGTTTATGACTATCCCAATATCATAATAATTAGTTTTGATTGCTTTTGCAGACGCTTTATTTGCGCTGAACCAATTATCTCTTAAATTTAATTGTTTGTCACATGTATTATCGTAGCAATATCAGGATGAGAATACAGTATGAGTATTGCGTCGACGATGTTGTAGTTTATAACTAACAATAATAAGATGTAAAGCCTTGATGTACACCACAAGTTTGTAAAAGAAAATTCATCCCGTTTAGTACCAGAACAATTCTACTAGTTCTTCTTTCAAATTCTAAAGTTTATTTTCGAAAACAGTTGGTCTAATTCGCTACTTGCACGGTTCCGCCATTATGCACTATGTGCGGGAGAGCCTCGAACTGGCAGCATACATGAAAGGAAGAATTATGTAACCTTACACAGAACGTTATGACTAGTTCAATTCCCATTCATGTATGCTGCCAGTTCGAGGCTCTCCCCGCACATAGTGCATAATGGCGGAACCGTGCAAGTAGCGAATAGTACTTGAGAACCGACATTTGGTATCTACGACGTAATATACAATTCAGCATCGAAGTGGTTACGTAATTCTCTTGGTTACCGGATCACGCTATTTTGATATGCCTTCAAGTGCCATATACTTTGTGTGGTGATTGTTTCGATCGTGGTTCATAACTCAAGCGCGTGATCCCGTTGACATAGTAACATTACGTAACTTCGATACTGAATAGATTAGGCTAATATTATAAGATCTAGAGCCTTGAGACACACCACAAGTTATATAATAAAATTCATCGCGCTTAGTATCAGAATAATTCTAAAGTTTGCTTATTCCATTATACGCATTTTATTCAGTATAATAGGGAACCCACAAATATGTGGAACACCAAATACTACAGTATTTCAGACATTACAGATTTTGCACTCATCTTGTTTTTGCATTATCAGTGAAGTCATTAAAAATTACACATTTTGTCGTTTAGAGTTGATACTTAATGAGAGGGGCAATCGTCACTAAGAATAGGGATGCCCACTCTCAATACAGTTTCCACTAGAACGATTTTTCATTTACTGTGTGCGTGCACTCACACACGTATTGTCTATGGAGAAACTGATCGATACAAGAAATCCCAGGCATGTTAAATGGCGTACATACTTGTTTTGATCCAAATGTAGGCCTATATCAGGGTGTTTCAAGAAATTCCTGATTCCACCAGAAAACATTCACCAAACTTTTTCCTGTTTGGTCAGTAAATAGAGAGGACCTTCCTGCATGAAGAGATCAACTTTTTTAATGAAAAATTTAATGAGATGAGAACTACAACAGGTTGAAGTGACACCATTCCGTGCATCAGGTGTTCAAACGCAATTATCTCCGAATTTGGAGTGAATCAGACAAGCAAACTTACATACTCATAAAATTTAACTATTTATGAAGACAAAATGTGTAGGATGTTAAGAAATTTAAGAATGTTTAAGCCTACCGCGGCCCATCTCAAATCATGCACTTCCCCGTGCACTTCTCACTACCATGTCCATTTCATAGGGAGTATAAAAACCGGGGACCATCATGGCTTCCATGCACACAGTGTATTGCTCAATGTAGTAAAGATAACCTTTGAGTTGGAGCAAATTTCTCAAAATTGGTAGTGATTAATGTTACCAAACTTATGCCATGATGAAATATAATAATTTTCGAAGATAAAATGTGCTGACCTTAACAGATTGAACAATGTTTAAGACTACCGCTTTTCATTTGAAATAATGCACTTATTGTTCATCTCCTCTATGGAGATATTTTCCATGGCGGCCATCTATGATCATGCTTGAGGTTTCAACAAACAAACCATGGGTTTTGAGGTCTTATAGTTTTTGTTGTATGTCAACAAAATCGATTAAATTTTCAGGATGATCTTATTTTCATGTTGTTATAAGCAAATATAATGTTCCAGATAAGATAGTTAATAAATACATTAAGAAAAAGTACCTTAAAGTTGCACTTTCTGTTAGTATTCCTTTTTGGACTTTAACTTTTTAACATGTTCTAGCAGCCCTATATAAAACCGTGACACTCGAAAGGCCATATCTCTGGAATGAAACGTCCGATTAAGATTATTTAAACGCCAAAATGTTTCTTTCATCAATTCCCATCCAATAAGTTAGGTCTGAATCAATTTAAAAGTACTTCAATTTTTAGTGGACATGCCTACTAAGAAGACCCGTTACTCAGAAGGCCACTATTCAGAAAACCCGTCAAATTCTGAATGACCCGCTAACCAGAAGACATGCTAATTAGAAAACCCGTTAATCTGAAGGCTCGCTACTCAGAAAATATTTTCTGAGTAGCGGGTATTTTCTGAGTAGCGGGACTTCTGATTAACGGGCCCTGGCAGGATTAGGGTTATGATTAGGGTTATGATTAGGGGTTAGGGTTAGGGGTTAGGATTAGGGTTAAGGTTTAGGGTTGGGGTTGGATACAGCCCGCGGGACTTTTACATAAAATTCAACAAAAAGCTCACTATTCAGAAAGCCCGTTATTCAGAAGGCCCGCTACTTAGAAAATTCTGACTAGCGGGCCTTCTGAATAATAGGTTTTCTGAATAGCGGGTCTTCTAACTACCGGGTCTTCTGAGTGACGGTCTGCACCCCTTGATGATACATACTTAAATATTTGTATTATTTTAAAAACGCATGAACATTATACCAAATTACAACAATTATATTTTGTCTTACCTTTGCCTTCAAAGCTGGTTACGAGTATAGAAGGCTCCAATGGTATATTATTTTCTCCGCTATGTTCACAGAATGTAGATTGTTATTCACCTTCACCTTCAAATGTATTTGAGTACATGTATATGAATGGCATCACTATTTGTTTTTACGATTCACAGTCTGATATCAATCCACCGCTATTTGTGTTTACAATTCACCCACTTTAAAAGTTTAAATATAATCTATTTTATATTTCCAAAACTTGACAACAACATTACTATAATCTATTATATTATTATTTCCATTTATAATCTTCTCAACTGTGTTTTTCATGATTCCAAAACGGACTATTTTTTGAAACTTTTCACCCCCATATTGGTTATCCAGGGTATTCTGTAAAACGCAATTTTAAAGAAACTGGTAAAAAGGATGACACGGTTCATTACACATCAATGCCAAATGGAATAATGGCATCAATGCTTCTTGTCCAAGTTTATTTGTAATTCTTCTTTTGGATAGCATTAAACACAGTTTTGTAAATAACGATGGATTTTTTTAAATAAATTTGCATGCTATTAAAAAGAAAAATTAACTGCACTAGTAATGCAAAAAAAATGCAAAACATAAGTTTTTAAACAATAAGATATTTCGAATAGATCTTCAATGACGTCTTATATTTTAGGGTATTCCCCTTCAGCTTCCCTGTACTTGTAGTCGAAACTACAAACCATGTCAACCGTGACAACTTATCCCACACAATTTGCCAGATTTGGTTAAAAATGGGCGAACAAACTATGAACCTGGTGCGCTGACCTCTTCCTTTTTTTCTTCCAATTGTAATTACCGCTTTTTGGTCGATGTAGAATATTCAATGCCACATGCCTTCGTTATTTAACACATTCCCATTCCTTTTCAAGTAATTTGAAAGTTATTTTACTTACGATTTCTCTGTCATCTGGGTTGATAGGATGAACAAATTCCCCAGAGCAAGCAGTATACATGAACGTTGACAAAAAAATCAGTGCTCTGGCCGGATTCGAACCGGCCACCTTCGTAATAGGCCTACTTGCACGACGCTATGGCCAAGTTCGTCAACGGAGCCACAGAGGCACGCTGGAGAAGAGCGGAAAATAAAAGATATATATATAAAATAGAATCTATATGTATAGCATAAAAATATGAAAATTATTACAATTCTGAAATTTTTGGAAGATTTTTTGATTCAGTTGAATACATGGAGGCGCTTTTCTGTGGCGTTTGGTATTCTGGTATGACATACCGCATATTCGATGTACCACTCATAGCACACGTTAGGGCTTTATCTGTCAGGTTACTAGAGGCATACAGTACCTACTGTTGTATCTCATGTTGTATCTGTCGCCCAACAACAACTACCGTGTTAAAGGTATAATTTATACGCCACGTCCAATGTATGGAATGGGCTCATTGACTCATATGCATGAAGTAGTCGAATGAAGTAGTCAATGGATCAGCGTTGTAGTAAAATATAATCATCACAGCATTCCAAAAAGTATACGCAGGTGACGTATATTTTGACGGATGAATAGATATTTTAATACATGCAGCGAGTCAGATTCCTTATTCTGCCGAATATGAGCAGTTTTAAAAATTACACACTATCTCAAGTTAAAAAGTATAATAATCTCAATGAGTATACGACGACGCCGATGCATAATTTGGCGTATGAAGAAATAGTTCAACTTTCATGTAAGCATTATCACGAATTCCAAGGTTTGGTTTTAGGGTTTAGAGTTAGGGTAAAGGTTAGATTTAGTGTTAGGGATATAAACCTTCGTGCTGCTTACATGAAGGTAACACCAAGAAATCGCTCAACACAGGCAGTACTTACCTGGTAAAATAGGTCCATTTCAGTAGTAGTGAATTTTAGCGAGGGTGGGTTGAATTTTAGTGATTTTTAAAAGAAGGATATGATACAGCGTGTCCCAAAAGTAACTTAACATTGTGAATTTGCCATATCTCAAATATTTCCTACTTCATACCAAAATGGAGAACATATTCACATAGATTGATCTTTTAGAATTATTCTGATACCAAAAACAGCATTATTGGTGACTCCTTGACCTTTCTGTGCGACTGTGCATATGTGTGTATCAAACCCACAAAAGCAAGCTTTTGTGGGTTTGTTCTTTGGTCAAGCACATGAATGATGTGCTTCCCTCAACAATAGAGTTGGTTCACTCACTCCCGGCACTCACTGCACACGCTACATTTAGGTATGAACATTCATGGATAACATGGCCTAGCGTAAGCGTGACTGCTGTTTTATAATTAGGATGTATTGACAATATTAAACTTAACTTTAAAACAGTTGAAGTGAAGATGAATTTCTTTTAGATCAACGGATTCAGATTCTTTGCTGAGACAAAGTCGGACAAACTCACTCAAGCAAAGTTAGGGAACATTTTAATGTAAATTATGCACCCAGTCGAAATACAATCCAGCACCTAGTGCAGAAATTCCTATCAACTGGATCTGTTCATAATCTACCTCGGGCAGGACGTGGAAGAACAGGAAGATCGGCTACAAACATTGATGTCATATGAAGAGTGGTGGCGAAAAGCCCAAGACGATCAGTACGTCGACTTTCAATGGAGAACAACGTACCGCGTACAACTGTTCATCGAATCCTCAGAAAAGATCTTTAGCAGTTTCCAAAATCCAGAAAATGAAGATTACGCATTGAAAACAAAACAAAAATCAAACAAACATAGCAAAATTAAACAAAAAGATTTGAAAACGATAACACGTTATATCGTGTTATCACGTCTCAAATGACGAGACTTATTTTGCGTTTATAAAAGTGGGTTTCACGGTACGGTAGATATCCGTTAATTTCATACCAAAGGGTCATGACCACATAGGCATGTTTGGTATCATAACATTGCTAAAAGAATTGTCTACATACTGTGCAATTTTTGTAACAACACTATTAACACAACGCAAGTTACGGCCAATTCACAATGTTAAGTTACTTTTGGGACACCCTGTATTAATAATCTTGAATCATATAATGAACGCACAAATTTCAACCCAGGTACGTCTCCTATAAAGAGGGTTAATGTGATCCAGGTCAAGTTTGTGAACTTCTAGAACTTTTATTTCTGATAGGATGCAAGAAATAATTTCCTGTTTCGTGAACTAAAAGCATAAAGCAAATTTTTGTTTCATCTAAGGGGTGGTGCAATAATCACGTGTCCCCCTGTTAGAGATGAATAACAGGAGGTGTAGAAACAATGTCAGGAAACGTTCAAATATGCAAACAATTTTGCTAGCTCCGCTCGCATCGCATCACATGATTAGACAATTTCAGGTTAAAAATTGAGACTCCCAAAAAATCTGATATGTGTAAACGGTAGGAGGGGTCGAAGATTTTTTAGCAAGTGGGAACGAGGGTGCAAAGGTGTTTGGTATGTCAAAAGCTGAGAGATTTTTGGGAGACTAGGTTTTTTGGAGGGACACATACTTATTGTACAGTCCCTAAATATGCAAGCTACATCATGTCGGGGCAAGAAGTTGATTATCATAGACATTAGATTTACTTGTTTGACTGGTTTTACAAACAAACAAACAACCTATGTCTAAATGCAACTTATTGTCTACCAAGCAAACACAAAACGTTTTTAAAACGTTTCATGCAGGCTATATTTGCAATAAGGTATCATAAAATGTTTTGAATGTTATGAAAACGTTTTATACACTTTATATACCCTTTATATAACCAACATTTATACGTTTTCTGACAACCTTTTCTAACCTTTTTGCGAATGATGTCGAAAACGTTTTGTGTTTGCTGGGTATATGAGGTGGATCTATAATGAACATATTTTGACGTATAAAGAATGCAATAAATCCTTAAAATATAAAATGATGTTGTATAATATTATACATTATTATTTATATCAGGCTTTTGAGCGATACAATAAAACTGTATATTGTACAATATTTTCAAAATACCCGGATGCAATACAATATTTCTTGAATATTGTACGCGTATTGCGTACGCGTCGCGCGTTACCATGGTGACGGCACCAACACGCGTCATGATACAACAGCACAAGAATACACTACAGACATCGTAACGGCTCACAGGAGATTTCGTACTGTATAAACAAGTAAAATCACAAACTTAATTCGCGGCAATTTTGGATGATGATAACCTTAGGAAATATAATCCACATCTACAAATAAACCTATATATAATTATTCCGAAATTGTCTTTGGAGAGTAAAGAGCAGAAAACAAGAAGGTCAAAAGGTAAGCTTACATTACAATACACATTGGTTAAACCCGGTGACTAGGTAAGCTTAAATTTTCATTTTACCCATACCATAGCAAAAGCCTGATATAAATAATAATAATAATATTGAATGGCTTATTTTCGTGTGATACGAGAATATATTGCACTCGATAGAAAAATATTGCACTCGTCTTCGACTCGTGCAATATTTTTCTATCTCGTGCAATATATTCTTATCACACTCAAATCCATTCAATATTATATAATTATTATAATAGTAATAATATTATTTTCCAATGAGTATACGACGACGATGCATATATTGGCGTACATCCGTATATTGCTTTTTCCAATGAGTATACGGCGACGATGCGTGATATATTATTGGCGTATATCCGAACTCGTCAACATGGGCAGACAGACACATAGCCTTAAAATGTGAAATATGCTCATTTTAGTAGTCAATGGATTTCAGCGTTGTAGTAAAATATAATCATCACAGCATTCCAAAAAGTATACGCAGGTGACGTATATTTTGACGGATGAATAGATATTTTAACACATGCAGCGAGTCAGATTCCTTATTCTGCCGAATGAGCAGTTTTAAAATTACACACTATCTCAAGTTAAAAAGTATAATAATCTCAATGAGTATACGACGCCGATGCATAATTTGGCGTATGAAGAAATTAGTTCAACTTTCATGTTACAAGCATTATCACGAATTCCAAGGTTTGGTTTTAGAGTTTAGAGTTAGGGTAAAGGTAAGATTTAGTGTTAGGGATATAAACCTTCGTGCTGCTTACATGAAGGTAACACCAAGAAATTGCTCAACACAGGCAGTACTTAACTGGTAAAATAGGTCCATTTCAGTAGTAGTGAATTTTAGCGAGGGTGGGTTGAATTTTAGTGGGAATGGTTAGTTGGCGAGTTATGTGGCGGTAAGTTAAGGGCGAATTACTGTTAGACCATTGGGCGAGTTACTGTTAGACCATTGGGCGAGTTACTGTGAGACCATTGGGCGAGTTACTGTACTGTTAGACCAATGGGCGAGTTACTGTTAGACCATTGGGCGAGTTACTGTTAGACCAATGAGCGAGTTACTGTACTGTTAGACCAATGGGCGAGTTACTGTTAGACCAATGGGCGAGTTACTGTTAGACCATTGGGCGAGTTACTGTTAGACCATTGGGCGAGTTATGGTTAGACTATTTAGCGAATTTAATTTGTAATTTAAATTTACAAATTTAAATTTACAAATGGGAACATTTTTTTGAAGTTGAATTTTTACTTTTTGATTGTAAATTTGTAATACTCAATGAGTGTACCGCATGTGAACTTTAGACTAACCTGGAAGAGCTTTAATTACAGTAAAAGTTAAGGTTTTGTATAATAAAACCGGAGATCTCCGGTTTTATTCAGAGTTCTCTGTCAATCGAGTGGTGGCTAAACACATTGCGTGCATTAATGAATCATTGAATCAGTGACGTATAAACTGTGTGCATATCGCTATTAGTATTACGTCTGATTGTTCATTCTAGCTGTGTGAAACTACGCCAATATTCATGATAATAAGGTGATCAGCGAGCTAACACACACATTGTATAGGTGCTGGAATGAAATAGCAATTTTCCTCGTTTTGCCTCACTTGTTTGGCTTAAAATTAAAAGAGGACAATGTGATCAGTGAAAACTAACATTTTAAAAATAGGAATCTATGCTTTATGCAATCACACATTATGGCTTTATAGGAACTGACCAAGATCCAAATGTCCAACCTTTACTTTTTTCCACACTTGCAAACTCAACAACATCTTTAACCAACTCATCATGCCCTCTATGGCAACTCCTGAATTAATTGAAGACCGAATTAAAAAGACTAGTTTGCGTCGGACGTCAGGGTAATGGCGCGACTCGGTTGCTGATCTGCACAGTACAGCATTTTGGTCCAGTTTATAGGACGTCATATGAAAACTATTTTTTTTTTTTGGTCTTCAATAATAAAAACAAGCAGACAACAAGGATGGGCTGCCAATCTGAAGAAGCTACCAGTATATATGGTAGTGAAATGGCACTAAAATTTGAGTAAATATCATCTTTTACTTCCTTTTCCTTAGAATTAGATACAAAAAAAACCAATATACAGTCTTCATTGAATATTCCAAAGATCTGATGTTATTGATTCCCATGATCTGTGCCATGAAAACACAAGAAACTATTTGGGTTTAGTGAATCTCACCCCCCCCCCCCCCCACGCACACACACACCCCATACACCATACACAAAACAACTTAATTTTTGTTTTTTTGATAGAGTTCTGATGCTTAAGTTTAGTCATATAATCAGAATGACCCCAAAATGATGATGCCATTTCTTGTATTCGTTCAGTAATCATTCCCACCAAATTTCATGAACATTCGATCTATGGCGATTTGACCTTGGATGGTCCCAAAATGACCTTGACATTTTTTGTCTCGCTTCAGTGTTCGTTCCCACCAAATTTCATAAACCTGCGACAATCTATAGTGATTTGACCGCAGATGACCCTGAATGACCCCAAAATTACCTTAACCCAACTCCCACGCTCTACCCTACCCACCACACCTTAACCCACCCCAAGCTACTACAGTATAACTGCTTTCCACCCTGTTCCTACACTACACCACCACCATCTTAGCATATAATTATCCACCCAATGGTCTAACCGTAACTCGCCAATTGGCCTAACAGTAACTCGCCCAATGGTCTAACAGTAACTCGCCCATTGGTCTAACAGTAACTCACCCATTGGTCTAACAGTAACTCGCCCAATGGTCTAACAGTAACTCGCCCAATGGTCTAACAGTACATTAACTCGCCTAACGGTCTAACAGTAACTCGCACAATGGTCTAACAGTAACTCGCCCAATGGTCTAACAGTAACTCGCCCATAACTTACCGTCACTTAACTCGCCATTTATCCATCCCCAATTGTAGTGATTTTTAAAAGAAGGATATGATATTAATAATCTTGAATCATATAATGAACGCACAAATTTCAACCCAGGTACGTCTCCTATAAAGAGGGTTAATATGATCCAGGTCAAGTTTGTGAACTTCTAGAACTTTTATTTCTGATAGGATGCAAGAAATAATTTCCTGTTTCGTGAACTAAAAGCATAAAGCAAATTTTTGTTTCATCTAAGGGGTGGTGCAATAATCACGTGTTCCCCTGTTAGAGATGAATAATATGAGGTGTAGAAACAATGTCAGGAAACGTTCAAATATGCAAACAATTTTGCTAGCTCCGCTCGCATCGCATCACATGATTAGACAATTTCAGGTTAAAAATTGAGACTCCCAAAAAATCTGATATGTGTAAACAGTAGGAGGGGTCGAAGATTTTTTAGCAAGTGGGAACGAGGGTGCAAAGGTGTTTGGTATGTCAAAAGCTGAGAGATTTTTGGGAGACTAGGTTTTTTGGAGGGACACATACTTATTGTACAGTCCCTAAATATGCAAGCTACATCATGTCGGGGCAAGAAGTTGATTATCATAGACATTAGATTTACTTGTTTGACTGGTTTTACAAACAATCAAACAACCTATGTCTAAATGCAACTTATTGTCTACCAAGCAAACACAAAACGTTTTTAAAACGTTTCATGCAGGCTATATTTGCAGTAAGTTATCATAAAATGTTTTGAATGTTATGAAAACGTTTTATACACTTTATATACCCTTTATATAGCCAACATTTTTACGTTTTCTGACAACCTTTTCTAACCTTTTGCGAATGATGTCGAAAACGTTTTGTGTTTGCTGGGTATATGAGCTGGATCTATAATGAACATATTTTGACGTATAAAGAATGCAATAAATCCTTAAAATATAAAATGATGTTGTGTTATATTATACAATATTATAATAGTAATAATATTATTTTCCAATGAGTATACGACGACGATGCATATATTGGCGTACATCTGTATATTGCTTTTTCCAATGAGTATACGGCGACGATGCATAATATATTGGCGTATATCCGAACTCGTCAACATGGGCAGACAGACACATAGCCTTAAAATGTGAAATATGCTCATTTTAGTAGTCAATGGATTTCAGCGTTGTAGTAAAACATCATCGTCACAGCATTCCAAAAAGTATACGGAGGTGACGTATATTTTGACGGATGAATAGATATTTTAATACATGCAGCGAGTCAGATTCCTTATTCTGCCGAATATGAGCAGTTTTAAAATTACACACTATCTCAAGTTAAAAAGTATAATAATCTCAATGAGTATACGACGACGCTGATGCATAATTTGGCGTATGAAGAAATTAGTTCAACTTTCATGTAAGCATTATCACGAATTCCAAGGTTTGGTTTTAGGGTTTAGAGTTAGGGTAAACGTTTAGATTTAGTGTTAGGGATATAAACCTTCGTGCTGCTTACATGAAGGTAACACCAAGAAATTGCTCAACACAGGCAGTGCTTACCTGGTAAAATAGGTCCATTTCGGTAGTAGTTAATTTTAGCGAGGGTGGGTTGAATTTTAGTGATTTTTAAAAGAAGGATATGATATTAATAATCTTGAATCATATAATGAACGCACAAATTTCAACCCAGGTACGTCCCCAGCAAACACAAAACGTTTTCGACATCATTCGCAAAAGGTTATAAAAGGTTGTCATAAAACGTTTAAATGTCAGGTTATTCAAAGGGTATATTAAGAGTATAAAACATTTTCATAACCTTAAAAAACATTTTTTGATAATCTACTGGTCAGCAAACAAAAATGTTTTATAGAAAACGTTTAAATGCCGGGTTATATAAAGGGTATAAAAATGTTTTAATAACATTCCAAAAACGTTCTTGAAAACTTGATACAAAACATTCTAAACAGAATGTTATTTTGGGGTTGAAAAAATATTTCGCGAAAAATGTTTGCCAAAAATATTTTCAGTAACGTTTGAAAAACGTTTTCATGACCTTTATATAACCCGACATTTAAATGTTATTAAAAGGTTTTGAAAAAACCATTTTAAGAACATTTCTGTGTTTGCTGGCTTCAAATATTTTAACAAAATGTTATTTAAGTATTAACACAATATTTGGCAAAAATGTTTGCAAAAATAGTTTACAATAACATTTTATGAAAACATTTAAAAATATTGTTGTAGTGTGTTTTCATACAAAACGTTTTAAAAGGTAATCATGACCTTTATATAACCCGACATTTTAATGTTATTAAAACGTTTTTACCTAAACCAAAAGACAAAATATAACTTATTTAAAACGTTTTTGTGTTTGCTGGGTCTCTATCCTGTAAAGAGGGTTTGTGGTCCAGGTCAAGTTTGTGAACTTCTAGAACTTTTATTTCTGATAGGATGCAAGAAATAATTTCCTGTTTCGTGAACTAAAAGCATAAAGCAAATTTTTGTTTCATCTAAGGGGTGGTGCAATAATCACGTGTCCCCCTGTTAGAGATGAATGATAGGAGGTGTAGAAACAATGTTAGGAAACGTTCAAATATGCAAACAATTTTGCTTGCTCCGCTCGCATCGCATCACATGATTAGACAATTTCAGGTTAAAAATTGAGACTCCCAAAAAATCTGATATGTGTAAACGGTAGGAGGGGTCGAAGATTTTTTAGCAAGTGGGAACGAGGGTGCAAAGGTGTTTGGTATGTCAAAAGCTGAGAGATTTTTGGGAGACTAGGTTTTTTGGAGGGACACATACTTATTGTACAGTCCCTAAATATGCAAGCTACATCATGTCGGGGCAAGAAGTTGATTATCATAGACATTAGATTTACTTGTTTGACTAGTTTTACAAACAAACAAACAATCTATGTCTAAATGCAACTTATTGTGTACCAAGCAAACACAAAACGTTTTTAAAACGTTTCATGCAGGCTATATTTGCAGTAAGTTATCATAAAATGTTTTGAATGTTATGAAAACGTTTTATACACTTTATATACCCTTTATATAACCAACATTTATACGTTTTCTGACAACCTTTTCTAACCTTTTGCGAATGATGTCGAAAACGTTTTGTGTTTGCTGGGTATATGAGCTGGATCTATAATGAACATATTTTGACGTATAAAGAATGCAATAAATCCTTAAAATATAAAATGATGTTGTATAATATTATACAATATATTATAATAGTAATAATATTATTTTCCAATGAGTATACGACGACGATGCATATATTGGCGTACATCCGTATATTGCTTTTTCCAATGAGTATACGGTGACGATGCATAATATATTGGCGTATATCCGAACTCGTCAACATGGGCAGGCAGACACATAGCATTAAAATGTGAAATATGCTCATTTTAGTAGTCAATTGATTTCAGCGTTGTAGTGAAATATCATCATCACAGCATTCCAAAAGGTATACGGAGGTGACGTATATTTTGACTGATGAATAGATATTTTAATACATGCAGCGAGTCAGATTCCTTATTCTGCCGAATATGAGCAGTTTTAAAATTACACACTATCTCAAGTTAAAAAGTATAATAATCTCAATGAGTATACGACGACGCCGATGCATAATTTGGCGTATGAAGAAATTAGTTTCCTGATATGGTGTATACGGCAGGAAGGGTCGAAGACTTTTTCGCAAGTGGATAGGAAGGTGCAAAGGTGTTTGGTATGACAAAAGCTGATCAAGAGATTTTTGGGAGACTAGGTTTTTTGGTGGGACACATACTTATTGTACAATCCCTATATATGCAAGCTACACCATGTCGGGTCATGAAGTTGATTATCATAGACATTAGATTTACTTGTTTGACTGGTTTTACAAACAAACAATCTATGTCCAAATGCAACTTATTGTCTACCAAGCAAACACAAAACGTTTCATGCAGACTATATTTGCAGTAAGTTATAATAAAAAAATTTTGAATGTTATGAAAACGTTTTATACACTTTATATACCCTTTATATAACCAACATTTAAACGTTTTCTGACAACCTTTTCTAACCTTTTGCGAATGATGTCGAAAACGTTTTGTGTTTGCTGGGTATATGAGCTGGATCTATAATGAACATATTTTGACGTATAAAGAATGCAATGCATCCTTAAAATATAAAATGATGTTGTATACTATTATACAATATAATTAGGGATGACCAATGAACCATCAACTTGATTAGAACACTCCCATAGACATGCAGGGAGCTCAACTGTGCACTGCTTGCACAGACATTTCTATGCATATATTGGCGTACATCCGTATATTGCTTTGTCCAATGAGTATACGGCGACGATGCGTAATATATTGGCGTATATCCGAACTCGTCAACATAGGCAGACAGACACATAGCCTTAATGTGAAATATGCTCATTTTAGTAGTCAATGGATTTCAGCGTTGTAGTAAAATATCATCATCACAGCATTCCAAAAAGTATACGGAGGTGACGTATATTTTGACGGATGAATAGATATTTTAATACATGCAGCGAGTCAGATTCCTTATTCTGCCGAATATGAGCAGTTTTAAAATTACACACTATCTCAAGTTAAAAAGTATATAATCTCAATGAGTATACGACGACGCCGATGCATAATTTGGCGTATGAAGAAATTAGTTCAACTTTCATGTAAGCATTATCACGAATTCCAAGGTTTGGTTTAGAGTTAGGGTAAAGGTTAGATTTAGCGTTAGGGATATAAAACTTCGTGCTGCTTACATGAAGGCACACCAAGAAATAGCTCAACACAGGCAGTACTTAACTGGTACAATATGTCCATTTCAGTAGTAGTGAATTTTAGCGAGGGTGCGGTCGGGGTGCGGTAGTTGTCAGTTGGTAACAGGTGTCATGCTAGAAACATTATTAGTTCAGTCAAAATATGGCTGAATGAGGAATTGCCGTATTGAATATACACGTTGATAGCATATACCAAATAGTTTGAGAGGGCTGTAGCGTAATGGTGATATGTAAATGTTACAAAAGGGTGAAAAGATTAACATATTTGGATGTTTTATCTCCCCATACGACATGTATACGAATTCTACCTCTGCAATTAAAATTAACAATAATTAGTTCTTGAAATCACAATAGAAAGCTCATTTTTGTGTTAAGTTGTCTATGTTTGTATAATTTAAGGTCATCAGCAATATTTTGTTTTATTTCCTAATTAAGTTTTAAATTGTGCAAAAATGTTTATTTAATTTTGGTATAATAATTGAATTTCATCTTGGCTAATAATAAAATAGTTAAAGAAAATGGCTGTCGACTGCAAATTAAATGTACTTTTTTTACTGTAACAAGTCGGATGCCAAGAAGGCAGTCGATGGAATGCACCCATTCTGAGGAATGCGGCGAGATGTGCGGAGGGCGAGGTGTACTTGGGGTGTTTGTGCATCATAGAGACGTTTCAAAAATGCTTCATTGTTTCAGTCATTGAATAATGTAAGACAACAGATTATTACCATTGATAATTATGCATTTTATTACCAACAAACAACTTAACAAAAATATTATGAACATTTCGCCCAGCCAAAACAGTCGTGTTTTAATTCCAATTTGTGATATATCCTTAAAAACACGGAACATTTCTTTTGTGTACATAATACCTTTGAAAATATAATGACACAATTTATCAAGGGTTATTTAACTACATCAATACAATTATGAGAAATGCAGCAATGAACTTCCAATCTGTGATCGTCACATCCAAAAACCATTATATTTTTAATAGAAAAGTCTTAAAAAGTCACATTACCAAAACACTCTATTTAAAAAAATAAAATTCTTTTAAAGTTTTGTAATTACAAAAACAAAATATATGTATCATACATTATCTCTCAATCTATCCTTCGCACTTTGGTGAAGTGGCTCGAAGGTTAAGGGTGGTCTTAACTTTTGGGCCTCGTAACTTCTAAATTGTTGGTCTAAAATATATAAAAACCTGTCTGTTTATTCATTTTCTGTAAACCTGAGCATTTTTGCCCAAATTTGACCTCATAGATGGATTCATCAAGTCATTTCCATTCTAAATATGTACGTATACTTTACAATACTTTAGACTAACAATTTGGAAACATTTCCATAATTACAGGGTTAAGGGGTACTACACCCATTGATTTTTTTTTTTGCATTTTTTTGCATTTTGTGAAGAAATTAGAAAAAGAAATTGGACAAAGTGGTATGCAAAATGAAGGGGCAAATCTTCTCGTTCAATTGGTGGCATCAGTATCAATGACGCGTACATACTTCTAATGGTATAAGCCAAAAAGTGGTACATCACTGATGTTTTAAATTCACTTCATTTTGGAAAGCTTACTATCAACGGATTTCGTTAAAATTTTGGATATGTGTTGCTAACATATTAGGGAAATAATGTTGATATGTAAAATGGGAATAAGTGGTCCCTGATTTCTTTTATGACTTCATGAACTTGGTGCACACCGACATCGCCTGGCTAATAATTATTTGGTGCAGCAGAGACACTAAAATGAATACACGGGATCGATACACGTGAATTGCTATGCACGATTTTGATATCAGACGAAAATCTTCGGATACTGGGTAAGGGTTAGAAAATGATGAATATCTCCCGCAAATGATTTTTTCTCAAGAAACCAGATGTGGTCTCATACACTTGAAAATACGTGTTGAACAGGTATGATAGTCGTTAGCGTGCGCTTTGAAAATTGGCCGTGCGCTTTGAACTCAAAATCTGACCAAAACTCTATGTTATATTGCGTTGGTCCTGTATGGACTACAGCGCGCAGCAGGCTATAGCTGCACTCACTACTCGGTGGAGGTAGTATAACCATTGACCGCAATGTCGTATACAAGCTTACTCACACAGCGAGAAATCAATTACCCCGGTTATTGTCAGTAGCCTTAGTCAGGTCACTTCGCTAATTATGCATCTCATAAGGTCCGAATAAAATGGCCATGGGTGGCTGTGGATTCAACCTACCATGGCGATTTCACTGTGTGGTGCTCCGCCACAACTATAAAAAACGAACCGGTTAAAATGCTTCTATTTTCAATGTTGAGCTATATTTTGTATTTTGAACTTGCGACACTATTTCACTGAAACTTAATTAAGCCATAGGTAACAGGTTACCACGACCACACTACAGCAATGTTGAAAAAGATTGTATTTTTGTCACCTATACCACCATATTAGGTAGTTTTCCGTAAGCTTCATTTTTGTGATTTTGGTAACTATTTTTTATTTATTTGCCCAATCCATCTCAACTAGGCAATCTAAATTGTACTCACCATTTACATCCCAAGGTATTTTAGTATATCCACCTCACACATTTCCATTATATTTCCAGTAACAGACAAAATATCAAAATTGATGCCTCATTATGACATGTATGATATCACAGACTATCACATGTATTCAAAATTGATGCCTGAATTTGACCTGAACCAATTGACCTATAACCTGACCTTTGATGACCTTATAGCCTTTTTTAATCTCTTTTCCTAACAACACATTATAGAAGATACATACATGGGGTAGTATTAAATTGTATATGTGGAAGAGATTAGGCGTATTTAATTTATTCAGTGTTATAATCAGTGAGTACATTTCTATAGATAGTATAACAAAGGATTTAATGTATTCTATTCATGTATTCTACTTGGACATGTTCAATAGAATAAATTATGGATTGTTATGAAACACACATCTCAGTTACTAGGATACAGTAAACAAAAAATATATAGGGCTAAAATGACTTACTAAAATAGTTTAAAAACACTTTGTATGTAGATATATTTTATAAGTTCATGACATAAGGTGATGAACATATAAACGTACTTTATAAATTTGAAAGAAAAAAAAAGAAGAGGGGTACTGATGAAAATCAGGGTATTATTCCCCCTTAAGACCACCCTTAATACCTCTGCGATTATAAATTCGACAATGCCCAATTCCACAAAATGCTAATTGTTCTATGTAGTGTTGTTGTTTGCTGGTGTTTCTGAGTAATACAGGTTGGTACAGTTTTAGTAAAGAATCGTGATTGAAAGTTTAGTAGAGCTTTTGCAGTAATTACATTCTCAGAAAAAAAGGTTCTAAAATAGGCCCTCTGATCTGTCATAATATGGAACCCTCAGCGGTTCTGTAACAAACCTATTCTATAAAGGCCAAACCTGGTTCAGTAAAGGATTAAATAACACTGAAGAACCGCAAAAGTTCTTTCAGTTAAAAAAACCCTTTATTTCTTGTGGGTTCCATACAGAGGACAAACAGTTCTAGTCTTTTAGAACCTTTCTGAGAGTGTATTATCTTACAATGCTCAAAGATTTGATCTTCCACACAGGGGAGTGTGAATTTCATATGGGGTTACCTACTTGAATGGGTGACTCCATTTGAAATCTACACCCTCTGTGTGGGAGATTAAGATCATGTCTTCCATAGGGGGTGTATGGATTTCAACTAATGCCTCATTATTTAAAGTGCCAATCAGTTTACACATACTGACATAATAATATAGGCTTTATGCCTACCATCACACCGGTATAATATGTAGTCTAGTATATACCGGGGTTTAATGTGCATCCCCTCATCAGTTGGTTACAGAATACAGTTCGATATCATTTAAACGCTAACCCTTGACCTAACGCTAACCATAAAGTTCACTCTAACTTTAACCTATGCCTTAATCCTAACCCAAAGACTAATAACCTTAAACATAATCCTGCATGACTCTAATCACAATTCTGACCGTAACCTTAGCCTAATGATCAGTGATCTTAATGCTAACGCTAAGTCTAGCCCTAACCTTTTATCCCCAATCCTAACCTAAAATGCCCTAAACCCTAAATTTAACCCTTTCGGAACTAACGACCCTTCGGACTAATGGGCTATTCCAGAAAATAGATGCACACCCCCTATAGAGGAGTTTGGATATCCGGACTTTTTGTCCAGTCGTGACTGTTGGAAATCCAGACTTTTAAAGTGCACAAAGGCAAATAAATCCGGCAGAAAAATAGTTTAAAGTCAGAAATCCTTAATTTGAGAGCTCATTTTCAACATTTCCGTGATTTTTCCTTCATTTCATTGGATTTCCAAGCTTTTTCCAGTAACATTGGCAACTGGAAATCCAGTCGTTTTCAGAAAGCAGACTTGGAAATCCGGACATTTCTTTGATTGAAAATTTACTCCTCTATAGGGGGTGTGCACTTATTTTCTGGAATAGCCCAATGGGTGTTCCCAAAAATTGTGTCGAAGTAATGGGGAGTCAATTACTACAAAACAAATAAGCCACTTAAAATATGCACGTTTACTTACGAACCCTACTTATAATTTTACTTTGCGTGCCGCACGCGTATTTATTTTCTGCAACCATACTCCTATAACTCTAAACCCTAAGATTTAGTGTATTGCGGCCCGGGATTGCGGCCCTTATGGTTGCAGCGGCCCAGTATGGTTGCAGAAAGAAATTAAGCGTGTAGCAACCTTGTCTTCTACGTAAGTATTATATTGAGGTACTCCAAATGTATCACTCATAAACCTGATACGTATTATCAAACATTAATGGCAAGTTAAATGGCAAAATCATTGTACAGTGTGAGGCAAACGTTAAAAAGTCCCTCTATCATTGTCTGCTGTTAAAAACAGTATCCTTATTTTCCTTATTTGCTTACAAATAATGTTACCTTTTTAGAGATATTTCCTACTTCATGTAATTGCTTAGTTAATTGTTTACTTCTTGTATACATAGCTGATATATTCTTGAATGTTTGTTTAAAATAAAGGACATTTTAATATGGAATATTTTTTCGCAAAATTTCACGACTGGTCTGGACGGAGGTTGCATAAACCGCACGGACTAATTATTAATTGGGGGTGTGTCGCGAGATGGTGTAAAATATTTGTTTGATAGAAAATGTGCTTTCCATTAGCATACATTATGGTGCTCGTAATGTAGCGAATTTGCCTAAAATGGCGGATTTAGGAAGGCTGAATTTGAGTTTTGTGGGGGAAACAATTTTGAACTTTATGCAACATTGTTCTGTATATTATCAAATTTATAGGGATTTGAGGTGATATTTCCTAAACTTCGTCAGCAATTGGCATTTATCACAGCTGAAATACACTTGCAATGTGCCAATTTTTTAATATGGGAGGAGCTTAAAATATGGCTCTTAAAAGTGGTACGTACTCAGAAAGTGTGAATGGCCCCCTGGGGTTAAATGTTAAACACTTACGGTACAAAAACAACTGTGCGGATTCCTGGTTGTCCAATGAACTCAGGGGGCCATTCAAACTTTCTGAGTGCGTACCACATTTAAAAGCCATATTTTTAAAGCTCCTCCCGAACACTTATTGGTATTTAGGTTCAGTAAATATCACCTCAAACCTTAATAAGTTTGATAATATCAGAATAATGTTGCTCAAATTCGGAAATTTTACCCCCACAAAAATCAAATTCAGTCTCCATAAATCCCCCATTTTAGGCTAATTCACTAAAAGTACATTTTCTGTCAAACAATTATTTTGCACCATCTCCCGACACACCCCAATTAATATTTAGCCCGTGCTGTTTATGCAGACCCCTTCCAGTCCAGTCTTGATATTTTGCGATTTAATATTCCATATTAAATGTCAAGTCTGTATATTCATGATGTTATACCCAGCAAGCACAAAACGTTTAAATGTCAGGTTATATAAAGG
This sequence comes from Amphiura filiformis, assembly GCF_039555335.1. Lineage (NCBI taxonomy): Eukaryota > Metazoa > Echinodermata > Ophiuroidea > Amphilepidida > Amphiuridae > Amphiura > Amphiura filiformis. The sequence goes on along the minus strand of NC_092635.1, from coordinate 24,652,893 downwards.
GTATAAAACGTTTTAATAGCATTCAGAAAACATTGTAGAGAACTTAATGTAAAACATTCCAACTACCAAAAACATTTTTGTAGTGTTTTTTCATATAAAACGTGCTAAACATGTTTTACGACCTTTATATAACACGACATTTACATGTTTTTCATACACTCTTAGATAGCGAGAGCCAATCAGAACAGAGAAAATGCGAACTGTATATTGATTGTGTATAATGAACTGGCGTGTGCACTCCGCGTACTACACGCATTGCTTTCGGACACGTTAATTTTTCTTGCAGGTTGATTTATGTATATTTGCTCAACATTTTTAGTGACAATATGGTATATATATAAACTACGCAAAAAAGGTTTCTTTATGGTTAGGAAATTTACCCACAATTAAAATCTAGCAACTTATGTTGTACGTTTGCTTAATAATCGCATGCCGGGGATTGTCCAGCGCATTTTGACACCTCAATCACTACCCTACGACACTCCTGAGAAAAGATATGAATGTTTAAATACCAAGAGGTCGACAAATAAAAATGGCAAAGAAGCCTATTCAATGCTTTTAGAGCGGATTCACTGATCCAAGATGGTTTCATTATTCCCGCCTTTTCAATTTGAATTTAAAGCATTTTCCTTGATGCATGTTGGGTAACCCTTTGCTTGGTGAGTGGGTACTAAGACATTTACGTTTTGAGAGATGGGTTTGAAAAAGGGATTCAAAACAGGTTATGATTTATACAGCAGTTTGGAAGATACTGTATGTTCAATATGTTACCAAAACAGAAGGAATTGAGACACTTGATTGGCCCTCCAGAAGCCCTGATCTTAACCCCTTGGAGAACCTTTGGGATCAGCTCAAGAGACGAGTCAACAAGATGATAATGGCAGATACAACTCTGGTTGGATTGCGTCGCATCGTTATCAACGAGTGAAATGGGACTGGCAAGGTAATATTCGACGCCTCATTAGGAGCATGAGACGCCGCGTGGTTGCTGTAAGGGAAGCCAACGGTGGACACACAAAGTACTCACCTGAAAGACTGGTAAAGAAAAAAGATTAATCTCAAGTGAAATTGGAAGCGGGAGTATGATGCTTGAAATGTGGTCAGCAAGTAAACAAAAAAGGTTATCTGCATGTTTGTTGTTTTTGGTGTTCTTTTATGCTGAAAACTTGAATAGGTCTTTTTGCAATTTTTCGACTTCGTGTTACTTAAACATTCATGTCTTTTCTCAAGAGTGTCGTAGGGTAGTGATTGAGGTGTCAAAATGCGCAGGACATTCACCCGCATGCGATTATTTACCAAATGTAAATTAGTCGCTAGATTTTAATAGTGGATACATTTTCTTACCATAATGAAACTTTTTTTTTGCGTAGTGTACGTGTATGAAATAGATTAATAAATGCGTATCACCTGTAGCTCTAGAAATTGTACAAAATAATGCGCTTGTATGTGATGTTGATGTCTCTAATGCACTCTCCTCCGGCTCTCGTGCAATATTTTGTACAATTTCACTCCCAGCAGGTGATAAAAAGTTTTGAAAAAACAACCAAAAAACGCATTTATAGCATGTTTATAACGTTTTTAAATTATTTTTGTGTTTGCTGCGTATTCGTTATAGTTACTGAATATTTTTTTTCTTACTTTGTATCTAGATCTTGATTATCTGATTGAATATGAGAGTAAAAATAAACTTCACTAGGCTACTACTACATGCTTTTGCAAAAACATTTCGCACTGCTGCCGATCGCGTAAAACAAACTAGGTCACGCCTGCATCACGCGATGCTACGCAGATTGATCGGCGAATGCTGCGCTGATGTGATAATGACGTGATTAAATTATATAATAGCCAATCGGAAACCGATTTCATATTTACGCCGTAAACTGCACCAAATCGGGTACTGCGAAAGGTCTTTGTAAATAGGTGTATTACTACTGCTGCTATTGGGCAATTCCAGAAAATAGATGCACACACCCTATAGAGGAGTTCGGATATCCGGACTTTTTGGCCAGTCGTGACCGTTGGAAATCCAGACTTTTAAAGTGCCCGAAGGTAAACAAATCCGCCAGAAAAATAGTTTAAAATCAGAAATCCTCACTTTGAGAGCTCATTTTCAACATTTCCGTGATTTTTCCTTCATTTGATTGGATTTCCAAGCTTTTTCCAGTTACATTTGCAACTGGAAATCCAGTCGTTTTCAGAAAGCAGACTTGGAAATCCGGACATTTCTTTGTTTGAAAATTTACTCCTCTATAGGGGGTGTGCACCTATTTTCTGGAATAGCCCATTGCTGTTGCTGCTACTGCTGATATTGTTACTACTGCTGCTGTTGTTACTGTTGCTACTGCTGCTGCTATTACTGTTGCTACTGCTACTATGTGCTCAGAGTAGCTAGGGGTTATGGCGCCCAGGGCTAAAGATTACATAATGGCGTCCCCGATACATAATGGCGCCCCTCGACCAATTCTTGAAACAATTGCGCACGGAGTGCGCGATAATGTACAAATTAATTTTGGTTATAATGAAGTTGAATATCGGTCTTAAATAATTGATCTTTCAAATTACTTTGAACCTAAGGTAACGTGCCCTATTGCCCCCGGTTGCTACGCCTCTGTATATGCTGTACATATATAGGTTGGCACCCATCCGTTATTGGTGTTTTTGACAATCATGCCTTTAATTTCTAGAAGACGGGTCAAATTTAACTCCCTGCACAACAGCTTCTCAATAAAGGATTACGGGTACCTACCAACGTGACCAACGCACCATTGGATCCACCAGTGGCGTAGCCAGGATTTTGAAACCGAGGGGCACAACTTGTAAATGTACCGACGGAAATATTTTTTACTGACGGAAGTTGTGATTTGTTGACCCAAAAAAATTTTTGCATAGTTTGAAAAAGTGAAGAGCAAAAAAAAAAGGATAATAGGCGGTACTAACATAAAAACACATAATTTTTATGTGCAATTCACAACTTTTCATCATTTTCTACCCTTTTTTCCTGTCACCCTGGGTGAAAAATAGCCTGTTTCAACAACGCTTTCCGTCTACCGACGGCCTTACATGAACCGACGGCCCTCCCTGCCCCCCTCGCTACGCCACTGGGATCCACTTGAAATGATCAGCCTTTATACTTTTAATCGGTAGCGTAGCGAGTGAGGGGGTGGGCAAGGGGGCACGTGCCCTGGGCGCCACATTAGGGGCCAAAATGACAATGGTTAAAAAAATGGGGTCGACGACAAATAGAACTCAACATGAAAAAATAGCCGTTATTATAGTGTATCAGTAGTGTATCAATTGCATGCGGCATCGGTGCTGACGTATGCTGTCAACTGATCGTTATCTATTTAAATCCATTTTTTAAATTGTGTTTAAAAAATTGATTCTTGGGCACTTTGGGAACAAAAAGGTCAACAATTAATAATTTTGGGGCCATGGGCGTCAATTCCGGGGGGACATAAAAATGACCCATTTTTGTTCTTTTCAGCCACTTTTTAACAATTTTGGCCGGTTGTCTAATCCCCCCATATTTCAAGCCGGATTGGCGCTCATGTTTAAGGCGCCACCATTTTGCGTCCTTGCCCTGGGCGCCAAAATCCATAGCCACGCCACTACTTTCAATTCAAAAAGTCTGGTTATTTCACGTGGATCCAATGGTGCGCTTGTTTCAAATACACCAAAAACTGATGGTATAAACAATCATTTTAAGTACTAAGTCTGTACTTATTTCTAATAACTTTTGTGTAAATTATTAATAACACTAATGACAGTGGTTTCAGCATTACAATTGCTGAAATCATTTTCACAAAATAAGACAGATGTGAATGCGATTTGAGCAACTCATGGACGTACAATTCGTCGTTTTATGCATGTATGGTCATCCGGCCATATCATATGGTGTTAGCCAGGATGCTTAAGTTTTGCAACCAAAATGGGATCGACTTTAGATAATCCAGTTTGGTACTCTGCACATTTAATTTATCATGTCGTGGGCCCGGGTCTTGGGCTTGAGTTTAGAGGGACAAAATATGTGGAATTGCATGCCGTACTGGACACTTCTACGGCCAAAAAATAGTGTGTCTCAGAGCTGCACGCGCGCATTCGTTTTGCAGTACAAGACCAGTCCTTACATTTGCCGTTTAGTCAGGAAACGGTGGGCTTGAGTGTAGAGAGCCAGGATACCTTACTGCACTTCTAATGAAAGACCTAATCTTTGCATTACTTTTGTCGTTAGTCAAAGCGTGTATCGTCTGGAAATGGTGGGATTGAGTGTAGAAATCTCGAAGTACATGCAATACTGGACTCTGCATTTCTAATAAAAGACCAAATCTTTGCATTACTTTTGTCGTTAGTCAAGTCGTGGGTTGTCAGGAAGCGGTAGGCTGGAGTGTTGCGAGTCAGAATATCTCGAAGTAATGCAATACTGGACTCTGCATTTCTAATAAAAGACCTAATCTTTGCATTACTTTTGTCGTTAGTCAAGTCGCAGGTTGTCAGGAAGCGGTAGGCTTGAGTGTAGAGAGTCAGAATACCTCGAACTACATGCTATACTAACTCTGCACTTCTAATGAAAGACCAAACCCGGGAGACCAAATCCTTGCATTACTTTTGCCGTTAGTCAAGTCGCGTCGTGTGTCGTCTGGAAATGGTGGGATTGAGTGTAGATGGTCTGAATATCTACCTGGAACCGGGCTGGAAGTACATGCCGGTATGCCATTATCTGCCATATTGGATGTTTACATTATGTCGTTTGTTAGGTAGTGAGTCAGGATATGGTGGTCTTGAGTTTTCTAGATCTAGAGTAAGAATATCCAGAATTGCCTTTCTGAAGTTACTGGGCACTGCTAATAAAAAAGATCGGTTATCTACATGATCTACATTATGTCTTTGGTCAGGCCGTGGGTCACGGTGGTCTGTCTTGAGTTTCAAGGGTTTATTTTCGTTCTTGACACTACCAGTTTGGTGCCTCATTTGCTCCTGCGTCGTAAGGAGGAGGACGTGGATCAGGTTGCGGTGGTCTGGAGCCAAGAGTGCCATTGTAATTTGGATTGCCGGAACCACTTTTCGGTTGATAGGTGTTATCATGAATGTTCGCTTCATCATGCCTAGAGTTGTAGTCTACACCAGGTACAGTAGAGTTGGTGTTGGATTTTCTTCTGAATTATAAGAAAAAAGATAAAAGAAAATTGAAATTAACACTTAGTAACAGCAGGGATGGATGGTAGAAGTCTAGACATTCTGCAAAGAGATGATAGAGTTACGACTTCCGATTTGCGGGACATTAATATAATAACAAACCCTTGACAAATTGTGATCTCACTGAACAGAGTCATCAGGTTTATACGTATAAAACAGACTGCATACATTTCTTTTGCACAAAACCAGAATTTTACTCACGATTTGACCGTTTCGCCTGTCATGGACGATAGGCATCTCTCTGAGGCATTTTCACAAAGTCAACAGGATCTTCCGCAAACACGGCATAGCCACTGTATACGGTAATGAAGCCTAATAATACGCTCCGCATTATGTTTGTTCATACAAAGGACAACTGATTACGTCTACGAAATTGATTGAGTTGAAATCCACCCCACCCCCATGGAAGACATGACCTTTTCTTCTACACAGGGATTGTGAAAATCAAATGGGGTTACCTGAACATGCTGAATGGGGGACTCCATTTGAAATTTACATCCCTTATGTGGGAGATTAAGGTTATGTGTTCCATAGGGGTTGTATGGATTTCAACTGAAATAGCCTATCGTGCGCAAACTGTAACTACTCTTTTGTAGGTGAAACAAGATGCAATGCAAATTCAAGACTTGTCTTAACGAACACCAGAGAGAAACAGCTAGGGTGTCTCTGACCCGGTTCCGGCACTCCGGTTATCCGTGGGTACTCATGCTCGTCGAAAATTTTGCGAAATTAAAGGTTATATTCACATAAAAAAACGTGATTCGCGAAACACAAAAGAATGGGTTAATTTCCTAAACTGCAAAATATAGTTTGGCAAACGCTTAATAACATTATGATAAATGTTTTGCATCAAGTTTTAAAAAAAAGATTTCTGAACGTTATTAAAACGTTTTATACCCTTTATATAACCCGACATTTAAACGTTTCTATAAAAGTTTTGTGTGTCTTGGGGATACCGTCAAATTGTGAGTAAAATTCTAGTTTTGTGCAAAAGAGATTTATTCAGTCTGTTATACCATATCTTCAAAATTATATTATACAAATAATGTGGAACAGAATCAAGTTTGGTGTAATTTTTAATCGTATCTAATCTGTACAGCTCTGTCAGGTTATTCTCCCTTAAATTGCCCGATTGAATATTCAATCAAAAAGATTGAATTTTCAATCTCGCCGTGCCGAATTAGGGAAAAATCGTTTTCGACTGTATATTCAGTCGGGTGATTTGAATTTTTCAAACTTTTTTTTTCAATTAAAAGGAATGATTTTTACAATCTTTTAGCGATTAAAGTTAGGGCCAAATCTTTTTCGATTAAATTTTCAGTAGAAAGGATTGATTTTCATTGTTTTTTCAATCTTTTGCCATCCCAAATTAGGGACAAGTCCTTTCCAGTTGAAAAAAGGTTGAAAATGTTCACTCTAAAACAGTTTGAAATCGCATTCCAAACATATGGCATTTGGCTGTACATTAGGAGTAACACTTGATTAAAAATCTATTTAGATTGATTCCTATCAATCGTTAAAAGATTGACATATTTCAATCGGCCAATTTAAGAGAGTTGGTTTTATGGATACCGCTCACGTCACAAAATGAGCTCTTTTTAGGTATTGTTTACTGTTTAAGGGTTGACGAGGTATTGTTGGTCGAAGCAACCAAAAAAATCGATTTTCATTATCTAGATCAAAATATTATTGAAAATTAACACCTTGATGTTTTGCAAAAGTTCATTCTACAAACTGTATACTTTGCAAACTTGCTTAATTTATTGTTGTTAATTAGTTATGTACGTTTTACAAAAGTGTTGTTGTTTCAGCCCTCTTTACAACTCAAGAACCGCAGCACCTATAAAAGGATATCTGTGATATTTTAATTCTTCTACACGCTCACTATGAATTGAGCGATGCAGTTTTTGCCAAAGCTCACTACCATTCGTAAGATGCTGTGAACTACCAAATCACAACAGTTTAAAATAATTAATAACCTTAACTCCCGTCTTACCTTTTCCAACATACAACTGCTATTATAATAATAACAATGATGACGACAACCACCCCAACTACGGCAGCGATTATAAATTTCTGATCCTTTCTGTGATCTGTAATGGTCTTTTCCTCTTCTGTACCGAGAAATAGATGATAAATAAAAGTGACCATTATATATGAATCATAGCAATGATATTAAATAATACCACTATTTGTATCAGGCCCGTAGCCAGGATTTATTTGGGGGGTGCTGATTTTGAAAAAAGTGGACCTTTTTTCAAAATTTGGACCTTGTTGGACTGGTGGGGGCGGATTTGGACATTTTTGGACCAAAAAGGCATAAAAAACCTCTATTTTTTCACTCGCTACGCTCGCAAGTGGGACTTTTTGGGTCAAAAAAGTGGACTTTTTGGGTCATTGGCATTTTGGGGGGTGCGCCTCCTCTGGCTACGGGCCTGATTTGTATGTAAACAAAAAATATGTCAATCGGGGCTGGATCCTCAATACTTACGCACGCGCAAAAGGCCATTTCAGGCAAATTTGAAACATGATAAAGAAGGTCATAAGTCCGTTGTTATGCATTTCTGACCTTCTTGCACTCAGTTGACGAGTTACGGGGTGGGTTCAAATACAGTTCAACGGATAACACATACGAATTAGTTTATCGGCAAATTGCCACCCTGAAAAGTGCCACCCTGACAAAAATTATAAATAGAAAAGTTCCCCCTGGCAAAAGGAAAAAATCGGGAAGGCAAAGGGAAAAAAAGGGGAAAGGAGCCCGTTTTCTGCGAAAAAATCACCCCGATAGCCTCCCGATCTTGGGTCAAAACTATAACAGTGTAAAATATATATTTGCGCGTTATCCCAATAAACCCATTTTGGGACGCTCGAAGACTTCACATGTACAGTCTCTTTAAAAAACAACCGGTATATGTATTTATCCAGCCGATAATACCGGGGCAAAATGATGCACACGAGAATTTTGTTCGTCTTCGCCCCGAAATTTTCATTGCTCCAGATTGTTCTCTATGCTTCCCAGATCTGGACAACCTTTTAACAAAACAATAAATGTTTTGTTCAAAAATTAGCATTTAAAAAAATGTGGTTTTAATAAATGCTGGTTATGTTTTGATTTTAAATTAAGACGTGTTAATTATTGATAACAGTAATTAGACAAATGAAAACAAAAACATGATCTTCATTGCAATTTTAAGGAATTAATGTAAATCAAGGAATGTGATTCTGAAAACGCAGTGATTCTTACCTTGCCCAACTCGAGAACTCGAAACTGAAATAAGTGATAGAAAAGGTTATTGTTTTAATTGAAGTTCAAACACATCAAAAGCTATAGTTGTATAGAATATTTAGTAAAATGGCACTTGAATTTTAAAGATAAACGAGCGTTGAGCAAATACGTACACCAATACGTATACGTTGTACGTATTGGGTTGCGATCGCTTTTATTAGAAGAAAACGGGTCAACATTGACAAACCAGCCTAATAATACAACAATCCTGATGAATCTATTTGCGGATTAACAGTTTCATTAGGAAACGAATTTGGAGAAAACCTGTTAATAAAATACTATGCTGAGCATTTTTAGGTGGGGAAGGGTTTTTTTTTAGAGTTGGTGGGGAAAGTTTTTTTTTTGCTCATGTAGTGGGTGAAGTTTTTTGTTGTTTTTTTTGAAAAACTTCCTACCCCCACCCTGAGAATCTAATGGTGCGTCCTTAAGAAGGTTTGTGTTGGAAGTTATATAAATGACGAAGAGACCAAGGAGAGCAATCAAATTAGGACAACAAAATAAAAAAAATAAAAAAACCCTACACCATAGGACTGTACGGTACAGGCTACTTTTTAGTAACCCACCTTTGTAGGACTACACAACAAAATAGCCCTCCACCATAGGACTTTACGGTAAAATATTTAGAGGAGTATGCCGATTAAACAATGAATCACCACTCATGAGTCGAGGTCAAAACCATTATGTAAATAAGATAATGGCCACTAAAATGGGCTCACAGACATGAGTTCATTATTATGTAAATGAGATGCCATTGTTCAGTGTTTGCATGCGATCTCAAAAAAGGACATGTCGACATAACTTATTGACTGTGTGGTTATAGTATCATTAACAGATTTTATACGCTATAGTAGAACAGCAAGCACATACAAGCAAGTATTTTGCCAGTATTAATAAAACTATAATGAGGCTATTAATGTAGCCCAACTGTATGTAAAATCTGGCAATACCGCTAAATCTTAAAGAAATGAAAATATCTGTTGCAATTTTCGGATTTGCATAAAAGTAATTCTAGTTCATCCAATGTGTAAAACAATTATTTCTTTTAATACAAACACATTCCTTGGTAAAACAACTTTATAGCACTGTTTGTATATCAACATGAAGTAGTAATGACAAATTTAAATGTACACTATCGCCTCTGTAGTTTCCTAATTACATAGACAGCACGATTATTTTCTGCAACGCCAAAACCCATCGCAAATAGCGCATCGCCCAAAAAAGCCTACTGAACAGATAACAGCTATTCCAGATTAACGAACATGGATGCAACACATAAAATATTTTTTGGCGAAATGTTAGAAAAAATCTAAACAAAAATATGTCTACCTGCGCTGGATCCTCAACTCTTTATAAAAGAATGGTACCAAAAAATATAAAATGAATATTAGAACATAAAATTATATGACTAATGACAGCATACCTGAAGATATACTAAATGAACCTGGCTGGACTACAAATCTCCCAAGATTTCCACTCGCAATAGCATCCATGACACCGGCCTGTACATTCATCTGGACCTCTTGCTCTACCATTGATTGGTCCGTGGCATCCTCAACTGTGACATATGTGTCAAAGTCGACTATGACGCTGCCGCTTCTAAAATATTTAAAGCCAATATCAGTGAAAAGATATATATTATTTTTGAGGTATAAGGTATTTAATCTATTTTAAGGTATACTGAAGTACATTCTAGCAGTACATCTTTTCTCATCATAAATAACATACCGCTTGTCTTGAATCACTGAAATTCCAGTGTATAATAACTGGATTCCTTGACCCTATAATATACATAAGTTTTTTGTTACATTTTGTTACAAGTGTGTTATTATTTTTTGAGAAAAATGCAAAAATAGTCACAAATTTATCAAGGGGTGTAGTATCACCTTAAGTTAACATAAAATTATAAAATACACCATTATTATGTATCGTCCATTGACTGAATAGGTTGTATCCTGGGCATATAGGCCAAAGTCACAAAATGTGGTTTTATAGCGAAATATGCCGGGGAAATATGATAACGCTTATTGTCGAAGTAAATAGTAGTGAATAAATTAAATTCAATATAAAGGGTGCACAGGTTCCCCCTAAGACTTCTTAAAATAACTCGAAATTATTTTAACGGATTTGAAAAATTATAAAACATATTGGTAGCCTATTTTGTTGTACACATCTGGTCCAATTTACAATGTCAAACACATTTTAAAAACCTAGCCAAATCTTCATAAAAAGTCGGATCCGGCTCATTTTTCATGGACAATCTATTACCTAGGCCTAAAATGAATGAGGATTAAATATGAATTAGGTCCCAACAGTGAGGTTTTAAGGCTTTTCTAATGTATTACATTAAGTGCAGGGCCATTTTTCCTCTTTTCGAAACACTGATTTTTTCCTCCGAGGGTATAGGAGATTTCTATTTACTGGTGTGCACTCTACAATGTCACACATCGTTGCGTTTGCTGGTTACAATAGGTCAATACGTAAGAAAAGACGCAGTTTTAAAAGTTGCACTTTGGTCCATTCAAATCTATCAAAGAATATAATCTAAAATAAACCCGGTTTAGTATCTAAAATATTTGGGGATTCATCCCCCATCCCTCCGCGGGATCTACGCATATGGTGTCAAACAGTTATTTTGTAGCAAACTTTTTGAGTTATTTTAAAAAGTCTTTGGGGAACTTAGAACTTGTGAAACCTTTAGTAAATACCTGAAGCTAGTAACTTCAACTTTATCGAAGCCATCTCCCAAATGCATCAGTAGTAGCTCATATAGCTAAAAAGCCAACGAAACAGAAAAGTGAAGTCATCTTGTATTCATTTACCACTTGAGACATTTTTAAATACAATTTCTGTGTTTCCTATTATTCAAATTTTCTCTGATACCTTGGTGTCATGAGAGACAACACATGAAAAACATTTGACGATAGTTACCTTTTACTTAATTAGAAAATATGCCAAAAACAGTGTCATTATTATTAGAAGTAGTAGCAGTATTAGTAGTATCACCAGTGTCAATGCCAAATTGACCAGCATCAATGCCAAAGTAACCAAATTCAATGGCAAAAATACCAAAACCAATGCCAAAATGGCCAGTATCAATGCCAGAATTACCCGTATCAATGCCAAAATGGCCAGTATCAATGCCAACATTACCAGTATCAATGTCAAAATGACCAGTATCAATGCCAAAAATAATTACCAGTATCAATACCAAAACGACCAGTATCAATGCCAGAATGACCAGCATCAATGCCAAAATGACCTGTATCAATGCCAAAATGACCAGTATCAATACCAAAATGACTAGCACCAGTGCCAAAATGACCATAGGCAATGCCAAAATGACCAGAATCAATACCCAAATGACCATCATCAATGCCAAAATGACCAGCATCAATGCCAAAATGACCAATATCAATAACAAAATGAACAACATCAAACCCAAAATGATTATTATTAATGCCAAAATGACCATTACCAGAACCAATGCCAAAATGACCATAATCAATGCCAAAATGACCAGCATCAATGCCAAAATGACCAGCATCAATGCCAAAATGACCAGTATCAATAACAAAATGACCAGAATCAATGCCAAAATGACCAGTATCAATACAAAAATGACATATATCAATGCCAAAAATAATGACCAGTATCAATGCCAAATGACCAGAATCAATACCAAAATAAAAAGTATCAATTCCAAAATGACATGCTAAAATAACCATTATTAGTGCCAAAATGACCAGCATCAATGCCAAAATGACCAGTAATAATGCCAAAACATTACTCGGTGTCACTCGATAGTGGCCACAACCAACGCTCTGTTCTATTGTTTCCGATTAGAGCGCTGACATAATTGGAAAATGTTGCCAATCAATATTCATGAGAGTGCACATTCAACGTCCAGTTTTCGAAATTGGGTGACTTGTGTTTGGCAGGTGTGAAATATATCTGACTGGCGTTTTAATTACGTAACGAATAAAGGCATATACATCATTGAATGGCTGCCCAGTGCTGTTATGTGTTTAGTTATTTAATTTATACAGGCCTAATAATTATTACTAAATGTATTCATCATTCCTTTCCTTTCCCTTCTCTGTACTTATTCTTTCCTAGGCCTACACTTTATCACTCCCTCGCTCTCCTTGTCCCCTCTCACCGTCCATCTCTCATTCCCATCATTTTCCTTATATTTCTATTTATCTACTTTATTATATCTTTCCATTTCTCTCTTCCTCCAGCCCTCTCTCATTCCATTTCTCTCTTCCTCCAGCCCTCTCTCATTCTCCATATCCCCTCCTCCCCTCTTCCTCTCTCCTCCCTCCCAAGACTTCTCACAGGGGTGAATCTGCCCCTTCCCAACCCCTTCCCCTCTTTGGGTACGCCACTATTTCTATACCAACCTCCTTCTTAAAATAAAATTAAATGGACATTTCTTAAAAACAACCTTTATAGGCCTATACTTATATGTATACGTATAGCGATTACCAGGATAGTGTAATATAGATATGTGAAAATGGCAGCCTTCATACATTCTAATGTGTAATCGATCAGCAAGAGCATTCAATCAGGGATCTATACGAAGGGATAAGCATCCTAGGTTACATAACCAAACCGGAAGATGTATCCTAGGTCTAGCGGCCATTTTGTCTTCGACATGATTTTATTCACGTGTCCTTATACTTTAGTACACAAATATATAAGTTAACAGGTTTACAATATTAAAATTATATTTTGAATATACAATATATTCTGTAGTAAATCGATCAAATGACGGTGATTCTTCAGGTATTATATGCTTGATAAAATTAAACTGTCTGACCAGCTATAGTATTCTCCTCCGCCGTCAGTGTGATTCCAGACACACCACGTACCGTGTTGCGAAGGTGGAGGAGACTAAAGCTGTATTGACGAACACACATGCGTTAAAAATGATGTAGCCTAGGTCAGGGCGATGTGACTTCATAAGGGCAATGTCGGGGATTATAGGACACAATCGATGGGGAGAGATGAGGTCCGACCAGGTCCGACCGAGTCTCCTACACAGGTTACGCTCCCTGTGGAGGGGCGGAACCAAACTGGCTGATGTGGAGACTAAGCCAGTTGTGCGTCGGTCTGATACTCGTCTTTGACCATGCGCAGATCTGGCTGGTCAAGAAGATATTTAATATCCCGAATTTATAATATGCCTACCAGTTCCATCTATAACCGATTTGCTAGAGAATATTTGTTACCATGTTTAATAAATTCGTATTAATCGTATAATAAAATGTGGCCAAATGTATATTTGTGTACATAGTGTGTGGATCCACTCTTCTACGGACTTGGCTACTAAGCATGTCGGGAAGGATATGGCGGTATGCTGACCTGGGTCAATATGTTCTGGGCAGATGAGGTCCGACCAATTTCCTACGACCTTGTGTGCGATCATGTGTAACAGGCAATTCCCGATAATAATAGAGGTTCCCTGCCTAGGTCGAACAATAGCGTGACGTAGTTTCCGGCATTGTTCCTATGCACTTTCACCCTTCAATTTATTTAAATGCAGCGCCTAAAGTCATGTGGGTGGTAAAGATGATTGCATCGACAGCTAAACCCCTTTATAGACTTCTGACCCACACAAACACACATTTGGGGTACTAGGGAACAATGGTACCATTTTACACATGACTGCCCTTACACATGACTGTATTGTGGTCACTTATTATTATTCGCCTGCTGTGTAGAGCGTTAATATGATGCCGGATCAGTGACCCCTTTGTTCGAAACAATGGTACCACTTTTATGAATAGCCTGTCGCAACTTATTCTTGATCCTTCACACACATAGGGCCTGCAGGATAGTTGGTTTGCATTGTCTGATAAGCATCAGATGACTGGCATATGGTTACAAAAGAAATGGTCACTGCAATTTGATTTGATTGGCCATTCAATCCCATACACTGAACACATAGGGTATATGTATCATATAGAAGTCCACATTGTCCGGCAAGGTCCGTAGAGCTGGCAAAGTAATTGCTCGCGGGCAACTCAACCCAAACTTCCACGTGGTGTCGGATGGATAACGCTAACTTGGGCACTGGGGAACAGGCTTAGATGCGAGGAAGTCAAGCTAGCGTAGGATCATGCAAAGTAATTTGACCACGTTTTAGCCCTTCCTCGGCTGACTCAGCCTGGTGTGGCTCTGAAGAGACACCGGAACAGACAGAGGAACAGTCTAGATTTTATTGTACGAGCAGATACAGCAGGAGATATCAACGAGCTAGGCATGAAGAGGATAGAAATAAATAAGATGCAGTGAAGCAGAAAATTACGTATTGTGACTGAATGGAGTTATACAGGTGCAACTTGACAAAGGAGTGAGTACTGGCGCAAATAACCTCAGTAGTTGAAAGCGCCATACAAATCAACCAAAAACAACCAAAAACAGAAACCACATTAATAGAGTGCCCTCTCAAGGACACATACTCAAGGATAACCTCATTTGAATATTAGGGACTTCTATCAGAGAGTAGATATTCTTGAGAGGGCACTCTATTCACGTGGTTTCTTTTCCAACGCTAAAAGATCACGAATTTTGGTGGTTTGCAAATGAAAAGTGTCCGCACTATCGATTGATTACGTAACTGTTATGAATAATTTATTAGGTTTTTCAATGCAATCGCCTCGACCCATTAATACATATTATCTGTATTATCAAAGTACTTGGAATAGCAATCCGGTGAGTTCACTGAACTACGCCGTAATACTGATGGAGTTTTAATGGCGTTTAATGGCGCTAATCCTCTCCATACACAGATGAACAAATACAATAGATGAAGGTCAACACGTATGACCTCCTATGTGACATGTTATATGTGATGTACAAAAACCTGAATATCATGAGCGTGTTTATAGTGAATATACCGCATATTGAGTATACCGTATACGATAATCCTTGTATATATACCGATACCCTTGCTGTTTATAGTGAGACACAGCTACCGCACAAATTATATACCAACTAACATTATCGTACATTTGCAATGACCCCGAGGTCACACGGGGAATGTGTAAATATTGTGGCGCGAGCTATAAAGAGCCCATTTAACAATATGATCATGGCGGTGAACATGTAGCTTCTGTTTTGATAACTCTTGGGGGTGAGAATCGTTCCGAATGTGCTGCGCGCATCCTACGCATCATGAAGAAGCTCCCACTTCCGGTAATACCGCACACAATTTATACTGATGTGTTTATAGTGGGAATATCTCGCCACAATATCCTTCGGTTTAGAAGGATATCGCTATACCGTACATACATATACTGCTAGTGTTTATAGTGGGCAAGAATCCGGATAATCTCTAACCGGGTAGAAATTGTACCGCAATGTACCGCACATCTGCTCCCACTATAAACACGCTCTATCAGTATTCGTTTGTGCATATGAACTGCACATTTACGTTGCTAAATATTACTCATTATATACAAGGTGTCCCATAAAAAGGTTACATGTAGAAAATGAGCCGCATTTTGTGATGGTACAAGAAAACAATGTCATTTTTTCGGATATTATTCATTGATCCTTCTTGTAAATGTATGCTAAGTTTCAATTCCGTATCGTTAAAGCAACTTAACTTATGAGCGCAAGATGACAGGGGTGTCACGAGTGGCTAACCATCAAATTAACGCACAACGAAAGTTGAACACACGCTCACCTTTGTTTTCAGATTTTTTCTTTTGTATTACCTTTTATGCTTCTTTTATTTTTCATAGTTGAACTTATTGAACAAAAGAAACATATTGAAAAATAAAATATTGTACACTGAAAATAAATCAGTTTTAGAACTTCTTGACTCTTGGTGGTTACAAACAAAGGAAGGTGGTCATTAGAAAAGAACACGCTGTATCTCATGTCATCAGAATAGTGAAATGAATAACAATCTTTTGCATTTAGGCCATGTTTGGATTTTGTTGACTTGAGATCGCTGCTGTTTGTTTTTACATTTATGACTGAACTCTTGAAATAAAACTGAACAATTTTTATTCTTTGTTTATCAGAATAAAATACTGCATCTGCCATGCTATGGCTGGGCCTACTCAAGTTCCCCGCCAAATGCACGTTGGCTGTGACGGTGGTATAATGAACCTCGTGTTGCATTATGTCACGTAAAGAGCTTGGTCAGGAATGCGTGGAATGCGGATGAAGTACGTAGGTTGTGAACTTGAGATTCACAGGGGTACTAGAAGAGGGTACATAGATTATGTCATGAAAAGGATATTTATAATTGTTAAAATTAACTTAGATTATTTTCAAAAATCTACATGTAACCTTTTTTGGGACACCCGGTATAATGAAAAATATTGGTATTATGACAATACGGTATATACATTGTATATAAAACGACTAATAGATCCTACTATCATGGCGTCAAGTCAATGTTCATCATATCCTGTATGTTTCTTAAAATTCATTCATATTTGAGACAAATTGCTGTGCCAATTTTATAGGTGCACAGGTAGATCCGTGTTTTTTTAATTTTCATTTCCTTTTAATGAAAGAATTAAGGTTTTCCACTGCACGGGGGCCACAAGGGTGATACTTGAACAGTCTGCTGGCAATAAAATGCTGGGTCTAACTCATTTTTGTGAAAAATTGGAGTTGGGCCCTTCTTCCACTCAGGTATTCAATTCTAAAATGACATGCTAAAATAACCATTATTAATGCCAAAATGACCAACATCAATGCCAAAATGACCAGTATCAATACCAAAATGACATATATCAATGCCAAATGGCCAGTATCAATCCCAAAATGACCAGCATCATGCCAAAATGGACAGTATCAATGCCCAAACTAATGACCAACGTTAATGCCAAAATGACCAGTATCGATGCCAATACGACCAGTATCAATATCAAAATGAACAATATCAAACCCAAAATGACTATGATTAATGCCAAATTGACCAGTATCAATGCCAACATGACCAGTATCAATACCAAAATGAATAGTATCAATGCCAAAATGACCATTAATGCCAATATGACCATTATCAATGCCAAAATAACCAGTATCAATGCAACAATGGCCAGTATCAATGCCAAAATGATCAGTAATAATGCCTAAATTACAAAATAAATGCCAAAATGACCAATACTAATGCCAAAATGACCAGTATCATTGCCAAAATGACAAGTATCAATACCAAAATGAATAGCATCAATGCCAATATGACAATTAATGCAACAATGGCCAGTATCAATGCCAAAATGACCAGTGTCAATGACCAAATTACAAAATGAGTGCCAAAATGACCAATAATAATGTCAAAATTACCAGTGTCAATACCAAAATGACCAGCATCAATGCCAAAAAACCAGCATCCATGCCAAAATGACCAGCATCAATGCCAAAATGACCAGTTTCAATAACAAAATGACCAGCATCAATGCAAAATGACCACTATCAATGCCAAAAAGACCAGTATCAATACCAAAATGACCAGTATCAATGCCGAAATGACCAGTATCGATGCCAAAATTACCAGTATCAATACCAAAATGAACGGCATCAATGCCAACAGGACCATTAATGCCAACATGACCATTATCAATGCCAAAATGACCAGTATCAATGCCAACATAGCCAGTATCAATGCCAAATTGACCGGTATCAATACCAAAATTGTAAAATAAATGCCAAAATGACCAGTACTAAAGCCAAAATGACCAGTATCAATGCCAGAATTACCAGTATCAATACCAAAATGACCAGCATCAATGCCGAATGACCAGTATCAATGCCAACATGACCAGTATCAATGCCAACATGACCAGTATCAATGCCAACATGACCAGTATCAATGCCACAAATACCAATGTCAATCCCAAAATGACCATTATTAATGCCAAAATAACCAATATCAATGCCAAATTTACCATTATCAATCGTCAATTGTTCATCATTCCGGGTTCAAACATTGCTCCACTTTTAGTACCAGTATGTATCGCTGATTGAACACATCCTCCTCAACCCCCAAAATATAGTGAGTAATCGGTTCTGGTAGAAAAATAAAGACCTGACTGACACAAGTTGCAGATTTAAAAATACACTTACCAATGCTACGATATCTGAAGCAAGACTCTGATATTCTGGAGATATTTCATCTTGTAAATCCAACACAAAGTTTAGTTCCAGAGTCAGACTCGATGAAACAACTACCGTGGTGGTAAATACTGTAACTATAAAGAAAAGACTAAATTAATGAGAACAGTTTATTGATACTCCGGTTGATACTTTAGCACTTTTCATTCCAAGAGCAATTGTGCGACCGAATTTGCGGTATCTTGACATCTCTTCTTTCATGGCCTACTTAATAATATTGATAAGATTTACGATAAAATGTGTTTTTAGTGAATTTTTCCTGGTGTATGTAATATATACCTTCATGTATTCATACACATGGATTTATACGTCTGGGCCAGTACGTGACTCAGGAGCTGTGCAATAATTATGAGCTATTATAAGCCCCGGGGAAGATACAATTTCCAAACGGCGTGCCAAATATTGCTTTTCCCCCTACTCTCGGCCTGCCAAAACTGCTTGCCCCCTTTGTAAATGCCATATTTTTGGGAACCCAATAGCTCACAATTCGTAAATGGTATCGATATATGATGCGAGCGTAGCGAGCAGGATATTTTGCATATTTGATCGTTTCTATAATGTTTTTCTAAGCTTTTAAAAGCACCTTATTTAAAAGGTGCCCCGTCAATGTGTACAAACATCGCTTTCCACCCTTTCGACCTGCCAAATACATGTATTGCTTGCTCACCCACCTTCTGATTTGCCGAATACTTCTTGCCCCTCAGTTTACCCCCGGAGTTTACCCTTCCCAGGCTCATAATTATTCCACAGCCCTCAGATGTGGAGTCAGATGGCCTTGCACCTTGTTGAAGCGTCTTGTTGGTAAGATGATTTTTGAACGAGTTACTATCGTATTTTGTCAACTAAAACGTCAAAAATTAAATATTGACAATAGGCTAATTTCGAGTAGTACATAAACTTGATGAATGGTAGACCCTGGAGGACGGTATGTAACAATGTTGTTTACTCCGTAGCAAATACAGGAAGAATCACCCATTGTGCCATTGCTGTGAGATTTCTGTATCATCTACTTTCGCTGACGATTTCAACCAAATTAAGATTACATTATTTTACTTTTACCTTTATTTACTTCACAGTTGTTTCCTTCAAATGCAGGTGAACAATTGCATGTGTAGGCATTGACCATGTCCATACATTGTCCGTTATTTTTGCATGGATTACTGGAGCATTCATTGTTTTCAGTTTCAGTTTCAGTTTATTTTCACCATACAATATTATACAAACCAAATAATGAAAGAAAACATTGGTGGGGAGACCAAAAGAGCAAGGCTCGAAATGTATGGTCACCCTAGAAGTTGCAAATGATGATAATTATAGATTACTACCTTAAATAACTACTAAAAAAACAAAAAAACATGACAACTACAAACACGGAACAGGACTGGGTAAGTGCAGAACAGGACCGGACAGGACATGTGCAACTAAACACTAAAGTGAAGGCAGTGATGATGGCATATAGCAAAATTCAAATTAACTATAAGTTACAGTTATAAAATAAACAAACCAATTAAGGGATCTAGAATGAGCGTTTATGGCGTTTCGACAGTATTTTTTGGGACATGAGAGCACCTCAGTCCTATCTAATTGTATTCTGAATACGAAGCATGTCTTTCTGATATCAACTAATTTTAATTTTTTGAAATTCACGATATAATATAAATTTTATGACAAATTATTAAAATTTGATATTTTTCATATTTTTGATGTATAACAGTCCTCGAAGTAAATTTTATAAATCTAATGATATATTCTTAAAGTGTATGTAGCTGGGAGGAAAAGCCGACGATCAATTGAAAATTTTGACCTTTCATATTGAAGATATGGATTTTTTCCCCAAAAGACCTTTTTTTTTGTGTGTGTGTTTTGGGAAAAAAATCCATATCTTCAATACGAAGGGTCAAAATTTTCAATTGATCGTCGGCTTTTCATCCCACCTACATACACTTTAAGTATAAATCATCAGATTTATAAAGTTTACTTCGAGTACTGTTAAATATCAAAAATATCAATATTTAATGATTTGCCATAAAATGTGTATTCAAAAAATCAAAATTATTTGATATCAGAAGGACATTCTTCGTATTCAGAATGCAATTCGATATGTCTGATGTGCTCTAATATCCCACAATAAATACTGTCCAAACGTTCATACCCCTTCCCTTAAGTTACTGATAATATGACAACAGATACGACTTATATTTTCTTTTAAATACATACAGTGATTTGGCATTCTTTAACTCATGTAAAATTGTATTCCAAATCAGAGGACCTTGTCTTCTGATTGTATTTCTTGCTAAATCAGTGTTGAAATTATACGGACGATAAAATGAGGATATGCGGGTGGGGTAGCTGTGAAAGGACATGTTTTGAATGAAATAATCGGCAAAATTAACAGGAAGGTTATTGGAAGCATAATTGTCCATAAATGAACAAAGGGTCAATTTGTGGATGTCATAAATAGTCAGAGTATTAAAATTCTTAAATAAAGGTGGAGTATGCTCGAGCCAGTGAGAATTCGAGCAGATCCTCATAATTCTTTTTTGTTTTAGATGGATTGAGTGGAGATTGGTGTTATTTGAATCTGCCCAAATTTAATTACAATAAGATAGGTGGGGAAGCACAAGAGTATTGTATAATGAAAACAATGTTTTGGAAGGGAGAACTTCTTTAAGGCGATACAAGATACCACAATACTTAGATAAAATATTAACAACATTTGAAGTATGTTTTGACCAAGTTAAAGACTCGTCTAAGAGAACTCCAAGGAACTTTGTATGGGAAACTCTGGAGATTTTGACTCCGTCAATGAAAATATTTAAATCATTATACACACGATTGCTATACCTGTTTTTAAACATAATGTAATTTGTTTAGTCTACATTTAACGACAACTTATTTGATTTAAACCATACAGAAAGCTTATCTAATTCCTTGTTAACAATAGTTATTAAATCAGGGAGGTTAGCATGCGAAACAATAACATTTGTGTCATCTGCATAGGTTACAAAAGCAAGTTTATCAGAAGAAAAAGCAATGTCATTTAGGAAAATGATGAAAAGTAAAGGGCCTAAGACTGAACATGTTATATTACGATATGATGAGTTACATTCATCTAAACAAACATACTGAGTTCTATTGGTAAGGTAACTCTTGAACTACTCGAAGGCACTTCCTCTGATACCATAATGATGTAGTTTATCAAGAAGAATGTGATGATCAATCGCCTTCGAGAGGTCCAAAAAGATGCCCATTGTATGTAATCTTTTATCAAGGTCTGTAGCAACCTTATCATAGGCGGTAATGAGTGCCATGTAAGAGGAGAGCTTTTTTCGGAAACCAAATTGACAATTATGAAGCAAATTATGACATTCAAGAAATTTATACAATCTTTTATGAATAATACTTTCAAACATTTTGGAAAACACAGGTAAAACAGATATAGGACGATAATTGTTACATAAAGTAGCATCACCAGATTTGTAAATGGGAACGACACGTGCAATTTTAAGTTCATCTGGTACAATACCTGAGCTGATAGACAAATTAAAAACATGACATAAGGGTATTTTAATTAAATCAATAACAATCTTGACAATGTCTGGTTTAACGTCATCAAAACCACTGCTAGTACCAGCTTTAAATGAAGAACAAATATCAACGACTTCCTCAACATCAGTTGGAGATAAGAAAAGAGAGTGCATAGGTGATGGAACTGAATTGAGAAAATCATTGAATTTTGTGGGAGTTGAAGGAATATTACTAGCTAAATTAGGACCAATATTAACAAAGTAATCATTTAAACCATCAGCAATTTGCTGTGAGTCGGAAACAATAGAACCATTAATGACAAAAGAATCAAACAAAGGCTTCTTCCTTCTATTACCTAAAAGATCATTCAAGACACCCCAAGTCTTTTTAAGATCACGTTTGTGGACATCAAGTAAGTTACAGTAATACTGCTTTTTAGATGCACGAATAACAGAGGTCAGTTTGTTCTTATAATCTGACAAGGTTCGCTTGTTAGAAGCAGTTGGTGATGATCTATACTTTCGATAGAGTTTGTCCTTTCTGCGGATAGACCTAAGAATTGCCTTGGTGATCCATGGTTTATGAGGAATGCCTTTAGCCCGAGCCATACGTTTGCGCTTAACAGGAAAAGAGCGATTGTACAAATCATTGAATTTTGTAACAAAATTGGAATAGGCTTTCGTAGGTGATGAATCATTCATAATATAATCCCAATCTGTGAGCTGAAGATGATTCTTAAAGCAATTAATATTATCTTGATTAAATGTACGACAATTGATAAATTTAGGACTATGTTTATGTAAATCAACAGCACCAGTAACTTGAAATACGGGATAGTGATCGGTAATGTTATTAACAAAAATACCCGACTTAAGGGATCTAAAATGAGCGTTTATTGCGTTTCGACAGAATTTTTTGTGGGACATGAGAGCACCTCAGACCTATCGAATTGCATTCTGAATACGAAGGATGTCTTTCTGATATCAAATAATTTACATTTTTGAAAATCACAATATAATACAAATTTTATGACAAATTATAAAAATTTGATATTTTTCAAATTTTTGATATATAACAGTCCTCGAAGTAAATTATATAAATCTAATGACATATTCTTAAAGTGTATGTAGCAGGAGGAAAAAGCC
Organism: Amphiura filiformis; assembly: GCF_039555335.1. Classification (NCBI taxonomy): domain Eukaryota; kingdom Metazoa; phylum Echinodermata; class Ophiuroidea; order Amphilepidida; family Amphiuridae; genus Amphiura; species Amphiura filiformis. The sequence goes on along the minus strand of NC_092635.1, from coordinate 24,629,595 downwards.
GACGGTCAATTGAAAATTTTGACCTTTCATATTGAAGATGTGGATTTTTTTCCCAAAAAGACCTAATTTTTTTTTGTGTTTTGGGGAAAAAAATCCATATCTTCAATACGAAAGGTCAAAATTTTCAATTGATCGTCGGCTTTTCATCCCACCTACATACACTTTAAGTATAAATCATCAGATTTATAAAGTTTACTTCAAGTACTGTTAAATATCAAAAATATCAATTTTAATGATTTGCCATAAAATGTGTATTAAATTGCGAATTTCAAAAAATCAAAATTATTTGATATCAGAATGACATTCTTCGTATTCAGAATGCAATTCGATATGTCTGATGTGCTCTAATGTCCCATAATAAATACTGTCCAAACGTTCATACCCCAGCCCTTAATCTGCTTACTAAGAACATTTGTGAATATGTTGTCAAGAATACTCGCTGAGTTATTAACAATACGTGTAGGACGGTCTATAAGTGGAAACATATCATGAGAATAAAATTATTGACAAATTCATTAACCTTGATGTCGGTGTCATAATGAAGAATATCAAGATTGAAGTCACCAGAGATGTAACACAATTTATTTTCAAGTGAAATACGATCGAGACAGTTAGACAAATCAGAATTAAAAGAATCAACATTAGTACGATGGGCACGGTAAACATTACCAACAATGATGTTTTTGGATTGTGGAGAAATGATTTCAACAAAAATGGATTCAGAATGATCAATATCATCACGATCGGCTTGAATCAAATTTAAATCGGGTCTGGCTTTAAAAGATAATATATTATGAACATAAAGAGCAGCCCCGCCACTTCTCCTACCTTGACGAGGGATACTTATCAAATTATAATTGGAAATGTCAATCAGGTTTGAATGATCCTCCTTGAACCAGGTCTCGGACAGGGCAATAATCGAAAAGGTGAAATTCAAATTTGAAATGAATGCATTGATAAAATCCTGGTTCTTGTTAAAACTGCGTACATTTAAATGCAAAATAGAAAACCCAGCTTTAAACGACAAGTTAAAGTCAGATGAAGGATCAAACACATAGTTGCAAGAATTTAAAATGCCAAGGTTTTGAAGGTAATCATGCGATTTGTCATTAATACCAACTTCAAATAAGAAAGGATTGAATTTTAAATCTAACATCTTATTATAATCATAAGAATTATTGAAATAACGAATAGTAAACAGAAATTCATCATCATCAAGAATGTGATTAAATGGGAAAATATCACCAGAGCATTTGTAACAGAACCAATTGTCGTCTTCAAGATTACCATAAACACATCTTTTATGATACATAGCTTTACAGAACTAACATTGAATAGAATTGCAATTCACCTTATAAATACACTTATTACATTGATTACACTCAGCCATCACACTACCAACATATAACAAAGAAACACAAGAAACAAAGAAAAAAAATATTGGCGTCTGTTCAAGGAAGAAGAAAATACATATTTTAGTTTTGGGTAATATTGTTAAGCTGTAGTAGGAGATTCACCACAATTCAGGTTATACGTTTATCAGGACACAATGTATGTTCACAGACATTTTGAATAAGTAGCTTTAAGTGTTTGCTTTCAAAATATTGGTATTAACTTGAACGATTTGCAGTGTGGTCAATTGATCTTTCCACAAAGTGTCCTTCTCAAATGTTGACTGTTGGTAATAAGTGTCATCATACTGGGTGCATTTTGTTAATCACTCAAATTACTTTTGAACGCATTATTATCATTACCATTTTTATTAGTTCTGTAACGTTATGTTATAATATCAATTCGTATAAGTGTTAATCATACACACATATTTCAGAAATGGACTTTACTGCCATTTGTGTTATTTAACCTATTAAACTATCTGTTTCATACCTATATTACAGGTCGATCCTGTATATCCCGATTCACAATTGCCGTTGACCACCGTTGACATTGACCACCATTTCGGCAAAACATTCACCCCGCCTTTACCAGATGAGCCACGGGAGAGCGGAATTAGATTTTGTTTTTGGTCCTGCGTGGAATTGAACCCGGGACCTCTCGCACCAAAGGCAAATACCTTAACCAGTATGCCACGCTGCTCTCCCTTGTGGCGATCATTTTGATCATGGTACAGACTCCAAAGCGGGATCCAGTTGATGCACGAAACGGTGGATGCTTTGTGCTACTCCGGATGTGTTATCAGTAGATTCATTTTGTTACCTAAGAAATATCTCAAATAGTATAGTAACATACCTGGTTGACAGTATAATCCTGTGTATCCCGATTGACAAACACAACTTCCACTGACACATCGCCCTCCATTCAAACACGGATTTATGCATGCTTCAGATGACACTGCACAAGATAGAATGCACATGATGAACATTTTTTAAGTCAATTCATTCAAACTGCTTATCAACTTGTGAGTTTATGTTAAAGCCATATTATAACATTTTCAAACAAAATAGATTAGCATTTCTTTGCCATAAAATGTTAGCTTTTACTGTCAGATATATCCCTTTTATTTTTGAGCCGAACAACTACGGCAAAGCAAAAAAATTGGAATTTACTACCAGCGCACATGTCGCCAATACGTACCACTCCTTCGGTCATGTTGTGGTACGACCCTTTCTTGTGTTTATCACCGTCCCGCACGCCGTGACATACTGTGTTTATGAACATCGTGTATGCGTTCGACTAATAATTCCATCGTAATAATAAAGCGCCGGTTCCGGCGTTTTATTCAAAATCTCGGATTTTGACAAAACTACAGCACCTAGAGTCTTGATTTTTGCAGGGTATATTGGTTTAATAAAGTACAATTTAATTTTAAAAAATTCAGTGAGGGCGTCTTCCTCAGCAAATGTTATAATATGGCTTTAAGTTCAAAATAAAGAAGCTCGAGTGCTGTGATTGTTATAATAATATTTAAGCCTTTCCGATTCTCACCAATTTCGTAATCAATCCGGAACCCAGAGCTCACGGTGTTGCCATCCGACCTGAACTGTAAATAGAGATAGTTCCCTGATGAAGAATATTCATATCCCTCATATTCCTCAGCACCGCAATGTACCTCACCTTCGCTTAGTTTGGACTCCAGAATCTGAAGGAACGAATCATTTCATTGAGTTATGAATATATTTCACATGTAGGATATGAAAAAATACAAACATCGCTGACAATAAAATTAATATCATCTTCAGTCAGTTAGCCATTAATATCGTCAACTAGAAAGGTTAACCTTTCTCCTTCTTGGAGATGTTGAGTGGGTGTAACCGGCACATCGATGAGATTACTCAGAGCATGCTCAGAGATGGATGCGGGTTGAGATGTGATTGTCATGCGCACACCGTAAGCTAGTTATCGAAAGTCTATCCAATCTAATACAGCTGGACTACCGATTCTTTAGAAATGCATAGTCGCGCTAAAAGTCGATCGATACATGTCAAAATCAGCACAATTCAGATATACACCTTTTTGCTACGAAATTAATTTTCTCGGTCAAATATAAAGCAATATTTTTTTTCTTCAGTAATGTCAGTTAAAAACATTGCGCTTGGATATACATTTTTTTTAAAATCCTGGTGTTAAAATTAGGTATGAAATTGTGTCGTTTAGTGTAAGATTTATGAATTTTATAGGCCTTACATCCGTCCACGAGCTTTTTTCGGAATTCATTTTTAAGCGTTTCAAACTAATATAATTCGCTACGGAAAGATATTTCCCACCTCTGTAAAGCACATCGTGTGGGTCTATCTATTATTGTTTTGTCAGAATTTCCGTTTTAATTTCACCTTTTTTCACGTCATGCTCCTAAAATCTCAAACTCAGTACTTTATCTCGATCGAAAGCAAGCAGCTTAAATAGTCGATAATTCCATTGATCTAATCCAGGTCTCTCCTGCATTGAAAGCAGGATTACTCGACGGGCGACTTTGTAGCCCAAATCTCCCATTTGGGTGCTTTGGTAAATTAAAGTGAATTTTGGATATTTGCTTCCTTGATCATGGTGATAGCCTGCAATGGCAAATATGGTTTCCATGATTATGTCGACCATTTTGTCTGTTTGTTTGTTTACCTAGGTTAGTCCGTATTAAGAGACGCACGTTGTACTGTCCAAACCTAGAAAAATGAGTGTGTTATTATAGGGGATTTTATTTTTCTGTCCCTCATACAGGTGAATTTTGTATGAATAATCCCCCCCCATCGCGGGTTGGCATTTTCATTACACCCTTCAGGCTTGTGTTCGGGTTTGTTTTTAATTTGACATGTAGGCCTAATTGTCATAATAGGGCTATACTTTTTAAATGTATAGCTATAACGTGCTATATAAATATTATTATACCGGTATGTAATATTATGTAGGCTCTATAGGCCTATCGGGCGTGGGGTGGGTGCAGAGGTGTGTGAGGTGGGTAGTAGGGGGTGTATATAGGGAAACTTTGGGGTGGTACTCAACACATTTTAAATATGACTTTCAATGCAAGGCTCATTGTTGCCACAAATGTGGGTTTTTTTTTTTCCTTTAGGTTATTTAATAGGTTTTTTTTTATAAACTTCCATGTTTAACCTTGTATTGTTATTCCAAAAGCAGTTTCAAACAAACACAAACAAAAGGCACCATACCCAGTCACCTTCATGACAATTGAAACACTAGGTGAAGTATTAACATCCAAGTTATTCTGTTTTTAGGCAAGCACTTTTAATTAATTGCTTGAACAGGTTTAAGTTAACAATGATAATGAATGGTTCTTATAAAGCACAATATCTTCCGATGAGGAACTCAAAGCGCGTAAAGCACGAAATTGACAAACAAACACAAAAACCATCAATTTACAAAAATTGGGTTTGAGCTGGCGTTTAAATACGGTAACGAAAGTCTGGGGATGTTAATACGAAGGTTATTTGGACCCGGGTATTTGGAAGTGTGTTCCAAACAGTTTATAAAATATACAGCGTAGTAGGGCCTATTTATGTTTTGTAAATGAAAGTTTTGTTTAAAATATTGCCCAATTGAATATATGAATACAAAAGCCACCTAAGTCCATACTTTGGCCAAATTGAGTTAAGCATGGGAAATTGTTGCTATACATAGGCCTGTCATATGCATGAAAGAACAACTCAAATTCATTCTCTGTGTCTATTGGGCATGTGAAAAATAGCATGTATGAAAGAATCACCCAATTCCATGATTTGAGTCTTGTAACACATTGATTGAAATCCAGTATGTATAAAAGTCCACTTGTAACACATTCATTGCTAGAGAATGACTTTTGAACAAAAAATGGGTTTAATAAAGGAAAGTGTGTGGTTTATATTACATGGCAGAATGCTTATCAACATTATACATACCTGTGTGCTTTATTTTGTATTATCTTACTAGTGGTAATCTCAATCTAACATTGTTGTCTTTGTATATGATTCAAAAACCACCTAAGTCCAAAATTTAAAATGAACCCCACGAAGTCCCTGAAATGCTAATCGTCATACCTAATACAGGTTAATCCACTCATTTGCAAGTAAAACTTACCATATTGACCAGGTAAATCTAACTGAAGGAATTAAAATGATACACGGGTTTTTCTCTCAAAATAACTTCGCATGGACTTAGGTGGCTTTTGTATTCATGTATTCAATTGCATGTAAGATTGTTGATTTTTTTTTACCAAATGCTGGGCAAAGTTGTTTTGAGGAGAAGCAAATTTCAACACATTGGTCCGCTAGGCCTGGGAATTTCTTTCCTATATTGAAGTTCTAGCAACACTGTAGCCAGGCCGGTCTTCATATCACTGCATATGGCACCCGGGGATATCGATTTACAATGCCTTGGATTTCACGCGTTGATTTTGAAAAATTTTCAGCCGGCAGTGAAAAAAGGTGGAATCAAAACGGAAATTCTGACAAAACTATGATATATCGCTCACGGTGATGTGCGTTAGAAAGTTGGGAAAAATCCTTCGTTAGCCAACTATATTACTTTGAAAAGCTAAAAGGTTGATCCAAAAAAAGGCTCGCGGGCAGAGTTGAAGCCTATCAAAATCGAAAATCTTACACTAAATGATTGAATTTCACGCCTAGGTTTAACACTAAGATTTGAAAAAAAATACAGTATCAAGCATTACAGTTTTTCCTGACATTTACTGAAAAAATGAAAATTATTGGTTTTCATTTGGCCGAGAAAAAAAAATTTACACTGAAAAGGTGTAACTCAAAATTTTGTTCATTTGAATACAAAATTCGATCGTTTGTATTGCCTCATTAAATGACTGAGTGAGCCTTGCAGAACAATAAGAATCGGTAGTCCTGCGTTGAGACCATAATAATTTATAATAGCATCCGCTCTGCAAGCACATTTTGCAATAGACTTCTCCGTAGTCCACTTGCCAACTGTGCATACTCTGGCTGTTGCATTTAAGCTTAGAACTGTGATTCAATTAATTTGTGCACAATTGATAGATTTTCACATCTGATCTTTTCAGTCACCCTACTCCCTCTGTTTGTTAGCTTCCCAAGTGGATTTTAACTCGGGCGTTCGCGATTAATAGACTGACAGATTCTAAAATTAGAATTGTTCAGTATTGAAGTACCATTATAGTTATGCCATTATGATATGTTGCATTCAATAATATAAGCCTACGTATACTTTACTTTTACTGTCACAAATATAATTATATAAACTTTTTTATAACCATTTTATACTAGTATTTTGATGTAATAAATATCAGTATACATCAGTTCAACTGAATGCGTTCATCATGAATAATAACATATTTTCATTTATCAAAAATCGACTATGGCATAGTCTAATTTTGCAATCGCATGCCATAGCCAGATAGCTAAAATAAGTTGTTACTTCGTATTTAATACTTTAATTTAATATTCATACCTCCAGCCAATCGTAACAGATGTATCCGAGTTCAGGATCAACTTGGAATTCTTCCAAAGAAAATCTGGTGAAACGGAGCTGTATGTGTGTCCCTTCATCGCCTTGGATTATCCACGTACACTTTGCATCATTCGGGTACTGATACGGATAATTTGGGGTAAATATCTTACCAGACGTTGCGGTTAGTGTTCCACCACACGATGGAGAGGGGCCTGCGGTAAACGAATAGGCAATGCAAAAATGTCAAATATAACAAAATCACACGTTAAAACTTTCCTGTTCAAAGTTGAACAAACAGTTGAGGAACATTGGAATCAAAGCAGTCACGTTTCCAGTGGCGTACCGACCGAAATAATAGGGAAAAAAATGCGATTATATTTCTTCCTTTTGGCCCGTTTTTGTGCATTTAACATGTTTAAGTAATTAACATTGTTGCACATTTTCGTGTGATCCGCGCGTATTTGTCTCGGTTAAGTCATTGTGGGAGCCGATCAGCGCGAGAAATTTGCTATTTTGCCCACTTGGAAATTTTGGCCGTTTACACAACTGCTGATGTTTCCGTAAATTTCCAATTTAACGCAAAGATCACGAATTTTACATATTTCAGAAAATAATCGCCGAAAGGTTTTAATTGAAATATAACATTGTCAAATCCGTACTAGAAACTGTTCCTTATGCAAACTGTACTGTGTGAAGAAGAACGTACTGCAGTATTGAAGTCCATAATGACGGACTCGGACGAATTGAGAGAGTTGCTCATTTTGAAAGTACCATTCTGTACATTATTACTGGGGGGCTTCTCGTCCCCTCCTATGAGGATGAAATACTTTAATGTTTCATTTTACCCTGTTATAAAATATGTACCATGGGGAGAGCAGAAGGCTGGATTTAATCTATATGATGTTATTAAGCCTTTTTCCAAGCCAATCCCACCCCAGCAAGTCGCACCTAAAGACATTGAATCAGGGATTTCATCAACCAGAAGCAAGTACCCTTCTACCATTGCACTGCACTAGTTATGTCTTGATCCAAGTAATTTTTTGTGTTTGTGTTTTTATGAAACGGTCGAGATCGAACGAGCGTCTCTACGGTCATCCTGAATATAAAAAGACTTTCTTTTTTGTACCGGCCAGCCACAGCTGGCCGGTACTTATTAATATTGGCCCAAGTTTGTTGTTGTTTCTAACTTTCTATTAGATAGTGAATGAACAAAACAGAAAATATTGTCAAAAATTTATCAAGTTGTCAAGGCAAATAGAAATACCAAAATATGTGTGTGAAGACAACAGAAGTTTTGTGTTGATTTTGCATTACTAAGGTAAAATCAGTATATATTTTAGGAACTTTCTTTCTAAATTGAAAATTTGGCAAATTCGCTGGTCCTCTTACCATGCACGTTGACCTTATTAGAGTATAAAGCACAGGGGACAATATAATACTCAGTACAAGTTCCAATATCTGTGTGTCAGTCTGTGGTCATAGTGCTTTTCAAGCAGGGTCAAGGTTATCTAGCAGCGATCTTGCTAGAAGTTAATGAAACTGTTTTGATGTCATTACACATCTATTCCAGAAAACTTACACATGAAAATTAATTGTTAATTGGTGGGAGAGAATAATTGGCAGGACAATTGGTTCTACATTTTAATAGGAGTTTCACAGGATAATAATTAGATGTTATGATAGAAGAGGGTGTAATGTTATGCCCTTAATCAAAAGTCTGCTATCAAAACCTATTTGCACACATGATAAACAATTACCTTCTTTTGGATAAGTTGATTAACTTCATATATTTTGGTCTATAATAATGATGATATAAATCAGAAAAATGGAGCTTTAATGCAGATGTAACGAATTATGTTCCTATCCGTATCTCACTAGTCTTTAACCATGCTAACAAAATTAATACAATAGCTTTGGGTTTCAGTATGTGTAGGCCTATAATATATTTGTTGTTTATATATATTCCAAAAATAATTATTCTTGATAATAGTGTTTTTAAAATATTGTGTGTGTTTAAATTTTCAAAACTAGATTGTTATGAATTAATCTATACTAAAAGATGCGAATGTTGTTTGCTTTAACAAGTTTCATTTGTGCAATCACAATTATACTATATAGACAGTTTTGACGTAAGTCAGAGAAGAATACATAAACTATTGGGCAAAATTGCTAATGAATTAGCTTCCGAAATTCTTAAGGATGTAGAAGGGATCACATCAAATGATCACATTTGGTACTATACCAAATGATCACATTTGGTGCTAAATGTTATTAAATGTTGGGAATTTATTTCATCTTATTTCAAATTTATGTAACAACGTAAAGACTGATTTTGAGAGAATAGCAACAAATGGAATTTGGCTCAAAATACAACCATAATCTTTACACTTAAAAATTATTTTTACTGAAAATTTATATTTTAAAAACGAAATATAATGTTACTCATTGTAATTCATCCTTTTGCCGGTACATCCCTTTTTAAAGGGATTTTTATTAATCCAACTCACAAGATAGTTCATCTGAGCCATCTGGACAGTCTCTCTCAGTGTCGCATTCCAACCCATCATATATACACTGGCCGTTATTGCATAAGAAGTCATAACTTCCACTGCAGGTTGGAATATCTGAAAAGAAAAAACATTGCGTTGACAGTGCCTTAAAAACTTGAAGCAGAAAAAAATAATAATATAATATATATCATATAATATTCGTCATCGTAATCTTTAACTTGTTTGAATCAGTCAATAGGGCTAGGTACTATAACATGCAGTTTAAGTGTCTTTAAAATGACTACAAATGGGACAAAAATTTGACAAATGGGGACGAAAACCTGGCTTTGCCTCCTCACACTACGCTACGTTTCTGAGGTGTATTGAGTTTATATATCAGTTTTTGTGTATTAGTTTTTGTCATAAATTGATCACTTCTGATGCAATGTCTCAAAATTTCACCTCATGTTAGATTTTGTACCCAACACAATCTAAGGCCATCATTCTTCAACCCCTGTCCTGCAGGTATAGCATGTTTGAGAACCTACGCACTGAAAGGTCACAACCATAAATACGAGGCCAGATACTTAATCTATAATCTATGTATAGGATAATGGCCAAGGATTAGAACGTGAGTGGCTAAGAATGGCCGTGGGCCGAAGGCCCTAGGCCATTCTTAGCCACTCACGTTCTAATCCGCGGCCATTAACCGACTTAATACACACCTATGACGTCGCGCTATTGTTTTACCGCTCCATTATTTTTCACGAATGGAGTGTTATTGAAATAGGTTGCTCTTTACTAATTGATCAATTACTCATTGATGCCGGACAATGCACTATCAAATACACTAATATAATGATCGTACTAAATTTTAGGTGCGTGTGCAAAAATAGTCCGACTCAGCTTTATGTAAAATTTCTATAGAAATACCCATCATATCACGATCCAGGTGTTTAGTTCAAATCATCCGGAACCACCTTCTTGAATTATAAAGATTTAAAATGTTTGTTACACAAATTGAATAAACGTAGATTCGTAAAATCATCCAAGTGATTAGACAATCAATAGTTCTTTATGCCCACTTCTAATGCGTAAAACTATTGAAGTAGTTGCGTTTAGGTCTCTATTTTGCATAATAAAGAAAATTGGCAAAAAGGTCATGTAGGTTCATATGAAATGGTCATTACAGTTGTGTACCTCAAGAATGCTACACCTATCGCTATACCTGAGCAATGATACTCTTCTCTGTGAATCGAGTGTTCGATTTTGGAACAACCATGCAATTATGGACACTATTTTTTATCTTGGATACTTTTGTGATGGAATCATTCCGAGGATATATATCGTTGATTCGCAGCAGAAGGACCAAAATCAGGTACGAAAAGGTACGAAAATGTTAAATGTATTACAACACATTTTACCTAGGCCTATTATGTCCCTGAACTTCGTCGGCAAAAAACAAAACAAACTTCGCCGCCTTCGACGCGAAATAAAAGCCACCTCAACTTCCAGTCGGCCTTCCGAAATCAAATGGAGCGTCCCTAACATTGTAATATTTGATTACCGTAAAATGGGGGTAACTTCGGTCAGCAGGGTAACTTTGGTCGTTCAAATATATTTTTTAAATGGTCATATTTCCGTACAGCAATATTGTTTTTAGTCATATTTGGTCTCAATTTGTTAAGAAATATATTTGGAAGAAATAAAAGTCGCTCATGTCCAATTTCTTTGAAAGTTACGAAAATATTGGCATATTTGACCAAAAATTAGCATTTTTTTACATTTTTTTCAGACAAAATAAAAATCGATATTTGTGAGCAAGGATGCGTGTTTGCTTAATTTTGCAAGGGGTCAAATGTCACAAAAAAAAAAAACCTTGCCCATATACAGCGAAGATCAATTTTTATATTTTTTTCTTCATGGAATGTAATACTCTGACCAAAGTTGCCCCAAATGCGGGGTAATTTTGGTCAGGCTATTTTCAACCCCTAGTGCACCCTTTCAAAATTATTCAAAAATCTTGTTCAACTTCAAGGTGTAGAAGGGAACCCTAATGTCATAAAAAAAAGAGATAATTAGAAATATATTTGGTTTTGTTTGGAAGCAGTGGTTTAAAAACTCTGAAAAGTGCCCAAAGTTACCCCATTTTACGGTATCGGATAGGCCTACTGATCGATGTAAGTAAATATTCAAGCATGCCAAAATACCATCAGATGAAACATCAGATATACTAATGACAAATAAAAAATTATACAGAAAATAGACCTACTGTGGCTTTTATCATTATTAAACATGCCCGAAGAGAACGATTTAAAAATAAACAGATTCTAGGCCTAAATACATTGATACAGAATGTGTATTATGTATATGTAGCAATGTTGCCCAAAATATTATATGTAGGGCCTAAGCCACTGAAAACGTATAATATATAAAGAAGAAAAAAAAATGTTATAAAAAACAGTAAGCGTACTCGTACATGTAGAAAGAAAGGTCCAAATAAATCAAAGTAAGGGCCTACTAAGTAAAGCCTAAATAAGCATTTTCCAAAGTGAGGGTAAAAACACATCTTGCATAATAAGTACAACTTAGCCAACAATTTTACCTGCCCGTTTTGATCTTGCCTTGCTTTTCACAGATTGCAATGTAAGGGCTCGGATAGCGACGTTTTTACGTATTTTTTTTTGTGGCACCTGAGAGCAAATCAGACACATCCTTCTGATATCAAATAATTTAGATTTTTATTAAATTCGCGATACAATACACATTTTATGACAAATTATTAAAAATTGATTTTGTGAAATTTAACAGTCCTCAAAGTAAATTGTATAAATCTAACGATATGCAGTAAAGAGTATGAAGTTGGGTTGAACAGCTGTCAATCATATGGAAATTTTGACCTTCATTATTAAAGATATAGATTTTTTCCTCAAAACACTATTTTGGAAAAAAATGTTTAAGTTCAATATGAAAGGTCAAATTTTCAATTGAGTCGGATTTTCATCCCAGCTAAATAGGCCTATAGTTTAATTACATATCATAGATTTATAAAGTTTACTTCGAGGACTGTTAAATTTGGAAAAATATAAAATGTAAAATCAAAATTATTATAATTATTGGATATAGGGACAATCCTCGTATTCAGCATGCAATTCGATATGTCTGATGTGCTCTCAGGTCCCATAACAATACTGTGCAAATGTTGCTTTCCGCTTCCTCAATTTATTGTATTAATGAAAATCATTTTCTTCTTGTTTTTCGTATCATTGTTTTGCATGAATGAAGTGATGATAACAATACTGCACTTTTCGCAAATACTTGCTCTTCAAAAGTGCAATTGATATTAACACTACATTCGTAAATGCCAGTACTTTTTCCCTGAAAAGTATTTGCTTTTCAGAGAAAAGAGAAAGGCATTTACGAATGGCGTGTTATTGTGATCATCGCTCCATTCGTGGAAAATAATGGAGCGGTAAAACAATAGCGCGACGTCATAGGTGTGTATTAAATATATATATATACCCCGCGTGACAATATTGTTCACATTTTTATATACATCATCCCTGTATTAATTAAAGACACAATTTATGTTTAAGCTTCAATTTTGGATATCTTAATGGATTCAGTTTTTTATTAAAAATTGTTGAAAGCGACGCCGGCTACAAAACGATTCTCTTATAAACGCATCTATACACAGTTTCCACCTGACCTCGATACACCTGAGCACACAATTTCGTCCAAGAGCTTCTAAGCAAGTAGCCAATTTACACTACACGGTTGAGTGCATAGCATCATAAGAGCTATATGAGCTTGTAGCTGGTGACTAGTGGAAAATTGGCATCTGTCATTGGTTTTTGTCAAATGTGTTCCCTTCATCCAATCAGGAATATTTTGTATCGAACGAAAGCTAACACTTTTTCCTAAAAACACTTTTGTTCATTACGTCAACAATTCAATGTTTATAGCAAGGCGAATGTGGTAAATCTGTTGAAAACGACCTATTTAAGCACCAATTTTGACCAAAATGTAGGTTTTAAAAGTCAAAACCTCAAGTGATCCTTACAATATTTTTCAGATTTTATGTCATTAAATGTTATACTAGCTTTATTTCAATGTCTCTTTAAATTGCAAATCTTGTGCGTAAAGTTACTAGTTTCGCCTATTTTGTCATTCGGTTCTAAATTCAATGAACAATGACGTTGCTTAAAGAGCGCTTACAAATTCATATGTTAAATAATTGCTAGCCTTAACCGGAAATCATTACCATTGCACCTTTTGCGTAGTTATTTGGTATACTGCACCCACTATTAGGCACAACACCGGTTTCAAAACGTGCCACAAAGTTTCCTCTAAATTTACGTCTCGTTGCAGTAAATATTATGATGCAGGCTCTACAGATGCAGCAGAGCATTTACCAAACCATACCAAAATGAGATTATTGGGTATTGGAAAGTATTGGACTATAATGTAATATAAAAATTGAGTCATTTTTCAAGCCACGTGTTAGCGATATTGAATAAGTGTAATTTTCATTTACGAATCACATGCATAAATCATCGCAGTTTCATTATTCTTCAGTTTATGACATTATTTAAACAATGATGATACACGGTAACTTACCCGTAGGACAAAATTGCTCATCAGAGTTGTCGTCACAATCACTTTCTCCATCACATATCCATGACGGATCTATGCACTCTCCAAAATAATAACACAAACATGGCGCATCTGTTGGATAAGTAGACCAATGAGTTTGATTAATACTTTGTGGGCTGAAAAAAATCATCCACCTTGCTAGATGTTTCGTATAAGAAATTTTGATCACTTTCGCTCATTGATATTCATGACCTCGTGAATATGCTAATTAGTCACAACCACCTCATTAATATTCATATATGCTAATTAGCCACGAATTCATTAATATTCATGACCTCGTTACCCCTGTTGACCTTGGATCTCGTGACCTTTGACCCCTGACCCGAAAGATGTCCTGGAATGCTTACTTACTACTGTCAATGATTATATACATTGTATACCTGAGACAACAGTTGAAAGAAAAAGGTCAAAAGCAGGAAATAAAGAGAAAATTTAAGCTTGAATGGAGGCGATATGGCAATGAGAGGAGATTTACCAATTTGTCTGAAAACTGTACAACCAGTTTATAATTCCAACAAATGTCGTCTAAGGGATGTATATCAGTCTCTATAGTGAGTCAATGACATGGGACTGAGAAATGAGTCTAGCATTTACTGGTCGGGTTTCATTTTTGTAAGTCAGTTGCATTAAATTACAATGGTTTCCGTATAATTTATTATGTGTTCCATAAATATATGGGGGGCAATCACATTTCGTTTTCAATAAACAATAATTAAGAACTATACAAATAATCCATTTCAGGACTGGTAATTACGGCTCCTCAATTGAAGCTGCCTATCAAATCACATAAAGATAGTAAATACATTTAATTAATTATCTACAATGTTGTTGTGCGCGCTTCGGGCGCGCTTCTACAATTTTATTAAATGTATTATAAGCTTACCCGGGGGACAAGATTGCTCATCCGTGTTGTCTCCACAATCATCGTCTCCATCACATAGATATGTCTCCGGTACACACACTCCATTGGAACAAACGAACTCATCACATGGCGCATCTGTGGGACCAAAGGAGAATCGACACTTCCGATGTTTAAATTTTCAAACATTAACCATAATCTGCGAAATCTAGCCCGAAAAAACTATCTGAAATTACAGGTTTACATTTACAATTTGACGGGCGGACTGAGTATTAAAATTTAGTGGGGGGTGTTGGGTCGGAGAATCAGCATATTTTGTAACTTGGACTTTTTTCGAAAAATTCAAACATTTTAGCCCCAAATGAGGTGTGTTTTGCTATTTTGTGGGCCAGTGCGCGCAAAATGTTGAAATTTTACCCCATGAGCCCAAACCAAACCAAGGTGTTTTTCGTACTAGTAAACAGACAAATGTACAGGGCAATTTTATTGCTTAATTTTTTTCTTTATGATTTTAGGGGGATCCCCTTCTATATCTTCAAATTTCAAGATCGCATTTATAAGTCAGGCGGCGTACTGGTCTAGCACGCTAGTAAAATATACTGACATTAGTTTGATAGCGGCTAGCGGCAAACTTTTTTTTAAATTTTATATTAGGAAAATGGGGCTAGGCGAATTTATGTATGTCGTAGGGTGGTGAGCCAACGCACTGCAAGGTTTATTGTTCTATTGTGTTTAATTAGAGCGTTGACATATTGGAAAATGTTACCAATCAATATTCATGAAGTCGTGCGATCGACACCTACAGCTGTAAAATTAGGCGACTTTATTAGGTTAGGTGTTTTTATTCATTCATTGGGCGTATCCACCTCTATCGGTTGGCTTGCAAAATTCGGGCAAGTTTGGTCCGCAGTTATATTTAATATATGTCTACATGTGTATTTGATTTGCTTTATTCATTGATCGACTGACTGGCGGCTGACTGACTGATTGATTGATTGATTGATTGATTGATTGATTGATTGATTGATTGATTGATTGATTGATTGATATGTTGATTTATTGATTGATCGATCGAGTGATTACCGTTATTCTACCAGGTTCTATTCACTTTAGGTATTCATTTAGCATTTTATTTCTTTATTTTGTATCCATTAATTAAGCACTCTCCATTTATTTCTTTATTTATTGATAATCAATTTCTCTACCTGAGCTGCCTGTGAGCGAATTGTCAATTCAAAGCGTGTTCATTCATTTTATTCAAATTTCAAACCACTTTGGACGCCGCCTATAGAAGGTTTGTGTGCTTGCGCCCAAATTGGGATAAGTCAGCACAGTGAGAACAATGGTACAACTTTCTCAAGTGGTGCACTGACATAAAATGTTCTATTCATCACTTACTGACATCCACCTGCCAGGAAAAGCGTTTAAAAAATGCTGTCGGGTCAGTGATCAATTTAATGGCGGAACTTCTTTGTTCGAAACAATGGTACCACTTTTATGAATAGCCTGTCGGCAAATCAAATCGGTATCAAAGTAACAATGTGTTACGTAATCTATTGCTTCTCCTTCCTTAAAGCTCCTTGCTTAATACCACTCAAAAAGCCACGACCCCAATTAACTACCCATCAGCCCTTGATATCTAATGATGTGGTTTTTCAAAAGTCTGAAATACCATGCTCCCACCCCTTCAAATGGTGAAGATGGATGAAAAACACGAGCCCTCAATGTGGTCGTGAATATCAGAAATATTAGTCGTCGGACATTTTTGAGTAAGTTTACAAGGGTGTATTTTCAAAATAAAGTGTTTCTTGATACTCAGTCTTTGTAATTGCATTAACAATAACTATATAGTTTAACATACAAATAGCAAAAGATGTCTTGTATTTACTTCCATTGTTAATATAAACCAGACCAAAAATGGCATTTTGTGCCATGCGCACTGCTAAATACATGTACTGCTCGTCAGCCTTTTTGAGCATTTTTGAGGGCCAGTAATTTAAAAAAAAAAGAGAATATCATGATGCTCAAAACTGTGTAATTGCATTAACATTAACTACTTAAACATAATAAATAACAAAAAAAAATATCTTGAATTGTCATTCATTATTGTTTTAAACTCAACCAAACATGAATACACCGAAAACACTGTGTATCGGCCATTCGGGCAATTTTTCAAGGATCTATTTTCAAAAATACAGTGTCTCTTGGTGCTGCTGAATCTTTGTAATTGCATTAACAATAAGTAGTTCAACACAAATATAGCACTAGATGTCTTGTTATTACTTCCATTATTGTTTTAAGACCAACCAAATATGGTATTTGTGTCATTTGACCCCGAAATACTGCTTGTCAGTTGACCATTTCGGGCAAATTTACAAGGGTCTATTTTCAAAACACATACTAAATCGTTGTATTTGCATTTACAGTAACTAGTTGAGCATATTATTGTAAAAACAAAGAAAATAAGATCTTGTAATTTCTTTTGTATTTTATTGTTTTCAGCCGGCTATATTTAAAATTGTCTCCTTTAAAATTCAATAACTCTTCACATTACAGGCCTAGAAACAGTGTTAACATTTATATAAATTCAAGTACCTTTGGATTCAGTATGCAAAATTGTATTGATGCATGAAATAATTTGCATAATATGCAAATTAGGTGTTTCTAGGTTTTAAAGGCGTTTTTCTCAAATGGCTGTTTGACGACAAATCCCAGGGTTTTTCTCGTTAACGAAAAGTAGTAGGAAGCTGTAATCCGGACATGTTCTTCTGGTAACCATACTGCAGTGCGTAACAGAGCCCTTTTTGTAATTTATACTCCATTTTTTGTGGCGGTACGATAAGTTTTGAAATTTTGCCCGATTTTGGCCAAAATTTCAATTTTTTGATTTTCGCACCTCAAAATGACACTTGAAGTGTTAAAATCTCAAAAAGGGGCTCTGTTACGCACTGTAACATACTTTATTGTATGTATTGAAGAAAAAAATAATTCAAATAGCTTATCGTTTTCCCAAGAAACTCTGGGATTTACATGTACCCCAAATCCAAGATGGCCGCCCATTATTATGCAAATGAGATGACCTTCCCTAGCGGTGTAATGTCTTACCTTGACAATTCAATTCATCCGCTGCGTCTGCGCAGTCTGGAAATCCATCACATTGCTCAAAATCTTTAATACATCGACGGCTTAGAGGTGCAGAACATGTGAATTCATCCGAAGAACACACTGAAAAGTTATTAAAAATATAAGATATTAGTAGGGAACCCATTATTATGTATAGACGAATCCAACGAGCCAATGGAATAGGATTCTATGATGCAGCCAGGTGTGGCCACCGTTGTATCACCAACTAGCTTCAGTCGCTGGAGCTCCGCACTTCAGACGATAAAAAGGCATGTAAATCTCAAAGTTCATACACTTGATACCTTTAATATTTGGCCTTTTTTTTTATAACGAAACGGTATACGAAATATACCAGCCAAGAATACAAAAAGGTGATACGACGTATTCACTGATCAATTTGACATATATGCAGGCCCCGTCTGCATAACATGACCGTTGCACGAACTTCTGTTGCCCGTCCAAAAAGACAATTCATATCGCATTATGCCGTAAGATGACACGATCTTGCCTAAAACGCCTTTTCGGTTTTTGGACGGCATTCTCCACACACAAATGAATAGGCAATCTGCCCGTTTAAATTCGCGTCGAAAAAATCTAAATTTATTCACTTCTTCTTGTCTATACTAGGTCAAATTGTAACCCCAAAATGGATTTTATTACATGTCGGACTCTGTTTGTTCTATTTGGATACTTTGATTCGCTTCATAACACGACAAACATAACACTTTCCTGCATTTTGTAATGCCTTTTTTGTCATTTTGGAACGTCATTTTTTCCTACCAACCGCAACGTAACCGCCTTACGGGAATTCCACGATTGACCAATTCACAATGGATTTCATCCTCTAGAGGGCATAATAACTGATTTTTGACTAATGTATGCGGTTGGCGTTCCGGTACCACGTTTCACGTAAATTTCGCAATCTCTCTACTGTGCACGTCCTAAAAAAACGTCGATACAGATCAAGCCAGGTAGCAGCCACACCCAGCCATGATTTTAAATCCATATCCATGTTTATACAAAGATCTGTACATCCAAAGACTTTTACCAGGAGTAGTAAAGAAATTTACATATTTTACCTCTGGTTAGACAATTTTGTTCGTCTGAATAGTCACCACAATCATCTTCACCATCACACTCCTCGAGGAATGATACGCAGCCGCCGTTGTTACAACTCACTGATGTGTAATCGTTGCATGGTACTGTAACCAAACCAAAGAAAGAATAATTGACACTCTTTGTATACATGAAGTTGATTGTATTGGTTTTATACTTTTCACTCGAATTCAGAAATACGTGTCAAAGGGGAGAAAAAAGGTGACTGAAGGAATAGTTCAGTTGCAAAGTGTATCATGGTTTCCAAAGGTCGTGCATATTTTGTGAGTAAGGCTTGGAACCAAGTTATTACTCTGAAGTACCAGAAAAATGTTGGTGGCAAAAATGCACCTTGCTCCAAGGTTACGGTCCCCTCAAGCTCATAAAAGGTAACATTTCAAAATCATTTGACAACGATATGGTTTAGCGAAGGGCAAACGTTAGGGTTAGGATAAGGATTAGTTCTCGAGCAGGTCATGAAGATTCGAACACCCAGCTTCATGGCTGTAGACGTGTCACAAACATGACACGTATCATGGCAATTTTGTCATATGCTGCAGTGAGATTTACAATTATGACAACTTATTATTATGCTTCCACAATTTTTAGAAATGCAACATGGTTTTAAACTATATGTTAATAATAGCGAAGAAATTACTGATTATACGTTCCGGCTACGGTGACAACTCAACGTCACGCTGGAAAAATTCCAATCACTGTGAGAGGAGGTTCGTTAAGCAGTTTTCAGACTTTTTATTGTACGTAATATATTGTATGTATAAACATATCTACGTTATTTAATCTATTGCCATTCTATTTCCAGTAATATTCAAGTTCTAACGAATGTTTGATGACATAAAATCGATAATATATTTCTGCTAGATATTATATGTAACATATTATCGATTTTTCGTCATCAAACATTCGTTAGAACTAAAACATTACTGGAAATAGAATGTCAATAGATTAAATAACGTAGATATGTTAAATATTTTACGTACAATACTCGGAGTCTGTATACGACTTTAATGCAATGAAGTAATCTGCAATCAATACTGAATTGATTTGGAATTAGACGGATCACTTATCTCATCAATATGCCAGATGTGTCATCGAAGCTGGAACAGATAATAAAACGAACTTACTTATTTCGTATTCTGCTCGGAATCCTGATTTTGTAATAGATTCATCAGATCTGAATTGCAACCATACATAATTTCCTCTAAACGTTAAGAGTTCTTGATCCAAGGTGGAGTCGCAAAATACCTCGCTATCGGTTGACTTGGACTCTAGTATCTATAAGAAAATGTAAATGGTGCTTTCTGTATACACGGTAATAAACGGTATAAAAAGGTAGACTTCAAATGATATTATCAAATTTCAGTTGAAATCTGGGCGCAGCAGATGTACTATGTGGATGACGTCACACGGCGTTGTCCTGCTATTATCTACTTGTTGCACCGTAATTTAATTACTTTTTCTTGCTTGACCTGGTTGTTTTTAGTGTTATACAATTATTGCTACCAGAGTTATCATGGTTATTGCATACCAATTTTTATGAGAAATTATAAACAAATAAAACAATCAATATTAAACAATTTTAACATTAATTAACATTATCACTTATAAATTTACAACCGTCGCCACCGTCATTATCCGTGTCGTCGTCGTTACCATAGCTTTATACGATTTATGTAATTTAGTGGAATTGACAACTTTTTACCTCTAGCCAATCATAGCACACATCTCCAAGTCGATCAAGACTAAATTCTGATTCCTCTAGAGCAAAATTGGTGAAATGAAGATTTATGTATGTTCCTGCAGCACCCTGGATGATCCATGTACATTTAGCATTATTTGGATATAAAAATGGGTAATTTGGAGTAGTTATCACACCTGAGGTTGCAGTTAGAATGCCACCACATGTTGCACTCGGACCTGATGTTTAAAAAAAAACATATTGCAAAATTAAAACATTTTAACGCAATCTCATAACTAAGCAACAAGTAACCACTGAGGGTAACTTTGATTAGCGCCAGCCAGGGATTATAGCAATCATGAATGATTATTATGATCTACAATGGTTTTTAATCTGTCAAAACCAAAAAAATAACCAGTTTCAAAAGTGTTATGATACCAAACGTGACAAATTCGTCCTTGATTACGGGACTGAATGTACATTCAAACAATATTATTAACCATGGCAACCATGGCCATGGCGATGAAGGACGAAATGAAGATCAACTTGATTTTTATCTTTAGAATGTGCCTTTCAAAGGTTGTCAAATGGCCCGTCAATTTTGGCTATGTCGGCGTTTATGTCGTCTTGGAAAGTGAGAAAAACTTGGTGCGTCGGCTAGCTTAGACATTATTCTTGTTAAAATACCTTTCATTTACTTGTTCATACGTCAAAAACCTGTTAATAGTAGAGGGCGCTATGGGTTTGGGATTTTTTTCCTACATTAGTGGAACCAATGTTTATTGGCATTATAAAATTTGATTGGTTCCATTGTTTTCTATGCCCCATGTGGTTCCAACGAGGGGTCGAATGTCACAGTGGGGGCCACAATTTAACAATAGTCTCAAAATTGTTCCTCTCATCACAGGGAATAAAAGTTAATTGTCATATTTTTCTTCAGTGGTATAGATCAAATGTCAAGTATTCCATACACAGATGTCAAAATTAAAAAATTTGTCTCAAGTTACTCTCCTTAACATAAGAAACCTCAAACATATACTTAATTTACAATTTTAGTGCATTTTTGTATTATCATGTCCCCCTTCAGAGTTCATGCAGCCAAAGTCCAATAGAAATTTGTAAAAGCATAACAGTTGACCAATGATTTCATCCGATTCTCAGGTTACACATTTCTCAAATAAATTTGGTTTGCCGAGAGGAGTAATTTGAGACAAATTTCGATTGAATCGGTGCATTTTGAAAATTTAATTTCTGTGCATGAGATATTTGACATTTGACCTCATTTACTATAACTCCAGAACTAAGCACCCTATTGTAATATAATAATTGACTTTTCTTATTCCTAGCAATGAGAGGAACAATTTCATGTATATTGCAACATGATAGAACAAATATTAAATTTTGGCCCTATTATGACCTTCGACCCCTCGTGGGAAGCATAGGGGGCATAGGAAAAAATTGAACCAAATCTAGTTTTATCAATTGAGGTGTAAGGAATTGTGTGTGCCCAAGGCCACGCTATTTTTGTATACGCGGTACAGTATAATGGCGGTTCCTTTTACCGATTGTCCTACCATGTTAATCCAGATAACAAAATGTTAATTTAAAGTCTCATTGCAACTGAATTTTTATTTTTACTTTTCGGATTTGGCTTTGAGTAATGGTGTCACATACCATGTTTACAGTAAAAATGAAAATTATATTCCAGACACCGTCAAAATTTAACATGTGATATTTAACGCTGCTTTTTCAAGCAAGCGTCCTTCAAAATCTCAAAATTTTCCAATTTTGTCATTACAGCCATTTGTGGCAGGATTTCATTCCATCTACGAGCATCTTAAAATTGACATTACATCACAATGCATTGATCGATTTCAATTTTGTTTTTTGATTTTTGATGCTTTAATAAAGCTCAATAATGTAGAAACATTAAATAACGTGTTTCTGCAGCGCTTATTTTGAGGTGATATGCCTATGTTTAGCCAAATTGTTATTATTATCTACAAGTACCTTTTCAGAAAAAGGTTTCATATTTTGAAACATATTCTTCTACACATCACAAATCCAAAATAATATCAACACCGTCCATTTGGTTTACAAGTTATCACCCCTTGAATTTGTATCTAAACGTATCCTAAACACTTATACCCCATCCTATGATCCTAAACACCATGTTAAGCTTGTGTTTACACTATACCGTAGAAACCCGTCTATAAGGAATAGAAGCGACTGTGATGATAGCATATTTCACGCTAGCGCCCTCCACAATATTATATCATTATGGAATTTGAGCAAATCATTTACCGACACAAGCAGGTATACAATGTATTATTTTATCTTTATTTCGCATCTCACGAGCATAGCTCACTTGGCAAGGCATAAGACTTTGGTTCTTTAGATCGGAAGATGGTGAGTTCGAGCCTCATCACGGTCACACAAACTTTTATAAACAAAATATTGTTCAAACTCTTCATTTATATTTTCTTGCATTTTCTAAAGACTCCTTTCGTGATCATTTTTTTTCATATTTAGTTTAATTTATTCTATTGTTTTTCTTTTATTGTTTCTTTTCTTTGTCTTTTTTCTTGTTTAATTTTATTTTTTCTTTATTTTTCTTTGATTCATATAATATTGGCAGGATAAGGAGAGGAGGGAACTAAAGACCCATTCAGTGATTTGCTCATCCGGACGATCGTAAAAATCATCAAAATTCACCTTTGTCATTGTCATAGATGTGGTAACATAGCCTGCTAGTGGTTCAGCAGAAAACCGTGTGACACATAATATACATTTGGCTACATTTTATTATACGATAAATACGAATTTATTAAACATGGTAACAAATATTCTCTAGCAGATCGGTTATACGATGGAACTGGTAGGCATAGGCCTATTATAAATTCGGGATATTAAATATCTTCCTGACGCGACAGATCTGCGCATGTGGTCAAAGACGATTCCTTACTAGCCACAGACCGTCCGCTGGAATTAGTTGAACATGAACCATTCGCTATGGCTGTTGGTCGGACCTCTCATCTCTCCACATCGATTGTGACCTATAATCCCCGACATTGCCCTTATGAACTCACATCCTCCTGTTTTATTCCAATACGCTGGCGAAGTTACGTAATAATCGGATTAACTACCATAGCAATAGGTGAAAACAATTTTTGAATATACCGCGTTATACACTGATACGTTCAGGCGGTACCTCTTCATTGAACCATATCATGCTGCACCTGTAAGATCTTTGAAAAGACCAGTATTGTATTCAATCTATGATTGCAGACATACACAGTACAGGTGATGAGTGTAACCTGCTTGTAGCGCAGCGCGATATGTTCAAAATTGTTTTCACCTATTGCTATGGTAATTAATCCGATTAATTACGCAACTTCACCAGCGTATAATGGCCGAATAAATTCTGACCATCACTTGGCTTGTTGGATTCGTCTCACACCACTCCACGCCATACATAAATTCTCCCAGTCACATTTCCCCAATATGAAATTTAAAAAAAGTTAAATTTTAATATTACTTCTATTAAAGTTTGGCAGAGGCGGGGTTCGAACTCACGGCGGACCACGACGCTTTGGAAATGCTCTATGAGCCTAGCGCCTTAGACCAGTCGGCCACTTGTCTTGATGGAATCCATTTGAAACTTATTTGAACATAAATCGCAACTTCAATATAGGCCTACCACGTGACAAGCAAAAGCAGAAAACGTACTATATTTTGGAATTTTATTTGCCTAAAAACATTAATGTGTATTAATAGCGCTCAATTGTTGTTAATCCGACAATAATAAATGATAAATGCGCGTCTATATGGACAATACATTATATCGATTTTGACATGTTCTCGCACGGTGTCAGTACATTAGCATGGTCAGTTAAATACTATAGAGGAACCTACCATTTTTCTTGTATACACGTTCGATGTTTTATCAATTACATAAAAATCCATTTTAGACCCCAAATGTTTCTTCGGGAAATAAAAGATTAGAATACCATAAAAACGAAACAGTAATCTTTTGCCGGGTCTAATGTTATTTATACATAGAATTTTTAACGTTTTTTCTATCCTTATTCTTGCTCAATTAAAAAAATATTTTGGCGTATATAAAATTGAAATAAAATTCTCTGCCTCATAAACGACCTCAAATATGCCACAATTGGGTATCACGAATAGTTATATATGATGTGCAGTTAATATTCATATTTTCTTTTATACAGAGGATGCTTCAGTTTTGACAGGAAAAATATTTTCTTGAAAACCCTCTCACTCGGTTATTTCAAAACAGTAACCACGCTTCCCTAGAATGTGCAATAATTTAGCATTAAAATTTTTCTTATTCTAACAGCAAGCGTTTCTAGAATGAATTTTGGCGAAATGTGGTGTAGATTCGTCTATACTACAATTCGCTGTCGAAGTGACGTAATAATCGCAATAACTACCATCAAGCAGATTGCACTAATCACCCGCGTATGTCACCAAACATAGATTGAATACCACTCTTTTCATAAATACTAATCTTACATGGCGAGTGATTAGCATTTCTTTGACAACTATGGTTTAATGCATAGGTGCCACGTGAACGATGAAGTGCAGGGCTATATATTCGAAATTGTATTCATCAATTGCTATGGTAGTTAATCCGATTAATTACGTCACATCGACAGCGAATAACCTATAGTATGGGTTCAAGTGGAACAAAAAATAGTGTATGTCCATTGCTAGCTATGGTAATTAATCATGTTAGTGTTTACATCACTACTTCGGTGAAGACAAGAGAAGTGTGCCTTCTCTACCAACGCCTGTGATATAACAGGTGCAAGCGAAACAAAATTGAATGACCAGAATAGTTTCCTTTGTCAGATGAATTGATTGAAGTTTTTGAAGACACTCTATTCTTGATGGGACAATAGATTCAAATATGGAATAATTATTATTCCTCATCTATTTTTTTTTTATTGAAAAAACTGCAATTGTGGCAACAGAACAATATTTATTTTGATTTCATTTCAAGTAGAAACAAAATCGTGCTTAAGCCAAAAACGCACCCTACCTACCATTCCTCAAGAATTGGGATGGCACAAAAGGTGCAACATAGGTTTTATTGCAAAGACGAGGACAGACAAGTAGTTACAACACATCTGTCTAACCGTGGGTTTCGCTATTATTTAGAATAAATGCTTTTACTAGTTTCTATAAAACCACAAAATTACTAAAAAAACTATAAAAAAACTAAAAAAAAAACACCTAAAATTAAAAGTACAAAGGTAGATTTGAAGAAAGATAAAAAGAACATGTCAAAAAGTTAAAATTAAACGAGAATGAAAAAACGGAACCGGTGCCCGGACCATGCTCTCTTCAGCATGTCTTCAGTTCCAAAGTCTGACGCTCTATCAATTGAGCTATACGATCCTGATATACGAAACAGTCGTTATTATGTCAATACAATTGATTGGTGTTACAACATACTTAGATGGAATGCATAGCCACCCAGTGCCAGTATATATTTGCTCAAACTCCAAATACAACAAGCAACCAATTTTATTGAGGGCGTTTCTTAGGTATATCCTTGTAGACGGGGTTTTACGGTAAATGTTTAGATATCAAACATCAACCTGTATATAATCTTAACACAACCTGCTTCTTTTGATGAGGTTTAATTGATGAGGTAATAATTTGATGAGGTTTGTCGAGTTTTATAATAATTTATATATTATACTTACACGATATCTCGTCCGAATTGTCTGTACAGTCACCACTTTCCCGGTCACACCTAAATCCGTCGTAAATGCACTGACCATTGGAGCACAAGAAGTCGAAGAAGCCATCACAGTCCTCTTCAATGAAGTATAGAAATAAAACCAGAATCAGGGAAGATTATTATAAGTGCATGTAAAATGTTGACAACAATTTTATTCTTACCTTGAGCGCAAGAAAATATGATTTAAGATTTTATTTAGGAGTATTTCGTCATCCTAGCATCCTCTTTTTATGACATTTTTCAGTAGATATCCACGAAAAAAGCTTATTCCCAAAATTTCAGTTGATTCCGATTTTGCGTTTGCGAGTTATGCATGATTATGTGTATTACACTGTTCCATAGACAATGTGTTGTAATTTCGTTCTGGTATACCAGAACGAAATTCAAATTTCACGATATCTTTGCTAAATGAATTAATCTGCAAAAAAAATGTTTTGTACACAAACATTATGCAGCCAGAGGTTTCCAGTGATATAAAAATCCCAACTTTCTTTGAGAAAAGTGGGGGATGAGGCTGTGGATCACGAAATGCCCTTTTAATATACCATAATTTAAAGTGAGTACTTTGTACTTGCACTCAAACAATCGCTAATAATGGTTTCTTTCCTAGTAGGCTATATAAGCCCTATTTGGTTACGCAATTACACAAATCATAGACCCTAGAAATCACTGTAATTTCTAGGGTCTATGCTCAAATCTATACCACTAATTAGAATTAGCCTATACTTGTTTGAGTTTGGTCAGCACTAAATGTTTCCAGTTTAAGAAATTTGCTGAGCTTACTTGTTTTAAATTCAAGAACTAGTAACTTGTTGCCTCAATTGTTAATTCAGTAATGTCTTTTAGTATAACAAAGATCAGGCAACTCAAGCTTGACCACAGCAATTCAGCATATAAACTGGGATTTTTATTATCAGTCCAAATGTCATCTACGAAACACTTTTGAAAAACATTCATCAGAAGTTCGTTAGTTTAATTCCACATGAAAGAAATGTAGCTGAATACTTTAACATTTTATAATTATAATGCATACAAATTACATATTTACCTGTTTGACCTTGAACAATCTGGTATTGAATAGTAGACACCAGGAAGACAAATATTATTGGCAGTTGCAACATCGTGCTGTGGATTTGATAAAATTCCTAATTCAATTGTGTACACTATTGTTTCATCGTCACTTGCGCCCACACATTCTGCATGCCCTTAGTTTAGTCTGGGCGTTCCCAAAAGAAAGAATATGCTAAGGTAAAGAATGGTATAAACCTTTAAAATTATAAACCTTTAAAATACTTTGAAAGATCCTGAAGAAAACATAGATTTCTCTGCCTTCACCCATGCAGAAGAACTAACCATTAATATGGAGCCACCAGTTAGAAGGCCAGAAATCCGACAATCCCATCCATAGAAAACCGTGTTAAAGGTGGGTAACGTGATTGACAGCCTCATCCCCCACTTAACCCCATCAAAATGCAGATTTAGGTATCAGGTGAAAGCTCATATTTTTCTCATTAGCATATTAAAATAAGGCGTTCCAAATCGATATATTTCCGGAGAAATCATCAAAAAACTGTTGAATTAGTCTCGACTGTGGTATACCACGTTTGAGACTAATTCAACATTTTTTTGATGATATCTTCGGAAATACATCGATTTGGAACTCTTAATTTCAATATGTTAATGAGAAAAATAGGATCTCTCATTTGATATCAATTTATTACATGATCATGATGATTATCATTAATAAATCACCGTAGACTACCAAGATCACGCTGCATAAATGTCAGTAATTCCATAAGGAATTAGTCACATTTACAAGGAACATTTACGTATTCGTTTTCCATGAATGTTTGTAAGGGACGCCATTTTATATTAGACATAAGTTGTAAAGAATAAAAAAAAAAAAAAATATCAGGTCACCTTTTAAGCAAGTTAACCACAATCCAAAGTAAGTAGTCCACTTGGGAAGCTAACAAACAGAGGGAGTACGGTGACTGAAAAGATCACATGTGAAAATCTATCAATTGCACACAAATTAATACAAATCAGAGTGTTATGCTTAAATGTAACAGCCAGAGTATGCAAAATGGGCAAGTGGACTACGGAGAAGTCTAAAATAACGTAAGAACCCAACAAAGTCATCAGAATTCAGAATGTGGGAAATTAAAAAATGACCGATTTTGAGAGAATCCCAGCAAATGGATTTTGATTCAAAATGTTCGAACAATTATAATCTTTACAATTAAAAAATATTTTAACCATAATTATATTTACTAGCAGTCACCCGTCTTTCGCGGTCACCGTCTTTTGCGATCACTGTCTTTTGCGGTATTGATATTTTATATAATTTTTTAATGTTCTATTTAATGTGATTAGTGTCTAGTGAGGTGAGAGGATATTGTCATTTAGAATTACAATTGAGAAAGTCAGGTGCAATTTCAATGTTTGAGTTGATATTTTTACCCGTGGGGTGCACCCCATTTTGAAAGTTGAGGTGCAATTTCACCTGATGCAGCACAATTTGAAGTGCAGTCTCAGAACAATCAAAATAAATTTACAATTTTGTAGGACACTTACATTCAACATGGGCCTAAATATTATGCACAGATTACCTGTCAGCTACTCCTGTCTGAGTGACCCAATATCAGACAAACCCTCTAGTTCTGAGCAGGGTTTATAATTAATTATTGCACAGTCCCTTAGTTGAATAATGTAGGCCTTCAAGACATGCAAATGCTTAGCCTTACCAGACTTGCACCTGCATTGCTGTAAAGTCGCCAATTTTTTTTTTTTTAACCATCTGTTCCTATGGGTCAGGAAATTGTTGAAAGTCTCAGGGAAAATCTTCAAAAGTCACCCATTTGGGCTACCAAACCACAGGTTTGGCAACCCTGATTAATTTGTCCTTCAGCAAAAAAGCATCAAACACTTGAACTAATTCAATAAACAAACACTCTACTGTTGACAATAGGTTCTCCATAAAAAAAACCAGTTACACTGAATACGTGCTAATGTTGACAAATTAGTTGAATAAACAATACATGTTAATGAGTTTCTATTATGTGATGTAATAGTTGATGCAGTGTCTGCCGCTGACCGGAGCATGAGACAAAAAAGAGTATGCGAGTGAAAAATATGGCATTGTTATTTTAGGCTGAAAAGCCTTTTCAGTGCTTTTGAAACTAATTTAACTTAATTAGACCCCCTTAACGTAAACAAAATTCGACGTTTTATTGAAGTGCGCACGACCTTGTTCTTCGCATCGCAGAAGTCCGTTTTCGAAATAATGTAAACCGTAAAAGTTTTTAACCTCACCAATTCGCCAGTTTCAGTAATTTATTATAGATATTAAAAGAAATCCGATGTTTCTCATTGTAATTCATCCTTTGCCGGTACATCCCTTTTTAAGGGGATTTTTATTGTTACTACCTTTTATCATCTTCACTGAGAAATACAGCCATTTATGAGATTTGTGGCCAACAAAAAGTTGCATTTTCTACACAAAGGTTTCACACATGTCAAACATGTTTTATGGCGCAGTGAGAAATCATATAGCCATTTATAAATTTTCATGCATAAACAAATGTTGCACTTTTCTAAAATTGCTTTTTGTAAACACATTTTTCATTCTAGCGTAATTTATCAGAAGGAACAACACTAAATCTTGTGTTCACTATTTATTTAACCAATGGACCAAAAGTTCCTCTTTTTGGGTTAAAGCTCTTATGCTGGAACCCAATACCTATATTTCATTGGTCATTCCCCGGGGTCATTCCTTTGATGGTTCAAATCTTTACACACCTTAACGGGACTTTGCAACAAATCCTGCAGCATATATTTTGTCCTGATTTGTTTTCTTCATTATGTATATACATGATGAATGGGCACTTTATATGTGCCGGCGTTTGGGCTTCATTCACTCATCCTGATTTACTTGCTTTTGTAATTTTAATATTAGAAGTGTAAACATTTGTTCTGTTATTTGTTGTTATTTCTGTATTTTGCAAGTAATTTAAACAAATATTATTAGAGAGACAAATTTTAGAACTAAAAATAAACTAGACTAAGCTGTGGTCTAACCCACGCTCATAGACATTGGCTAATGTCAATGCATGGGTGCACGTGGCACCACTTTGCTATGTTACTTGTGGCAGAAGGGCATTTTGAAGGTTTTTCGTCTCAGACCGGAAGTGACCCCGTAATGACATTTGACCCCAAATAAAAAAATACCATATATGAATTGGATAACCACAATTCATGTGTGAACATACCGTTACTGTCCTATGTTTCTCTTATCAAATAAATTTTTTGAAGGTTTTTCGTTTTATACCGGAAGTGACCCCTTAATGACCTTTGACCTCAAACAAAAAAATACCACATATACATAAGGTAAACATAATTCATGTGTGCACATACCGTCACTCTTCTATGTTTTTCTTAGCTTACAAAATTTTTTGAAGGAATTTGGTTTTATACCTGAAGTGACCCCTTAATGACCTTTGACCTCAAATATGTGTATGATTCATAGACACTGGGTAATAGCAATGCATGTGTGCAAGTTGCGTCACGTTCCTATGGAATTTGTGGGAGAAGTAGCATTTTTAAGGTATTTCGTTTTATACCGGAAGTGAACCCTTAATGACCTTTGACCTCAAACAAAAAAAAATACCACATATACATTAGGTTAGCATAATTCATATGTACACATACCGTCATTCTCCTATGTTTTTCTTAGCTTTTCACGGCTGTGTAAAAAATCTGGAACATGTGCATACTCTTTATTGTTATTTTAGCAAAATTTACAAGACATTTACCGTAATTTTAACCGGAATTAATAAAAAATTAGTAGATTTTGGGGTCCCTTTTTTGTCATATTTGGTATATTGGTATATTTTGGGGTATGTTTTTGGAATCCAACTGATATTGACACAGGTGTTGGCCCTGATCATTTGTTCGTATATCCGCCATTTTGGATTTTTGCCATTTTGTGCATTTTGAAACCAAAGACCAATTTTTTCTTCATTTTTTAAAGTCCCCAATTAATCTGTATGCAATTACCTATCATGTGAGACATGTTAATGGCTTGGCTTCGATTTAGTTTTCTTCTTCTGACAATTTTCACTTTATGGCCGCCATCTTGGATTTTGAGCTGAATTTTCATAAATTTTCAAGTTTTTCCAGATTTTTAAGCCGAAGGCGAATTTTTTCTTCAAATTTTGAAGTCGCTAAGTAATCCTTGTACAATTATCGTTCATATAGTACATGCAAATTGGTTGGCTTCGACTTAGTTATCTTTTTTTGAACTTTTTTGAACAAGTGATCGAGCGGTCTATGTACATCAACCCCTGTGTTGAGAGCTCAATAAAGGTAAGATGTGACTCCCACAAGGAAATCACGAGATAAAAGGTTAACAAAGTACAAACTATACTAGACAATAAACATACCCCGAGGGCAATCATTCATATCAAAGTATAGATTTGAATTGAAAATATTTTGTATTTGTACAGGTTTTTGTGTTATTCTCCATTCTTCCTTTTTTATGCACGATCAGAAAATGTATATTTATTAGTAAATTCATTACTCTTACGCGAAATTACGGGACCATTTTTACAACTTGATTTTTTCAAATCTACTTGAGCTTCTTTACTGGTTGGTATAGTATTTAAGCTTGAAGAAGCTTTTTTTTAAATCTTTCCCACACAGCGGTACTCGCACATAAACGTTGATTAAATAGAACAGTACATCTGACCGGATTCGAACCAGTAACCTTCATAAGACCAACACGACGCTCTATAGTAATTCGGCCGAAAGGGGCACACTGGAAAAAAAAGAACGACCACCATTCGAACCTACTGAACTTGTTAGGGCGTCGTGCTATTCACGAAGGTTGCCGATTAAAAAA
Source organism: Amphiura filiformis (assembly GCF_039555335.1). NCBI lineage: Eukaryota > Metazoa > Echinodermata > Ophiuroidea > Amphilepidida > Amphiuridae > Amphiura > Amphiura filiformis. The sequence goes on along the minus strand of NC_092635.1, from coordinate 24,597,117 downwards.
ATGTTCATCCTATTTGCCCAGAGCACTAAGTATTTAAAACTGAACTGTACTCAGTGTAATTATCCCTTATCCAGTATTCAGTATAGCTTATTGAGCAGCATTTCGAGAAATAGTTTTTGATATGTCCAATGTAAGAGTGTCATCAATGCTGACCCCTAAAATTTAGTGGCATCAACCCTCATTAGTATACATTTATTATCGTCTTAGTAATATAACAGTATTTTCAGGATCATCATTTTATATTCTATTACCCCCACGACCCATTATTCAAAATCGCGCACTGTGATTTGTTGAAACGCATCACGTGACAGACCATTAATTAGCGATAAAGGGTCAAGGGAAACGAACTTTATGGTCTATCATCACAGCGCACAGCAGAGCGCACAGCACACCTGCTTATGTAGGGAGAATGGAATGTCAGGGGTGTGTTATTGTATGTGCATACCTGCTTGGGAGAATGGAATGTTAGGTTGTGTTATTGGAATGTCCATACGCTTTGGCTACGCGTATGCGCTCCACCTTGAGGTAAACAACTTGAAATATTTGGGCAAACAATTTGATATTTTCTCTTTAAATCACACTATTTTGTTGTAATAGAATAGAAATAAAGGGTGCAGCATTATCCTTTACACGCAAATAATGTGTCCTCGGCAGTAAAACGTTTAAATAATGGGTTCGGCTGCGCCTCAACCATTATTTACGTTTTTACTGGCTCGGACACATTATTTTCGTGTAAAGGATCATGCATTACCCTTTATTTCTTAAATAATAGTTAGTAGGGTTATATTTAGAGGTTTCGTGACCGCGAGAGCAGAGAAAGGATTGAGAGTGAAATCGATTCTTTGAGATAAATAGAATAAAATGAGCTCCTTTGTTCCTTCCAAAAGTGTGGGATAACTTCGGGAAGGGGGTAAATCAAATACAGGGCTCAAAATTAAACATTCTGAGTTTACAATAAAATGCATGCCAAACTATCCGTGTTGTAACAAGGATAAAAAATGTATAGTTTCTACTATCTACGACGATATGTAGAAGTTGTGTATGACTATCACAATATCATAATACGAGGAGCGGTCAATAAGTTCGTAGAACAACCCAGCAAACACAAAAACGTTTTAAAAACGTTTTAAATAAGTTATATTTTGGCTTTTGGTTTAGGTAAAAACGTTTTAATAACATTAAAATGTCGGGTTATATAAAGGTCATGATAACGTTTTAAAACGTTTTGTATGAAAACACACTACAACAATATTTTTAAATGTTTTCAAAAATGTTATTGTAAACTATTTTTGCAAATATTTTTGCCAAATATTGTGTCAATACTTAAATAACATTATGTTAAAATATTTGAACCCAGCAAACACAGAAATGTTCTTAAAATGTTTTTTCAAAACCTTTTAATAACATTTAAATGTCGGGTTATATAAAGGTCATGAAAACGTTTTTAAAACGTTATTGAAAATATTTTGAGCAAACATTTTTCGCAAAATATTTTTTCAACCCCAAAATAACATTTGGTTTAGAATGTTTTGTATCAAGTTTTCAAGAATGTTTTTGGAATGTTATTAAAACGTTTTTATACCCTTTATATAACCCGACATTTGAACGTTTTCTGTAAAACATTTTGTTTGCTGAGCAGTAGATTATCAACAAATGTTTTTTAATGTTATGAAAACGTTTTATACTCTTAATATACCCTTTATATAACCCGACATTTAAACGTTTTCTGACAACCTTTTATAACCTTTTGCGAATGGTGTCGAAAACGTTTTGTGTTTGCTGGGAAGGTACTTGAAAGAGTACTAGCCAAATTCTTTCTATCTCAGGCTTGAGCATGGTCATTACAAACCTGAATGCACCCGTCGCAATTTTTCTGGAGACCTTCTATGTCAACAAAATGGAAGTCTTCCGATAGCTCCTTGAGCCATTCTTCAGTGAAGGCTCACCAGCATTGATCACCAGCAAACCTGATATTATGAAGGTAGGACTTAAAATTCTAAAATAGGTTTCACTAACTGGAGGCCATGCCTGAACCACAATGTGGTTACTTTAGTTAACTGACCCTCTGTCCTGAATGGCAGCTTGACAAACTAAGAATAGCGTACAGCATACAATCCTAGAACAGCCATGTTCCTACCATCAACCTTCTTCACATGATGGCTTGCCTCAATTTAGCTATCAAAATTGTATGACATGTGCCTATAATTGTACTTTCATTTGGCAAAAGATCTGTCATCAAGACTATTCCTGGATCTCAGAAACAGCGATGAAGACCTTGCACTACGGTGACCGAGTGATGATCTTCTTAGGGATGTGAGATCCAGGTGCTTCCACTAAATTCACTCATAATTCCAGTGATTAATGTATGCCTTATCCCCTTTAGCCACATATAGATTAAACTTGCCTTGGTCCTCATTCTAAGTGTATAGAAGGTGTGGACCTGAATATGTCAACTGGTATCAATTTTGAACATGAAGATTCCGGGACCCCATCTAGAAGACACCCTGGAATACCCAAATGTAAATGGATTAATATTGAAAACACATTCATCAGAATTGTCATATTTTGTGGCCATCTCATCTTTCTTATTTGGCTCATTATTCATTACCAATGCCACTGTACCAGCGCGTATATCATTAGTGGTGACGTCAGCAAGTCTTTTTGGACCTTGGATGATCTTCAAGGGCGTTCATTCCATTCTTGAACTCTAAGAACCATTTCGTTGCTGTTGAATACCAAGGACTTCATTACCATTTACAACAACTGTACATTGTTAAAGTTTATTTGAGTTTTCACCACCGTCGGGAGAAATTTCCATGATGACCCTGTATTCACTTTTGGTAGTAGGCTTCCTCTGAAGAGTGTCCTGCCCATATACAGTGATGCAAAAATATAATATCTTTGCAGTAATGTTTATAAGGAACAAGCTTTCAAATGAGACCAAATTCAATACCGTGCGACAAAGTAGCATACCGAGTTCTACGAACTTTTTGACCGGCCCTCGTATCTCTTAAAGTTAATTGTTTTTCACATAAATTATTGTAGCAATATCAGGATGAGAATACAGTATGAGTGTTGCGTCGACGATGTTATAGATTATGACTAACAATAATAAGATGTAGAGCCTTGAGGTACACCACAAGTTTGTAAAAGAAAATTCTACTAGTTCTTCTTTCAAATTCTAAAGTTTATTTTCGAAAATAGTTGGTCTAATAGTACTTGATATTTGGTATTAACGATGTAATATACAATAGATTAGACTAATATCATAAGATCTAGAGTCTTGAGATACACCACAAGTTATATTATAAAATTCATCACGCTTAGTATCAGAACAATTCTAAAGTTTGCTTGTTCCATTATACGCATTTTGCTCAGTACTTGGGACCCACAATGTGGAACACCAAATACTATACTACAGTATTTCAGACATTACAGATTTTGCCCACTCATCTTGTTTTTGCATTATCAGTGAAGTCATTAAAATTACACAATTTGTCGTTTAGAGTTGATACTTAATGATACATACTTAAATATTCGTATTATTTTAAAAGCGCATGAACATTATTATAACGAATTACAACAATTATATTTTGTCTGACCTTTGCCTTCAAAGCTGGTTACGAGTATAGAAGGCTCCAATGGTATAGTATTTTCTCCGCTATGTTCACAGAAGCTCAATGTAGATTGTTATTCACCTTTACCTTCAAATGAATTTGAGTATATGAATGGCATCACTATTTGTGTTACGATTCACAGTCTGATATCAATCCACCACTATTTGTTTTTACGATTCACCCAGTTTGGGATAAGCTGTCAGTTTAAATATAATCTATTTTATGTTTCCAAAACTTGACAACAACATTAATTTAATCTACATGAATATATAGATCCACAATCATTTCTATTTATAAACTTCTCAACTGTGTTTTTGATGATTCCAAAACGGACTATATTTTGAAATATTTCACCCCCATCCAGGGTATTCTGTAAAACGCAAAAGGGACTGGTAAGATGACACGGTTCATTACACATCAATACCAAATGGAATAATGGCATCAAAGTAACTGTATGGTTCTTGTCCAAGTTTATTTGTAATTTTTTTTTCGGATAGCATTATATCAGCTATATAAATAACGATGGATTTTTTTCATGCTATGAAAAAGAAAGATTAATTGCACAAGTCCTGCAAAATATGCAAAACATAAGTTTTTAAACAATAAGATATTTCGAATAGATCTTCAATGACGTCTTTTATTTTAGGGTATTCCCTTCAGCTTCCCTGTACTTGTAGTCGAAACTACAAACCATGTCAACCGTGACAGCTTATCCCAAACAATTTGCTAGATTTGGCACTTGTGAAATGGTTAAAATGGGTGAACAAACTATCAACCTGATACGCTAACCTCTTTTCTTACACAGCCGTGACGTTAGTCACGGCTGTGTCTTCCTCTACAGGATCTTCTTCTCATTGCTAGCGGAAGGCAACAGAACTGCATATTTATAACAAATACACAAAGTCACATTGGTATGAAAGTTTAGTTATGATTCTTAATTCTCTGGGTTGATAGGATGAACAAATTTTAATCTTACCCCAGAGCAGCTAGCGCACATAAACGTTGAAAAAAGTGCATCTGGCCGGATTCGAACAGGCGACCTTTATAGGTCAAGTTATAGGTCACTTAGTTGAGGTCGAATCTAGGGAGCCATTTTGAACAACATGTGATATCATAATCAGACAACAATTTTGATATTTTGTCTAATTTGTCTTTTATTGGATACATACTCAAATAACATAGCCTATGATGGAAAAATATCATATCTGAGTGGCATGTTACTAGAAAAGACTTAAAACAAACAATTAGTCCTTGATTGATGTTTAGTCCTAATTCAAGTCTAGGTATTTAGATCGTCTATCAAATATGAGCATGATCTGACTTTTTGAGATCACGCCACTAAATCAGGTCCCCGCCTATGTGACTAAAGAAATAACAACCAGTGTTTCCATTCGGTGACTATACTAGTACCTGGTAGCTCCTGGTTGATTTTAATGGAAAAAAAACACGTTTCGAATGAAAGCTGATGTGACCATTTTTGTGCTAGTTGATTATGACTAACAATAATAAGATGTAGAGCCTTGAGGTACACCACAAGTTTGTAAAAGAAAATTCTACTAGTTCTTCTTTCAAATTCTAAAGTTTATTTTCGAAAATAGTTGGTCTAATAGTACTTGATATTTGGTATTAACGATGTAATATACAATAGATTAGACTAATATCATAAGATCTAGAGTCTTGAGATACACCACAAGTTATATTATAAAATTCATCACGCTTAGTATCAGAACAATTCTAAAGTTTGCTTGTTCCATTATACGCATTTTGCTCAGTACTTGGGACCCACAATGTGGAACACCAAATACTATACTACAGTATTTCAGACATTACAGATTTTGCCCACTCATCTTGTTTTTGCATTATCAGTGAAGTCATTAAAATTACACAATTTGTCGTTTAGAGTTGATACTTAATGATACATACTTAAATATTCGTATTATTTTAAAAGCGCATGAACATTATTATAACGAATTACAACAATTATATTTTGTCTGACCTTTGCCTTCAAAGCTGGTTACGAGTATAGAAGGCTCCAATGGTATAGTATTTTCTCCGCTATGTTCACAGAAGCTCAATGTAGATTGCTATTCACCTTTACCTTCAAATGAATTTGAGTATATGAATGGCATCACTATTTGTTATACGATTCACAGTCTGATATCAATCCACCACTATTTGTTTTTACGATTCACCCACTTTAAAAGTTTAAATATAATCTATTTTATGTTTCCAAAACTTGACAACAACATTAATTTAATCTACATGAATATATAGATCCACAATCATTTCCATTTATAAACTTCTCAACTGTGTTTTTGATGATTCCAAAACGGACTATATTTTGAAATATTTCACCCCCATCCAGGGTATTCTGTAAAACGCAAAAGGGACTGGTAAGATGACACGGTTCATTACACATCAATACCAAATGGAATAATGGCATCAAAGTAACTGTATGGTTCTTGTCCAAGTTTATTTGTAATTTTTTTCGGATAGCATTATATCAGCTATATAAATAACGATGGATTTTTTCCATGCTATGAAAAAGAAAGATTAATTGCACAAGTCCTGCAAAATATGCAAAACATAAGTTTTTAAACAATAAGATATTTCGAATAGATCTTCAATGACGTCTTTTATTTTAGGGTATTCCCCTTCAGCTTCCCTGTACTTGTAGTCGAAACTACAAACCATGTCAACCGTGACAGCTTATCCCAAACAATTTGCTAGATTTGGCACTTGTGAAATGGTTAAAAATGGGTGAACAAACTATCAACCTGATACGCTAACCTCTTCCTTACACAGCCGTGACGTTAGTCACGGCTGTGTCTTTTTTCTTACAGGATCTTCTTCTCATTGCTAGCGGAAGGCAACAGAACTGCATATTTATAACAAATACACAAAGTCACATTGGTATGAAAGTTTAGTTATGATTCTTAATTCTCTGGGTTGATAGGATGAACAAATTTTAATCTTACCCCAGAGCAGCCAGCGCACATAAACGTTGAAAAAAGTGCATCTGGCCGGATTCGAACAGGCGACCTTCATAGGTCAAGTTATAGGTCACTTGGTTGAGGTCGAATCTAGGGAGCCATTTTGAACAACATGTCATAATCAGACAACAATTTTGACATTTTGCCTATATAGTTTGTCTTTTATTGGATACATACTCAAATAACATATGATGGAAAAATATCATATCTGAGTGGCATGTTACTAGAAAAGACTTAAAACAAACAATTCGGGGACTATACCTGGTAGCTCCTGGTTGATTTTAATGGAAAAAAAACCGTTTCGAATGAAAGCTGATGTGACCATTTTTGTGCTAGTTGTATAGTTGTGCTCTGTGAATGTTTTTCTCACTATCTACCAGCATAAAAATATGAAAAATATTACAATTCTGAAATTTTAGGAAGATTTTTTGATTCCGTTAAATACATGGAGGCGCTTTTCTGTGGAGTTTGGTATGATATACCTCATATTCGATGCACACCACTCACAGCACACTTTAGGGCTTAAAGGATTTTTTGAGGGCACATCTGTCAGGTTATTAGAGCCATACAGTACCTACTGTTGTATCTGTCGCCCAACAACCACTATCGTGTTAAAGGTATAATTTATACGCCATCACCTACAACGTATGGAATGGGCTCATATGCATAACACACGACATACGACGTACAATGTTATTTCGGGATATTTGAAATTGACTAAACCGGTTCAGGTGAACTGCTATGTTAATCTCCGGCTATATCATGCCATAAAACTCGATAGTGATTCGCAGAATTGACTTCGTCACAGCATGTGCAGAGATAGTAAGTATCATTTGTCAAATTAGTTGATAAGAAATAGCGTCCAAAAGATTTTTTTAGATGTTAAGCAACAGCCTTTGCATCGGGGCCTGAGATTGGAATTCCAGTTTCCTTTCTCACGAAGTAAGGGCTGAGAGTAAAATTGTACAATTGTATTTGGGAGTGGCCTTCTCTCTTTTCTCTTTTTCCTAGCTATTTTCTTCCATTTCTTGCGTTGTTTATCAAAGCTATCTAGGCCAGCATGCATATTTATTAGCCTACACTGGCTATCCAGGCTTGTGCATTTGTATGAGCTTGGAACGGTCCATGGTTTCCATGGATTAGCATGTGTCCCTCACGGACCAACCTGGGTAAACAAACAAACAAACAGATGCAAATACACGCCAGTATATTACTAGCAACCAGTAGCTACTGATAACTGCTGACGGAAAGCCGTCCTGCCGTTTTAAAGATTTGCTTTATACGTCACATAAAAGTGCAACGTATGGAATGGTCGTACCATCTCAAAACAGAAAGACAGTCAAAATTTAGAGAAGGAAAGAATGACTATGAAGTAGTTTGTCACCAATCTCTTAGGCTCTGTTAGCATAGGTGTATGAAGTTTGTTGAATAAAATTAATATTAACATGCTCTTTGAATCCTATAGTACAATGTATTATCATTATTAAGTCAATACTATAGTGCCAATTTAATTGTCAGAATTTGTTTCATTCCTTACTCTGTGAATATTGTTTGGTATCCTACAACACCTGAATCATATAATAAACGCACAAATCTCAAACCAGGTACGTCTCCTATAAAGAAGGTTTGTGGTCCAGGTCAAGTTTGTGAACTTCTAGAACTTTTATTTCTGATAGGATGCAAGAAATAATTTAGTGTTTCGTGAACTAAAAGCATAAAGCAAATTTTTGTTTCATCTAAGGGGTGGTGCAATAATCATATGTCCCCCTGTTAGAGATGAATGATAGGAGGTGTAGAAACATGTTAGGAAACGTTCAAATATGCAAACAATTTTGCTAGCTCCGCTCGCATCGCATCACATGATTAGACAATTTCAGGTTAAAAATTGAGACTTCCAAAAAATCTGATATGTGTATACGGTAGGAGGGGTCGAAGACTTTTTTGCAAGAGGAAACGAGAGTGCAAAGGTGTTTGGTATGTCAAAAGCTGATCAAAAGATTTTTGGGAGACTAAGTTTTTTGGTGGGACACATACTTATTGTACAGTCTCTAAATATTCAAGCTACACCATGTCGGGGCATGAAGTTGATTATCATAGACATTAGATTTACTTGTTTGACTGGTTTTACAAACAAACAAACAATCTATGTCTAAATGCAACTTATTGTCTACCAAGCAAACACAAAACGTTTTTAAAACGTTTCATGCAGGCTATATTTGCAGTAAGTTATCATAAAATGTTTTTGAATGTTATGAAAACGTTTTATACACTTTATATACCCTTTATATAACCAACATTTAAACGTTTTCTGACAACCTTTTCTAACCTTTTGCGAATGATGTCAAAAACGTTTTGTGTTTGCTGGGTATATGAGCTGGATCTATAATGAACATATTTTGACGTATAAAGAATGCAATAAATCCTTAAAATATAAAATGATGTTGTATAAGGCCAAGTAAAAAATAAAACATGTTTCACGTCCGGGTTTTCGAAAAAAAGGAGGAGGAGGGGCTTTTTATTTTCTATTTTTATCGCAAAATTGGTGTAAATACCCATACTTACAGCTGTTTTAGCGTATACAATAATGCCTGGAAAAAGAAGGAGGCCCTTTTTTATTTGTTGTTCTGAGAGTTACACCCCCTCCAATGATCACAAAACCTTCATAAAATGTTTCTTGTATCTTAACAAGGCTATAGAAAGCATTCCAACTTCCTAGACATATTTTTTTTAAAGTTATAACTGCATTTCAAAAATAAAAATATATTTGAGGAAACCTCAAAAAAGGAAGCGGGAGGGGACGTGAAACATGTTTATTTTTTTATTTTGCCTAATATTATACAATATTATAATAGTAATAATATTATTTTCCAATGAGTATACGACGACGATGCATATATTGGTGTACATCCGTATATTGCTTTTCCCAATGAGTATACGGCGACGATGCATAATATATTGGCGTATATCCGAACTCGTCAACATGGGCAGACAGACACATAGCCTTAAAATGTGAAATATGCTCATTTTAGTAGTCAATGGATTTCAGCGTTGTAGTAAAATATCATCATCACAGCATTCCAAAAAGTATACGGAGGTGACGTATATTTTGACGGATGAATAGATATTTTAATACATGCAGCGAGTCTGATTCCTTTATTCTGCCGAATATGAGCAGTTTTAAAATTACACACTATCTCAAGTTTAAAAGTATAATAATCTCAATGAGTATACGACGACGCCGATGCATAATTTGGCGTATGAAGAAGTTTGGTTTTAGGGTTTAGAGTTAGGGTAAAGGTTAGATTTAGTGTTAGGGATATAAAACTTCGTGCTGCTTACATGAAGGTAACACTAACAAATTGCTCAACACAGGCAGTACTTAACTTGTCAAATATGTCAATTTCAGTAATAGTGAATTATTTTAGCGAGGGTGGGTTGAATTTTAGTGATTTTTAAAGGAAGGATATAATATTGATCACCTTGAATCATATAATGAACGCACAAATTTCAACCCATGTACGTCTCCTGTAAAGAAGGTTTGTGGTCCAGGTCAAGTTTGTGAACTTCTAGAACTTTTATTTCTGATAGGATGCAAGAAATAATTTCCTGTTTCGTGAACTAAAAGTATAAAGCAAATTTTTGCTTCATCTAAGGGGTGGTGCAATAATCATGTGTCCCCTGTTAGAGATGAATGATAGGAGGTGTAGAAACATGTTAGGAAACGTTCAAATATGCAAACAATTTTGCTAGCTCCGCTCGCATCGCATCACATGATTAGACAATTTCAGGTTAAAAATTGAGACTCCCAAAAAATCTGATATGTGTATACGGTAGGAGGGGTCGAAGACTTTTTTTGGCAAGTGGAAACGAGGGTGCAAAGGTGTCTGGTATGTCAAAAGCTGATCAAGAGATTTTTGGGAGACCAGGTTTTTTGGTGGGACACATACTTATTGTACAGTCCCTATATATGCAAGCTACACCATGTCGGGGCATGAAGTTGATTATCATAGACATTAGATTTACTTGTTTGACTGGTTTTACAAACAAACAAACAATCTATGTCTAAATGCAACTTATTGTCTACCAAGCAATCACAAAACGTTTATAAAACGTTTCATGCAGGCTATATTTGCAGTAAGTTATCATAAAATGTTTTTGAATGTTATGAAAACGTTTTATACACTTTATATACCCTTTATATAACCAACATTTAAACGTTTTCTGACAACCTTTTCTAACCTTTTGCGAATGATGTCAAAAACGTTTTGTGTTTGCTGGGTATATGAGCTGGATCTATAATGAACATATTTTGACGTATAAAGAATGCAATAAATCCTTAAAATATAAAATGATGTTGTATAATATTATACAATATTATAATAGTAAAAATATTATTTTCCAATGAGTATACGACGACGATGCATATATTGGTGTACATCCGTATATTGCTTTTCCCAATGAGTATACGGCGACGATGCATAATATATTGGCGTATATCCGAACTCGTCAACATGGGCAGACAGACACATAGCCTTTAATAAAGGGGGGTAACCCTATTGGTTTTGGATATGGATTGTCTTTAAAATTACATAATAATATCAAATATCGCCTCCTTTATGCTGCTTTGTGAAAAAACGAGAGCATTTTCAGCGTAAATGTGAATAAATAGCCAAATTTGCAATCCAATACCTTGGTATACGTGAATTGCATTTCTGGGCAGGCAATGACGAATGCTGACATGCTGTACAATGCCCGGCCCGTATTGAACGGAAAATGGTTTTTTTTCGTACCGTTTCAGAAAAAAGGAAACAAAATATATTTCCCTTGCAATATGTACATTTCAAATGAATATAAAAAGTTTGGGTAAAATGGAGAGGAAAAAACCCTTCCGAGACCGGGTTTTGAACCGGGTACCTCTCGAGTAAAAAACAAACGCGCTAGTCAATTGAGCTATTTAGCACACCACGCTTACCGTTGCCGTTTTCATAACTATATACGGCGCACCGTCTTGCGTAGCTCGTTCACGTAGCGTTTTCGTTGTCCCACTGGCCTATAACGTAGATTGCCTGGCGATCGGAGTGTTATCGTCAGAGCACCTCGGACTACGTCTTGCGATGACTGATATTTCGTTCATAATTCCCTCCCAGAATTCCAAAGTATTTACCATTGTTTACAAACTGGTATACCTGTAAAACCCGCTGTGATTCATGATTTCTCCGGAAATACATCGACTTGGAGCGTCAAATTTCAGGATAGTAATGAGAAAAATAGTATATATTATGTGATACCAAAACCTCATCAACAATGAAAAAAATCGGGGGGATGATGCTGTCGATCGGGTTACGGACCTTTAAAATGTGAAATATGCTCATTTTAGTAGTCAATGGATTTCAGCGTTGTAGTAAAATATCATCATCACAGCATTCCAAAAGGTATACGGAGGTGACGTATATTTTGACGGATGAATAGATATTTTAATACATGCAGCGAGTCTGATTCCTTTATTCTGCCGAATATGAGCAGTTTTAAAGTTACACACTATCTCAAGTTTAAAAGTATAATAATCTCAATGAGTATACGACGACGCCGATGCATAATTTGGCGTATGAAGAAGTTTGGTTTTAGGGTTTAGAGTTAGGGTAAAGGTTAGATTTAGTGTTAGGGATATAAAACTTCGTGCTGCTTACATGAAGGTAACACTAAAAAATTGCTCAACACAGGCAGTACTTAACTTGTCAAATATGTCAATTTCAGTAATAGTGAATTATTTTAGCGAGGGTGGGTTGAATTTTAGTGATTTTTAAAGGAAGGATATACTATTGATCACCTTGAATCATATAATAAACGCACAAATTTCAACCCAGATACGTCTCCTATAAAGAAGGTTTGTGGTCCAGGTCAAGTTTGTGAACTTCTAGAACTTTTATTTCTGATAGGATGCAAGAAATAATTTCCTGTTTCGTGAACTAAAAGCATAAAGCAAATTTTTGCTTCATCTAAGGGGTGGTGCAATAATCATGTGTCCCCTGTTAGAGATGAATGATAGGAGGTGTAGAAACATGTTAGGAAACGTTCAAATATGCAAACAATTTTGCTAGCTCCGCTCGCATCGCATCACATGATTAGACAATTTCAGGTTAAAATTGAGACTCCCAAAAAATCTGATATGTGTATACGGTAGGAGGGGTCGAAGACTTTTTTTGGCAAGTGGAAACGAGGGTGCAAAGGTGTCTGGTATGTCAAAAGCTGTTTGGGAGACCAGGTTTTTTGGTGGGACACATACTTTTTGTGCAGTCCCTAAATATGCAAGCTACACCATGTCGGGGCATGAAGTTGATTATCCTAAACATTAGATTTACTTGTTTGACTGGTTTTACAAACAAACAAACAATCTATGTCTAAATGCAACTTGTTGTCTATATGAGCTGGATCTATAATGCCAATTTCTACAGTCAACGCCAATTGGAATCACCAGTGTTACCGAATTCAAAATTACCCAAGCTCTCCAGGTACATATAGTAAATATCCTCATAATATGATTCCAAAAGAGTATGCGTAACAAATATATAATTTTGACGGATAAACAGGCGTTTTAATGCATACAGCAGTATTCAGTATAATTTAGACTGTTTCAAGATGAAACGCTATATCAAGGCAGTAAATATAGAAGTCATAGTGAGCATACGATTGCAACATATTTTGACGTATAAAGAATGCAATAAATCCTTAAAATATAAAATGATGTTGTATCATATTATACAATATTATAATAGTAATAATATTATTTTCCAATGAGTATACGACGACGATGCATATATTGGCGTACATCCGTATATTGTTTTTTCCGATGAGTATACGGCGACGATGCATAATATATTGGCGTATATCCGAACTCGTCAACATGGGCAGACAGACACATAGCCTTAAAATGTGAAATATGCTCATTTTAGTAGTCAATGGATTTCAGCGTTGTAGTAAAATATCATCATCACAGCATTCCAAAAAGTATACGGAGGTGACGTATATTTTGACGGATGAATAGATATTTTAATACATGCAGCGAGTCAGATTCCTTATTCTGCCGAATATGAGCAGTTTAAAAATTACACACTATCTCAAGTTAAAAAGTATAATAATCTCAATGAGTATACGACGACGCTGACGCATAATTTGGCGTATGAAGAAATTAGTTCAACCTTCATGTAAGCATTATCACGAATTCCAAGGTTTGGTTTTAGGGTTTAGAGTTGGGGTAAAGGTTAGATTTAGTGTTAGGGATATAAAACCTCGTGCTGCTTACATGAAGGCAACACCAAGAAATTGCTTAACACAGGCAGTACTTAACTGGTAAAATATGTCCATTTCAGTAGTAGTGAATTTTAACGAGGGTGGGTTGAATTTATAGTGATTTTAAAAGGAAGGATATGATATTAATTACCTTGAATCATATAATGAACGCACAACGTCTCCTATAAAGAAGGTTTGTGGTCCAGGTCAAGTTTGTGAACTTCTTGAACTTTTATTTCTGATAGGATGCAAGAAATAATTTCCTGTTTCGTGAACTAAAAGCATAAAGCAAATTTTTGTTTCATCTAAGGGGTGGTGCAATAATCATGTGTCCCCCTGTTAGTGATGAATGATAGGAGGTGTAGAAACATGTTAGGAAAGGTTCAAATATGCAAACAATTTTGCTAGCTCCGCTCGCATCGCATCACATGATTAGACAATTTCAGATTAAAAATTGAGACTTCCAAAAAATCTGATATGTGTATACGGTAGGAGGGGTCGAAGACTTTTTCGCAAGTGGAAACGAGGGTGCAAAGCTGTTTGGTATGTCAAAAGCTGATCAAAAGATTTTTGGGAGACTAGGTTTATTGGTGGGACACATATTTATTGTACAGTCCCTAAATATGCAAGCTGCACCTTGTCGGGGCATGAAGTTGATTATCATGGACATTAGATTTACTTGTTTGACTGGTTTTACAAACAAACAAACAATCTATGTCTAAATGCAACTTATTGTCTACTAAGCAAACACAAAACGTTTTTAAAACGTTTCATGCAGGCTATATTTGCAGTAAGTTATCATAAAATGTTTTTGAATGTTACGAAAACGTTTTATACACTTTATATACCCTTTATATAACCAACATTTAAACGTTTTCTGACAACCATTTCTAAACTTTTGCGAATGATGTCGAAAACGTTTTGTGTTTGCTGGGTATAATTATGAGCTGGATCTATAATGAACATATTTTGACGTATAAAGAATGCAATAAATCCTTAAAATATAAAATGATGTTGTATAATATTATACAATATTATAATAGTAATAATATTATTTTCCAATGAGTATACGACGACGATGCATATATTGGCGTACATCCGTATATTGTTTTTTCCAATGAGTATACAGCGACGATGCATAATATATTGGCGTATATCCGAACTCGTCAACATGGGCAGACAGACACATAGCCTTAAAATGTGAAATATGCTCATTTTAGTAGTCAATGGATTTCAGCGTTGTAGTAAAATATCATCATCACAGCATTCCAAAAAGTATACGGAGGTGACGTATATTTTGACGGATGAATAGATATTTTAATACGTGCAGCGAGTCAGATTTCTTATTCTGCCGAATATGAGCAGTTTAAAAATTACACACTATCTCAAGTTAAAAAGTATAATAATCTCAATGAGTATACGACGACGACGCCGATGCATAATTTGGCGTATGAAGAAATTAGTTCAAAAGCTGATCAAAAGATTTTTGGGAGACTACAATCCCGGAAAAAATGTGTTCGAACACCCACTGTAATTCCCATGTTCATCTTAGTATAGTGCGCACGCTATATGAGTCACTGGAAACTAAGATTTATAATAGAGTTCTCTCAATGTTCATCTTAAGCATATCCCCGCCCCTTTCCCCACCAATCAATGTTGGGAGAAGATATGTGAAGATGAGCATATTGGGTATGCCAACATTGTACGGGGGTAGAAGGGGGACTATTTCCAATAAGGCCTTTAAAGTGTTCGAACAATATTTTCTGAGATTGTAGGTTTATTGGTGGGACACATATTTATTGTACAGTCCCTAAATATGCAAGCTACACCATGTCGGGTCATGAAGTTGATTATCATAGACATTAGATTTACTTGTTTGACTGGTTTTACAAACAAACAAACAAACAATCTATGTCTAAATGCAACTTATTGTCTACCAAGCAAACACAAAACGTTTCATGCAGGCTATATTTGCAGTAAGTTATCATAAAATGTTTTTGAATGTTATGAAAACGTTTTATGCATAATTTGGCGTATGAAGAAATTAGTTCAACTTTCATGTAAGCATTATCACGAATTCCAAGGTTTGGTTTTAGGGTTTAGAGTTAGGGTAAAGGTTAGATTTAGTGTTAGGGATATAAAACTTCGTGCTGCTTACATGAAGGTAACACCAAGAAATTGCTCAACACAGGCAGTACTTACCTGGTAAAATGTGTCCATTTCAGTAATAGTGAATTATTTTAGCGAGGGTGGGTTGAATTTTAGTGATTTTTAAAGGAAGGATATGATATTAATCACCTTGAATCATATAATAAACGCACAAATCTCAACCCAGATACGTCTCCTATAAAGAAGGTTTGTGGTCCAGGTCAAGTTTGTGAACTTCTAGAACTTTTATTTCTGATAGGATGCAAGAAATAATTTCCTGTTTCGTGAACTAAAAGCATAAAGCAAATTTTTGTTTCATCTAAGGGGTGGTGCAGTAATCATGTGTCCCCCTGTTAGAGATGTATGATAGGAGGTGTAGAAACATGTTAGGAAAGGTTCAAATATGCAAACAATTTTGCTAGCTCCGCTCGCATCGCATCACATGATTAGACAATTTCAGGTTAAAAATTGAGACTCCCAAAAAAATCTGATATGTGTACAGGAGGGGTCCAAGACTTTTTCGCAAGTGGAAACGAGGGTGCAAAGGTGTTTGGTATGTCAAAAGCTGATCAAGAGATTTTTGGGAGACCAGGTTTTTTGGTGGGACACATACTTATTGTGCAGTCCCTAAATATGCAAGCTACACCATGTCGGGGCATGAAGTTGATTATCCTAAACATTAGATTTACTTGTTTGACTGGTTTTACAAACAAACAAACAATCTATGTCTAAATGCAACTTATTGTCTATATGAGCTGGATCTATAATGCCAATTTCTACAGTCAGCGCCAATTGGAATCACCAGTGTTACCGAATTCAAAATTACCCAAGCTCTCCAGGTACATATAGTAAATATCCTCATAATATGATTCCAAAAGAGTATGCGTAACAAATATATAATTTTGACGGATAAACAGGCGTTTTAATGCATACAGGAGTATTCAGTATAATTTAGACTGTTTCAAGATGAAACGCTATATCAAGGCAGTAAATATAGAAGTCATAGTGAGCATACGATTGCAACATATTTTGACGTATAAAGAATGCAATAAATCCTTAAAATATAAAATGATGTATCATATTATACAATATTATAATAGTAATAATATTATTTTCCAATGAGTATACGACGACGATGCATAATATATTGGTGTATATCCGAACTCGTCAACATGGGCAGACAGACACATAGCCTTAAAATGTGAAATATGCTCATTTTAGTAGTCAATGGATTTCAGTGTTGTAGTAAAATATCATCATCACAGCATTCCAAAAAGTATACGGAGGTGAGGTATATTTTGACGGATGAATAGATATTTTAATACATGCAGCGAGTCAGATTCCTTATTCTGCCGAATATGAGCAGTTTTAAAATGACACACTATCTCAAGTTAAAAAGTATAATAATCTCAATGAGTATACGACGACGCCGATGCATAATTTGGCGTATGAAGAAATTGTTCAACTTTCATGTAAGCATTATTATCACGAATTCCAAGGTTTGGTTTTAGGGTTTAGAGTTAGGGTAAAGGTTAGATTTAGTGTTAGGGATATAAACCTTCGTGCTGCTTACATGAAGGTAACACCAACATGACCAAGAAATTGCTTAACACAGGCAGTACATATACCTGGTAAAATATGTCCATTTCAGTAGTAGTGAATTTTAGCGAGGGTGGGTTGAATTTTAGTGATTTTTAAAGGAAGGATATGATATTAATAACCTTGAATCATATAATGAACGCACAAATTTCAACCCAGATACGTCTCCTATAAAGAAGGTTTGTGGTCCAGGTCAAGTTTGTGAACTTCTAGAACTTTTATTTCTGATAGGATGCAAGAAATGATTTCCTGTTTCGTGAACTAAAAGCATAAAGCAAATTTTTGTTTCATCTAAGGGGTGGTGCAATAATCATGTGTCCCCCTGTTAGAGATGAATGATAGGAGGTGTAGAAACATGTTAGGAAACGTTCAAATATGCAAACAATTTTGCTAGCTCCGCTCGCATCGCATCACATGATTAGACAATTTCAGGTTAAAAATTGAGACTCCCAAAAATCTGATATGTGTATACGGCAGGAGGGGTCGAAGACTTTTTCGCAAGTGGGAACGAGGGTGCAAAGGTGTTTGGTATGTCAAAAGCTGATCAAGAGATTTTGGGGAGACGAGGTTTTTTGGTGGGACATATACTTATTGTACAGTCCCTAAATATGCAAGCTACACCATGCCGGGGCATGAAGTTGATTATCATAGACTTTAGATTTACTTGTTTGACTGGTTTTAGAAACAAACAAACAATCTATGTCTAAATGTAACTTATTGTCTACCAAGCAAACACAAAACGTTTTTAAAACGTTTCATGCAGGCTATATTTGCAGTAAGTTATCATAAAATGTTTTTGAATGTTATGAAAACGTTTTATACACTTTATATACCCTTGATATAACCAACATTTAAACGTTTTCTGACAACCTTTTCTAACCTTTTGCGAATGATGTCAAAAACGTTTTGTGTTTGCTGGGTATGAGCTGGATCTAAACTGAGCTCAAAAAGAAACTTATAATTTTTTACAACTTGTGAATCACGAGGTCATATCTTAAAATAATGTCAATCAAAATGAACCAAACTTACACACATGATTACCTTAATACTCTACTCAAAACACATGTCAGTAACCAAGCAGTTGTCCAACTGACACAACATCAAAATGCACTGTCATGGGACAGCTTCCTGTACTTCCTTCACTTTCACAGCCCAACATTTGGCACCCAGGACAAAAAATGTGTGAGAATGTACACAAGATCCTTGCACAGATGATAAAACGGTGCTGCTTTCTGCTTTCCATGCACTTTTTTCATGAAACAGGGCTGGGCTGTGAATGTGGTCCAGGAAGCTGTCCCATGTCAGTGCATTTTGCTGTTGTGTCAGTTGGATAACTGCTTGGTTTCTGACATGTGTTAAGAGTAGAGTATTGAAGTAAATCTGTGTAATTTTGGTTCAATTTGATGGACAGGATTTCAAGATATGACCTTGTGAAAAATTATAAGTTTCTTTTTGAGCTCAGTTTATAATGAACATATTTTGACGTATAAAGAATGCAATAAATCCTTAAAATATAAAATGATGTTGTATAATATTATACAATATTATAATAGTAATAATATTATTTTCCAATGAGTATACGACGACGATGCATATATTGGCGTACATCCGTATATTGCTTTTCATGAGTATACGGCGACGATGCATAATATACTGGCGTATATCCGAACTCGTCAACATGGGCAGACAGACACATAGCCTTAAAATGTGAAATATGCTCATTTTAGTAGTCAATGGATTTCAGCGTTGTAGTAAAATATCATCATCACAGCATTCCAAAAAGTATACGTAGGTGACGTATATTTTGACGGATGAATAGATATTTTAATACATGCAGCGAGTCAGATTCCTTATTCTGCCGAATATGAGCAGTTTTAAAATGACACACTATCTCAAGTTAAAAAGTATAATAATCTCAATGAGTATACGACGACGCCGATGCATAATTTGGCGTATGAAGAAATTGTTCAACTTTCATGTAAGCATTATCACGAATTCCAAGGTTTGGTTTTAGGGTTTAGAGTTAGGGTAAAGGTTAGATTTAGTGTTAGGGATATAAACCTTCGTGCTGCTTACATGAAGGTAACACCAAGAAATTGCTTAACACAGGCAGTACATACCTGGTAAAATATGTCCATTTCAGTAGTAGTGAATTTTAGCGAGGGTGGGTTGAATTTTAGTGATTTTTAAAGGAAGGATATGATATTAATAACCTTGAATCATATAATGAACGCACAAATCTCTACCCATGTACGTCTCCTCTAAAGAAGGTTTGTGGTCCAGGTCAAGTTTGTGAACTTCTAGAACTTTTATTTCTGATAGGATGCAAGAAATAATTTCCTGTTTCGTGAACTAAAAGCATAAAGCAAATTTTTTTTTTTTCTTAGGGGTGGTGCAATAATCATGTGTCCCCTGTTAGAGATGAATGATAGGAGGTGTAGAAACATGTTAGGAAACGTTCAAATATGCAAACAATTTTGCTAGCTCCGCTCGCATCGCATCACATGATTAGACAATTTCAGGTTAAAAATTGAGACTCCCAAAAAATCTGATATGTGTATACGGCAGGAGGAGGGGTCGAAGACTTTTTCGCAAGTGGGAACGAGGGTGCAAAGGTGTTTGGTATGTCAAAAGCTGATCAAGAGATTTTTGGGAGACTAGGTTTTTTGGTGGGACATATACTTATTGTACAGTCCCTAAATATGCAAGCTACACCATGCCGGGGCATGAAGTTGATTATCATAGACTTTAGATTTACTTGTTTGACTGGTTTTAGAAACAAACAAACAATCTATGTCTAAATGTAACTTATTGTCTACCAAGCAAACACAAAACGTTTTTAAAACGTTTCATGCAGGCTATATTTGCAGTAAGTTATCATAAAATGTTTTTGAATGTTATGAAAACGTTTTATACACTTTATATACCCTTGATATAACCAACATTTAAACGTTTTCTGACAACCTTTTCTAACCTTTTGCGAATGATGTCAAAAACGTTTTGTGTTTGCTGGGTATGAGTTGGATCTAAACTGAGCTCAAAAAGAAACTTATAATTTGTTACAACTTGTGAATCACGAGGTCATATCTTAAGAGAATGTCAATCAAAATGAACCAAACTTACACACATGATTACCTTAATACTTACTCAAAACACATGTCAGTAACCAAGCAGTTGTCCAACTGACACAACAGCAAAATGCACTGTCATGGGACAGCTTCCTGTACTTCCTTCACTTTCACAGCCAAACATTTGGCACCCAGGACAAAAAATTTGTGAGAATGTACACAAGATCCTTGCACAGATGATAAAACGGTGCTGCTTTCTGCTTTTCATACACTTTTTTCATGAAACAGGGCTGGGCTGTGAATGTGGTCCAGGAAGCTGTCCCATGTCAGTGCATTTTGCTGTTGTGTCAGTTGGATAACTGCTTGGTTTCTGACATGTGTTAAGAGTAGAGTATTGAAGTAAATCTGTGTGTAATTTTGGTTCAATTTGATGGACAGGATTTCAAGATATGACCTTGTGAAAAATTATAAGTTTCTTTTTTGAGCTCAGTTTATAATGAACATATTTTGACGTATAAAGAATGCAATAAATCCTTAAAATATAAAATGATGTTGTATAATATTATACAATATTATAATAGTAATAATATTATTTTCCAATGAGTATACGACGACGATGCATATATTGGCGTACATCCGTATATTGCTTTTCATGAGTATACGGCGACGATGCATAATATACTGGCGTATATCCGAACTCGTCAACATGGGCAGACAGACACATAGCCTTAAAATGTGAAATATGCTCATTTTAGTAGTCAATGGATTTCAGCGTTGTAGTAAAATATCATCATCACAGCATTCCAAAAAGTATACGGAGGTGACGTATATTTTGACGGATGAATAGATATTTTAATACATGCAGCGAGTCAGATTCCTTATTCTGCCGAATATGAGCAGTTTTAAAATTACACACTATCTCAAGTTAAAAAGTATAATAATCTCAATGAGTATACGACGACGCCGATGCATAATTTGGCGTATGAAGAAATTGTTCAACTTTCATGTAAGCATTATCACGAATTCCAAGGTTTGGTTTTAGGGTTTAGAGTTAGGGTAAAGGTTAGATTTAGTGTTAGGGATATAAACCTTCGTGCTGCTTACATGAAGGTAACACCAAGAAATTGCTTAACACAGGCAGTACTTACCTGGTAAAATATGTCCATTTCAGTAGTAGTGAATTTTAGCGAGGGTGGGTTGAATTTTAGTGATTTTTAAAGGAAGGATGATATTAATAACCTTGAATCATATAATGAACGCACAAATCTCAACCCAGGTACGTCTCCTGTAAAGAAGGTTTGTGGTCCAGGTCAAGTTTGTGAACTTCTAGAACTTTTATTTCTGATAGGATGCAAGAAATAATTTCCTGTTTCGTGAACTAAAAGCATAAAGCAATTTTTGTTTCATCTAAGCAAATCTAAGGGGTGGTGCAATAATCATGTGCCCCTGTTAGAGATGAATGATAGGAGGTGTAGAAACATGTTAGGAACCGTTCAAATATGCAAACAATTTTGCTAGCTCCGCTCGCATCGCATCACATGATTAGACAATTTCAGGTTAAAATTGAGACTCCCAAAAATCTGATATACGGCAGGAGGGGTCGAAGACTTTTTCGCAAGTTGAAACGAGGGTGCAAAGGTGTTTGATATGTCAAAAGCTGAGAGATTTTTGGGAGACTAGGTTTTTTGGTGGGACACATACTTTTTGTACAGTCCCTAAATATGCAAGCTACACCATGTCGGGGCATGAAGTTGATTATCATAGACATTAGATTTACTTGTTTGACTGGTTTTACAAACAAACAAACAATCTATGTCAGTCTTAATGCAACTTATTGTCTACCAAGCAAACACAAAACGTTTTAAAACGTTTCATGCAGGCTATATTTGCAGTAAGTTATCATAAAATGTTTTGAATGTTATGAAAACGTTTTATACACTTTATATACCCTTTATATAACCAACATTTATACGTTTTCTGACAACCTTTTCTAACCTTTGCGAATGATGTAGAAAACGTTTTGTGTTTGCCTGGTATATGAGCTGGATCTATAATGAACATATTTTGACGTATAAAGAATGCAATAAATCCTTAAAATATAAAATGATGTTGTATAATATTATACAATATTATAATAGTAATAATATTATTTTCCAATGAGTATACGACGACGATGCATATATTGGCGTACATCCGTATATTGCTTTTTCAAATGAGTATACGGCGACGATGCATAATATTGGCGTATATCCGAACTCGTCAACATGGGCAGACAGACACATAGCCTTAAAATGTGAAATATGCTCATTTTAGTAGTCAATGGATTTCAGCGTTGTAGTAAAATATCATCATCACAGCATTCCAAAAAGTATACGGAGGTGACGTATATTTTGACGGATGAATAGATATTTTAATACATGCAGTGAGTCAGATGCTTATTCTGCCGAATATGAGCAGTTTTAAAATTACACACTATCTCAAGTTAAAAAGTATAATAATCTCAATGAGTATACGACGACGCCGATGCATAATTTGGCGTATGAAGAAATTAGTTCAACTTTCATGTAAGCATTATCACGAATTCCAAGGTTTGGTTTTAGGGTTTAAAGTTAGGGTAAAGGTTAGATTTAGTGTTAGGGATATAAACCTTCGTGCTGCTTACATGAAGGTAACACCAAGAAATTGCTCAACACAGGCAGTACTTACCTGGTAAAATATGTCCATTTCAGTAGTAGTGAATTTTAGCGAGGGTGGGTTGAATTTTAGTGATTTTTTAAAGGAAGGATATGATATTAATAATCTTGAATCATATAATGAACGCACAAATCTCAACCCATGTACGTCTCCTGTAAAGAAGGTTTGTGGTCCAGGTCAAGTTTGTGAACTTCTTGAACTTTTATTTCTGATAGGATGCAAGAAATAATTTCCTGTTTCGTGAACTAAAAGCATAAAGCAAATTTTTGTTTCATCTAAGGGGTGGTGCAATAATCATGTGCCCCCTGTTAGAGATGAATGATATGAGGTGTAGAAACATGTTAGGAACCGTTCAAATATGCAAACAATTTTGCTAGCTCCGCTCGCATCGCATCACAAGTCATGATTAGACAATTTCAGGTTAAAAATTGAGACTCCCAAAAAATCTGATATACGGCAGGAGGGGTCGAAGACTTTTTCGCAAGTGGAAACGAGGGTGCAAAGGTGTTTGGTATGTCAAAAGCTGAGAGATTTTTGGGAGACTTGGTTTTTTGGTGGGACACATGCTTTTTGTACAGTCCCTAAATATGCAAGCTACACCATGTCGGGGCATGAAGTTGATTATCATAAACATTAGATTTACTTGTTTGACTGGTTTTACAAACAAACAAACAATCTATGTCTAAATGCAACTTATTGTCTACCAAGCAAACACAAAACGTTTTTAAAACGTTTCATGCATGCTATATTTGCAATAAGTTATCATAAAATGTTTTTGAATGTTATGAAAACGTTTTATACATTTTATATACCCTTTATATAACCAACATTTAAACGTTTTCTGACAACCTTTTCTAACCTCTTGCGAATGATGTCGAAAACGTTTTGTGTTTGCTGGGTATATGAGCTGGATCTATAATGAACATATTTTGACGTATAAAGAATGCAATAAATCCTTAAAATATAAAATGATGTTGTATAATATTATACAATATTATAATAGTAACAATATTATTTTCCAATGAGTATACGACCACGATGCATATATATTGGCGTACATCCGAATATTGCTTTTTCCAATGAGTATACGGCGACGATGCATATTATATTGGCGTATATCCGAACTCGTCAACATGGGCAGACAGACACATAGCCTTAAAATGTGAGATATGCTCATTTTAGTAGTTAATGGATTTCAGCGTTGTAGTAAAATATCATCATCATCACAGCATTCCGAAAAGTATACGGAGGTGACGTATATTTTGACCGATGAATAGATATTTTAATACATGCAGCGAGTCAGATTCCTTATTCTGCCGAATATGAGCAGTTTTAAAATTACACACTATCTCAAGTTAAAAAGTATAATAATCTCAATGAGTATACGACGCCGCCGATGCATAATTTGGCGTATGAAGAAATTAGTTCAACCTTCATGTAAGCATTATCACGAATTCCAAGGTTTGGTTTTAGGGTTTAGAGTTAGGGTAAAGGTTAGATTTAGTGTTTAGGGATATAACATTTCGTGCTGCTTACATGGAGGTAACACCAAGAAATTGCTCAACACAGGCAGTACTTAACTGGTAAGATATGTCCATTTCAGTAGTAGTGAATTTTAGCGAGGGTGGGTTGAATTTTAGTGATTTTTAAAGGAAGGATATGATATCACCTTCAATCATATAATGAACGCACAAATCTCAACTCAGGTACGTCTCCTATAAAGAAGGTTTGTGGTCCAGGTCAAGTTTGTGAACTTCTTGAACTTTTATATCTGATAGGATGCAAGAAATAATTTCCTGTTTCGTTAACTAAAAGCATAAAGCAAATTTTTATTTCATCTAAGGGGTGGTGCAATAAACATGTGTCCCCCTGTTAGAGATGAATGATAGGAGGTGTAGAAACATTTTAGGAAACGTTCAAATATGCAAACAATTGTGCTAGCTCCGCTCGCATCGCATCACATGATTAGACAATTTCAGGTTACAAATTGAGACTCCCCAAAAATCTGATATGTGTATACGGCAGGAGGGATCGAATACTTTTTCGCAAGTGGAAACGAGGGTGCAAAGGTGTTTGGTATGTCAAAAGCTGATCAAGAGATTTTTGGGAGACTCTTTATACACTTTATATACCCTTTATATAACCAACATTTATACGTTTTCGGACAACTTTTTCTAACCTTTTGCGAATGATGTCGAAAACGTTTTGTGTTTGCTGGGTATATGAGCTGGATCTATAATGAACATATTTTGACGGATAAATAATGCAATAAATCCTTAAAATATAAAATGATGTTGTATAATATTATACAATAATTATTATAACAGTAATTATTATTTTCCAATGAGTATACGACTATGGAAGCATAAGTGTATCGTTTCGAGCAAAACCCAAGAATCGGTCGCTATACCCAGGTTTCGCCAGCCCATTCTTGGGTTTTGCTCTTCCCACTAAGGAATAGCCCACCAAAACTCAAATCGGGTAGCAATTCTAGGGTTTTGCAGGCCATTCCTAAGAATGGACAGCAATACTATAGTATAGCCTCCGAATCTTGGGTTTAGCCAAGCAAAACTCAAATCCGGGTAGCTATTCTAAGGTTTTGAAGCCCATTCCTAGGAATAGACCGCAAAACCAGGGTATAGCCCCCGAATCTTAGGTTTAGCACGGTGAAACTCAAATCGGGGAGCAATTCTAGAGTTTTGAAGCCTATTCCTAGGAATAGCTAGCAATACCATGGTATAGCCTCCGAATTCTAGGTTTAGCTCGGTAAAACTCAAATCGGGTACCGATTCTATGATTTTGGACTATTCCTAGGAATAGCGAGCAAAACCAGGGTTTAGCCGCAAAGCCTTAGTTTCGCTCCCCATTCCAGGGTTTAGCTATGGAAACCTTGAATCGGGCTTGGAAACCCTGAATCGGGTCTAAAAACACCGAATCAGTTGTGATTCCGCAATTTGATACGGTATTCGTGACCTTAAATATTTATCTTGTAATATACGGTGTGTCGAACAGCATGTATGATATGCCAGCATATTCTGCAAGAATACAAGAGGTCATTTCTATGTTTAAAATATTTAATATGATATGTTAGACAAAATAAATACTAGTATTGTTTACACTAAAAAACAGGGAGGTGTGTAGGCCTAATCATAATTTTATGACACAGGTATTTATTTATTTATTTATTTATTTATTTATTTATTTATTTATTTATTTATTTATTTATTTATTTATTTATTTATTTACGTAAATAAATAAGAAAGAAAGAAAGAAAGAAAGAATAAAAAAAAGAAAGAATAAAAGAAAGAAAGAATAAAAGAACGAACGAATTAAATAAATAGCAGGCCGCCTTGTCAGTGAATGTAGTGATATTAAAACATGATAAAAACAATATCGTGAAATAATCCAACAATTCACTTCATGTGTTAAAACATGTATTTTACTCGATTATTTACTAGGCATGGCTTTTTAATACACTTTTAATTGGGCATGGCCGTCCACATAGTAACGTCATAACATTCATGACACTACAAGGTTACTTAATTAAATGACATTTGCGGAATTTTACCGTATCTCGTATTAACATAATTAGACATCCTTCGGCTTTACCATTACGAGCAAAACTACTTTTCAGCTGCGAATCAGGGGTTTAGCGGCACAAGTGTATCATTATCGAGCAAAACTGTGGTTTTGCTGCCCATTCTTGGGTTTAGCGACGAAACCCTAGATTCGCTACCGAAACCTGGGTTTAGCGGCACAAGTGTATCATTTAGCGCGCCAAACCGTGGTATTGCTACCCATTCCTTGGTTTGGGGGAGCAAAACCAAAGAATTGGTCGCTATACCTGGGTTTCAACAGCCCATTCTTGGGTTTTGCTGGCTATTCCTAAGAATGGGCTTCAAAACTCTAGATTTGCACCCCGATTTGAGTTTTACCGAGCTAAACTTACGATTCGGGGGCTATACCCTGGTTTTGCGGGCTATTCCTAGGAATGGGCTCCCAAACCTTAGAATAGCTATCCGGATTTGAGTTTTGCCTGGCTAAACCCAAGATTCGGGGCTATACCATAGTATTGCTGCCCATTCTTAGGAATGGACAGCAAAACCCTAGAATAGCTACCCGAATTGAGTTTTGGTGAGCTATTCCTTAGTTTGGGGAGCAAAACCCAATTATGGGCTGGCGAAACCCGGGTATAGCGACCGATTCTTGGGTTTTGCTCGAAATGATACACTTATGCTTCCATATACGACGACGATGCATATATTGGCGTACATCCGTATATATAGCTTTTTCCAATGAGTATACGGCGACGATGCATAATATATTGGCGTATATCCGAACTCGTCAACATGGGCAGACAGACACATAGCCTTAAAATGTGAAATATGCTCATTTTAGTAGTCAATGGATTTCAGCGTTGTAGTAAAATATCATCATCACAGCATTCCAAAAAGTATACGGAGGTGACGTATATTCTGACGGATGAATAGATATTTTAATACATGCAGCGAGTCAGATTCCTTATTCTGCCGAATATGAGCAGTTTTAAAATTACACACTATCTCAAGTTAAAAAGTATAATAATCTCAATGAGTATACGACGACGCCAATGCATAATTTGGCGTATGAAGAAATTAGTTCAACTTTCCTGTAAGCATTATCACGAATTCCAAGGTTTGGTTTTAGGGTTTAGAGTTAGGGTAAAGGTTAGATTTAGTGTTTAGGGATATAAACCTTCGTGCTGCTTTAATACATGAAGGTAACACCAAGAAATTGCTTAACACAGACAGTACTTACCTGGTAAGATATGTCCATTTCAGTAGTAGTGAATTTTAGCGAGGGTGTGTTGAATTTTAGTGATTTTTAAAGGAAGGATATGATATTAATAACCTTGAATCATATAATGAACGCACAAATCTCAACCCAGGTACGTCTCCTGTAAAGAAGGTTTGTGGTCCAGGTCAAGTTTGTGAACGTCTAGAACTTTTATTTCTGATAGGATGCAAGAAATAATTTCCTGTTTCGTGAACTAAAAGCATAAAGCAAATTTTTGTTTCATCTAAGGGGTGGTGCAATAATCATGTGCCCCTGTTAGAGATGAATGATAGGAGGTGTAGAAACATGTTAGGAAACGTTCAAATATGCAAATAATTTTGCTACCTCCGCTCGCATCGCATCACATGATTAGACAATTTCAGGTTAAAATTGAGACTCCCAAAAATCTAATATGTAAATACGGCAGGAGGCGTCGAAGACTTTTTCGCAAGTGGGAACGAGGGTGCAAAGGTGTTTGGTATGTCAAAAGCTGATCAAGAGATTTTTGGGAGACTAGGTTTTTTGGTGGGACATATACTTATTGTACAGTCCCTAAATATGCAAGCTACACCATGTCGGGGCATGAAGTTGATTATCATAGACATTAGATTTACTTGTTTGACTGGTTTTAGAAACAAACAAACAATCTATGTCTAAATGTAACTTATTGTCTACAAAGCAAACACAAAACGTTTTTAAAACGTTTCATGCAGGCTATATTTGCAGTAAGTTATCATAAAATGTTTTTGAATGTTATGAAAACGTTTTATAAACTTTATATACCCTTTATATAACCAACATTTAAACGTTTTCTGACAACCTTTTCTAACCTTTGCGAATGATGTAGAAAACGTTTTGTGTTTGCCTGGTATATGAGCTGGATCTATAATGAACATATTTTGACGTATAAAGAATGCAATAAATCCTTAAAATATAAAATGATGTTGTATAATATTATACAATATTATAATAGTAATAATATTATTTTCCAATGAGTATACGACCACGATGCATATATATTGGCGTACATCCGAATATTGCTTTTTCAAATGAGTATACGGCGACGATGCATATTATATTGGCGTATATCCGAACTCGTCAACATGGGCAGACAGACACATAGCCTTAAAATGTGAGATATGCTCATTTTAGTAGTTAATGGATATCAGCGTTGTAGTAAAATATCATCATCATCACAGCATTCCGAAAAGTATACGGAGGTGACGTATATTTTGACCGATATTTTAATACATGCAGCGAGTCAGATTCCTTATTCTGCCGAATATGAGCAGTTTTAAAATTACACACTATCTCAAGTTAAAAAGTATAATAATCTCAATGAGTATACGACGCCGCCGATGCATAATTTGGCGTATGAAGAAATTAGTTCAACCTTCATGTAAGCATTATCACGAATTCCAAGGTTTGGTTTTAGGGTTTAGAGTTAGGGTAAAGGTTAGATTTAGTGTTTAGGGATATAACATTTCGTGCTGCTTACATGGAGGTAACACCAAGAAATTGCTCAACACAGGCAGTACTTAACTGGTAAGATATGTCCATTTCAGTAGTAGTGAATTTTAGCGAGGGTGGGTTGAATTTTAGTGATTTTTAAAGGAAGGATATGATATCACCTTCAATCATATAATGAACGCACAAATCTCAACTCAGGTACGTCTCCTATAAAGAAGGTTTGTGGTCCAGGTCAAGTTTGTGAACTTCTTGAACTTTTATATCTGATAGGATGCAAGAAATAATTTCCTGTTTCGTTAACTAGAAGCATAAAGCAAATTTTTATTTCATCTAAGGGGTGGTGCAATAAACATGTGTCCCCCTGTTAGAGATGAATGATAGGAGGTGTAGAAACATTTTAGGAAACGTTCAAATATGCAAACAATTGTGCTAGCTCCGCTCGCATCGCATCACATGATTAGACAATTTCAGGTTACAAATTGAGACTCCCCAAAAATCTGATATGTGTATACGGCAGGAGGGGTCGAATACTTTTTCGCAAGTGGAAACGAGGGTGCAAAGGTGTTTGGTATGTCAAAAGCTGATCAAGAGATTTTTGGGAGACTCTTTATACACTTTATATACCCTTTATATAACCAACATTTATACGTTTTCGGACAACTTTTTCTAACCTTTTGCGAATGATGTCGAAAACGTTTTGTGTTTGCTGGGTATATGAGCTGGATCTATAATGAACATATTTTGACGTATAAATAATGCAATAAATCCTTAAAATATAAAATGATGTTGTATAATATTATACAATAATTATTATAACAGTAATTATTATTTTCCAATGAGTATACGACTATGGAAGCATAAGTGTATCGTTTCGAGCAAAACCCAAGAATCGGTCGCTATACCCAGGTTTCGCCAGCCCATTCTTGGGTTTTGCTCCCCAAACTAAGGAATAGCCCACCAAAACTCAAATCGGGTAGCAATTCTAGGGTTTTGCAGGCCATTCCTAAGAATGGACAGCAATACTATAG
The DNA here is from genome assembly GCF_039555335.1 of Amphiura filiformis. Classification (NCBI taxonomy): domain Eukaryota; kingdom Metazoa; phylum Echinodermata; class Ophiuroidea; order Amphilepidida; family Amphiuridae; genus Amphiura; species Amphiura filiformis. The sequence continues at coordinate 24,566,398 of NC_092635.1, read as the reverse complement.
TATAGCCTCCGAATCTTGGGTTTAGCCAAGCAAAACTCAAATCCGGGTAGCTATTCTAAGGTTTTGAAGCCCATTGCTAGGAAAAAGCCCGCAAAACCAGGGTATAGCCCCCGAATCTTAGGTTTAGCACGGTGAAACTCAAATCGGGGAGCAATTCTAGAGTTTTGAAGCCTATTCCTAGGAATAGCTAGCAATACCATGGTATAGCCTCCGAATTCTAGGTTTAGCTCGGTAAAACTCAAATCGGGTACCGATTCTATGATTTTGGACTATTCCTAGGAATAGCGAGCAAAACCAGGGTTTAGCCGCAAAGCCTTAGTTTCGCTCCCCATTCCAGGGTTTAGCTATGGAAACCTTGAATCGGGCTTGGAAACCCTGAATCGGGTCTAAAAACACCGAATCAGTTGTGATTCCGCAATTTGACGGGTATTCGTGACCTTAAATATTTATCTTGTAATATACGGTGTGTCGAACAGCATGTATGATATGCCAGCATATTCTGCAAGAATACAAGAGGTCATTTCTATGTTTAAAATATTTAATATGATATGTTAGACAAAATAAATACTAGTATTGTTTACACTAAAAAACAGGGAGGTGTGTAGGCCTAATCATAATTTTATGACACAGGTATTTATTTATTTATTTATTTATTTATTTATTTATTTATTTATTTATTTATTTATTTATTTATTTATTTATTTACGTAAATAAATAAGAAAGAAAGAAAGAAAGAAAGAATAAAAGAAAGAAAGAATAAAAGAAAGAAAGAATAAAAGAACGAACGAATTAAATAAATAGCAGGCCGCCTTGTCAGTGAATGTAGTGATATTAAAACATGATAAAAACAATATCGTGAAATAATCCAACAATTCACTTCATGTGTTAAAACATGTATTTTACTCGATTATTTACTAGGCATGGCTTTTTAATACACTTTTTAATTGGGCATGGCCGTCCACATAGTAACGTCATAACATTCATGACACTACAAGGTTACTTAATTAAATGACATTTGCGGAATTTTACCGTATCTCGTATTAACATAATTAGACATCCTTCGGCTTTACCATTACGAGCAAAACTACTTTTCAGCTGCGAATCAGGGGTTTAGCGGCACAAGTGTATCATTATCGAGCAAAACTGTGGTTTTGCTGCCCATTCTTGGGTTTAGCGACGAAACCCTAGATTCGCTACCGAAACCTGGGTTTAGCGGCACAAGTGTATCATTTAGCGCGCCAAACCGTGGTATTGCTACCCATTCCTTGGTTTGGGGGAGCAAAACCAAAGAATTGGTCGCTATACCTGGGTTTCAACAGCCCATTCTTGGGTTTTGCTGGCTATTCCTAAGAATGGGCTTCAAAACTCTAGATTTGCACCCCGATTTGAGTTTTACCGAGCTAAACTTACGATTCGGGGGCTATACCCTGGTTTTGCGGGCTATTCCTAGGAATGGGCTCCCAAACCTTAGAATAGCTATCCGGATTTGAGTTTTGCCTGGCTAAACCCAAGATTCGGGGGCTATACCATAGTATTGCTGCCCATTCTTAGGAATGGACAGCAAAACCCTAGAATAGCTACCCGAATTGAGTTTTGGTGAGCTATTCCTTAGTTTGGGGAGCAAAACCCAAGTATGGGCTGGCGAAACCCGGGTATAGCGACCGATTCTTGGGTTTTGCTCGAAATGATACACTTATGCTTCCATATACGACGACGATGCATATATTGGCGTACATCCGTATATATAGCTTTTTCCAATGAGTATACGGCGACGATGCATAATATATTGGCGTATATCCGAACTCGTCAACATGGGCAGACAGACACATAGCCTTAAAATGTGAAATATGCTCATTTTAGTAGTCAATGGATTTCAGCGTTGTAGTAAAATATCATCATCACAGCATTCCAAAAAGTATACGGAGGTGACGTATATTCTGACGGATGAATAGATATGTTAATACATGCAGCGAGTCAGATTCCTTATTCTGCCGAATATGAGCAGTTTTAAAATTACACACTATCTCAAGTTAAAAAGTATAATAATCTCAATGAGTATACGACGACGCCAATGCATAATTTGGCGTATGAAGAAATTAGTTCAACTTTCCTGTAAGCATTATCACGAATTCCAAGGTTTGGTTTTAGGGTTTAGAGTTAGGGTAAAGGTTAGATTTAGTGTTTAGGGATATAAACCTTCGTGCTGCTTTAATACATGAAGGTAACACCAAGAAATTGCTTAACACAGACAGTACTTACCTGGTAAGATATGTCCATTTCAGTAGTAGTGAATTTTAGCGAGGGTGGGTTGAATTTTAGTGATTTTTAAAGGAAGGATATGATATTAATAACCTTGAATCATATAATGAACGCACAAATCTCAACCCAGGTACGTCTCCTGTAAAGAAGGTTTGTGGTCCAGGTCAAGTTTGTGAACGTCTAGAACTTTTATTTCTGATAGGATGCAAGAAATAATTTCCTGTTTCGTGAACTAAAAGCATAAAGCAAATTTTTGTTTCATCTAAGGGGTGGTGCAATAATCATGTGCCCCCTGTTAGAGATGAATGATAGGAGGTGTAGAAACATGTTAGGAAACGTTCAAATATGCAAATAATTTTGCTACCTCCGCTCGCATCGCATCACATGATTAGACAATTTCAGGTTAAAAATTGAGACTCCCAAAAAATCTAATATGTGTATACGGCAGGAGGCGTCGAAGACTTTTTCGCAAGTGGGAACGAGGGTGCAAAGGTGTTTGGTATGTCAAAAGCTGATCAAGAGATTTTTGGGAGACTAGGTTTTTTGGTGGGACATATACTTATTGTACAGTCCCTAAATATGCAAGCTACACCATGTCGGGGCATGAAGTTGATTATCATAGACATTAGATTTACTTGTTTGACTGGTTTTAGAAACAAACAAACAATCTATGTCTAAATGTAACTTATTGTCTACCAAGCAAACACAAAACGTTTTTAAAACGTTTCATGCAGGCTATATTTGCAGTAAGTTATCATAAAATGTTTTTGAATGTTATGAAAACGTTTTATAAACTTTATATACCCTTTATATAACCAACATTTAAACGTTTTCTGACAACCTTTTCTAACCTTTTGCGAATGATGTCGAAAATGTTTTGTGTTTGCTGGGTATGAGCTGGATCTATAATGAACATATTTTGACGTATAAAGAATGCAATAAATCCTTAAAATATAAAATGATGTTGTATAATATTATACAATATTATAATAGTAATAATATTATTTTCCAATGAGTATACGACGACGATGCATATATTGGCGTACATCCGTATATTGCTTTTCATGAGTATACGGCGACGATGCATAATATACTGGCGTATATCCGAACTCGTCAACATGGGCAGACAGACACATAGCCTTAAAATGTGAAATATGCTCATTTTAGTAGTCTATGGATAGCGTTGTAGTAAAATATCATCATCACAGCATTCCAAAAAGTATACGGAGGTGACGTATATTTTGACGGATGAATAGATATTTTAATACATGCAGCGAGTCAGATTCCTTATTCTGCCGAATATGAGCAGTTTTAAAATTACACACTATCTCAAGTTAAAAAGTATAATAATCTCAATGAGTATACGACGACGCCGATGCATAATTTGGCGTATGAAGAAATTGTTCAACTTTCATGTAAGCATTATCACGAATTCCAAGGTTTGGTTTTAGGGTTTAGAGTTAGGGTAAAGGTTAGATTTAGTGTTAGGGATATAAACCTTCGTGCTGCTTACATGAAGGTAACACTAAGAAATTGCTTAACACAGGCAGTACTTACCTGGTAAAATATGTCCATTTCAGTAGTAGTGAATTTTAGCGAGGGTGGGTTGAATTTTAGTGATTTTTAAAGGAAGGATATGATATTAATAACCTTGAATCATATAATGAACGCACAAATCTCAACCCAGGTACGTCTCCTATAAAGAAGGTTTGTGGTCCAGGTCAAGTTTGTGAACTTCTAGAACTTTTATTTCTGATAGGATGCAAGAAATAATTTCCTGTTTCGTGAACTAAAAGCATAAAGCAATTTTTTGTTTCATCTAAGCAAATCTAAGGGGTGGTGCAATAATCATGTGCCCCCTGTTAGAGATGAATGATAGGAGGTGTAGAAACATGTTAGGAACCGTTCAAATATGCAAACAATTTTGCTAGCTCCGCTCGCATCGCATCACATGATTAGACAATTTCAGGTTAAAAATTGAGACTCCCAAAAAATCTGATATACGGCAGGAGGGGTCGAAGACTTTTTCGCAAGTTGAAACGAGGGTGCAAAGGTGTTTGATATGTCAAAAGCTGAGAGATTTTTGGGAGACTAGGTTTTTTGGTGGGACACATACTTTTTGTACAGTCCCTAAATATGCAAGCTACACCATGTCGGGGCATGAAGTTGATTATCATAGACATTAGATTTACTTGTTTGACTGGTTTTACAAACAAACAAACAATCTATGTCAGTCTTAATGCAACTTATTGTCTACCAAGCAAACACAAAACGTTTTTAAAACGTTTCATGCAGGCTATATTTGCAGTAAGTTATCATAAAATGTTTTGAATGTTATGAAAACGTTTTATACACTTTATATACCCTTTATATAACCAACATTTATACGTTTTCTGACAACCTTTTCTAACCTTTGCGAATGATGTAGAAAACGTTTTGTGTTTGCCTGGTATATGAGCTGGATCTATAATGAACATATTTTGACGTATAAAGAATGCAATAAATCCTTAAAATATAAAATGATGTTGTATAATATTATACAATATTATAATAGTAATAATATTATTTTCCAATGAGTATACGACGACGATGCATATATTGGCGTACATCCGTATATTGCTTTTTCAAATGAGTATACGGCGACGATGCATAATATATTGGCGTATATCCGAACTCGTCAACATGGGCAGACAGACACATAGCCTTAAAATGTGAAATATGCTCATTTTAGTAGTCAATGGATTTCAGCGTTGTAGTAAAATATCATCATCACAGCATTCCAAAAAGTATACGGAGGTGACGTATATTTTGACGGATGAATAGATATTTTAATACATGCAGCGAGTCAGATTCCTTATTCTGCCGAATATGAGCAGTTTTAAAATTACACACTATCTCAAGTTAAAAAGTATAATAATCTCAATGAGTATACGACGACGCCGATGCATAATTTGGCGTATGAAGAAATTAGTTCAACTTTCATGTAAGCATTATCACGAATTCCAAGGTTTGGTTTTAGGGTTTAAAGTTAGGGTAAAGGTTAGATTTAGTGTTAGGGATATAAACCTTCGTGCTGCTTACATGAAGGTAACACCAAGAAATTGCTCAACACAGGCAGTACTTACCTGGTAAAATATGTCCATTTCAGTAGTAGTGAATTTTAGCGAGGGTGGGTTGAATTTTAGTGATTTTTAAAGGAAGGATATGATATTAATAATCTTGAATCATATAATGAACGCACAAATCTCAACCCAGGTACGTCTCATGTAAAGAGGGTTTGTGGTCCAGGTCAAGTTTGTGAACTTCTTGAACTTTTATTTCTGATAGGATGCAAGAAATAATTTCCTGTTTCGTGAACTAAAAGCATAAAGCAAATTTTTGTTTCATCTAAGGGGTGGTGCAATAATCATGTGCCCCCTGTTAGAGATGAATGATATGAGGTGTAGAAACATGTTAGGAACCGTTCAAATATGCAAACAATTTTGCTAGCTCCGCTCGCATCGCATCACATGATTAGACAATTTCAGGTTAAAAATTGAGACTCCCAAAAAATCTGATATACGGCAGGATCTATGAGCTGGATCTATAATGAACATATTTTGACGTATAAAGAATGCAATAAATCCTTAAAATATAAAATGATGTTGTATAATATTATACAATATTATAATAGTAACAATATTATTTTCCAATGAGTATACGACCACGATGCATATATATTGGCGTACATCCGAATATTGCTTTTTCCAATGAGTATACGGCGACGATGCATATTATATTGGCGTATATCCGAACTCGTCAACATGGGCAGACAGACACATAGCCTTAAAATGTGAGATATGCTCATTTTAGTAGTTAATGGATTTCAGCGTTGTAGTAAAATATCATCATCATCACAGCATTCCGAAAAGTATACGGAGGTGACGTATATTTTGACCGATGAATAGATATTTTAATACATGCAGCGAGTCAGATTCCTTATTCTGCCGAATATGAGCAGTTTTAAAATTACACACTATCTCAAGTTAAAAAGTATAATAATCTCAATGAGTATACGACGACGCCGATGCATAATTTGGCGTATGAAGAAATTAGTTCAACCTTCATGTATAGCATTATCACGAATTCCAAGGTTTGGTTTTAGGGTTTAGAGTTAGGGTAAAGGTTAGATTTAGTGTTTAGGGATATAACATTTCGTGCTGCTTACATGGAGGTAACACCAAGAAATTGCTCAACACAGGCAGTACTTAACTGGTAAGATATGTCCATTTCAGTAGTAGTGAATTTTAGCGAAAATCTCAACTCAGGTACGTCTCCTATAAAGAAGGTTTGTGGTCCAGGTCAAGTTTGTGAACTTCTTGAACTTTTATATCTGATAGGATGCAAGAAATAATTTCCTGTTTCGTGAACTCAAAGCATAAAGCAAAATTTTATTTCATCTAAGGGGTGGTGCAATAAACATGTGTCCCCTGTTAGAGATGAATGATAGGAGGTGTAGAAACATTTTAGGAAACGTTCAAATATGCAAACAATTGTGCTAGCTCCGCTCGCATCGCATCACATGATTAGACAATTTCAGGTTACAAATTGAGACTCCCCAAATATCTGATATGTGTACAGGAGGGGTCGAAGACTTTTTCGCAAGTGGAAACGAGGGTGCAAAGGTGTTTGGTATGTCAAAAGCTGATCAAGAGATTTTTGGGAGACCAGGTTTTTTGGTGGGACACATACTTATTGTACAGTCCCTAAATATGCAAGCTACACCATGTCCATGATGTCGGGGCATGAGTTGATTATCCTAGACGTTAGATTTACTTGTTTGACTGGTTTTACAAACAAACAATCTATGTCTAAATGCAACTTATTGTCTATATGAGCTGGATCTATAATGACAATTTCTACAATCAGCGCCAATTGGAATCACAAGTGTTACCGAATTCAAAATTACTCAAGATCTCAAGGTACATGTAGTAAATATCCTCATCATAATATGATTCCAAAAGAGTATGCGTATGAAATGTATAATTTTGACGGATAAAGAGACGTTTTAATGCATACAGCAGTATTCAGTATAATTTAGACTGTTTCAAGATGAATCCACCTATCGCAAATGCACTGCGCCGCATGCCCGGACCGGGAATTTTTTAAAAACCAGGAAATGACATTTCGGACGTAAACATTGCCGAAATTGAAATAACAATACTCACTAAATACAGTCTTTTATTTGCATCAGAAGTACAATCGGATAAATAAAGCTAAAATCGACAGTTTTCCTCACACGAATCACGCCGAAAAATGTCACAAAATTGTGCTTCAAATCGTGCGAAATTTCTCCCCAAACTGCTCTATTTCCATTGTGCCCCTCTAGCCAATTCACTATTGCTATTGACATTATTTACTTTTTGGCTAAGCTCTACCGGGTCGCCATCTTTAAATTTCAATAGTTGTTATCACAGGTATTTTTTTGTATCCATTGTCATATTCACTGGTAGATTTCCCTCCGGTATTTCACGGCATGATTATAAGATATTTAGACACTTAAAATAACGTATACCACTTACACCAAACCGTGAATTGTCCTCTTCAATCTTCTCTTCAATTTTTCAGTCACTTTCAGCTCAGAAAATACTTTCCGCCATCTTGTATTCCATATCATACTAAACAGTCGCAATGAGCGTACATGTTGTATCAAAATGATTGGTACCCATCAGTTTCCAGCAATTAGAGAGATTGCGATTTCCAAACGTAGCATCGAACGGACGTGGAATCTATGTAAAATCCCGTCACAGGAGAGTGATTTTGAATAGATTCCACGTACGTTCGATACGTACGTTTGCATATCGCAATCTCTATGTTACGGCAGTATGCAGACTTTTTATTGTACTTCTGCTAGATATTATATGTAACATATTATCGATTTTTCGTCATCAAACATTCGTTAGAACTTAAACATTACTGGAAATAGAATGGTAATAGATTAAATAACGTAGATATGTTACATACAATATTGTACGTCTAATACTCGGAGTCTGTGGAGCGCTTTATGGACATGACTGCTAGTACGCTACATCAAAATTTCACATAGGTTCCACATAATTTGTTGATTAATGTCATAAACAGTCCTATAACAATAATTGATGGTTATATCAAGAGGATCCAATGTTGCATTGGGAAGAAGCAAGCAAGCTTTTCAACAACGATCAAAACTAATGGGTACCAATCATTTTGATAGCGCTTGTAGCGGTTTTTTTAAATGGCGTACGCCAAAAAAGGCTACGCTCTTCAGACTGCTTAGTAGGCCCATGTTATGGACTTACCGCGAATAATGGTCGGTGTAGAATGTATGTTGCGATTTATTGTCCATCACGTGACGCGTTTGGACAAATCACAGTGCGCAATTTTGAATAATGGATAGTGGAAGTAAATAGCATATATTTACCTCCACTGTACCGGTAGTGTACCCTTTTAATTAGATGGAGCTTAAAGAAAAAACAAGAGACATTTAACACTAATGTGATAGTACTTGTGATATACTAAGGTTATTATTCCACAAAACCCTTATAAAGTTCTAAACTTTTATTTAAAGATACTACAAACCTGATATGGTGACCATTGCAAGTAGACCCTACTTACAAACATTTGCGCATTTCTGACACATTTGAAGCAAACTTAGCATCTATAGCATACAGTTCCGACACGAAAATACCTTCGTCTCAGATATAGTTTTTCATAGAAGACAAGGACAAGTTTAAATCATCAGTCAAACAGCACATCAAAGATAAAGAAAGCAAGAAATAAGCAACCAAAGCATATGCAGATTAGCACCACCCTGCTCGTGTGACCCCTCCCCAGGGGCGTTGGGCAGTAACAAATCCAGATCCAGATCCAGACCCGGGATCCAGACATAAGAAACGTTTCAAGGAATTCAAAATTGCAGTAAGTCTAGGGCTTCTTCAATTAGATACGTCTAACATAACCTGAAAACTTTGGAATTAACAGAGGATGATCCTTTGATACCCTCATCAAGTATTAGTGTTCAGGTTTCTCAAAACTTTGAGCCAATTTTAAGATCTTGAGTTAAGCCTATAGTAAAAATGTATCAAAATCAAAAGATATTGGGAGTTACCATGGTTACAGGCTCAGGAACTATCGTACGAGCTAAAATTTAAATGCTGTTTTTGAGTTCCTTCAATTACTTTTCAAAACACTGGTAATTATTTTAGAAATAGACCTATGTGTAACCCTAAAGGGTCACCGTATCTATATACATTATAGGACTAATTAGCCACGTTATAATTTATACTGAGAAGTTAATATTGTTAAATTCTATTTTAAAATATGTTCCGTCATAAGAATAAATGGGTCCTACGGCGTTAGTCGTCAAGCGTAATTTAGTCCTATATCGGTCCTGAAGAGGTTCCCATTCTAAATCAGCAAGAATTTCAGTAGTGATAATGGACTCCCTGCTGTCGCCAACAGTAAACCTGGCAGCTCATTTTTGGATTCTTTCTAACTTACCCCCATCTGATTTGTGCTGTGGCAGATCCCGGAGCAGTACTCAAGCTTGGGGGGGGCAAGCGATTTTGGCACACAATCATGGGGCGCGTTTTAAACAGTACGGAAACGCTTTAATTTGCAAATTTTCCTACTCGCTGCGCTAGCAACATAGACCATACCGCGGTATAGCCTATAAGATTTGCAAACTTGAGATCCCAAAAATTTGGCATGTGCAAGGGGGGGGGGCAAAGGGGGCAAATATTCTTTGGCGGGCCGAGAGGGGGGGGCAAGCGATTTTTGGCAGGCCGTTCGGAAATTTTACCCATAATTTTGCTCATAATTATTGCACAGCCCCTAACAGTTTGATTGATGTGAGTAGACCATATCAGGGCTACAATAGCTATTCAAGACACAGGCCATGTAAAGGTTTAAATATGCATATGGCATTAAAGTTCACTCCGTGAACAAAAAGTCAGTCATGAAAAGGCCAGGCCTGAAAAAAAAAAAGCCAGAGGCAATGCTCCTCCACCCCACCCCCCGCCTCGAAAAAAGTTTTGGTAAAAAGGACGCCACCAACTGGTAAAGAGTCACGCGCTCTCTATAGCAGGGGTGTCTATAGGGCGCACACCACTAAATAATCGTCCCATTGAAATACACGGGAAAATACAAGAAAGTAAGTTTGTTTTTCTACCCCATGTAACAACATTTTTAATATTTTGATCGAATCAACGTCTTAAATAAAGATTAAACTTTTATTTAAATATGATTTTTTGGGACAAGTTGAGACAAGCTTAAAAGATACGAACTCCTGAACAGCGCCATCCCGAATTTCAGCCGACACTCTCGCCTCCTTACCAGTTCCGGCCATGATATTGTTCCGAGGGCCTATTGCCCATGTACATTCGATTCGGAACATTTTCTGAACAGATTTGTAATGTTGAGCTCCTATTCTATCGTTTTTATCAAAACAACCAAGAGTCACTCAAATTTGGTTCCCTTGGGACGCCGATATATTTCGCATAGGCGCTATTTTTTACCGGAACTATGAAGGGTTACACCAAATGCGGAAGGATTTAGTGTAGTGCACTCTTCTAAGAAAAAATATTTTTGATATTCTTTATTTTTGGAATCAGTGGTCAACATCCTACAAAAGTGTAATTGCTTTTTATCGCTAGTCGCTCTAAAGTTATAAAACAGGGCTCCAAACAAGCTGGGACTGGGTGAAAAATATGATACTTTTCGCAATTTTCGGCATTCAAGGGCCAAAACAACATTTTGACCATGTTAAACTGTACCATGTTAAACTGTATTTATAATCCCATTAACATCAGGAAAGTGACTTTGTTTACTAAAAATATGTACAATCACAAATATAACATGACCGAAAAGCGACATGTCATCATTTCACCCCCCCCACTCTTATATCATGCATAATATAAAGACGTGCAAATAGGCATGTGCCTAAAGAAGCTTAAAGATTGGGGGGGGGGGTATGGGTAGATATAACGTCAATTTGACACTCTAAAATGTTAAATTTCCCAGTTGCGTGTATTATTTTTGCAAGATCTAAAATTAAGAACCCCCATCATTAGAATTGTTTGATAAATTTCTCTCTTGGGAATTGAATATTTGGTCATATAATAAAAATGCCATCATTTTTCCACCATTAGGCCGTAATATAGTATACTTTGACTTTAAATGTCTATTGAGACCCAATTAAAGGTTCCGTGATTATTTTCAAAACGGTTATAATTGAGTTTTGATCTTATAATTACATTTTGCATCAACATAATTCCAAAGATGTTTCATTTTTTCTGCACCGAGATAATCAAAAGTGACCACTTCTATGATATTGTGGCCAAAATAGCTCAATTTCTATAGCCCGGTCTTAAATTGTCAATTCGACGGGAACTTGTGTTTTGAAGCAAATTTCTCGTATGTTTAAGAATGAAATCGCGTATTTGTAGACAGAAATAGAAAACAGATCTTTTTTCTTTGCAAAGACATCAGTTTCAGACAAAAATCTCAACTTTTTGGCACTTAAAATCAGGTATTAATCATGTCCATAGCCTATAAAAATGAGTCTTCGAAGGGCGCACACCACTAAATAATCGTCCCATTGAAATACACGGGAAAATACAAGAAAGTAAGTTTGTTTTTCTACCCCATGTAACAACATTTTTAATATTTTGATCGAATCAACGTCTTAAATAAAGATTTTTTTTTTATTTAAATTTGATTTTTTTGGACAAGTTGAGACAAGCTTAAAAGATACGAACTCCTGAACAGCGCCATCCCGAATTTCAGCCGACACTCTCGCCTCCTTACCAGTTCCGGCCATGATATTGTTCCGAGGGCCTATTGCCCATGTACATTCGATTCGGAACATTTTCTGAACAGATTTGTAATGTTGAGCTCCTATTCTATCGTTTTTATCAAAACAACCAAGAGTCACTCAAATTTAGTTCCCTTGGGACGCCGATATATTTCGCATAGGCGCTATTTTTTACCGGAACTATGAAGGGTTACACCAAATGCGGAAGGATTTAGTGTAGTGCACTCTCTATAGCAGCTTACCGAAATTATTTTTTGGATATTTGTTTGCTGTCTACGTGGCTTGTTTCAGTCATTTGAGGACTAAAATCCATAAAATCTTGCAAATGTGAGTGTACATTAATCATGGTAATGTGAGTGTACAGTAATTATAAAATAGGTGGACATTTAGCTTGTGTAGTATTCGTACTTTAGTCATGTTAGTGGTGATTTAAAGTCATAATGTACGATCTTATAATATGAATTTGGTTAATTTTTTTCAAACCTGATTTTTTGGCATATTTGTAATGTTTACACATGTCACAACTTGCACCTAAATGGAATCACCCAAATTTCTTGTGTTTGTAGGTAAACAGAGCAAAGTTCGACATTATGTCCTCCCATAGAACTGCGTGTTAAACGGCCAAAATAACAAGCAGTGTTTCTTTCACTTTACCTAGTTATTTCAACTCAAAATTAACAGAAACCATTCCCGATAATTATTACTAGTATTATTTCAGCATTTTGAGTATATAATGACAAATTTAAAATTTGAAGGAAATCGTGCATTAAAGGCCCATTCAGTGATTTGCTCATCCGGACGATCGTAAAATCATCAAAATTCAGATTTTGGTACCTTTGTAATTGGCATAGATGTGCTAACATAGCCTGCTAGTGGTTCGTTCGAAAGCCGTGTATTTTAGACAAAATAAAGCATTTGCATGATTCTGGACTTTTGATACTGACAGTACAAAAAGTCCGACTCGAGATCGAAAAAGCTCACTCTCCATCGCACCAACACGCGCGTTGCGTATTGTTTCTACTACTTATGACATCAGTAGCTACTATTTTAAACAAAATACACAATTTTAACTGTTTTTTATATTTGAATTGACCGTTAGTTTGCCTCGGTGACCTTTAATTGCTTATTTTGTTTTCTACTACAAAAATTAAGCGTCTGTTTTAAATCAATTTAGACTCTACTTCCCCGTGTTAGAAACACTGGACTAGGAAGTTTTTCCAGTCGATTAGTGGCGCACTGTACGAAAATCTCGATTTTCTCGAGTCGATCTGAGTTGAAGTAGAAAACCTTTCTAAAACTTCTGTTTTTGACTAATTTGTCGATGTATTCAGGGAAAAGTGGTTTAATGAAATTCTGTAGACTTATTCTTTATTTCTAAGCAACTCTGACAAATTTCCATTTTTTTTAATGTTCCTGTAAAATCACTGAAAGGGCCTTTAAGCCTTTAATCTGAAATCACAATGTACAGGGTGGACTAGTTACCATAGCAGGCATATTATCCCATATTCTGTCGGTCCGTGCCACATCACTTCCGGTTGATGATGCGACTCACGCAGTGTTCGATTTAGAGGGGTTTTACATGCACAAATGCATGTAACTTTGGCTCTGTGCATGTAGAATTTTGCCTGTGCATGCAAAATTTTGTGTTATTCAGCCCATTTTGAGGAAAATATCAGAGTTGTGCATGTAAATTTTATTTTCTAAATCGAACCCTGGACTCACGGTCGAGTGAAAACAAGTCCCTGATTCGATTTTTGTTGATGATTTCTGTCATTGGTGTTATGTAAATTTCGATCGCAAATAGTCAGTGGAATCAAACAACCGTTTCTAAGTCTTCAGAGAGTGGAAGAAACTTACTTGATTTACCGTTTATATACTGACAAACTTAAAAATTAAATTCCATGGTCGAGTGTCGTTTTTTCCGAAAATGAATGTCACTCCAACAACATCGCTATGTAGCCTCCTTCGCAGCCGGTTTCTGTTGTTCATAACAAACCGTGAGCCACATCAGGAGGGTGAAAGTGCATATAGGAACAGCGCCACCAACTACGTCACGCTATTGTTCGAGTTAAACTACATCATTCGCCATTTTGTAAATATTAACGCATGATCGTTGTCTAGAGTTAAACTACATCATTCGGTGTGTTACGTAATAGCTACGATGCCTATCCCTTTATATCCCTGGCCACATGCAGTTTGGGCCCGAGACTAGAGATAGCCCGGATGTTGGACCGACAGAATAACACTACAGCAGGTTTAACAATCATGACAATACAACTAAATTATACGTTGTCCCAGTTCCAATAATAGGGAGTTTTCGATTTCCACGACGGATGGTCATGATGGTTCTGCGACGGTAAAACACCAAACGTTGTCGTCGTCACCACGACAGTTATCACTCCTATCAGACTCTTCACGTGTTGTAGAATGAGGAAGACGACGCATTACAAAATCAACAACAACAGCAATCAGCATTTAATAGCGTTTACCCTCACACAGAACCATCGTTTGAAAACTTCCTAATTGAAACTCCCGGCTCCGACTTGGAGTTCCAACAAGTGCTGTGTATGTACGGTACATATATGTAGATATGCCAGGCAAACCTTAATTAACACATTTGCTAGTCAGCCAAATTCGCCTAGAACAGAATACATATTTACATACATAGAAATTTAAAAGAACAGGTAGGTCAAGGAAACCTACATATATATATGTTGTCTATACTTCACTTGACCCAAATATATGATTTTTTATGGTAATGAGACACTCACACATGGAATTTTAGAGGGATTTTGATAGCAGTTCCACATAGAAAAGCTGCTATCATCATGAGACTAAGATCTAGAAACACCACCGAAATGCTGTTTTGTTAGCTGAATCTTTTTGATGAAAGTCAATCTTTGACAAGATGTAACTTTGCTACGGAAAGTGCTATGACAAAAGGTTTTCAGTTTTGGCTTTCTTTACTCAAGGGCTTTAATTTGATATATAAAATGATACAGTTTGATGGCAAATTTGAAGTCACCTGGCATACCTAATATATGTGTTTAATGTACGTACGTACATTCACATACATGCTTAGCCAGTCGGTACAAAGAAATCGTAACTAACGTTGTCCTGTCATTGTTTACAACGTATAGAAAAAATGGTGATCTTTTCTTTTAGACCACCCGGGCTAAATAGGTCAAAATTACTAACTTATCAATTGCATCAAGGTTAAACATGTTTTTAGCTAGATACAAAAGTACTTTTAAAATACATTGAACAAACTTTATTTTGTTCCAAAATCCATGTTTTATCTCTATTTTGGACGTAAAAGAGATAGTTGCAAAATTATTTTTAAATTGTTTTTTGAGACAAAAACTTAAAAGCAGAATAGCTCTTTTCACTTGTTTTCAAAAAGTTATTTTAACCTTGGTTTTTTTACCCCATAATTTCCCTCATTATTGGAAGCCATGCCCTCCTTCCAGCTCCAGTACATTAAACCTTGACTTCAAAGTGTTTTACAACTGTTTATCCTTGATGCAAAAGTAAACCTTGATGCAAAAGTAATAATTTAGTCCCTATATAGCGAGGGTGGTCTAAAGGAAAAGACCGCCAAAAAAATAGTTGACTTGCCCTTTAGGTACCAACACCATCTTCAAGCGTGTATTTATCATGCAGGAAATGCGACTGCATGAACACAATTTCCATCCCAAATTTCCCTGTTAAAGTTACAGCGTAACTTTTGTGGCTGTCACAGGATGCCGATAAGGTACACCCATCGTATATGTGAGTTACGGCTTTTGACAATTGGAGATGGTTTATATACCGGCTCCATACATTCGATGTATGTACCGATAAGGGCAAGTCAACTTTTTTTGGTTAAGCCTAAGGATCATAAACTTTTGAAGTCATGTCTGTTGAGCAAGTATTAGTGAAGTTCTAGATGAAACCAGCGTTGGAATTAGTCCAGCCCCCACTCAACACAAAACTGGTAACCATGACAGTGAAGTTCTATGAATGAGTGTGAGTGTGCTCTCCTAGTGGAGCGCTGTACCGGGCGCAGTAGTGTTCGTACTGGTATGGAAAGGTAACCCTGAAGTGACTTTGAAATAAGGCTAGAAGGGTGATGTTCCTCCTCCTGGCAAGTGTTCCCCATTGAAGGTCTTGAATCATGGTGGTAACACTGCTGTATCTGCCATAGTCGTTCTTAACAAATCGGGCTGCTCTCCTTTGTACTGCTTTCGCTGGGGTCCCAGACCGCTGCGCAATATTCCAGTGATGGTCTAACTAGCGAGCGGTATGCCAGATCTTTTATGTCTTGTGTACATGAGCGTAAGTTTCTTTTTATGAACCCAAAAGACTGCTACAAATACTCATTCATCCCAAGAACCGTCATAGACTGGAATAATCTACCCCAAGAAATAACCAACATCGAAGAACCAAAAGCATTCAAGAACCAGCTAAGAGACCACTTCACAATTTAAGCAGAACTTATGCACACCATACCCCGATTCGCCTATCTCCACTAGGAGTGTTGAATCGTACCCAACCAGAACCAGAACCAGAAGAGTCATGAGGAGGGTGATGGATTTTTACACTTTACAAAAATTACTCATTATAGTACCCCAAAGTTTATTTCAGAAATCAAAGATCAGATTGCCATAAAAACAAAACTGTAATCTTTGGAGGGTACTACTATGGAATTTTTATTAAAGCATCTTTTCAGTCTTCATTTTCACCAAATTTAAAAAAAAATGTTGCCTTAAAGTATATAAAATCAAAATTAATACTCTGCATTCTAAATCAGATCTATTGTGCTGCGATTGGGTATCACAAATGTACAGTTAATCTTCATATTATATTCCTTTACGTATAGGATGCATCAGTTTTTACACACAAAAATATTTCATTGAAAAGTAAACCCTCCCACTTGGTTATTCCAGGCTTTCCAAGACTGCAGTAAAGAACTGTTCATTTTATTTTATTCTACATGTAAAAACACTTTTCATTATGGCATATACTGAGTGTGATCAAGGCTGTATTGATTACAGATTAAATGTTTTATTGCATTCACACCCACAAACCTCCTCTGACAGTGAATGAAATTTGACCAGCGTGACATCACAAAGTGTCACCGTAGCTGGAACGCATAATAATTGAAACTAAAATTAGGCCCAAATTTCATCAATTGATTTGAATTTGCATCTAATTGCTCTTTCAGGTGCTACCTACCATGAAATAATGAAATGAAGCTACAGATTAGGTGCAATCATTTTATACAATGCCACGTGTTAGTGCAAGCCGTATTGCTAAGCTAGCAGCTGCTATCATAATACTGGTGCTAGTTCTTCATTATACCATCAACCAAGAAAAGCCAGGTAAGGACCCATACCTATTTACAAGCCTGCCCCAGCCAAGCTGCAACTAACTGCAGCTTCAATGCTTATAGCTCCCATTGAATAGGGGGGGGGGTCCCATGGGGAAGCTGCATACTGATATTTAAGTATGGACAAAGTCTTTTTGTTGATATGTTTGTGTCGGGGTGTGTGTGTACTAACCACCAATTGGGGCATGCACTAGCTAGTTCTAGTTCTGTAAATGTGGTCCGTAGATGTTGACCACTATGATAAAAGAACCTGCTTTCAGGACTAAGCACTGATGTCATCCAAGTTTGCTGGACGGTGTCAATCAATCATATTCGCAAATGTCAGTGTAGTAACTGGATTCCCTGCCCCTATAATATACATAACAAATTTATCAAGGGGTGTAGTACCCCCTTAATGGACCTAAAAGCTATCATAAATATCAATATTTGTAACTTCTTTTTCAGATGAAACTTTTCCACAAGTGAAAAATGAAGAAAAACCAAGACCACCTGCAAAAATTATTAATGATCATCACAATGAAGCAAATATGATGAAGGAACGCAAAAAAAGTGAAGGAAAACAACTTAAAGATAATAAAAAGATAGTCAGGAAGAACTTAAAGATAAGCCAGGAAGACCTTCAAGGTGTCCAAGATGCAGAAAAGGATTTACAAGATGGCAATGCTGAAATACAGGTACTTACTTAGGCTGGACAAAAATAATTGTGTGTCACCGGCAGCCCTTATATTAAATGAAGGCACTGAAGGCAATTGCTGTGGATGCCCTAGGGTGTTGCCGTGACGCCCTAAAATGGGCTGGTCGTTTAGAAAAATATTTTATTTTGCATAGAAAATCCATTTTGACTTCCATTATTAAAAAACTTGGATGCAAAATTGCAAATTCCTTGCCATTCTACAGGATTATCATATTATACACCTTTGTTTGAAATGGACATTTTATCATTCAAAGCACATAATTGTACAATTTTAAAGGACAAGGTCTTAATAGTGAACTATTGCATGACACACCCCCTATGTTTGAAAAACAAAATGTGCAGTTTTTATGAAAAACAAAATGCCTCTTTTAATTTGCGGGGTATGTTCTGTAAAATGGATGTTTACGGTTTACATGCGAGTCTCTGGAGAGTGGTACTGAAGGTGCTACAGTATTATCTCAGTTTTCATTCAGTTTTAGGCTTGTAAAAATGTGTGGTATTTTTCATAAATTTCGCACAATATGTGCTTCATACATAGAATATGTCATGCAATAGTTTACTGAAGAAAATCTTATTTTTAAAAAATAATGTCCTTTGCACTAATGCTTATAAGAAACAATGTGTATATATTATAACTGCATGTTTGATAATGTGAATAAATTCGGGTAAAAAGCAAATATTATTTATAATGATTAGTGATTTTTTGGTAGGCAAATCCAGTAAATTGGTACTCACTTTCTGAGCTTTCGATGACCGGTTATGTCATCTTGATCACACACTAATCGTTATGAAACAATCCTACAAATGAAACTCTTTAATATTATTTATAATGTATTGTTTTGTTTGTTTTGGTCACTCTACAGGATGAGAAAACTTGGACGGCCAAAATGGATCGACGGAATGCAGAGAGGAAAGCTTTGTTAAAGAAAGTTTGTGAAGAGAGATACAACAAACACTTCAAAAGCTGGGAGCAACTGGCTGCTGACCCAAGTAATCTCCGACCACTAATAGTTAATGATGACCACCATTTCATATACAGTATAGTTTACAAGGTTGGCTCCACCAATTGGGAAAGAGTTATTGTCCAGGATCTCGGTGGTTTCAAGAATGTTCCCAATCAGAAACTTTACAGTCACCAGGCCCTTAAATGGATGCCAAAGTTTTCACCATCAGAAGCTTTACAGAAATTAGAATTATACACTAAATTCATTTTTTCAAGAGATCCACTATCTCGTATACTTTCAGGATATAAGGATAAATTTGTGGATCATCATAATGCGGTGTTTTCAAAAATGGCGCAGTTTATTGTAAAAAACTACCGAACGGATTCAAACACGTCGCCCAATATCACATTTACAGAGTTTGTGCGATATTTAGTGGATAAGGCAGGACATCGAACTAATGTCCATTGGAAACCAATTCACAAACAAAATTTCCCATGCGAGATTGAATATGACATTATAGGTAGATTAGAAGATGCACACGAAGATATCCCATATGTACTGAAACGCGTTGGAATCTACAATTTGACAGACTATGGGAAAGGACCACCAAGGAAGACGAGTAATGACCTGATAGTGAAGTACTATTCACAGCTTCCCAAAGATCTTTTGCACACGTTGTATGAAATATATGAACCTGATTTCACACTTTTTGGATATGATATGCCGGAGACTTTCACATTGGATAGTAGCTGAAGTAGCCATTATGTGACCTGCTCCCACAAAATGAGCATAAAGTTGCAATGGCAACTACCAAAACATGATACTGCTACTTCACATTAGTTTTACATGTATTACGCTTTTTGCATCACAATAGGTTTCATTAGCCGAACTTGACTACCATAAACAACACGGGAAACAACATCAGACCTGAAACTTTTCAGCTTTAAGTTGATTTCAGCTTGTAGTATTAGTATAATGAAAGACAGAGATAAAAAGACTAGTTCGTGTCTGATATTCTAACAACTAGACAGAAAATACCATACTGCGCAGGTCGGCAACCAATCACGGCACACCTTTGCCCTGACGTCAGATGCAAACTAGTCTTTTTATCTCTGTCTTTCATAATAAGAATACGGTGCAATTGAATCAATTAAGATGTCATCAGTTGAATCAGGTGGATCTCGTCAGATCATGATCTGTTGCAGTTGAAACTGCAACTGGGCCATTCATGCCATGGTTTCTGGACAAAGGTAGGTAATGTGACTATTCTTTGGTTCATCTCAAGTTCGGTAGTGACATCAATGCTTTTTCGTACATCAATGCTTTTTGCAAGTGTTCCGACAAACCACCCTGTATACTTTAAAAGTCAATATTTTCGCGAGAAGATATTTTCGCGATTTTGAAGATTTTGTCAATTGCGCGAGTATTCAATTTCGCGGTTTTGATATTGATACAATAGAAACCTAATGCAAAAGGTTATTTTCGCGAGTTTTTATTTTCGCGATTTTATGTCCACTCGCGAAATTCGCGAAAATAAAACCTCGCGAAAATTTCTACTTTTACAGTATGTGCGGAGTATGCTCTGTGCCAATGACTTTACACATTCAATACTGTGACCAAAGAACTCTGCCCCACTACCGAACTTGAGGCAAACCAAAGAATAACCAAACACTGTGTCCTCTCTCTTGAACACGAAGCAAGTCACATGCTATTTAATGTTATATCAAGGTGTACACTTAAGGACTTGTCCTTGGCATGATTCTCATGACCTACTTCATGTACAAGAGAGAGAAAAAAGTGTTAATTACATGTCTCATCATGAAACCATGGAATGGCCCGGCTCACCCAACTGATATATCAGTACTCTTTTTTATTGATGCAGAGCTGGTACATACTATGTAACCGAGGGAGTGGGTTTTGATTGGCTGCTGTAATCACATTATGGAATTAGCAGCTCCTCTCTCCCCTCCAAATGTCTAGTATAAAATCAATTTTTTTTAAACAGTTAATATTTTGGACCAATTTGACTTCAATACCTTACCCCATCAATTTAAGATCGTAGTTTGTACATTTAAGGAAGCAATCAGATTGTGTTTGTGTGTGATTTTTTGATGTAGTACTAATTCAAGGGATAAAACAAAAATAAGATTTACATCTTAAGGAACTTACTTATAGAATTATAACTTATGACTCGCATACCTGTTTAAGAACAGTAACGTACGCAAGATGACTAAAAAAATTTAATGAGCATTTTCAGGCATTAAATAATATCAACATACTTGAATTATCAGGATGAATGTTTTTTGACACTTCAGGGGTCTGCATGTATTTCATTAAACTTTTAACCCTTCGTAACTTAAGTGACAGTTTGCAAGTTATGAATACCCTTTTGCTAGATGTACATGTGTACCTTTATAAAGGGGCCCTGTAGTAAATTCCTATTACTTACGAAGGGTACTGATCATAAGTTATTTTAGTTACATGGATTTTATGAGTCATAAGTTACGTTCGATTTTGAGTAGTGAAATGGACCCCGCTTTAATTGTTCATTAAACACACTTGTGGGCTACTATATTTACATACATGTAGTCAAAATTAATAAGAAACAGTGAGGGTACCCTCTACACAAAATGAGGTATTAATATATTGAAATCCATATGCCCCTATATATAGAAGACCTGACTTTCTTCCATACAGGGGGTGTAGATTTCAAATGTAGTCACCCATTCAGGTAATCCCATATAAAATCCACACTCCCTGTGTGAAAGATTAATGTTATGTCTTCCATAATATTATGGGTGTATGGATTTTCAACTGAAATATCTCAATCTCTTCATATCATGATCAGTCAAGTGCTGAGGTTTAGAAGTGATACAGTTAACAAAGTCATCCAAAGTTTTTTCTGTACCAAAAGTATTTTTAGTCATAACATTGCATACCATTTTTTACCCCGATGTGGCAGTGATGTCAGTGCACATTTCATTGAGTGCAGCTTCAAATTGCCTGTGTTCTCTCAAAATTCACATGCCGCTTAAATGCTAGAGCAAAACAGCTCCGTCAACGCATTGACGTCTCTGCCACGTTAGGGTGAAAATTGTATTGTACCCTGTACACTCTTTACGGTTGAGTAGGATTGAGATTAAGAGATTTAGGTTTAGTATATTTTGCAAAAAAATTATGCAAAAGGATTATGCCAGGGATTATACTATGATATTCAAATTTGTGAAGTGATTCTGTACCCATTGTAAGAAACCTTTTATAATAATGTATTCATATTTAAAAGCTATCCAGGTACTTATTGTGTATATATTGTTCTGTGAAATAGTACTCTACTGAATAACTAGAAGTATTTATTTTACTGAAATGTTTTTCAGTACATGTAATTTTGAAGATAAAAGTATTGAATCAAAATAGAACTCAATGATATGCAATAAAGGTAATATGCAAATATAATTTTTTTATATCTCTTTTATAAAAGAAATGATGATCTTCAGGGTATAATAAATATGTTGTTGTATGAATATTAACCATTTTACAAAAACTAATGTTGTTTTTTGTCTTCATTTAAATTGCTTACAGATTGCCATAATTTACCAGATTTTAAGGGATCTGGAATGAAGCGTTCGACAGTATTTTTTGTGGGACATGAGAGCACATCAGACATATCGAATTGCATTCTGAATACGAAGAATGTCTTTCTAATATCAAATAATTTTCATTTTTTGAAATTCACGATATAATACAAATTTTATGACAAATTATTAAAAGTTGATATTTTCACATTTTTGATATATAACAGTCCTCGAAGTAAATTTTATAAATCTAATGATATATTCTTAAAGTGTATGTAGCTAGGAGGAAAAGCCGACTTTTTTTCCCAAAAAGACCTAATTTTTTTTCTGTTTTGTGAAAAAAAAATCAATATCTTCAATACGAAAGTTCAAAATTTTCAATTGATCGTCGGCTTTTCATCCCTCCTACATACACTTTAAGTACATATTATCAGATTTATAAAGTTTACTTTAGTACTGTTAAATATCAAAAATATCAATTTTAATCATTTGCCATAAAATGTATATTACATTGCGAATTTCAAAAAATCAAAATTATTTGATATCAGGACATTCTTCGTATTCAGAATGCAATTCGATATGTCTGATGTGCTCTAATGTCCCACAATAAATACTGTCCAAAGGTTCATACCCCACCCCTTAACAATACATTATTATAGGGCCGGAGCAGATCAAACAACAAATGTTACATCGTTAAGGGGTCGGTCACCCACCTTTGCATTTTGAATATGAGAAATGTCTTTCTGATACCAAAGAATTTCCAAAAATCAAAATTATTTGATATCAGGATATTCCTCATAGTCACAATGCAACACTGTGCAAACGTCACTATATCTGAGCCCTTATTGAGGGCCAATTTTTCCAGGAAGTGTGATAGACAAACATTGCTATGTTGTGTTTGCCACAAAGAGATTAGATCCAAAAAGAACCAAAACTCTGCCATGCTCGCCTGTTGCTCATGAATGGAGGGCAACATAGTGTACCATTTATTTATCCATGTGCCCCCCCCCCCCCCTCGTGCCATGAAACATCTTGACCTCTTCTGTGACTCTAACAGGGCTTTGCGTCTTCGAAAAGAGTGTGCCTATACTATGGAGGCCTGTGGCTCAAAAAAACAAAATATGTTTAACAGGCATCAGGCCTCAAGGATCTTCCTATCGTATGCATTTAGTAGAAACCTTTGTTTTGCCTTTGTAATATTGAAACTTGTGTATGTGCTGAATAGATTGGTTGTTACAAATAAAATGGGAATATGACATGTAATTTGTCTTACAATGGCTATTGATCAATGATTGTCATGTAGACCCATTTCCCACCCAATTTAAACACTGAATAAGGAATTTTTGTCTTGTTCTTAGAAGCAATAGAGTAAATCAAGTGAAAATACTGGTAACCATGTTGGTTCCTTTTGAGTGACAAGTTGACAGCAATGAGAGCGTATAACAATCTTAACAACAAATGCAGAAAGGAAAATCAGTACAAAATTACCTCTTGAGCCATACTACTCATCCCAATTCAAAAGCATTTAGGCCACATTACTCCTCTGTACAATATAGTTGATGAGGGGGTCACTCACTACATCTGTTGGTACCCATTTATACACCTGGGTGGAGAGGAGCAATACACGTGAAGAGCCTTGCTTAATGCGACCCATACACATTTTATTGAGCAATATCAAAGACCCTGGACCATTGTAAATGATCGTGTGTACATTGCACAATGGTAGATTTTGTATCTAGGATCTTTGATATTGCCCAATAAAATAAAATGTGTATGGGCTGCATAAGAGCACAAAACAATAGCACCTCCCGAGGTATGAACCTGCAATCATGTAGATTGCAATTTCAGCCAAAGTCCATGTCACTGAGCCACTATGCAATACATGTACAACAATGACAGTAAAAAAAACACAGTTATCAATTAAAATTGTTTCCATTTGGAATGTTTCCAATTTTATTACATGATGCAATGTTACCATGGTTACACAGCAAGGACTCCCAAATAATTATGTTGCCTTACAGATCTGAGAATACTGTTTCAAGAAACTATTGCATGAACTTCATAAAAATTCACCTGATTCATAAACATTGAAGTGACAGACATTTTGTTCTAGAAAATGAACACTCACTAAACTTTGGTTCACCTCAAGTTCGGAAGTGATGTAGGTGCATATTTCATTGTTCGTAAAGTTATCAACCAGAAAGGATACATGCACTTGATATGCACATATGTACAGGAGTGGCTTATTTGCACGCTTGCCGCACAAATGCGAAAAAGCAAGTAAAAAATAAGACTCCTATTGATATAAAATACCATGCACGCAGTTGGGCGCAGCACGCAGTTGGGCGCAGCACGCAGTTGGGCGCAGCACACAGTCCACGTTAGTTGCGTAATGTGTGACTGGTGCACGATTAAGTGAATTTACGCTAGCCTGAGTTGGGACCAAATAATTTTGGCCAATTATAAGCTGAACAAACTTTACACAAACACCTGAAATCAATCATGAACCCACATCCAAATTCACATGCACACACAACACCCAACAGGGATTGTATGATGGCATCAAATTTTATGTGACCATCAGGGCTGTGTTTAGGATTTATTTTTGATGTGGGACCTCCAAATACTTGCATGTAATAGTTTTGGGGTCTTTTTTTTTTGCAACATTGGATCCTTGTTACTTTTTGGTACAAATTTGGACCATTTTGGCACTGGGCACATTTTTGTACACAAGAAGTGATAACTGGGAACCTCTTTTGTAAGTTGAAAATTTGTGGCTTCATGGACAAATCTCTGCATGCATAAAAGTCAGACACAACTTTCTGGCATTCCTATTGTTTACTTTCAATGTCCTTACAGGTGATCATATTTTATACAGTTCTGTGAACTATTTCTTTCCCTCAATTTTTTTTATTTGTTTTTACCACTTCCATACTAAAATTATTACAAAATAGTTTCATATGTGACATGATCTGCTCCATGGGGGCCAAAGGCTGCAAATTTGAAATTGAGATAAAGGCACAAATATGAAGGAAAAAACAAAAAAATACATAAGAAAATAGACATCACAAAACTTCATAACTTTAGAAGCATCAACCATGTAAGCTAGACCTTAGGTGTTTGTATAAGGTAATAATAGTAACTCAATTTTCAAAAATGCCTCCTTTGGCCCCCATGGAGCAGATCGTGTCACATATAGTACCTATAAACTTCCATTAACAAGTATAATACATTTATACATGATCAAAATCATTACAAAAAATACAAAATTCTAGCATTGGTGGGGATTTGTTTTTATGCAACAAATTGCTGGTAAATATACCAACACTTTGCCTTGTTTTTGAAAAGTGTTTTCTATGCAATTAAGCAGAATATACAGTGTCATCAAAGTTTCCTATGACCAAACTATAAGAAGAAAAACAACAAACATGCAACAAATAAATAAAAAATAGCATGCGATTGGGCGAGACTGCACAAGAATGTGCTTTACAAACTTATCATCTACAGAGTTCAGATGTAAAAACGGATATCAGTTTTCTCAATCTGAGATCTAGGCTACATTTGATCATAGTTTCAAATATTTACCTTGGAATCAAATACATCAATTTTAAGTTAGCATTATAGGGCAGATATTGGTGGCCTCAACTCAAAAAGTTTGAAATCGGTGCTTATCAGCTTTTGCATCTGAACTCTTCACCTCTAAGTAATACTGTTTCCAAATCCTGCCAACAATCATTTACGTCCATATTCCATACCTTACTGGCCTCCGAATACATGCTGGGAGTAGACTTATTCCACCAGCCGTCTACACTGCGCATGTACTGTGTTATGCTTCATAGTGACGACTGATTATCTTACAGTTCAAATTGTGGCGGACCTATGCTTGCAACTTTGGTTAATGCGCCATAGCGCGACTCACTAGCGGCGTGCTAGTGTACCGCGCCGTGTGAACTGCGCCGTTGTGACAAGATCACGCTCTGAAGTTCTAAAAACTCGGTCTTGGACACAACTGCGCATTCTCAGTGAAAGTTTGCAACCTACTTAATATTCATGTGCAACCAGAATCTGGTTGCAAAAGTCCGCCACTTTTTTTCCATGTAGTTTTCTCAGTCGTCAAACCAGAAGATTTACGAATGAGGGCAGCAGTCTATGCTGGGAGTACTGAGTTTCATTTTGCACTATCATAAGCACTATATACAAATTTAGGTGGTAATATCATTTACATCTGAATATTCTTTGTTTATTTATTATTTATCCCACATTTATTTCCTGGATGTTTAACATTTTTACATGATAAGCTGCTTTTTAAGATGCAACGAAACCACACCTCACCTATTGCTTAATAATCAATTGTTTGTTTTTTGCTATGTTACTCAACTTGTTTCTGGTAAGGCCAAGTATGCAGTGACAGCGCCACATTTGCACCTCCCTCCCCAATCCAAAAGAAAACAGGGCTTTGCAAATTAGGTGGATGTTATACTGCATTTTGATGTTGCAGTCTTAGCCATGGTCACTGGATATTGATGGGTACCAATCATTTTGATACATCCTGTATGTGTTAATTCTGCATTGAATATCCAAAGTACTAAATTTGGGACAACCCAAGGTTGTCAAAGTTTTCAAAAGAAGTTTTCCTATCATCCTATGAAAACCACACAGCCAGGTAACAGAGAAATCCATATTTATAAGGGTGGTTGGAGTATTATCTACATTTCTATTACTTCTACTGTTCAATATTCACAATGCAGCATTACGATTTTGTATACTTCACGAGTCTGTCATAAAGATTGCCTTCAAATCGGCATGTTTTTGTGCAAATAATGTGCTCACATTGGGCAAAATGCACAAAAATAATGTAGGATTATGCGATGCAGTCAAGTCCATTTTATAAGACGTTTCACTGACCACTACTACATTACAAGTCTGTAAAGCATATGGTCATGTGTGTGTCAAAGCAAAATGAGACCACAAAATAGGCATATAATACTGGCTTGAAGTTAACACATTACTTTAACAATTCCCAGTTAAATTTTTGAAAGTATAATCAAAAGTACTACATACTAAGATGCACTATCTAATCCTGCACATTATGACACCACATTGAATCCAATGTGACCTCAAGAAGTAAAGTTACAAGCAATTGAATAGACGAAGGTCCAGTTTTGAAGTGACAAACTAGCCTATACAAGGCGCAAAAAGATTCCATCAAGCACAACAAGAAAGAGACAACACAGTTTCTTCAAGTAAGTTTTATTTAAAGCAGTTTTTATTTCAGTTTTTACTTTTCATAATACTAGTATTCATTTTATTTGTCAGTTCTTTTGCTTCAGTTTTCTTTTTGTTTTAAATTAAAGGTACGCATAAATTAGCCATTCACCACTCTCAAACCAGATGTCTAGTCCGTGGAGTTTTGAATAGGCCCGTTTGTCACTTTTAAAACTGGTTCTTCGTCTAATCAAATGCTTGTAACTTTGCTTTCAAGTCACATTGGATTCAATGGGGTGTCATAATGTGCCAGATCTATTAAACAAATAAATTTATCCAAATATGGTTTAGTTTTAAAATTAGGATTTTTCTTCCAAGTGTAAGGACACTTTTTTGGCACTGTATATCTAAACATGTCAATATAAAATGATTCATGGCATTGTGACTAATTGAAGCACAATTTATGAACATTTATCATTTATTTCATGATTTCAGTAAATTAGGACTCTTGTTTTTATAGTTTCTTTCTATAATATTCTACCTACACTACGCTGAATACAAAATTTGGCAAATTCCAATTTACATGTGTTGTAGTAAACTTGAACTGATAAAATTATTCAGCCTACTATAATAGTCCATTAGGCTTCCTGAAGTCAGTGATACAAGTGCTAGTCCAGTGGGTGCAGTATTAAATTGTGACTGGTGTGTTTGCACCTGCTATAAAAGGCAGTACATCTGTACATACGCTAATTAACTGCAACAAAGTACTGATGTCACTGCCGCAAGGAAGCCAAATGCACTATAAATTACCTGTGATACATTAACAAAGCCATCTTGATTTAATAGTTTGTCTCAAAGCCCTTCCCAAGTTAAAAACCTAATGCGGAATGATTTTTTTAAAGGTTTTTTTTTCACTGTGCGATCAGCTTTTTGACACAAAATGCAGGCAATTTTACTAATGCGTGTGGGGCTTTGAGATGAACTATTGAATCAAGATGGCCTAATATCTAACTGACAATCCCAATTTCATGTTTCCATCATAGATTTGAATTACCATATTCAACAATAATTAGTGCTTAGGAGTGTGGGAGCATCATTTTTAAGGGGGCACTATTAAAGGAAGTGTCCGGCAATCACAGCATTATGTCCTAATATTTTTTTCAATGAAGCCTGACGAAAAATGAGCACAAATAACCATGACGTCATTGCTCTAGAAAATTTCGGCGCTGGAATTTTGAATATCGCGTGTTGAGATATGGCTGTTTTTATTTGTTTTTATGGTTAATATGACTAAGTTAGTTTTAAATAAAATCATGTGATTCGTGCTTGATAATTATTTTTCTAACATATAAGACATAAATGTTGTGATTGCCGGACACTTCCTTTAATAATACAATTCAAAATAAAATAAAAAAGGAACTGTAGATTTACTGTTGCAGTCATTTGAACTTGATGTCAAGATCATTTTCTAACCACAAAAAAGTGCACTGAAACAGATGTAATTAGGAAGGGGTGCTAATTATATAGGTCAAATACGGTATTCCAACATGTCAACATGAAAAAGGATGCCAACAGCACCAATTATGTATTAAGATCACTTCTGCAAAAGCAATCTTAGCATATGTGACATGATCTGATCCAATCAGACCAAAGTCGGCAATAATAAAAATGAGATGCGGCAAAAATAAGCAAAAAAAACAACATAAGAAATAGACAAATAAAAAGTTGATAACTTTGCAACCAGGTATGACAGGGACTTTGGACTTCAACGTCAGTCAGCTTAGGTACAGAGCAACTTAGTAATGGCAATAGCTCAATTTTCAAAATATTTGCTATCTGAGTGGATCAGTCTGTGTCACATGTGCGACTCACAAGGCTATTTCTGACCCAGTCAAGCAAAATGAGGATATCTACAGTTTTTGTCAAAGAATGGCACTTGTTTACATTTTGAGAGTGGAAACATGGAAGTGGGGTTCTGATTGGCTGAATCAATCGTCTGACAATCATAGCAACAGACCGATAATCCGATTGGCCGATTGTGCGTCAAATTGTTGGTCGGCGCAGATCGGCGTCCTTGAAGTGAACACAAAGCTCCGTGTATGTCGCTCATTAACAGGGCGCTCGCGTCAATCTGAGCAAGGGACTGCTGTTCTTCTCTGACACCAAGTGTATGTCACAAACCTTTTTTTTAGCATTGATCTGGTGTATTATTCAAATCCATATGATCTTTATTCTTTAAATCTCCCACGTTCTCAACTATAAAGCTGAATTTATACTTCAGCATTCTCACGCATGCTTAGTGTTTACTGCCTTTTTTAGAGCATCAAACTGATTAATCATTACAAACCGCTGAGGCAAAAATGATGTCGCTTTTGCAAGTTGAAGAAATTTCAACTACCGAGCGATTGCTTATCAAGTGAATGCATCAACAGATTTCATACCAACTGGATCTATTATTTTTCGAATTAATTTACCTTTCTCGATCACTAACTTTCAGATTATTAACAGCAATGGATGTTCCAAAAATGTATTTTGTGGCCTTTTGAATATTTTAACTGTCGTCTACAATTGCATCTGCCATGATTAGTATAAATGCAAAAACGATGAGCGATGCATTGAACAATTTAGTGGTCGCCCATCGCTTTCCAAAAGCGGTGCATCGCAATCGCTCAGCGATCAAGTATAAATTCAGCGTTATATAAAAGCCAATTTAAAAGTTCTTGATCATGATGCAATACAGTCTTAATACAGACTTTTTCATGACATTGTCCTTATTTTAATTGATTGGATCACAGTTTCATAAGTATTGAGCCTTCATCATGAACCTTTCGATTGGCAAATTAAAGCAACATCACTTTCAGGATCTCAGACAAGCGTTTACCAGTTGCAGAAAACTGGGATTTTGCAAAAGCAATTGATTGCAAATTAACACTTGATGATTGCAAATCGACAGTCTGCAAGAAAATAGAAGACATCGATCTGTATGAAGTCCCTCCACTTCAGTTCCTTTCTTTATGCACTGGGTTATTCCAATTAAGATCCACACCCCTTCTGCATGCTGCAGGTTACACCTCCTGTTTTATGGTAAATTCCAACTGTATACCTTTTTGATATACTGTTCCAAAATTCTTTCATCACATTTCCAATTTTGTATAACAAATTGTGGATCAGGAATAGTTTCCTTTAGTTGGATTTTATTGGGATACCAAAATTGTTCCGGAGGTGTGCGGATTTCAAATGGGATCACGGAATAGCCCAACTTTGTTATCGTGAATCTTTTTCTCCTGGCTCTTCAGCATCACTGTAAATGTGCTCGCTATGTTCTTCATCACTGATATCGTGCTCGCTATGTTCTTTGTGGTCTACAGCTTTCTTTTTTTTTTTTTAGCTGACTTTGCTGGTTTCTTTTTCTTGCTCTTGCTCTTTTTCAGGCTCTTGGGGGTTTCAATTAATTCAAGTTTTCCTTCATCAATCATCTGCTTCTTCCACTTTTCCAACGCTGCATCATAATCAGCACGTGCTTGTTTGTACCTCTCTTTGTATGCCTGTATGAAGAAGATTTAGCAAAAACATATCATTAAACTTGTCTTGGAAAAAAAAACAGGAAATACTTTTTAACTTTAGTAATCTTTGATTGTTATAATATAGATGCAATTCCATGCATTCCTACACCTCAATGGCAGCCATAGCTGGGTACCAGTCGTTTCCATCCCACCTGAATATGTGAAATGAACCGGCCTGGGCAGGAATTTTAAACTGCATTTCATCACCCGTGTTACACATAGACAAAAAAATGATGAAAATTTACAAAACAGTACAATTTAAATCCATCCAATTGGGAAGTCACAACACCAGTTTGGTGCGAAGGGGACCCAGTAATGGCTGAATGAATTCTGACCATCACTTGGCTCGTTTGATCAATCTATAGCACTTATATTAATCTGTGTTGGGCAAAAAAAAAATTGTTTGATTGCCTTGCCAAAACAAAAATTTGGAGGGTTGGCAGGTCAATCTTTTTTATACGCTCTTCCTCCATTTTGAAAAGGCTACTATTGACAAATGTTTGAACATTTTACAGTAAAAAATTGTGTTTTTGAACTTAACTTAAATGGAAATACTTAATAAATAAAATGACAATACAATGTAAGTGCAGATTTCAAATGGAGTCACCCATTCAAGTAACCCCATTTGAAATACACACTCCCTGTGTGGAATTTTGAGGTCATATCTTCCATTGGGATGTATGGATTTCACTCCACTACTTCTTGGTAGGTAGTTTAGGATCAGCATGTCAGCTAGAAGGAGACAAGCCCAAAATCACCCAAGGCAATTAAGACATATCAATATCGGCATCTCTTACTCATTCTCATCTTCACATAATATTACAATTTCTTAAATGGTTTGAATGGACTTACATCTCTGTGCCACTAGGCCCCTGTGCAATTATTGATACGGCAGCTAATGAAGCCACAACTTTCATATTTATATGTGTCCATGTCACATGTTCATGCTTAAAAAGAAATGGGCTATTCCCGTTGAAATCCATGCACTCCCTATATGGAGACATTAAGGTTAGCAACTATTTACAACTGTTGCGATTTGGTAGTTCACAGCATCTGGTGAATGGTAGTGAGCTTTGGCAAAAATTGAATTGATCGTTTCATAGCGAGTGTAAGAATTCAAATATCAGATATACTTTTGTAGGTCCTATGGTTCTTGGTATATGATTTGTAGAATGAACTTTTGCAAAACATCATAATGTAATTTTTCAATAATATGTTGATTTGAATAATGAAAATCAATATTTTGGTTTCTTCGACCAACAATAGCGTGTCTACCCTTAAGGTTAGCAAGTATTTAAAACTGTTGCAATTTGGTATTTCACAGCATCTTGCGAATGGTAGTGAGCTTTGGCAAAAATTGCATGATCATTTCATAGTGAGTGTGTAGAAGAATTCAAATATCACAGATATACTTTTGTGGTTCTTTTTGGAACAACAACACTTTTGTAATACATACAGAATTCATTAACAACAATAAATCAAGCAAGTTTTTAAAGTATACGATTTGCAGAATGTACTTTTGCAAATCATCAACATGTTATTTTTCAATAATACACTCCTCAAAAGAATTAAAGGATCAGTTGAATATAATCAGCATTTTGAAAACATTGGATATGATGATAATATTATTGATAATTTTGCTTGATCTTTCATTATGTCACGAATTGTAATGATACTATCATTATCTCATTTCTATATAAAATATTATGTATTGCATTTTGTATATTGATACTTAAGGGGGTACTACACCCATTGATTTTTTTTTTTTTTTTTTTTGCATTTTGTGAAGAAATTACAAAATTTGGACAAAGTGGTATGCAAAATGAAGGGGCAAATCTTCTCGTTTTATTGGTGGCATCGGTATCAATGTAGCTATTTTGGAACGCTTACTATCAACGGATTTCGTTAAAATTTTGGATATGTGTTGCTAACACATTAGGGAAATAATGTTGATATGTAAAATGGGAATAAGTGGTCCC
Source organism: Amphiura filiformis (assembly GCF_039555335.1). Lineage (NCBI taxonomy): Eukaryota > Metazoa > Echinodermata > Ophiuroidea > Amphilepidida > Amphiuridae > Amphiura > Amphiura filiformis. Next base: position 24,532,979 of record NC_092635.1, on the reverse strand, counting down.
TGATTTCTTTTATGAATTCATGAACTTGGTGCTCCACAACTATCAAAAAACAAACCGGTTAAAATGCTTCTATTTTCAATGTCGAGCTATATTTTGAATTTTGAACTTGCGACACTATGTCACTGAAACTTAATTAAGCCATAGGTAACAGGTTACCACAACCACACTACAGCAATGTTGAAAAAGATTGTATTTTTTGTCACCTATACCACCATATTAGGTAGTTTTCCGTAAGCTTCATTTTTGTGATTTTGGTAACTATTTTATATTTATTTGCCCAATCAAACTCAACTAGGCAATCTAAATTGTACTCACCATTTACATCCCAAGGTATTTTAGTATATCCACCTCACACATTTCCATTATATATCCAGTAACAGACAAAATATCAAAATTGATGCCTCATTATGACATGTATTATATCCACAGACTATCACATGTATTCAAAATGGATGCCTGAATTTGACCTGAACCAATTGACCTATAACCTGACCTTTGATGACCATATAGCCTTTTTTAATCTCTTTTCCTAACAACATATTATAGAAGATACATACATGGTGTAGTATTGAATTGTCTATGTGGAAGAGATTAGGCCTAATATATTTGTTCATTGTTATAATCAGTGAGTACATTTCTATAGATAGTATAACAAAGGATTTAATGTATTCTATTCATGTATTCTACTTGGACATGTTCAATAGAATAAATCATGGTTTGTTATGAAACACACATCTCAGTTACCAGGATACAGTAAACAAAAAAATATATAGGGCTAAAATGATTTTCTAAAATGGTTTAAAACCACTTTGTATGTAGAGATATTTTATAAGTTCAGGACATGAGATGATGAACATATTTATATACTTCATAAATTTGCAACAAAAGAAAGAAGATGGGTACTGATGAAAATAAGGGTATTAAATCGCCTTAATAATTCTAAAAATGTCTCCTCTGTATTAAATTATTCTTTACTTGTACCAATGTGTATTGTGGTGAAATAAAACTGAAGTGAACTGATTAACCCTATGAGAACTACCTGCCTATTGGTCAAAAAGAAGTTTTCATTATCAATTGCACCAATCAGCAACATTGTTAGAATAATTTCACCACACAAAAAAAAATGGGGTGAATTATTTGCAAAGTTCCAATCTGATTGGTGAGTAAAATGAATACAACATGTAATTGACCAATCAGAAGCAATGTTAGATCGGCAGGTAGTGCTCAGGGGGTTAAGGTCATGTCTTCCATAGGTGTGTATCAATTTCAAATGAAATAGCCTAATTGTATGATTCTTTACCTCTTTTTCTGCTGCTGTTAAATTTCTCCACAGTACCTGCATATAAAATATATATATATAAATACATCTAAAATACTTATATTTCTTATAAATTATAAACAAAAGTATACATTGAGATTTTATTGTCAAGCCGCCATCTAACTTGTATAAGTAATTAGTCAATTTATGGGGAGATTGAAAATCTGAATTTAGAATTCTAATCACTGTATCACACTCTCCCTTACACAGCTACACCATGTAATATGAACTGACAGAAAGTCGCCTTTCTTTCTCCAGTCAGTTGTAGCATACAGCCTGACACATTATAATTAAACTTTGACGATTCTCTTTTATGGTCCTATTCTAGAATTCGAAACTAAAACCTAAAATACATGTACTGGTTAACTTACTGCACATTGGTCAATAGTTACAGATGGGTTGTCTTTAAACTGGTCTTGAACAAACATAGCATAATTGGTTGGTATAGGCTTTGGTTTACCCTCACGCTCTAGCATCTGTTGGAGAGAAAATAAGTTCACACGATTGGAACTGGAATCTGTAATACTAGAAATAATTGCTTTGCAACTCACTTTCTTACACACATACCATTAAACTTCATCCAGTATCTGATTGGTGGAGAGTAGTGGCATATAAGTTCACATGTATATTGATGGAGTATTCCATGTCATCCGCTGTTTTCTACTGACCTGATACAGCGTGTTGGGACGCACTCAGGGGGTATGATACGAGAAATATCATGTCGGTCAATTGGGGCGCTTATCCAATGAAAACAAGGGAAACTACTTGGCTGTATTATTTTGCCTTGTGTGAAACAACAGAGGGCATCCTGAATGTAGACATCATGTGATATCATCGGTCAACTCGTGTATAAATATCCTCATAGCACACACATACACTAGACGTAAACGCTGGCAACCCTGTACATTGACCAACAACATTGAGGTTTATTAATTATATATTCGCTATATTGTATACTCTTTACATTTTTGCTATCTAAGTGTGAATCTCTAACATTACCCCAAATGCTGTCAGTGGCTATAATGCGTTCTTGCTGTTTAACAGATCTAGAAATTACCGTCCAGTAACTACTGACATCAGCAGCTTCTGTGTAATCATAATTACAAAGATTTCCCATGTGTATTTGACTCGTAATTGCAGAGATTTCTCATGTGTACTTGACTCCTAGTTTGCCAGTGTTTACAAAAGCAAAGACACACATAAACATATTTACCTGTTTCCTGTCTCTTTTCTCTCTCCTTTTCTTTTTTTCTTTTGTCGCTGCAATCTTATCATTTCTTTCCTTCTGTATGTCAGCCCATTCATCTGCTGTTATACTATCCTTAAACTTTTCCATGTCAATTTTGTATGTTTTCATATTTGCTTCAAATCGTTCTTTGTAAACCTGTCATCAAGGGTATTCCATATACGTGGTAGGTAATTGATGGTTCCCCACGAGTAGGTATGTAAACAGAACAAAAAAGGAAATTAGTTGAATTTAAACAAATTTTACACTATAAATAAATTCATCAAGTGTGCTGTTATCATGTTATCAATCTAAGGGTTTTGTTTATTACTAATGTTGATTTTCTGCTACAGACGAATCCAACGGGCCAAGTGATGGTTAGAATTCATTCAGCCATTACTGGGTCCCTTCCGCACCAAAATGGTGTTGTGACTTGCCCAATGTGGTGTCCGCTTTAAAAGTGTTATATTGTATTGTGTTATAAACTTTCATCATTCTTTTGTCTACGTGTAACACGGGTGATAGAATGCAGTTTAAAATCTCTGCCAAGGCCGCATCATTTCACATTTCAGGTGGGATGAGGTCGACAGGGACCCAGCTAAGGCTGCCACTGAGGTGCAGGAATGCGCAAAATTGGATTTGTTTATAGCTATATTAGATTCCATATTACATTGGAGCATTGGGAAAGACTAAAGCGCATTGGACCTCGCCAACTGACCAAAATAGGTAACAGAATTAAGTATTATTGACCTCTTATAGTGTGGAATAGCATACCTTTGAAACCACAAATCCAATTGCGATCTGGTGTTTTCAGTGATACATGTAAATAAGGGCTCATATTGAAATTCCCTTACACAGGAAGGTGTGCGCCATCCTGCAGCTTTTCTGTGCTAGCCTTCTTTTGTTAAAATCCTGGGCAGGGTGTATCACTGATGCATATAATCCATCCGTTTTATGGCCGAGCTTTCCTGAGGCGCGAGCTTAGCGAGGGGAATCCTGCCTTCTTTCTGTGTGAAAACGTGGTAGGGTATTTCAATATGAGCCCTAAAGCGCATTGGACCTCGCCAACTGTCCAAAATAGGTAACAGAATTAAGTGTTATTGACCTCTTATAGTGTGGAACTGGAATCAGTGAGCCTCTCAAGTGAATGTGAAATAGCATACCTTTGGAACCACAAATCCAATTGCGATATGGTGTTTTCAGTGATACAAATAAGAAAGTGATTAACATATTGCCTCAGCAATATAAAGCACCAATCATCATCATGCTATATCACCCTACCATATACATGCATTTGAGTTCATGGATTGTTATTTTATGTGGTAGCAAGGATTAATTACCAGGATAAGATAGTGTAAATTGAGTTAATTTGTCGCTAATGTTGATTTTCAGCTATATAGCTAATAAAAATATTATACATCAATGTTGTATTTTATTATTTTAACCAAAACAAAAACTTCTGGAACAGTAAGTCCAATTATGATATTGTTTTCAGCGATGCAAATTTACAACAAAATAAAGCACCAATCCTCATCATGCCTTATCACCCTAGCAGATACATGCATTTGAGTTCATGTGGCAAAATAAAATGTGCCTCATCCTATTTACCTCTGAATAAAATTGACCTAGCATAACCGTAATTTCCCACAGAGATTAAAACAGCATAAAATGCAGAAATTAAAAACAAGAAAATTCAAATCATTAGTTAGTTTTCTTTATCAACCTCAAGCAATTGTAAAATTACCTTCTTTTCATTGTCAGATAGTTTCCTCCATAGTTCTCCAACTTTTTTACCAATTTCAGACATTTTTGCATCTGCAAACAAACAACAACAAAAAATTACAAAATTCAGAATCGTTACTGATTGATTTGTTAACATTGTGTTTTGTTGCTAATAATACACATATACAATCTACACATACAAGATATAGGCCAGGGTATCATATGAAAACCTTTCTTTAACCAGCTTATCTCATAAAATGCAAGACTGATGCAAACTTTCATTATGGACATGATGTAGAGAAAATAACTTTCATACTGCCTGAAACAATAGGGTCTACCTCTGTAAAGACATATTGAATGAAAAGTTATATTGAATTTGTACCATCAATTTGATAATGTCCTATTTATAAACAAAAGTGCTTTTTTGTTAAGAGGCTAACACCCTCCATCCCTCCCCGAAACGTAAGTATGCTAAAATTGCAATCAGAAAGATCAACTTGGACCAATATTTCAACTACTTTTTACAAACGTAATCAGACTTTTTGACACCCTTCCAACAAAAGGACTTTCTGGGTCCTCATTAAACGTTCTGGGTTGTTCTTTTACAGGATCAATGTTTGGAATGTTGAAACAACTTTAATTTTTCTCTTTCATTATAAAATCATCAATTGTTAACAAAAATAATGTGTGTTGTGAACATTAATACGATTTTTGTTGCTGTATGGACATACGGTAACTGAATAGGGCTACAGAGTTCAATCCAAATTTTTGATGTTTCAGATAGTTGTAAACAGATCATTCAAACAAATAAGTGTTTGGGGTGCGAAATAATGAGATTCAAAGATATTTTTACCAGAAAAATTCATGCAAATTGCCCCTAAATCAGGCTTGGTGAAGAAAATCATTACCAAACACATTTTAATGTTATAAAACTTGAAGAGCTTATTGAGCTTTTATGTTTGTCATGTCATGGCATATCTCGTTCCAAAGTTTTTGACAATTTTCACATGGGACCTCTGCTTGGAATTCCCCAGATCCAATTCCATTAAGGGGGTACGTACACCCCTGCCCAATTTTGAGCCTATTTTTGCATTTTTCTCAAAAATTATAGTGCATTAGGGACAAGTAAGATATGTATATTATAGGGGCAAGGACTACTGCACTAGAAATTTTATTTCAGCACAGACAACAGTTGTGGAGTTACAGTCAAAAACAAGAGCACCAATGGCGCTGTGGCTCTGCGCTTTTTGGTGACAGTGAAAGTAATTGTTCTTGGAGTCGCATGGGCAACAAGTGAAATCATTTGAGTATAATGTGACAGATCACATTCCCCCAACAGGTACATCTGGTAGGTTGGTAGCTATCTCATTTGCAGAGCATACAACGATACATCAATCAATTTAGGGAATTAGCGACATGGATCGAAGCGGGTGGAAATGAGTCCAAATGGGCCAAAACACATCAAAATATAATTATATACAGGCGAGTAGGCCTATGTCAAGAATAGTGTTAGTCTGAATAAGGCTTTGGCTCTAAATGGTGACTGTACCACCAAGTTTCATGACAGTTAATACTAATTTGACCTCAGATGACCCTGGTGACTCTGAAATGACATTCCCAAAATTTGACTCTAAAAAGTGACTATACCTAACAAGTTTCATGCCCATCCGACAGTTTTTACTAATTTGACCTCAGATGACCCCTGGTGACCCCAAAATGACCTTCCAAAATTTGACTCCAAATGTTGACTGTACCCACCAAGTTTCAAGCCCATCAGACAGTTCTGACTAATTTGACCTCAGATGACCCCTGGTGACCCAGATATGACCTTCCCAAAATTTTGGCTATAAATGTTGGCTGTATCCACCTATTTATAAGCCCATATGACAGTTTTTACTAATTTGACCTCAGATGACCTCTGGTGACCTAAAAATGACCTTCCAAAAGTTGGCTCTAAATGTTGATTGTACCCACCAAGTTTCATGCCTGTCCGACCGTTTTACTCATTTGACTTTAGATGACCCTTGTTGACCCCAAAATGACCTTTCAAAATTGGCTCTAAAATGTTGACTGTACCCACCAAGTTTCATGGCCATATGACAGTTTTACTAATTTGACCTCAGACACTGGATGACCACAGGTGACCCTAAAATGACCTTCCAAAAGTTGGCTCTAAATGTTGACTTACCCACCAAGTTTCATGCCTGTCCGAGAGTTTTTACTACATTGACCTCAGATGACCCCTGTTGACCCCCCCAAATGTCTTTCCAAAAATTGACTCCCAAATGTTGACGATACCCACCTAGCTTCACACCCATTGACAGTTTTTACTTATTTGACCTCAAGATGACCCCTGGTGACCCTGAAATTACCTTTCCAAAATTTGGCTATAAATTTTGACTGTATCCACCAATGTTCATGCCCATACAACAGTTTTTACTAATTTGACCTCAGATGACCTCTGGTGACCCCGAAATGACTTTCCAAAAATTTGCCTTTAAATGTTGACTATACCCACCAAGTTTCATGCCCATCCAACACTTTTTACTCATTTGACCTCAGATGACCCCTGGTGACCCCAAAATGACCTTCCAAAAATATGACTCAAATATTGACTGTACCTGCCATGCCCGTCCAACACTTTTTATTAATTTGACCTCAGATGACCTCTGTTGACCCCAAAATGACCTTCCAAAAATTTGGCTCTATATATTGACTGTACCCACCAAATTTCATGCCCGCCCAAAAGTTTTTACTAATTTGACCTTGTGTGACCTCTGGTGACCCTAAAATGACCTTCTAAAAATTTGGCTCTAAATGTTGACTGTACCTACCAAGTTTCATGCCCATAGGACAGTTTTTTCTAATTTGACCTCAGATGACCTCTGGTGACCCGAAATGACCTTCCAAAAATTTGGCTCTAAATGTTGACTGTACCCACCAAGTTTCTAATTCTTGCCATGACAATTTTACTAATTTGACCTCAAATGACCTTGGGTGACCTTGACCCACTTGCCAAAACAAACTTGTTCTGTCTCGGGTCAAGATGCACCCACCCACCCACCAAGTTTGAGGAACACGCGACCCCTAGTCTCCGAAAAAATAAGAATTTGCTCACCGATAGCTTCACATTCTACATTGCATTCAAAATCTAGTCGGATTTGCTGAAGAATGACACCGTATAAAGCAATGGAAGTTCAGAAGTAAACACAGCCGATCACAACAGGCGATTGCATCAAAAATGTTGCTAAAATTACATTTCACTCTTCGCAAAAAAGGCAAATCTTGCTCAAAAGATGCAGTTGACTCATCGAAATAACTTTCATCCAAATTTCAACATTAACAGAATGAACCTCCGTGCAAACTGCAAAAATTGCACTGCTGTCTGCCTGAAAAACCATAGCAAAGCACTCTAGCATGGAATGCGTAAGAACGTGTACAAATTCGAAACTAGCCCGAGGTACTCACACCTCCGTCACTACGATTTCCACTGTCCTTCTACGTACGAAGGTCTAAGACTTCTGAGCATATCTGGTCCAGGGTACACATAAAATACCACTTTTTCTCATAAATACACTTCCTACCATTCCTCACGATGTGACTTAAACAAAACATATTTGGTGCATGTTCATAAATTTTGAGCACATTTGATGATGTAAAAGACCAGACTTGTAACTGTTATCGCCGCCGTGTTTTGAATTCTTCCTATAAATAGATGCCGTCAGTGTGACGTCAGCACCGCGACGTGGCTTCACGGTGCCCCGGTTTTACGTACGTATGGCATTCGGGGCCCTAGTGAGGAAGGAACAGGGCCATGATGTTTGAGGCTAATTCAAACTAGAGTTCTGGAGTAAACTGACAGACAGATAGACGTTATGTAATGTGGCCTGGGCATAATTTATTCAATATTATATTATTATTACTTGTCTTTGGGTATTATTTTTATTTTTGAGAAAATATTTGGGCCATCGTAATTATCTATTTTTTTTTTGAAAAGCCAGATGAAAAAGGATGTTTGGTTTGGTGATTGAATTCACTCAGTGGCTAGTAGTAATACTATGACTTTACCATGTTTACGTCCCGGGTTTACGTACATGTACCCATGATGTACCAGTGCTATGTAGTCCATGAGTGCATCATGTGCATGAGCATATGCCATGATGATGGCTGATGACTGAGTGGTTTCCGACTTTGAAAGTTGCATCGATCGTAGAGGTAGTACTGCTCCTACTCCTAGTCTCCCAGACACCTTGCGATCTCTCTTTGGGATATTTTTACCAAATAGAGTAACAATCTGTCCTTTGACATATTTAATTTCATTTGTTTTAACCATGTTTACGACTTATCGTGGTGCAATTTCGCCGGCGACATCTGTCACGTGGGGGCAGACATCTTGGTTGTTTGTTGACTTGTTCCACTGCCCGGACTGTTCATTACGATGTCTGTGATTGGTTCATTTTGGGGCTAATTTCTAAGGACAGCACTGATTGGATAATTACGCATTACATCATTGGGAGATAACCGCGTTACCGAAAAAGCAAAAATTTGCACTTATGAAAGGAAAATAGTCCACTAGGAAATTCATTTTGTTCCGATTTATTCAAGATTCGACAATTTTCATGACTATTTTTTGATATTCCTTAACTATTTCTTTATTTAAATTGTAAAGAAATAGTTAAGAAAAGTTAAGAAAGTCAAAATAACTTTTGAATCTGAACCTGAGAGTACTAAAATCTTAAGACATTTTAATGTTAAACTTCCGTTGGTTTGCGCCATTGTCACGCAAGGTTAAATTATACAGACCAAAATAATCTCTAGCACACTGGGGAACCAAGTAATAACTCGTTATGGTGGCTTTTTAAACAAAAAAATCACATTTTCTCAACTGAATTTCAACTCTATCGGGAGTGCAATCGATGAAAAAATAATTTAGCAAAACTTAGAAACCAATTTGAAAACCTAAAGCCAAGCACAAAAAATTCCTTAGCATAAAAACCAACACTGTATTGTGTAACCCAACGGTTCTGATGACGATGACTCCTTAGCTTCGCTGGAGCCAATGAGGGAAAACCAATATTTGATCAATAAATCAATAACTACTTGCTTTGAGTTGCTGAATTTTTAGTACAGTAGTTGTAGTCCTTGCCCCTATAATATACATATCTTACTTGTCACGAATGTGCTATAATTTTTGAGAAAAATGCAAAAATAGGCACAAAATTGGCCAGGGGTGTAGTAGCCCCTTAAAGGCTCATATTGAAATACCCTATCACGTTTTCACACAGAAAGAAGGCAGGATTCCCCTCGCTAAGCGTGCGCCTCAGGAAAGCTCGGTCATAAAACGGATGGATTATATGCATCAGTGATACACCCTGCCCAGGATTTTAACAAAAGAAGGCTAGCACAGGAAAGCTGCAGGATGGCGCACACCTTCCTGTGTAAGGGAATTTCAATATGAGCCCTAAATGATCTCAATGTGCAATTCTGTAGTGTACATATATGTACTTACCTGGGTTCTCTGCCTGAACTTCAGGTCTAACATCAGCAATGAACAGAAAATAGACTGAAGAAGGCTTCTTGGGCATGCTTGGGTGATCTGTAGACAAGTAGCATGACTGATGCCATGATCCACAAACTTTGGTAGACCTGAAATAAATCAAATGAAAATGTGAATTTTGAAAGTACCTATTGCTCCTTGTAAGCCTTAGAAATGATTAGATTTTATGATTGGAACACTTCTGGTGAATACTACATACATGTAAGTGCTCCATGCTTGTTTAGAGGAACCAACACTTCCAGAAATGTAACAACAATTTTATGTTTATATCCATTTAATCCACATGATGTCCCAACATATTATTGGTTTGCTAATTGTGCTAATAATTCCTATTTAAGCTGAATTTATACTTTGCTTTGCAGAAAAGCAATAATTATTGACAGCAATGGCTGTTCTGAAAATTTATGTATTTTGTGGCATTTAGAATATTTTGATAGTCGTCTGCATTCTGCAATCGCTATTGCCATGATAAGTACAAATGCAAAAGCGACGAGTGATGCATCACGAAATTCAGTGATTGCCCATCGCTTTCCAAAAGCGGTGCATCGCAATCACTTGGCGATTGAGTATGACCCCAGAAGCTCCTGGATTTTAGGTTTTTTAACCAAAAATATGCTCGCTTTTAAGGGGTATCCACTTTTCATTGTCTTACCAAAATATTTTCTGGCTCAAACTGACATGAACAGCAAGTTCACATGGCTAATCAAGTATTTTGCGTTCATGTCACATGCATGTGGACGCAGACAAAACTTTGAAATTTAATCATTAATTGACGATAAAAAAAAAAAAATTTGTATTCTTTTATAGTTATAGATAATAAAAGCCCCAAAATTCTGCAATATTTTGTAAATGTAACGTCAGGAAAATCATGCACTTTTTGCATGCTTTCTGTAACGATCGCTGTTTGATGGGAAAGTCCCAATTGATGCAATTGTTTCTTTACAAAGCATGGTGGACTGATGACGTGCGGCTAACGTGCGGTTAATGTTTATTTAATTATTTATCACAAGCTGACAATATTCAGTTTTTAATTATACTTCAGTATGTGCTGCAAGTTAGTTCTTTATTAGTATTATTGTTACGATGAATAAAAGCAATTTTAAAGACAAAATCTAAATGATAACATTTTTTGTGGCAGAGTGTGTTTTACCTTTATAGCATCAACATTCAACAACACATTAATTTTAAAAAGAAATGCGGAAGTAAAAGTACGAAAATTTGCTAAAGATTGACAGACTTTGCGCATGTGTTTGCAGCTGTTTCTGACCACGTTTCGGACCAAAACTGACACAGAAATGAGACAAATTATCATAGCGACTTATCCGTCGAACAACTGAATACATGCACAACGTACAGACCAATATATTTTTGTAAACATTTTAGGCCTATAACAAAATGTATATTTTCGTACAATTGTACAACTATCGTTTCTACCCTATGACCTATAAAAGTTACCTGTCCGCAAAAAACTGGTCATCGCAAGTATCTTTGATGCTGAAAAGTAACGATATTCACGCAGGGACAGGCCGAAAACCTTACCTCGATCGTAAAATCCAGCCCATGCATGTCATAAATAATTCATTATTGCATTGTGTAAATGTCACTGATTGTGTCCACGTATTGTTATTGCACCTGTTAAAGCAGAAGTCATGCTGAATTTATACTCGATCGCTGGATCACCATGTGAATTCGCCTATTAAAAAAAAAAACCTCTACGACCAAGTTGTTAAGCATCGAGCACGCTGACTGGCTTAGCAAATATCCCATTATTTTTGTAAACCAATCAGGTTAGACGTTTTTTACTGGCGGGTCACATTAATTCATACCGTAAAAGGCCGTCGCCTTCATTGATTGGCTTACGATTGCGATGAATGGTGTTTGCAACCAATCACAAAACGGGTTACAAATAAATAAGGCGCCCATCGGAAATTTTGTACACGTCCATGATGACGTCATGCCACGAGGTAGCCGGAGGCTTCGCTTTTCTGCTAGCTTTAAAAGCGCGCGAGTGGTATAAAGTCAGTTTCACACCTGTGATTTATGGAGCATATCATAAAATCTCTGAGCACATACACAGCGGATTTGACAGATAAAAATGACATTTGCAATTCTGAGCAACGGATTGCCATGAAATTGAAGATTATGTAAGTTATTCTACAGGATCAGTAATAATTAACAGCTGGTCTGCTGTATTTGAAGTGCATATTGAAGTTTGTAAGTTTGTGACTTCGTACGTTATGTGCAATAGATATTACAGGAAGCTTAAATTGGCACGCTTTCCTGCAATTTGTCGCTTACGAAAGTTATTGGGAGTTCAGGGCACGTCACACCGAGTGTGACGTGACCTCGCTGGGCATAATAGCGACTGGAGATGGAATATCACAGCGAAAATGCACTTTTATTTTATTTTAAAGATCAACATTTGATGAGGTATAGACCCGGGGTACGTGTGTTAGCAAAGGGGTTGCTGTTGCGTTTCCCGGTATGATTGATCGTGAATTTCAGATGGACGCACAAAAATCTGTCTGGACGCAAGTTTTTTCAACCTTGTCAGCTTAGCCCGAAACATCATGGCCCTAGTTGTTCCTTCCTCACCATAGGGCCATGAATGCCATACGTACGTAGAAACGGGGCACCGTGAACTCATGTCGCGGTGATGACGTCACACTGACGGCATCTATTTATAGGAAGAATCCAAACACGGCGACGATATCAGTCACAAGTCTGGTCTTTTACATCCTCAAATGTGCTCTAAATTTACTGAACATGCACCAAATATGTTTTGTTTAAGTCTCATCTTCATGTGAGGAATGGTAGGAAGTGGTATTTATGAGAAAAAGTGGTATTTTATGTGTACCTAGTCGGTGTTATGCACTTTCAGTTTAGCATGCGTTTGAATGGGAATTATTTTGCCTACTTGCCACAAGTTTAGGGAGCACATTTCTTCAATATTTTGACAAGTTGACATCAAATGTTCTATTCTATATTGTTTGGCAATAATGTCTTTTGCCAATAGTACGTTCAAAGTTGTAATTTTGTGTTTTTGATCGCAAAGATCGGATATTTTTATTCCCAATTCCAATTCTGCACTCTTCGCAAGGGTGGAGAATTCGGCAGAACGTTGACGATAATTTTGCCTTTTTGGACACTAAAATGCATTCGATCCTTAATTTTGTTTCAACTGAGTCTTGATTTAGCAAGAACAATAAGGTGGGTAGTGGGTACCAATTTTATATATCTTTGATGAAATTTTGAAGAAATTTTTCGAATATCTGACCTGCGCAAATCGTAAGTGTGTATTTTCCATTAGACAGACAAAATGGCGTGAGCCAGTCCTTCTAAGGTACGGTATGTATCGTAGGACTGGCGAGAGAGTCTATGACTTATGTGTACCCTGCTGACCAGATAGGCTCAGGAGTCTCAGAGCTTTGTACGCCGAAGGACAGTGGAAATCGTGGTGACGGAGGTGTGAGTACCTCGGGCTACTCGAGCTTGTCACTGTGAGACCTCGGCCCCTCAGGGATGTCGGGCTACATCATCATGATCATGGACATGCAATGCATGCTATACTAAAATGCAGCAAACCTTTTACGAGCGCGACTACCGTGATGTTGCAAATTCGGCGCTAACAACGCGTACGGCGCACAGTTGATTCATAAATTTCCACTCGGCAACAACAGATCGCCTCAGCAGCCAATCAGAGACAAGTGCGTGCAACGCAGTAAATATGCGATGTATCCTTACACTACGCGCTCGTCTAAGGTTTACTGCATTTCAGTATAGGGTCATTCCATATGAAATCAAGGAGTCGCCCCACCTGACCCCCTCAGATTTGATTTATATTTTAGTCATATGTTGTACCTGTAAAAATATTAAAAACCTGCAAATTTGAGGTCTGTAGCTCTTACGGATTTTCTGTGGCAGCCATTTAAAGTTGGAGTAGGGGAGTCTAAATTTGGACCCAAAAGTTGCCCTTTAAATAAATTTCATCTTTGGGAGTCTGTGCCTTCTTTATAAAAAGAAAGAGAGGTCTGAAACTTTGTATACACACGAACTGCATGACCAATTTGTCAAAAAATTAAAAATTAAAAAAATCTGTAATTGCGCGTTGTTTCACGGGGTCATTAAATATGCAAGAAAAAATGTAATGTTTTTTAAACTGGCAAGTTTAGCCCCCTAAATTCACATTTTTGGTCAGATTAATTATTTTTTGTTGTCACCGATGCTATATATAGGATAAATACAATGCATATCCAAAAAATTGAGGTCACAACTCATTTATAATTCGAACAGCGCCCTCACGAAGATGAAATTTATTGCAAATTCAACATTTTCAGGGGCCCAAAGTCGATGTGGTCCACCTTCAAAATTTATAAAACATCACTTTTATATAAGTACTAGTCTTAAATTACAACTTTGCTAAGTCCCAGTAATTGTATAGGTTGACTTCATATAAAATGACAAGCCCAAAGTTGACCATTTTCTTATGATTGCATGTAGTGCAAATGTGCGAATTCGAAGGCTTGAAAGTCAAATTGGCCCCAATATCGAAAATAAAATGGAAATAAAAGTAAATAGGGCCAATAACTATGCATCTAGTCATTTATTTTCAATATTGTGGCCATTTTGACTTTTAAACCTTCCTAATTCGCACATTTGCAGTACATGTAATCATAAGAAAATGGTCAACTTTGGGCTTGTCGCTTTATATGAAGTCAATCTATAAAATTACTGGGATTTAGCAAAGTTGCAATTTAAGACTAGTAGTCATATAAAAGTGATGTTTTATGAATTTTGAAGGTTGACCACATCGACTTTGGGCCCCCTGAAAATGGTGAATTTGCATTAATTTTCATCTTCGTGCGGGGCCCTCTTTGAAATGTAAATAAATGGTCACCTCAATGTCTTGGATATGCATTGTATTTGTCCTATATATCCCATCAGTGACAACAAAAAACAATTAATCTGACAAAAATGTGAATTTAGGGGGCTAAACTTGCCAGTATACAAAACATTACATTTTTTTTTGCATATTTAATGACCCTGTGACACAACGCGCAATTACAGTCATTTTTTTTTTTTTTACTTGTTGACAAATTGGACATGCAATTAGTGTGTATACAAGGTTTCAGACCTCTCTTTTTTATTAGGAAGGTACAGGCTCCCAAAGATGAAATTTATTCAAAGGGCAACTTTTGGGTCCAAATTTAGATCCCCTACTCCAACTGTAAATGGCTACCATAGAAAATCTGTATATATTGAAAATGAAATGGAAATAAAAGTAAATAGGGCCAATAACTACTCATCTAATCATTTATTTTTAATATTGTGGCCAATTTGACTTTCAAGCCTTCCGATTCGGCACATTTGCACTACATGCAATCATAAGAAAATGGTCAACTTTGGGCTTGTCATTTTATATGAAGTCAACCTATACAATTACTGGGACTTAGCAAAGTTGTAATTTAAGACTAGTACTTATATAAGAGTGATGTTTTATAAATTTTGAAGGTGGACCACATCGACTTTGGCCCCCCTGAAAATGTTGAATTTGCAATAAATTTCATCTTTGTGAGGGCGCTGTTCGAAATGTAAATGAGTTGTGACCTCAATTTTTTGGATATGCATTGTATTTATCCTATATATAGCATCAGTGACAACAAAAAATAATTAATCTGACCAAAAATGTGAATTTAGGGGGGCTAAACTTGCCAGTTTACAAAACATTACATTTTTTCTTGCATATTTAATGACCCCGTGACACAACGCGCAATTACAGAATTTTTTAATTTTTTATTTTTTGACAAATTGGGCATGCAGTTAGTGTGTATACAAAGTTTCAGACCTCTCTTTCTTTTTATAAAGAAGGCACAGACTCCCAAAGATGAAATTTATTTAAAGGACAACTTTTGGGTCCAAATTTAGACCCCCCTACTCCAACTTTAAATGGCTGCCACAGAAAATCCGTAAGAGCTACAGACCTCAAATTTGCAGGTTGTTAATATTTTTACAGGTACAACATATGACTAAAATATAAAGCAAATCTGAGGGGGTCAGGTGGGGCGACTCCTTGATTTCATATGGAATGACCCTATAGCGAGACATGACCTGGTGCTCTGACTGACGATAACACTCCGATCGCCATGCAATCTACGTTTAAAACATATAGTAGTAACGTGTAGTAGGCCAGTGGGACAGTCAACGGAACCGCTACGTGAACGAGCTACATGCATGCTTGATTGCTTGTGTAATTGTGCTGTGTGCATGTGTGTAGCCTGCCAAATTCGGCAGACTTGCTCATTATCAGATTTGAAGCCAACCTTTTCTTGCATTTCTAAATGTGTTTCATTTCAGTAAACTACAAACACTTATTACAGTTCTAAAACGAATAAACGCTAGTTCATAAATACATACTTTGTCAAACTAAAGCGACTTTCATTGATAAATAATCCGGAAAATTTAGCCAACGATCTCATCACTTGCAAGGAAGCCGCCATGTTTACATCGGTGTATTTTATGTTTTTATTCTTTAAACGTATGAGCCAGATAAATATATATATAAGAATTGAATAATCAAAACTGCCCCAAAATAGGTTGTATTTCTTATTTAAAAAATGTAATATAATATATTTTGTCACATTAGGGGAGGAAAAATACTTCAAGAGTAGCTTAATTTTGTCAATACAGCAAATGTATACAAATAAGTTCAGCGTCTATCACAGCGTGTCAAATTTCACCAGGACCGCGACACTCCGGAGGACAGCAGAGGACAGAAAAATGTGACTCTCCTGCTAGTCTCCTACACAACCAGTTAATTATGTTTTTGTTCATACCGCACACAGTCTGGCCCGCGCCCGAGACTAGCAGGAGAGTCACATTTTCTGTCCTCACATCGGTATTAGGCCGTCTGCACGTTAATTGTACGGAGTGTCGCTTCTCTACCTTTATTTTCTCTGATTTCACGACCCTGGGAATTCTGTAGCAGCCGACGACCTTTGCCCTTGGTCTTCTGCTATTTACATCGGCAGAACATGACTGCAGTGAAGCTTTTCTTTAGAACACAGAGACAATTCAATATCCGTCAGAATTTTTTAACAGATCCAGTGTTCTGCAGGCCGTGGTCAACGTGTGCTGCTTCGTTGCATATTTCAGATAAGCTTTATAGCCTAGCCAGGCCTGAGTCTCAGGCTGAGAATCAGATTCTGAAATTTAGACAATTCACAATAATGAGTGCAGAAAGCAAGAAGAAGGTGTTTGTCACCAGAAATATTCCACAGAAAGCACTTGAAATGTTGTCCAAAGAGTACGTATGTATTATATATTTTGCTGTAAACCTTTGTCGTACTTTCGCGATGTCATTTTCAATTATAAACAAAAATTACAAGCCAAGGCCAGCCCAGGGCAAGGCAGGGTCAAGGCGGCAAAGCGTACACTTGCTCGAGAAGTCTAGCCAAGAATTTGCTCACTGATAGCTTTACAGTCTGAGGCCATTGCATTCAAAATCTAGTCTGATTTTTTGAAGCATCGACACCAGTCCATGTAAAGCAATGGAAGTTCAGAAGTAAACTAGTTCGCAAGGCAAACTTAAAAAAACGGCCAAACAGACATTTATCGGTATGACATTTTCGTTATTGGTGCTGCCCTATCTAGACTCGCTTGCCAGTCCTATATACGCCGTACCTATGTATATTGAGGACTGGCTTACGCCATTTTGGATGTCAATGGGAAATACACACTTAACGATTTGCGCCGTTAGAAACTTGAAAAAAATCTTTAAAATTTCATCAATGTATATAAAAGTGGTACCAACCGTGTTGTGCTTGCTAATTTAAGGCTCGGTTGAAACAAAATTAAGGATCGAAAGCATTTTAGTGTCCAAAAGGCAAAATTATCGTCAAAGTTCTGTCGAAATCGGCACCCTTGAAGGGTTCAGAATTGAATCGAACGAAAATATCCGATCTTTATCAAAAACACAAAATTACAACTTTAAACATACTATTGGCAAAAGACATTATTACCAAACAATACAGAATAGAAAATTTGACATCATTTTCTCAAAATATTGAAAAAATTTGCTCACTAGACATCGAAAAAAGTACGCAATCCAATTCCCGTTCAAACGCGTGGGAAACTGAAAGTGCGATAATAGTGACTAGCCCTATCTAAGTTTGCACTGAAGTGCCATCTCAGTTTTGGTGCGCCGACTTGGATCATGTGCTAAATAAATTTTTATTTATTCTGGATAAGTAATGGAGTATTTATTACAATTTCAAGCATAGGAGTTTAGGTAAGAAGTACAAGAAGCTGTGTAATTAATATTATGACAAACATGCAACTATTTAAGCTACAGGAGCCTTGCATTTTTTAGTGCAAACTCTAATTGAAATCATGCAATTGCGTTGCACTAGCTTTTTGTATGGGTTGTTTTACAATCAGGGTACATTTGGGCTGAGCACCATATTGTGCCCTGTTTCAAATATTAGATTAACTTACATGTATGATTAAAAGTTGCCATGTCTAATTATTGGCCCCTATTAGTTCCACCTACAGCCACAAAGAAACTGTTTGAAATGCTTAGCAAATGATGAAAATATACATTTCTGTATGATTTTGGGACAAAATAGCCGTCTCATTTGACCTTTGTGAACTTTGCAAATGACATATCACTGCCAGCAATAACATAAAAACATATTTTGACAGTTCAGAAGTAATGTTTGAAACATGATTATTCAAAATTGAGAACCATGTAAGATTGCGACTGTTTCATTAATTGTACCATTTCTTCAAATTTATGTTGAAAATTCCATCAAAAAATGTCCTCTCCGAAAACAAGCTCGTAATCCATAGTTAAAATTGACCCAAGACTAAAATTATATTTTCTTGAAAAACACTTATATATATCCTACAAACTCATAATAAACACTTAATCCACTTACACTTAGTTTCCATGTATCACATGTTTGAAAGTTGGACGTCAGGTTTCCGTCAAAATGTGACCCCTCTCCGAAAAATTGGGTATACAGAAACATGTGTATCAAAAACATGTTTCTGGCATAACTTAAAACTCTGAACACTTGACGCCTAAAAATTTTACAGATTTCCTATTTGACCCATCTACAACACAAAAACAAATAAATTGAGAAAAAAATAGACACTTCATTTTTCACCCCCAGTGAGACAATCTGTGTACCCTGATTGTAAAACAACCCGTATACACTTCGTCCCATACCGTTGTGCAGAGCTACTACGGTATGGGTTCCCTGTACTAGAAGTAAACATAGCCGATCACGACTGGCAATCACATCAAAAGTGTTGCTAGTACAGCTCAACTGATCATACTTTTCCTACATTCGACCTTTCATGATTTTTGAGTTGACACAGTCATGAAAATAACTATAGATACTTGACAGACCATTAGTAGCCCAGTTCTGAACCTTTACATTGATCATTCATAACAATAGGCATCTGATGGATCAGTGAAGATAAGAAGGGATTATAATATATCCGTAACCTTGATATCAGCGTGGTAAATAAGGCGGGCCCGGGGGCCCATAGCCCGTGAAAATCAATGCGGGCCCGACGAAAATGTGCCATGAGGGCCCGATTGGCCCATGAAAAAAATAAGTAAATAAATAAATAAATTTAAGCTTACTGAAAAACGGAACTGAAAATACAAAAAATCTTCCAAGACATCGTCCATACTACACTAATTCATAATGGAGATACATTTTAAATGCTGATTTTTTCAAAAAATGTGTTTATTTTCCACTCTCAATTTATTCGGGCACGCAAAAGTTTGTGAGGGCCCCTAAAGATTCGAGAACAAGGGCCCAAATGGCCCGTGGTCATTTTTGCTTATTTACCACACTGCTTGATATTATAGTATATCTCGAGGAAAAAGTGCAATGGACATGTTTTCATTTTATGTTTCAAATATCCCGCGCATGAAAATTGAGTATTTAACCCAAAATGGAAAATGGAACAATTTATTGGAAATCTGTTTAACAGATTTTTTGACATCTTTTTCTGCACTGTATTATACAGGTCTAAATTAAGAAATTTTTATAAATATTCAAAGAAAATATAGGTCATCCAAAAAATTGTGATTTTTACACATTTTGGGGCAAAAAAGGAAAAATAAGCAAAAATATCAAAATCTGTTTAACAGCTTCATTCATCAAGTCATAACAAACGGCCTACATGCTTAATTTCTAATAAAATATTGAAATTGTGAAAAATATAGGTATTTATTGATTTTCATGTTTTTTCTTGCAAATATGCTAATAATATGCAAATTATGAAATTGCAAAATAAAGTTTCTACATAGCATACATCTTTCAAGTGTGATGTTCAAAATGACAGACATCAAAAAGAGATTCGATGAAATGTAAAGGTGTAGTAACAATTTTGGCATGGACTGTCTGGTCAGGAAAAGTATGGTAAGTTGAGCTGTATAATTTATAAAAAAATTACACTTGAAATTTTAGACTGTCCAAAATAGGCAAATCTTGCTCAAAAGATACACTGAGTTGATTCATTGAAATAACTTTCATCCAAATTTCAACATTAACAGTATAAATAACCTGCACCCTGTCCGACCGGTCCTAACACTATGTCATGATGTTGTGATATTGATTACTGATACACTTTTTCCTATGTTTACAGAAAAGTGCATCATAGTGGTGTATAGTATATAAACGACGTCGATATGCGCCACTATGTCTATGTGACACAATTTTCTCCTTTTTTACGCCTCCCCCCCCCTCAAAAAAAGAAAAAGTTACAAAACATTTCTTTGCATAACTTGACATTCCCATACCGGTACATTTTGTTGATTTGAAAAATTCAAACAGCTGTGAATAGAAGAATCATTTTGCTACCCTCCTAGACTATGCCATAGTCAATTTTTGATAAATAAAACTATGTTATTGTGATGAACGCATTCAGTTGAACTCGAAATTGCGGTCAAGATTGCATGCATGCACCTATTCCTGGCACCTTAGTCCGAATAATCAGTCCCAGTCCCAGATCCTTTGGATACTTGAGTATGGACAAGCGGAACAGTTTTGACAGGCCCTTTTGTCTACCTCTCTGTTTAGTAAACAAACGAGGAGGTCGAAATCGCCCTCCTCTCCGAATAGGAAAGTCAGCGTAATAGTACGGCACTGCTGGCACCTATAGACCATTTTCATATCGAATTTTTCCGAAGTGATGACCCAGTTTTAAAAACGGGTCATCATTATACGCAGTTCTTGGGCGCGCACTTACGCCGGTTGTGCGTTACGTCAATGCACGCAGTTGAGGAGTGTTTATGTGTATTTACGCGAGCGTGTAAAGACGTTCGCGTCCATCTGCGAACATTTCCAATGGCTCCTGAAAAAGATCTATATAATACCGCTACATTCAGTATGTTCTGTAAGTTATTGTTTTTTATCGATCAATATTTCATTGATTTTTATTGATTGAGAATATGTAAATAACAAATCAACATATAAATAATAAGTTGAAAAATTTTTATTCACCAGATGTGAAGTAACCCAGTGGAAATCTGATGATCCAATCACTCGTGAAGCCTTGTTGGAAGGCGTTCCAGGCATAGATGGACTTTACTGCTTACTTACGGACAAGATAGATGAAAAAGTATTTGACACTGCAGGTACTATTCTACTAATATCATGATGTGCTCATTTAACTTGTGTTTTTGTATTTATGGGGGTGGGGCTTTGAGGGCTGCAGCCACCCGGGTCTTTACAGGGTCTAGATTTTGTCTTGGTTTGCAAGAATCAAAATCCATCATAGCTAGTCACTGCACTGTGTGATGCAATGGGAAAAGTTGATTCTTGCAACCGAATCTTACGAGAATCGATTCAGGGATTCTCATCGAAATCTAGGCCCTGCTTTTAAAAAAAGGGAAAGAGAGAGAGAGAGAGTAGAGAGGGAGGGAATAGGGGAGGGAGAGAGCTGTGGCGTAGCCAGTGGGTGAAGAGTGCCCCCTGAAAAAAATTTGAAATGGGCGGAAAAGGGAGGGAAAGAAAAAGTACCCCAAAAAATGAAAGTGGAACCATATTTCAAAAAATTTGAAGTAAACTGAACCTTTTTTATACCTGGAGCCCACTTTTCCGATCAAATTTCCTGAAAATTGAAAGAAATTTCCAGAAAATTGAAAACAAGTAACCCCTTTGTTGACAAAATGCAAAATAACCTAACTTAACAAAACGGTGATGAAAATGTTATCAAAATCAGGATAAAAATGACCGAAACTGGGTTGAAAATTTTGTTTTGCCACCCATTTTAACAAAAATTGGTTTCATATAAAGAGGGGTGGCCTATCAAAAGATACATATAGTAGGCCTAAAAATAGCTAGAAGTTCAGTATATAGGTGCATATTTCTTCATTTAGGGCCTACTCATATGTGACGCATTTATATTTTTACAAACGCATCGCCAGCTCTGAAAAGTAATTAATAATAGTTAATTAAAAATGTTGCACCAAATGGTGTTATTTTGAGGATAACATTCCGCTCACACACCCCCTTCGAAAAGAGAAAAAGGTTGAATTAAGATTAACTGAATTGAGCAGGGAATGGATCTTTCCATATACCCAAGCTTTACTGCCCAGAAGTCAGGTCGGTTGAAAATCTGTATGCTCAAAATAATACTAAGTGTAAAAATGTTGCACCAAATGGCTTCATTGTGGCTTTCATTTTGAAAAATTCCCTAACTTCTGAGGAGGCACATCCCTCCTCAGACACCCTCCTCTGTCAAAAAAGAAAAGGTTAAATTGCAAATGGCTTTGTTGGGGCTTTAGTTTGAAAATTTTCCCAACTTCTGAAGGAACACATACCCCTCGAACACACCTTGTGCATACTGTATTCATTCCAATAAGCGCCCAGGGCGCTTAACAAAGTCATTTTGGGTGGGCGCTTACTTTTTACCTGGTTTACCTAATTTTTCGTAAGTGTGATGGTGTTAATTAGAGACAAATTTATGTTATAAAAGGGTCCTGAGACGTTCTAGTAGCCTTTCTGATGTAGAAAATGTATTGCATGTTTACACAGGACTTGTAGTCCTCCAGCTATTTCACCGTATCGACGTCTATCTCACTATCTGTCACTTCAACATTGATGTACCCTTTGGCAAATTTGAAATTTCCTGGGTGGGCGCTTATTGGGGCACAGGCGCTTATTGGAACGAATACGGTACTTCAAATCAAACAATTTAAACCAAGGCTGAATTGCGAGTAATTGAGCATGCCCAGTTTGTGGCCCAGTTGGAAATCTATTAAAAATATATGCTGTTAAAAGGTGAGCTGTTGTAAACTGCTTATCCACAAAAATAGCCTGTTTAAGTAAAATTTAAAAGTTTAGGGGCCTGAGCTTTAACCAATAAAAGTGTAAAATTCTTGCACCAAATGGCTCCATTAGGGCTTTCATTTTGAAATGCAAACTTCAGAATGGGGCCAACCCCGCTCAGGCCCCCTCTGCGTCATGCAAGTGTAACAGCCTCGCTACCACACACCAATAGCTACACCCCTCTGATTGACCTACATGTAGCTATGATACATCGACTGCCGGCAAGAGATCATTCTAATGTTTTGTAAATGTTATTATTTGTTTACTTTTTTTTTTATTTTGGCAGCTCTTCTCAGGCCATTTGAAATGCACTCGTAGGCCAGATTTGGCCAGCGGGCAGCCTGTTGAGAAATTTCTAGGAGTGCAATATTCTGACATGAGTGAAATAAAAGTGTAACATATTATAATTTCTATTTGATCTCATTCCACAGGTGAAACTTTGAAAGTTGTCAGCACCATGTCAGTAGGCTATGATCATATTGATCTTCAACAACTCAGAAAAAGGTAATTTTATAGTGTAAAATGTGCAGGGGTTGGTTTTAAAAAAGTCAAGAAACAATTAAGAAAGTTAGGCCAAGTAAAAGAATTCATGTTTAGCACCCCTGCCCGCTTCCTTATTTTTATAGATTCTGCAATGTTCATGTTTTCCCTTAATATTTCATGCATAATGTTTGTAAGTTATCATATTGGAAATAGATTTGCTTCTGTGTTAGTCAACCCTACAGAACCATTATTTACAAGAGACTTCTCCTCCTTACACAACTGATAGCAATATAAGAAGAAGAAAAAAAACCATTAGATATGTTTTTTAGTTCTTGGCCTTATATAAAAATGCCAATTCAGGAAGGTGTTAGTGTGAGAGAAATAATTTGGTAAAACAATAACACCTGCATCCACCACCAAAAGATAAATTACAAGATGCATTTGATAATAGAAACTTACCACCCACATATAAACACTAATGACATCCATTAACTTGTGTTAACTGTTTGGTATCTTCCTCTATCTTTGGTGGAGCAGATAGATGAGGCCAAAAAAAAAAGATGTTAGATTGCCCTCAACCGACCGACCCTAATTTTGGAAATCAGAAAAAAGGGTTTTTTTCTATTTACTGTACAAAAGAATACCGACCCTAATTTTGGAAATTCCTGAAATTTTTTTTTTCTTTTCAAATTTTTGCATTCTGAAGATGTATTTTAGAGCTTGTGTTCAACATTTTAGTTGTTTTCTAATGTTAGTTGATTCATTTTGACACCAAAATTGTCTGATGTTTCATATTTTGAGCCTTAATTAATGCAAACATTAGAGTTTCCTAGTAATTAAAAAAAAAAGAAGAAAAAAAAAAAAATCCAGACCGACCGACCCAATTGTTAAAATTCAATTGAGGGCAAGCAAACAATTTTTTTTTCTTGGCCTGAGCATGAAGGTCCTACAGTTCACATCCTGAGATGAAATAAATCTTGATTGGTGTTGTCTGATGAAAAAGAAATCTGATGATCTCTAATCTATAGCATCTGTGTTTTCTTTTGTACAGAAATATCCCTCTTGGTTATACTCCAGATGTTCTCACAGATGCTACCGCTGAATTAACCATTGCATTATTGTTATGTACATCTAGAAGACTTGCAGAAGGTGTACAAGAAGTTAAAAAGTAAGTATATCTCTACCAAAGGTGGGGTGAGCCAGAGTTTAGCACAACCTGCTGTAAACAACGGTGGAATATCTGACAATTTTTGACAAAAAACCCAAAATATAATTTTTCAAGACAATTCAAAAGTCTAGTCTTATTATCACAGCTTGATAACCTTTTTAAGTTATGTCCCCATCATAGAGTAAAGAGCTACAGTAAAATAAGCACACCAAAAGGCAAAGTCCACATGTTTTGTATGCAATGAGAATTCTCGCATAAGTCTATAAGTTTATTAGTCTATGGTTCCCATATATTCAGGGGTTATATTTAATTTAAACCAGCCTTGTTAAATTCACATCTTACATTTGAAATCTGGAAATTTCTTGGGTTAATGCAATAACTTAATATATGTAGAGTTGACTCGGGCTCTTGGAATTTGTTTGTGTATCTCCTCATACCTTTTTACCTACATGTATTGGCACTTGAATCATTATGACCAAAATCACTCCTAAAAGATATTTAGACATAACTCTCTCTGATCTAATTAACACTAACATCTTGATATGTTCTATCATGTAGTGGTGGTTGGGGTACATGGACACCTCTATGGATGTGTGGTAGTGGTCTATCTGGAAGCACAGTAGGCATTGTAGGACTAGGACGTATTGGTATGGCAGTTGGCAGGTGCCTGAAGCCATTTGGTGTAAACAAATTCTTGTATACTGCAAGAAACCCAAGGGAAGAAGCAAAAGAAATTGGAGCTGAATATGGTAAGGCCCTTAGTTATTTTGAATATTATAGTGAAATGTAACTAGAGGTCTGTGTGTAAACCATATAATCCTGGATTACGCCAAACTGCATGTATGGGCAATGAAAAAAGGAACGGTGTTGAGTAGGAACATTTGAAACATTTTTTGCAATACAGTGATTGTTGTCTCTTCATTGCAGCTCAGGTACTATGAGACAGGGAAATGATGTTAATTTAAGGCAATATAATATTTCTGAGAAGAAGTTTTGTGCAAAAGAAAGGAGATATTATTAAAATGGAAAAAAGGGAAGACATTTATGGACCTAAGACATTTTGTAAGCACATGCCTTGATCATATAGTCATTTAGTACGTTGACAACTGTGTAAACAGGTATTCCATGCATTGGTTACTTTAAATTTTGAAAGATTGAGTAAATATGTCCATGAGTATTTAATGCAGGGTTGACAAGAAACTTTTTCAGGATATTTGGGGCTGGATCAAGGGCAAAAAAGGCCTGATAACTAAAATAAAGAAGGGAAATCATGCCTGTAGATTTCTGACAAGACTAAGATAGAGAAAGAGGACTCTACACAGGCAGGCATCTAGACACCTGTTTGTTCCATAAACTTTGTAGTATATATAGTATATATTTAAAAAAAAAAAAAAAGGTAACTGAAGTGCTGAGATTGGGATCATCAAACCAGGGTAAGTGTCTTTGAACCACAAACCCGGATAAGAAATAGTTCAATTATGTGTCAATTTATTTGTCTTCTTTTAGGGCACCACGTTTAATTAGGTCCTATAGAACTATCGGTGCCCGGTTAGGTACCGATGACTCTTAACATCACTTCCTGGAGATATTATAAATTGTATCAAGCATAATAATTAAGAGTTGCATAGTGCACTGTACAAATATTCAGGGTATGATAAAAAGTATCATTGGTACCTCTTCGGGCACCGATAGCGCTATAGGAACAAACAAGAATTTGTCTTTAAAAAAGACAAGTTCATGGATCAGGTGTATAGTACATGTACTTTGAGCTACTTTGGTCTAACATTTAATATTCATATCTAACCTACTCTGCACTTATTCGACAATAAATAAGTGATATGAGGCTTAATAATGATACCTCATGCCTTGACTCTGAAAACAATATTTTTAAAAACCTCATTTTGCATTTAGTTTTTAAGCCCCTCGAGCCACCTACAGGATCTCATTTTGCATTTAAGTTTTTATTGTGTTGCAAAGTAGCAAAACTTTCTTTATATGGCGCCAATTTGTGCCTGGAAAAGGCTATCCCTCTTACAACCTATCGACAGGTCTGATTTCTATAATGAGGTGTCACCGGGTTTGCAAGAGATAATAATATCAAATCTAAACACCATGAAATTCACCACATCACGACCAAGCTCACATTGGGCGCCCCGTTCCTTTTTTAAAGGAATTTTGATTAAGCTACCTATACAGGAAACAAATTTGGCTATAAGAAGAAAATTGCAAGATGCCTTCATCACTAAAGTAAACACTGATTACACAGCCATTTGCTCTTGCTAGCTTTTGTCAGGGTCATGGTCCTGTTTTTATGAACTGAACACCAATATTATACAGGTTTATACACATGGGTTATCAGAGTCAATAAACATTCAATTAACTAAAGATAATGGACTTAGTTTTGTGCAATGTAGTAATTTTCTGAAGTAAATCGCCTACTGCATAGTTTTCTATACAGATGATGTTTATTTTGTGATCAGGTCTGGCTATGACCTGCTAACCAATCAGTTATGTGTATTGTCACCATGTGATGGCTATAAGCCAATTACAAACATGTTTATAAAAAAGGCTAAAAAATTCCTACATTTAACAGACTCTTCCTCGCCAAGGGCTAAATAGTAAGTTGTCAGTGGGGCAAGATTAGATAAAGGCATACAAATTTAGGTATGAGATATTAGGAATTATTTCCTAGTCTCTTTAAGCACAAGGTTGGTGGGCTATATAGCTATTCAAGACACAGGGTATGTAAGGGATAAACTGTGCATATGAGATGTGGGTGCAAGTGGCATCATTTCACTGCCGTGAAAAAAAAAATGTTGTGCCTAATTATCTTTACAGTAAGTGTGCAGCCAGTTAGGGTCACCTTGAGATGATTGTGTACTTGAATTGCTTAATCTTTGCAGTGTCATTTGATGGCTTACTTGGTGCATCAGATTTTGTTATTGTATGCTGTGCATTGACACCTGACACAATGGGTATGTTCAATAAGAGTGCTTTCTCCAAGATGAAACCAAACTCAATATTAATCAATACAAGCAGGTGAGTACAATTTAACCCCCTGGGCACGACTGGTCATCTAACAGCATTTCTGATTGGTTGATAACTTGAAATGCTCATTTCAATTGCAAATTATGACTAGGCTTTAAACTATGGGGATGAGAAAGTTGCCCATCACTCATTCTTACAAACTTTACAAATTGTTCTTATTATTATAATATAATAATAAGGCGCTTCATATAGCACCCAATACCAAAAAGGCCTCAGGGTGCTTTACACAAACACAAATTTAAATCATTACCGATGTTGCAAGCATGAAAAACTGTATAGCAACTGTATGTCTTGTATTCCAGTGGTGATATCAATCAACAATAACTTAAATATTTATGGGGTGATATTGATTAAATCAGTGTCTCACAGAACAGCACCAGAAGCTACAAACTGATGCTGCTATCTTGTAGTAAATTCAGCAACTTGTTTCTTTTATTTCAGAGACGTTTCTTTTATTTCAAAGGAGATATTGTAACGTTGCATAACATCTTGGATGAAAAAAATTAAATGGTCTACATGTTACAACCACAGTACCTATATATACCAACTAATCATTCACTACCAGTACTAACTCTTTCTATTCATATTTCTTTTATTTCAGAGGTGGTGTTGTAAATCAAGATGATCTATATATTGCATTAACCTCTGGACTGATTAAAGGGGCTGGTCTAGATGTCACAACCCCAGAACCTTTACCAACTGATCACCCACTGCTAACTCTTAGTAATTGTAGTAAGTTGATCTTTATGTAAAATTGCATACATTGTAAACATGAAGTTTCATATGTACTATCTACACCTTTGTAACTCAAGTCACAGGACATTCTGAAACTAGGTAGTTTTATGTATGGTACTCAATTTTTTTAAATCAATGGTTCTGCTAAGCATGTAAGGTGGAACCAGAAATTGGGAGGTTCAGAATAAACAAGTGCACATGGCTGGGTTTAGGTGTGTTATAGTTACATTCCTGAAAATATATAAATAGATGACAAGATTGTTGATAGAAGTGTTTCAAATCATGCTATATCAATGATCATTATTTTTAGGGGTGCAATAAATGTGCACTATGATATGGTACAGCTTTTAAGGTGGGTGTACAACCACATTTGCTTGTCTCAGAACTCATTTCCATGACTTGGTTTACTTCGCAAATATTACAAAAAGAAGCTTGGTGGCTGCAAGTCACTAACTTACCAAACTGTGAATGCAAGTTGCAAAATTGGCATTATCTATCAGGGATGCAAGTTTTCCTGCTTTCATGAAGTCCAAATTCCCACACTTTTCTTTATTTTCAGCCTGTTTTGGAGGCTTTTGGCCCAGATTCACACACCTTTCAGGCTTTTTCCTTCAGATCAGCTTGCATCCCTGATCTATAATTGTGACAATATGTGTGATTTTACACTTGACTGAATATGACAATAACAAAGTTTTCCAACCTTCTTTTCTTCAGCCGTTTTACCTCATATAGGAAGTGCAACTATTGAAACAAGAACAGAGATGGCAGTGCTAGCAGCTCGTAACATGCTCGCAGGACTGAAAGGAGAACCAATGCCTGCACAAGTCAAACTTTGATGATGGATTAGTAGACATTGGTAATTGTGACATTATAGCTGAGTGTGAAAATCATGTGAAAATCCATTGCTGTACTAATGGAAATCCTTGCTGTGTGATTAAGGCACCTAAGAGTGACTAGTGGTGAATTGATTGCAACTTTGTAGGAAAAAATTATAAATAGAAATTTATATTATATTATGAGTATATTATATTCGCTGGTGAAGTGACGTAATAAATCGGATTAACTACCATAGCAATAGGTGAAAACAATTTTGAATATACCCTGCTGCACTACAAGCTGGTTGCACGCATCACCTGTGTATGTCTGCAATTTAGATTGAATACAATCTTTTCAAAGATACTAATCTTACGGGTGCGAGTGATCAGCATGACATGGTTCAATGCAGAGGTACCGCATGAACGTACCAGTGCAGCGCGGCATATTCAAAAATTGTTTTCACAGTAGTTAATCCGATTATTACATCACTTCACCAGCGTATACTGAATCAGTGTATTAAATACTGAATCAATTTATATTATTCTGCAAAGGTTGGGTTGTAAAAGTTATATTTTATGGAAACTTGACAATTTCAGACAATTCATTTTTTATTTGTGTGGGGTGTGTCTGTGAGATAAGGCAACTAAAAGTGACTCGGTTACAACTTTAAAGAAAAATATATATTTATATGGAAAATTATGATAGCTATAGAGACTCAATTATACCTCTGTTGAGAATCAATGTCTGAATGTCAGAGATTTTGGTATGAGTTGTCGATGCAAAAGCAGCAAAAAATGTGGTTTCAGGGAGCAAAATGTCCAAACCAGGAGCTGAACTTCCAAAATGACTGTACACAGATCGGAAGCAACATATATGCGAGCATTGCGGTGCCGATATACCTCAATAAGAAGCCCTCATCATTCACAGATTATCGCATACAGGTCCCCAAGCAGGTCAAGTAGTGTTAACCACAGTGAGTTACAGAACTACAATATCTCTGCCAGTAATATTCTGCATGCCTTCTAATTTATCAGATCTGATCATGCTCTGCTTTCAGTGTCTCCGCCTTAATTTTTAATTATGAGATCTGATTACCCTGTATATTATTCCACCACATAATCTTTGGGCAGGATACATAACACCCAAAGGCTAATAACAAATTGTCCATTCTCGCATCAAGACCAACGGAAAATGAACATTTGCTGTCTTTGCCCTGGTGCTATGGAATACCCTCCCTCACCATGTATGGAGCTCTGCTACCACTGAGCAGTTCAAAACATATTGATTCAAAGATGCTTATCAATAACTCACTTTTTCTCTATCATTTGATGATGAATCAATGATTAATCTGTGAATCTTTCACCTTCCTGGTATGATATCCTTTTACTGTAAATTAACCTTTTGTAGTCTTAAAATGATGTGTGGAAATACATTGTAGAGTTGCAGATAATCTTCTGAATGTGATTTTGACAAAAATGAGGTTGATTTTTTTGATGAGTGTGCCATACTACTTTTAGGGGAATGCTCTGTTTGTTCTATTTAAAAAAAGTAATATTACCTTCAACACATAATTTTTTTCTCCCGCTCTCTCTCTTCTCCTGAAAATCAATAAAGTGTAAAGCAAATCCTTATTAATGGTTAAGAAATAAAAGGGTGGTGCAGTATCCTCTACACCCAAATAATGTGTATGAGGCAGTAAAAATGTAAAGAATGGGTGAGGCAAAATTAGCTTGAAGGGTTTGGATAGCAACATATGCACAGTTTTTTTTTTGGGGGAACTGGGAGCACATCAGACACACCAAATTGCATTCTGAATACAAATAATTGAAAACTAACAAAAAATAATTTTCTAGTGAAAGATGTGTAATTAAATGTGCAGAACGTAAAAAAATGAGTTCTTTAAGCTGATGAGTATTTCGGGTGTGTGCGTATACGCCAACTGATCGCAATGCCGCAAGAAGAATTTGATGCAGGAAAATTTGACAAAGGACGCAAGAGTTTTTGTATCTTACAGAAGATTTGATCTTTAATCACATAATTGCTGGTATTTATCTTCTTCATAAGTTCTTTACTTGCAAAAATGGACAAAGTTCTATCTGGCTCTGTTTACATGTACCATATATGTGACGCAAGAACATCTAACATGAGTTCCAGGTTGACGTGTACGCAAGGTCATGGAGCTCAATTTTATACGCAAATATCCATTACGCAGAATACTTAAGTTCAGCAATGTCGCAGACTGTCATTAATCGCAGCAGACCAAGCTCTGTGAAAACTGTTTGAAAATGTAGGCCACATACACGCACATCTGACAGTTGCTGTGCCTTTGCCAGTCCATCACCGTGGGAAATTGCATCACACCAAGCTCGCCTTTGCTCAGAAAAGCGAGGAGCTGGGGTTCTATAAAATCCCAGCCCGCCTATGGAACTGAAAATGTGATCTCTATTACAACCCGGTACCACACAGGTTTTAACCATTATGGTATAGTGAAAAAACAAAAGGAAATAAAAAAAAATGATGGATCAAAACTCAACAGCGAGTTTACGTGACTATAGTGGGAAAGAAACATACCCATATTTCGTATTTTTTATACTTAGCCTGAGTCCCTTGGCCCCTCGAAGCTATCAAACATGGCGGAACAACCTCGCCATGCAGTCTGGCCCAGTTGTATACAGGTTCTTGCTCTAATGCAATTATTGGTGTATTGGTTGGATAATCCAGTCGATTGCGACAAGTAAGCCATCATCTTGCCAAGGGTTTTACTGCCTACGAGGGCATTGTTGTACCAGGGACGGTGCTTGGGGATGTCTGGTTTGGGGCGTTGAAATAGGAGATTGATGCAACTTGCTTAGGAAAAACATAAAAGAGCGTACAGGACAGTTTTCTTTGTCTTGTGGTGTGTCGTGCATGGTGGCCATGGTCTGGTAGTCCTTCACAACCCCTTCTCCCAAATTGGTAAGTAATGTCAAAGTAAACCTTCTTTTGAAGGACAGCAGGTGAATTAGAGCCCATAACTTTACATTGGTGTAGCTTGACCAAGTCCTTTGCAGTAATGGTGTTTGATCCATTTGGTCACACCCAATGTCCATTAACCCTTTTGGTCATTTTTTTTTGAGGGGGGACTTTTTTCCTTCTTGTTTCATCTCTGTGATTAGACCTATCAGCAGCTGATTACTGGATGTGATCTTGATCTGTCATGATTATATATTGACAATATGTACCAGTGAAATAGTGGTGCGCTCTCTTGACTGTTTCCGTTCTCATTTGAGGCTATTACATTATAGGTGGGCGGTAGTGCGTGTATGGGATAGGCCTAAGTGTGCATCTGGGATGCATGGGAGGGGTGAGTTTAGGTTTGTGTTTTCATGCAATGAATAAGACTGGAATGAAAAGTTCATACATTAAAGAAGAAAAAATAAATACAAATAAATAAATAAATAAATAGATAAATTGACAATGAAATTTAAATATACTATGCCAAAAAGTATCCTTACAGTTCGAAAAAATAATCACAATTTTAAAACTGAACCATAATGAGGTAAATTTGTTTTTTAGTAGATGATACCTAAAATATATCCTTGTCATTTGATGTTATGTAAACATGTTTAGACAGGAAAAGAAAATACTTACATTTCTTACTTATACTACTTAAGTTATATAAAAATTCCAAAAGGATAAAGTTCCTAGGTTCCATGAAATAGTAAAGTAAACACAACTTCAGTTCAAAATTGGTAAATCCAATTCAACATTTTCAAATAACAGTCAACTTGTAATTTTCAAACATTGAAGAACTTATGTACAAAATGTTTTTATAAGTCTGTACTTCTATTTGTTGTAAAAAGGAAGTGCTGCACCGAAGAAGATGTTGCATTCCAGGTGCTAAAGTTGGATTCTTGCAAAATCAATTGTTCTTGTGAGTGTGTCAAGAGGGAATCCAATGAATCATCCTGTAGCTGTTCTTTTGGATTCTGTGGGCCAGACTGAGTAGGCTGCATTGTACTACATGTAGCATGACTAGGGCTAGGCATAAGTTCTTGCATCATTTTATAAGCGATTTTACTTCTCATTTCTTTCTTTTTATCATTGCTTGTGCTATATAGAATAGTGCTTTAGCGGGTATTCTGATTTGTCTTTCATTTTGTTTCCAATAATATTGATACCTTGTAGTGCATTGCTGTACCATGGTCCCTCTGCGAGAGTTGTTAGCTTTGGGATGTTGCTAAAAACAGTCCCAAAGATTTTTTTCTATCCTCTGTTGGCGAAGTATATCATTACATTCATGAAAACTTCGTTCTGCAAACCCAGTGGTGTTGTTATGTTGAGCGCTTCTGAATCATATATCTTGTACATGATTTTTTTGTGCTGAACAGATCCCTTACTCTCCTTCTTCACTGTAACCATCATTGCTTTCAATGCTTTGTATGCTGCGATGAAACTGATCTGACTTGGTAATATCAACATCTTTCACAACTTTAAAAATGGCGATGTAGACCGTATCTTATTCCTTGCATTGACTTCTTGGTGTACAAAGTTCTTTCTGCTTTTCTCAGTCTGGTGAAAAATTGCGATAGAAATTGGTCAAGTTCTTCATCTGGCAAAAGATGCAGCTAGAGAAATCTCAGCAAAGATGGGATATGTCTCCAAACAGCTGACAGCGAACCAAATTTGTTTCCTGGTGTTTGAAGCATATGCATCAGTATTCAGTTCTGTCCAAAAGTTCACTTAAATTAACCATTGAACTCTTTTTAACTTCCTTTATTGTTGACCTGGAACTCTTTGATGGTATTATTTGGATCAGTACTTGGTGGTTGGTCAGATGCAATAATGTGCCACATGTCTTATGTGGTAAAGGTAGTGTTATGAATGGTTAGGTTTAGGCTTCATAGCATGAATGCGGTTGAGCATTTTGAATACATATTTTTACCAATATGTAATTTTAGCTCTGAGAGTCATAGCAA
Source organism: Amphiura filiformis (assembly GCF_039555335.1). Lineage (NCBI taxonomy): Eukaryota > Metazoa > Echinodermata > Ophiuroidea > Amphilepidida > Amphiuridae > Amphiura > Amphiura filiformis. Next base: position 24,498,597 of record NC_092635.1, on the reverse strand, counting down.
TGGTCCATCAGAGACATTCTGATATAAAGTAATATTGCTAAAAATAATAATGATAATAATAATGATCATAATAATAAGAATGATAATGATGATGATAATACTATTAGTACTAATAGAAACTGATAATAATTCTAACAAAAATTGTAATAATGGAATTATGTTAATAATAACTTAATTATATTAATTAATATGTTACGTGATTTGACCTTTTCCTTCTTAGTTTCATTGGTGTCCACCATGGAATTTGGAGGAGTCCTTCTTTAGTTCCCTTCAGTCTTGTCCCACTTGTCATCAGAAATGGAATTAGACTTGAATCTTGTAGACTTGGACTGTTGGTGATTGGATTGTTCAGGATATACCTCATTGGGTAAGTCAAAGTTATAGTACAGGACTGCTGGATGAATAACTGAACAATGTTTGGTGGTATCAAAGCATGTATCTTCTGCTCTTTCATGTGCAAGGTGGCAAGAAGCAGGCTCTTTATACTCCTATTGCCTCTCCCCCACCAAGGTGTACAAATGGGTACCAGCTTTATTCAATGCTGGGAAGTTAACAAATTGCTGTGGAGGCATAGCAATTCCCCCGTTGCAACATAAAGGAAGAGTCTGGCCCACTTGCTTCAAAAGAGAGATCCATGGGCACTCTGCCCTGCAAACACAGGTTTGACCCTGTTACCTCTTTTTTTAAATATTGGACTATGTTGAATTCTCAGTGTGTTGTGGTGAGATGAGGTGTTTGCGTGGCTTCAGGAAACTGACAATGTGCATTTCTTGGAATAGTTGTCCCCTCATTCATGTAAATTTAAAAATACATTTTATGGAGTTGTCTTTGGGGAAAGTGTCCCTTGTACCAATTAATTTTGACCACCACTTATTAACTTCATCAAAACACATAGAAATCGAAAGAACATTTTTGTAATTATAAAATATTTTATTCTGTGTTACAGTATAGGGCACAATTTAGCTGATATCGCATTGAAAAACATTACATATATATATTAATCAAAATGCTATAAAAAAATTTAGATTGTACATAAAGCAGGTTTTGTTATGAAAAATGTATGTGTTGTTTAAGAGAATTACCACTTGATGTGTTGTTTAAGAGAATTACCACTTGAGCCTGAAAATGCTATGCAATATCATTCTAACTAAAAATGCCCTGGTATAAATAGTTCTAGATTTTCACCGCTGTATATTTATACTTCTTTTTCCCCATCAGGTCAGTGAGTAGCACAAAGCCCACAAGTGCTTCATTTATATGTCAGACTTGAAGTTGAGATGGATTGTGCTGATGCACAGCTCAATTAACTTGAGATAAGATCAGAGGAAAGAACACCCCAAAACGGTATATTTGTGCTCTCATCACCAAATAATATGGGTTTACAATTACAAATTAAATGCACAGGTCAAGTTTTCATTTCATATTAAAATTATATAAAGCATACATGTCAACTAAACTGGTCCCAAAAAGTAACTTACCAGGTAAGAAATTTGTCTGTCAAGTTCAAACGACAAATCGTATTATACTGAATAGCATATGAGTGGAAGCGGTGTACATTTACGCGGAGTTTGACACCTCATTTGTCGCAAACAGATCAACTTTTGAAGTTATGCTCATTTGAACAAGCCTACTATCAAATTTGAAAGTTGCAGGTCCGCCCCAATGAATTCACACAATAAACAGACACATGAAAGGATGTTCAGAACTTTTATTCTTTGTCAACTCACAAGAAGCAATAGGAAAGTTAGTCATGCAAAGAAGAAGAGGAGAGCACTGATTACACCTGTATACTGCCAACCATCTCAAGTGGTATGAGTGCAACTTTCATTCCAGTGGATAGATTCGGTTAAATAAGCATAACTTCAAAAATACTCATCCGTTTGCAACAAATGAGGTGTAAAATTAGCGTCAATTAACACTGCTTCCACTCATATCCCATTTAGTGTAACACAATTTGTCGTTTGAATTTGACAGACAAATTTCTTACCTGGTAAGTTTCTTTTTTGGAGCAGTTTAATTATAGGTTGGTTGTGTACTATTTGAAGTGTAAACCCTCCAATTCGGTCAAAATGTAGCACATGTGGCTTATTTTATTTATACAATGTATTCTTGGTCTGGATTATACTTTCTGCATACCTCAAAATTAATTGTCTTAAACAGGGTACCTTGAGAGAGTGTTATGATGGATCTTTTTTTTCCCGGCTTTGATTGTAGAGTTCCCTAACAGCACAGAGAAAAAATGTAGTAACACAATTTATTCATGTGAGAACACAGAAGCCTTAACTCAGGTTTTCTAGTTTTCAAACCTTGGAAATGTTAAGATACCTCTTTGAGGGTGTGTGTGAAATACAGCTGTATGCACAATTGAAGCTGCTATCAGTGATTTGCTAATTAATAAGAACATCCTAAAATGTATGGAAATTTAGATTCTGTCATTTTTGGATCAAACATAAATGTGAGTAAAACCTACAAATGGCAAACAAATACATTCTTATCAAGATAAAATGTGACATTTAACTTGAAGATAGGATAAAAGTGTGGATAAGTGGATTTTTGCACATCTGAGGTTTTTTTGTTTTTTTTAATTCAGAAAGTATTTTATAACAGATTAATGCAAGCAAATGACATAATAAGGGATATCTATTAACATTGAATGACTTGCAATGTTTTGTGATAATGATCAAATTGACCTGTTCAATTAGTTTGTATAAACAATCTATGATTGGCCCTTTAAATTAAAGTTAAATGAGATTCTATAGATCTTTTTTCCAGACATGATCTCACCAATCAATCGATATGGGTCCAGCATTACAGTTATCCACACCCAAATGCAAATACTGCACCGCCAGTGCGCATGATCAACTTTGCCATAAAAAGTAAACATAATGATTCTTCACAATTTTGTATTTTGTAGGATCAAAACAAGCTGAAACAAAGATAAACAAATGTAGTTTTGTGGAAGTTGAAGTGAAAAAGACAACATGAGGACAAAACACACAGTGTAAATGTGTTTTCACACTGGGTGCACGTGGGGAACGCATGTGTTGTTTGATTTATATTTAAGACCCAATATCGATTATGCGATGTCACAAGAAAAAGGTCTATACTCAGATGAAGTGTTTTAAATAACTGAATTAATGTTGCCTGTGCATATAGTACAGCATGTTTAGTCTTGGCATGCAATTGTAACCAATTTTAATAAAAACTGAAGAAATGGAGCTCAGACAAACTGGCATTATAATAAAGGAGAGAAAAAATCAGAACCGTTCGGATTCGAACCAGCGTGCACTAACGATTACATGTCGTTGGCTCACCACCACACGCCATAACAGCTCATGGCGGATCAGCCGGCGAATTGAACATGTAATGATTTTATTCTCTCGTAAATGTCGCACGGCCAATGTAAATTAATTATAATTAGAGAGGGCGGCCTATCTGCTGTGTCATAGCATGACATCAGTCAATATGAGACATTAAATATTAAATGCGAGGATCCAGAGGATACATGCCTGAGAAAATATATAATAATTAAAGAAATGGAGCTCAGACAAACTGGCATTATAATAAAGGAGCGAAAAAATCAGAACCGTTGGGATTCGAACCAGCGTGCACTAACGATTACATGTCGTTGGCTCACCACCACCCGCCATAACAGCTCATGGCGGATTAGCCGCCGAATTGAACATGTAATGATTTTATTCTCTCGTAAATGTCGCACGGCCAATGTAAATTAATTATAATTAGAGAGGGCGGCCTATCTGCTGTGTCATAGCATGACATCAGTCAATATGAGACATTAAATATTAAATGCGAGGATCCAGAGGATACATGCCTGAGAAAATATATAATAATTAAAGAAATGGAGCTCAGACAAACTGGCATTATAATAAAGGAGAAAAAATCAGAACCGTTCGGATTCGAACCAGCGTGCACTAACGATTACATGTCGTTGGCTCACCACCACACGCCATAACAGCTCATGGCGGATCAGCCGGCGAATTGAACATGTAATGATTTTATTCTCTCGTAAATGTCGCACGGCCAATGTAAATTAATTATAATTAGAGAGGGCGGCCTATCTGCTGTGTCATAGCATGACATCAGTCAATATGAGACATTAAATATTAAATGCGAGGATCCAGAGGATACATGCCTGAGAAAATATATAATAATTAAAGAAATGGAGCTCAGACAAACTGGCATTATAATAAAGGAGATAAAAAATTAGAACCGTTCGGATTCGAACCAGCGTGCACTAACGATTACATGTCGTTGGCTCACCACCACACGCCATAACAGCTCATGGCGGATCAGCCGGCGAATTGAACATGTAATGATTTTATTCTCTCGTAAATGTCGCACGCCAATGTAAATTAATTATAATTAGAGAGGGCGGCCTATCTGCTGTGTCATAGCATGACATCAGTCAATATGAGACATTAAATATTAAATGCGAGGATCCAGAGGATACATGCCTGAGAAAATATATAATAATTAAAGAAATGGAGCTCAGACAAACTGGCATTATAATAAAGGAGAGAAAAAATCAGAACCGTTGGATTCGAACCAGCGTGCACTAACGATTACATGTCGCTGGCTCACCACCACACGCCATAACAGCTCATGGCGGATCAGCCGGCGAATTGAACATGTAATGATTTTATTCTCTCGTAAATGTCGCACGGCCAATGTAAATTAATTATAATTAGAGAGGGCGGCCTATCTGCTGTGTCATAGCATGACATCAGTCAATATGAGACATTAAATATTAAATGCGAGGATCCAGAGGATACATGCCTGAGAAAATATATAATAATTAAAGAAATGGAGCTCAGACAAACTGGCATTATAATAAAGGAGAGAAAAATCAGAACCGTTCGGATTCGAACCAGCGTGCACTAACGATTACATGTCGTTTGGCTCACCACCACACGCCATAACAGCTCATGGCGGATCAGCCGGCTTAATTGAACATGTAATGATTTTATTCTCTAGTAAATGTCGCATCGCCAATGTAATGTTTAATTATAATTAGAGAGGGCGGCCTATCTGCTGTGTCATAGCATGACATCAGTCAATATGAGACATTAAATATTAAATGCGAGGATCCAGAGGATACATGCCTGAGAAAATATATAATAATTAAAGAAATGGAGCTCAGACAAACTGGCATTATAATAAAGGAGAGAAAAATCAGAACCGTTCGGATTCGAACCAGCGTGCACTAACGATTACATGTCGTTGGCTCACCACCATACGCCATAACAGCTCATGGCGGATCAGCCGGCGAAATAGATTGTATGTGTCTACAACGGTTTTGGTAAGGCAATAAAATATGTAAAATATTCAACCAAGTTATCAATTGTGTTACTATTTGTATTGTTAAAGAAATGTTTATACTGGTTCCACTCCCTCCACACATCCAGTCTGCCAACGATAACGAACAAGTTCTTTTTGATTGGCTAACACTTTTCCCATGGCGTCATCCAGCACAACTTGAAACAAGGCTCTCAGTTGGTTTGTGTGGAGGGAGCATTGAACGTATGTGGAATCTATCTAAAATCCCGTCACAAGAGAGTGGTTTTGAATAGATTCCACAGTACGTTTGATACGTACGTTTGGAAATCGCAATCTCTCTAAATACGTCTTAATGAGGCTTTTCATATCTAATCATAGCAGTGGTAGGAAACTGACATTTGAACATAACGAAGATGTGTATGAAAAATAATAAGGAATTTGTACTATTTTTATAACCTAAATGCAATATGCTACATGTGAGAGATGTCATTTGGAATTAAGGGTCTGTTCAATATTTACACCAGAGGGATTGGAAGTTTTAAGGGGGATCTAATTTATTTGAGGGTTCTTGAGTGAGGAAATCTGAATTTTTACTTGAATCATAAGGGTGAATGGAGAAAAAGGAAAAACAAGGGAGGATCTTTCTCCTACCCCGTGTAAAAAATTGAATAATTCATTATTTACACCAGAGGAAGTGGAAGTTTTAAGTGGGGATCTAATTTATTTGAGGGTTCTTGAGGGGGGAAATCTGAATTTAGCTGTTTTATAATTTGGTAAAAAATCTACAAACAGTTTCTTTGACAACTGCTGTATTTTTATGTGATGGGTCACATATTGCTATCTGCAATACTTTCAAGAAATAGACATCAATTTTAGGGTGTGTGCACATGGCAAGAAGTATGATTATAGTTGAGATAAAGAAAACACTTCACTTTACAATCAAAGCACTACAGTATGAGTTGATCATGAATTATCATGAGTCTTTAATTAACATTTCAAACTTGATATTCCACGATTATGTGAGTTGAATCAAGGAGATGATATCAGTAACATATAAATTATCATTTCATAAAATTTTCAAACAAAATTCTTACATACAAAAATTACATATATTTACACAAATTGTAAAAACATTTGCACACGCCCTGATTTATACATACAGACATAATTATAGGCACTAATTGATTAACATTTTTCATTGCTATTTAAGACAAATTTGATGACCTATATTTGCCACACACATGTAAAGATAACATAATTTACGCTACAACCTGTTGATTAATGGACTTTCGTACATCAACTAGTTTGGAGGGAGAAAAAGGATAGAAGTTGTATACAGCATTTTTATGCCTGGAACTATTAGAATAAATATAAATCATGTTTTTGTATGTGTTTATACCTGGAACTATAAATTTGATAAATTTGTCATTCACCAACAAATGAGTTACAGAAAACCTGTTGTACCACAGCAACTAGTGTGTAGGCATTAAATGTAATTCATTCAGACAGCACTGAGTTGTATGTAATTTCTGGTTGTGCATGGGATCTGTATTATATTCTAGTACATATACCTGTTTCACTCTCTCCAGTTTAGTGAAGTGATTCTGATAGCCACTGTAATCATGGGCTATTCCAGTTAAAATCCATAAGCCCCATATGGAAGATGACCTTAATCTCCTACACAGAGGGTATAGATTTCATATGTAGTCACCCGTTCAGGTAATCCCATTTGATATTCATTCTTCCTGTGTGAAATATTAAGGTCATGTCTTCCATAGGGGTGTATGGATTTTATCTGGAATAGCCCAATCAGCAACACTTTTTGGTAGTAATGTTAATATAAATATATATGGTAAGAATATGTCCAACATTTGCTAATTGATAAAAACATTTGTCCTCGTTATATTGACATCTTTGGGCACACAAGAACTAGTGAATAGATATTGTTTCAACTTGTAACTATACCAAAATTCACATAGTTATCAGAGTAATAACAGTTCATAGCTTATCAAAAAAATAAAATGGTGATTAATTTTATCTAAATTTCTTTATTTAGAGGCATGTTTATAATATCAGATATTGGATAGGACTTCCCTCCCTACTGAGTTTTGACAACTCTGCAAGCTAAAACAAGTCTGAAGTTTCAAATAAAATTGTGACAATTTGTAAATTAAGTAGTTTCAGACAGTAATGTTTCAAATTGAGTGAGCAACAAGTTTGTATGATACACTAGAGTTGTTTTAAGGTAAATATGTGTAGTTTCAATTGTGACACCTTATCATCACAATTCATATGTAAATTACTTATGGTGCCTGCACCATATTCTACATAATATATTTATGGTTTACATATATACACAGGTTTTTATATTAAACATCAAAAACAGAGAAAGGAAATTAGAAAAAAATATCATTATTTACCTTACATTACATCTAGATTTGATGTTGAGTTGTGATGTGATTGTCATACTTTATCTAATGCAAGCATCAATTTCAAGCTTGAACCTACCCACCTCAAACCTCAACATATTATCGATGTTGATTCGATTCTGATGATTGAGATCCTAGTTTTGGTGACTTTAATCATCGGCATCAAATCAACATCAATAATATGCTGAGGCTTGATGTGGGTAGGTTCAAGCTTCAAATTGACACTTGCATAAGCATATTGTTGTAGTTAAACAAAGGACAAGAAAACATAAGAGAGTGACCTAGAGGAAATAGAATAATGATGATGGAATAACTAAAGATCTTAAATCAAAGATAAATAAATTGTTTTAATTGTTTAGTGTCTTTGAAATGTATGCCTATTTGGGACATCACCCTATTCAACAGATTAATATTAGAAATTGAGCAGTTTTTGCTTATATGTAATTTAATGTCCATTTCTTAGAGCAAATAAATGTTAACTGCGTAGGCTGCTTGGTGCCCAAAAGGTTTTAACTACTAAGGTAAAACAAAGACAGTTAAACATTTTGTGCTCCAGACAGCTAATGCAGTTAGCATTTGTGTGCCTTAAAATTAGGGCCAATAACTTTTTACCTGTTGTACCTTGACAGGTAACAACTAGAATGGTGCAAACACACAGTGATACTTTACACATTAACAAAAGAGTGATTAATGAGCTCTATTTCATTTAATACAATAATAATATTATTTGTTTCAATATATATTTACCCATTTTGATATTTATTTGAGCAGTGACATATACTAAGGGATCAGAAAAAATAATAACCGATCAATATTTTGTAAAGCAACTTGTGTATTCTGTACATCAGTTAAAGGAAGATGGTCTGATTTCATCATATGCTATATCCACCTGTGTTGAATGAACTTGATCCCAACTCCCAACATATAGAGTTTCATGCTTGTGTTTCAATCTCTTTTGATTATGATACCTATCGAACTATCGAGCGCTTTTAAAACATGCAAAGATGAAGAGCCTCATCCACAAAAGTGTAAAGGGTTTTAAGCAAATCATCGATACACATTGTTATATATGAACAAGTAAACCTGTAAATGTGTGTCTCAACTCCATTAGCTCAGTTGGTAAAGCGCCATACTTACGGTTCAATTTCATGTTTTCCAAAGCACTCGATAGTAAGCACATATGCTAACTATCAAGTTTTTACGGTATGTAAGAAGCCCCCCTCCCATAGAACACTCTGTTAATAATAGGGTAAAACCCACTTTCGGCCCATTTTCAGCTTACAAAATCCAAATAAACACCTTCCAGTCCCAACATTATGTGAATCAATATACCAGAAGTTGCATTTTGATGTGGAAAAAGTGGGGATGGATTGTTAATTGGACCAAGAATATTGTTATAATGTTGTATTTTGACCATCATTGCTCATAATGTTGCACAGGTTTTGGTCATGCTATATTTTTTCTGATCCCTTCTTATACTGTTTTATGTCATAATGCTGTATAATATAGGTGGTTTTCCATTCATAAATACAGATGACTAAATAAGTTTTCAATGTAAAATTGAAAGAGAAAAAAAAGAGAATTTTCTACATATTCTTGAAATTATAACTTTTGTATACATTTTGAAATCAAGTAAGATCAAAACATAATGATTCACAAAAACAGGAACAAAGTTAGTATATAAATCATAAGGCAGTATTTACAACATTTCATAATAATGTTTAAAAAACATGACAATAAAATAAACAAAATATTAAGATAAACCCTTTGTCTTATAAAACATTTTGATATGCTAATTTCAATTGTGACAAAATTGTGACACATTATTTGAGTTGAATTTAAGAATTAGGGTTCATGAGTGCTGTGGGTCAATTATAAATATCATATATATTGGGTGTATCCATTAAATATTGTAAAGGGGCTTTCCTGCAGCTACATTACAACATGACATAAGAGTGCACACATTAAGAACACCTACTGAATATGAAATGAGCTGCTTTTTTTACTGTATTTAAAATAGGTCAGATCAATATTTATGCTGAGGAAAGGTTTAAACATTTGGATCCTTACTTGTGTTTGGTCCCCCTAAATCCCCCTCCATTTCCACTAGGGGGAAATATTAATCAGGTTTTTTTTAATGTGGTCAAGAGGCTCAGCCACATACATAGGGGGCTGCCATTTTCTTCAGAAGGGGGGTCATGAATATATCGGTGACCAGAATCAAATTTTTTGACCCCACACACAGATCCTAAGCAAATTATTCCCAAATAGCCAAAAAATGTGTCTCCTATTTGGAAAGAAGGCAGGTAATGAGTGAACAATTTGATTGTAAGTGCAAGGAATGCATACATAGCATGGATACATTTTTATTGCAACCTCAAAGATTGAGGCATAGCACACAGAAAGTTTGATAGTCTCAAGCCTTGATAAATTTATGACCCCCATACTTTGGGTATAAAAAGATTATGACACCCCTATTTTTGATATAAAAATCATATTCATAACTCCCTTTCAGAAGGAAATTACCCACCACCCTAATTTATGGTATATATATAGTGCACATGGGTAACTGAAGCAGGGTGGCAGATAAAAGTAGATTCAACTGTGAAGATTCATTTGTAACTAATTAAAAGGCCATTTTTACTTGAAGTGAAATAATAGAGGTTATGGATATTAACATTTTCAAGGTTTATGTCAAAGGAGGCTTATTCCACAAATTTAACCAAAAAAGCTGCAAAATATTAAAGCACTCCTGTTTATAATTTTTGGTTTTAAGACAAAGGCACTCAGGTTCTCAATATTTGGGCAAATTATTTTACAGTATAAAATGTATTAATGATATGTACCATGAAAATGAAAATCATTTTTTGTCATTGAGTGCACTTCTTCTTCAAGGTGTCATGATTTAAAATCTACAACACAGAGTTGTATGAACCTTTAAGAAGCACCATCCATCCTCCCAGCAAACACAAAACGTTTTCGACATCATTCGCAAAAGGTTATAAAAAGTTGTCAGAAAACGTTTAAATGTCGGGTTATATAAAGAGTATAAAAGCGTTGTCATAACCTTAAAAAACATTTTTGATAATCTACTGCTCAGCAAACAAAAATGTTTTACAGAAAACGTTTAAATGTCGGGTTATATAAAGGGTATAAAAACGTTTTAATAACATTCTAAAAACATTCTTGAAAACTTGATACAAAACATTCTAAACAGAATGTTATTTTGGGAGTTGAAAAAATATTTTTGCGAAAAATGTTTGCCCAAAATATTTTCAATAACGTTTTAAAAACGTTTTCATGGCCTTTATATACCCCGACATTTAAATGTTATTAAAACGTTTTGAAAAATACATTTTAAGAACATTTGGAAAAATGTTTGCAAAAATAGTTTACAATAACATTTTGAAAACATTTTAAAAATATTGTTGTAGTGTGTTTTTCATACCAAACGTTTTAAAACGTTTTCATGACCTTTATATAACCCGACATTTTAATGTTATTAAAACGTTTTGCGAAACCAAAAGCCAAAATATAACTTATTTAAAACGTTTTTAAAACGTTTTTGTGTTTGCTGGGATGTCATCCAAGCAGTGTCCTAGCTTGCAACCCATCCATTTGGGACATGCAGTTTGCCCATTGGTAGGCAAAATTATATTACAGTTATAACTAATCCATAACTATAGCTGTTGGTGAAGTTTTGTTGAACTCAAAGAAGGTCAACTTTCTAAATGAAGGCCACAGCAAAATGTTGCTGGACCAGAGGCTGCCTACTGGCTTCTTTTAGAGTCCGGTAAATAACTTGGTACAAAGATAGTAAAATCATATGAGATGGCATGATTACTGTCCGGAATCAAAGTTAAAATATGAAAAGTTTCATGTTAAATTTAAAAAATGTAAAAAATGACTGCTCCCTTTCCATCACACCAAATCAGAGGCAGTGCCCCATCCAATAACTCATTCTACACCCCTCCCATGGCAACCGACATCTGCTTTAACTGTCTCGCTGACAGGATAGAAGGAGCTTCTTAAAGGCAAAAGTATATTAATTACGATAATAGTACTTACATTTTCTAGAGCCTTCAAAATCATTGTATACATATCGTCATAGATTTAGTATATGGACAAAAAGCTCTTCCTTTTTTGAATGTTTTTACAAATATTGATTCCTGTAGTCACAGAATGGATGCATAATAGGTTAGTTGAGATGCTATCCCATCATAATGAAATAAAAAAATTAAATGAATTTTGTCCAGGTCCCAAATCTATGGCGACATTATCATCTAGCTCTGATTTTCATTTTGCATTAAAATGCTCCGTCATTCAATCGCCACCAGTAGAAGTAATATACTTATATATTGCTTGATTGTCACATCACAAATCAGTCTTCAGCAGCTTTCAAAAAATATATTCCATATGGCAAAAGCTTTATTGCTAGAGTTTCAATCTCTCTTGCATTGGTAATGGTCATAGAGCTGTAGTGAGAACCTCTTCTGGTTCCCAAGCTGCTTTGCCATTGGGGAGTCTTTTGCTCCTATCATTAGGCCTAGTACCACCTTCTCCTATGTGGTTACCTTGGTTACTATGGTTACCAATCCCACCATTAGGAGATTTATGTTCTCTTGATGAAGAGTCTGTTGTACTTGGCGGTGTATCATCAAACCTGGACGGTGGTCTGTAGATCTTCACAAGGTGAACATTATTTGGATCATCGTCCAAGTCCTTGGGTTCCACGCTGCCTCTGCCATTGCGATAACTACTTTCTTGACTGGGTGAATAATTCTGTTGGAAAAAAGGGTGGTTCACATGATAAGTTGATTTTCTTCAGGTATGTCTTAAAGATAAGAATGTGAGTTGAAGCATAGAATTGAAGTTTCTTCTTGTCACATTTGTCTGTCTGTCTGTCCATGGGGCTGTCTCACTTAATCACTTTTACTTGTTTGAATTATCTTTTTTTTTTTTCTGGAGGCTAAAATGACCCTAAAATATCACCAAAAGCTTGAAAATTTGGCAAAAATTTGATAATCTGATTTTACATGATTTTAGCAAAAAGTAACAAATTAAAAAAATTCTCCCAAAATGCAAAATCTGGGTCGGTCAGGTCTGTAAAACAGGATTTATTTTGAGGCCTAATGCACAAATCTTTGTTATTCACATTATATTTTAAGATATTGTAAAAACAGTCTATATTGCAGTCTCTGAAGAAAGCTGGCAGTGGTACACTATTTTAATCTCAATGGGTGAGAATCTTGTATGGTAGATGTGTGCCTGTCTGCTGTAACTAATACAGACAGACCAACAAATAAAGACAGGCTGATCAGCTTGTAATCGGCGGGCCTTATAACATCGCGGATAAATATCAATATATTTTATTTGGAGAAATTGGACAAAATATAGTCCAGGCAGATCAATTCTATCACTCTTAACATGGGCCTACTTTTCGGCGTAGTGGTAAAAGCCTAATAATTCTCGCCAATTACAAGCTGATTAAAGTGTCTTTTTTTTCTGAATCTGTAAACCAAATTTCATATGATTGAAATAAGTGCACCTGGTTTCCCAAACTAAACTATAGATATGGTGTACCTTTCGAAAGTCAAAAGTCACAAATGCTAATCTACTGATTTTAATTCACACAAGCATTTAGACAGTAAAGAAATATTATCATAAGTTGTCACAAAAACAGTTGTGTGATATTCAAAAAAATAACTAGTTTACCTGTACTATTAAAAGAAAACTTCATTACTGAAATAATATTATAAGAAACATACAGAGAGCATTTTTGAAAAGTATTAGAAACTCTGCTACCAGCATCCATGTAGCTACTAAAACTCTGCTACCAGCAACCGTGTAGCTACTAAAACTGTCAACTACTGAAATATACATGTACTACAAAATTGTATATCTACGACAAATTCTTATCAAACCAATTATAAAATGCAAGTTTGCTTTCTTTTCTAGTCCATTGCTATCAAACGCAAATTTCATGCAAAATGCTTAAAATGTGTGAGTTAAAACTGTTATTTCATGTGCAAATAAAATTTGAAGCTATTTTGTATTGGATTTTAATAAATGCAATAATAGGATTTTCTGACACAAACCACACAGGACACATCAACAACACGAAATGGTGGGGTAAAAGAAAACTGTGATGTTGGGTGGTAACAGGAAGGGGGAAGGCTTGAAAGTTGAAGAATAACAAAACTTCAGTTAATATCAGTTTATATAAGGCACAAAGTGGTATCATGTGTCAAACTGTTTAGAGGCTTAAAGTAACTAAAAAGACACAAAGAAAACATTAGCTCATTTTGCTTTACTGAAAATTTATAACAATTTTGGCCCAAGACATCTTATCATCCAGAAATACAAGGTCATTTTGCGAAAAGTCTAGAATGCTGCCTTTTGTGTCTTGCTCAGTGTCTTTATAACTGAGTGTTTGTACAGATAACTGAAGCATCAGTTTAGTTTATTAAAGTATATTTCAATTGTGTATAAATCAGGATTTTGAAACATATTGAGGGCATCCTTCTCAGCAAATATTGCATTAATGATTTGAAACTTTGTAGATAAGTTTTAAGTAAGTTCTGAACCATGGCAGCTGGGACCCGTTTCACAAAGACATACGATTGTTCTTACAATTGATTTGATAGCGGATTGTGTAGTAAATCAACTGTAAGATTGATCATAAAACTTTGTGAAACATGGCCCTGAGACAACGGTAAAGCCATGAGCCATGAACAGCAGTATTTTATTCCAGATAATTAGAAACTACATGAAGCTCAATAAGTTAATCCAGCTGAGAAAGTCTTGTACCTTGCTATTAGCAAACTTAACTGTACACTAACTTGACTGCTGTATTTCTGTGTAAGTTTGATATCGTGCCAGAAAACCATAAACTTGTTCAACATTTGCATCTTATATTCTCATCTCATATAGACCTCTATTCCCATCCTGCCTATCAACGAGAAACTGTACACACCATAATGTATTAATCTGGACTTCAAAATTCTTTTTTTATAAATCAACATAAGTTAACTTAAAATTGTTTATCAAAGAGCTCATATGATGCATAATTCTTTTGACAGAGTTCCAATTTGTATGCTTCACCAACATCATTAAGGACCATGTTACCACGATGCAGTATTCAACTTCAATCTAGCCAGTGTAATGAAACCATCTGAATACTATATGTATTTTGATACCACTCTCAGGCTCAGTGCTAAAACTTTCTAAATTTACCAAATGACAGAACTTTTATGCAAACTGAAAGCTGTAAACTAGTTACAAAAATAGTTAATCAGCAATCACATTTCACAATTCTAAGGTTGAGAACCAGAAAGCCTTAACTCACATACAAAGGAATCCTTTTTGAGTTGAGGCTTTCTGGCTCTCAACCCTCAAATTATGAAAACAGATTCAAAATAAGCAGGGATACCCAATGTGTCATGAAAATCACTGTAAAACTAGAATGGTTACATCAAGCATGTACAATTTCCACACAATTAATGGCTGTAACAAAGATTGATATATAAAATAACATTGTCTATAGAAGACACAATTAACAGTGGGTACAGAAAAAAATGAAAATATAGTTGACAAAGGTTCAGTTAAAAATAGCTGCGTATAATAGTTAGTTGTGTTAACAATGGTATTTCACACATGACATGTACGAGTGGTGACGACCAACGACGGTGAAGCTAACCTTACGTCAACGAAGCGAAGAAGCATATAGTACCCACTGCATTGATCAGAGAACCTGGTTATAAAATAGTAAGATAGAATGACAAAAAATGGAATGGAGCTATAGATATGTGCCCAAAAACCATGTGATGAGTGCATGAATGAAAAGTGTGTGCTTCTGTAAAGTGAAGGTGCAGTTCATCTTTAAACCATTGGCTTTTGGTTAAGAAATCTTGTTTTCAGGAAATCACTTTGGCCTATGTATATCTGAATTAATGTGAGGGATTTAGTTCTAAGCATTATTTAGATATAATGCTTAATTTTAACCTGTTAATGCATTTCAAGTAATAATTTTGGCTTTTTCAAAATTTGGAGCCCCATGAAATATTCATAAAACAGGTTTCCAAAAGTATTAATAAAAGATATCCAGGTTGACACAAAGGCACCTTACTTGATTTTTCCTGCATTGATTTGCAGTATTTTTGTCAGGACTTTGGAGCAACCATCCACCATTAATAAACTATTCAGTGTCCAACTAAAGGCAAGTAACTGACCAAAAAGCTTGTAAGATTTGTTTTAAATCCAGCTTTAAGCTCTTCTTCCTAAATTAGGTTTTCAAGGAAAGCCAACATTAAAAGATTTGTGTGCCGAATTCTTAAACCACTGGAAGCAAGTAGGGTGAGGTTGGCTGTTGTGTTCTGCTATATCTAGAAAGCTTCAACCAACAAGTTGTTCTCCCTGACTGCCACAGACGGATATAAACCATTTTGACCAGTGTGCTTTTAAACCTCACCCCATCATGCATTGCATGTAGTGATTATGCTAATTACTGATTCTAAATAAATAAAAAAGCAAAAGTTGCTGTAAAAAGTATAAATTCCAGTCAGAAGGTGTGGTGCACTGATTACCTAAAAATATGTTGATTCATATGTTGAATCTTCCTCTGCAAACTAATAAACAGATGTAAAAGTGTGTAAAGAATTGTTTTAGCTAACCTATTGTAAAACAAAGGGAGAAAAAGACATTTTGCAATGCATGCTGGGAGTGGTTAAAATCGTCACACTGTCCAGCAACCATTGTTTTAATAGATGAGAATAACCCAAAGCATGACTATCCCATGCTGCATATAACCACAGCATCCCTATTTTGCAATTGATCTCGGCAATACCATCATAGGTAATTTCGTAAATTACAAAAGCCAACAAAATATTAAATTCATGGAATGCTCATCATGCAAACCATTAGAACTTTCAACTTTTAGTATGACAAATGTTTGACAAAGTATCGCTCAAATTATCATCCAGGCTTATGAATCCAAAGAAAGTTTTTAAATATAGCAAAAAATAAAAGTCACATGTGTATCTGTCAATCAGAGATGCTAACCACTGTGATTGGTTTAAGCATAGTCAAGCAATAAAGTAAAAGCCACACCCAGAATTTACAAACAATGCCACACCCATAAAGCTCAAGCCAATCACATGTATGCAGCACTCCGAAAGACAATGGAACATACACCAAAACATATTTATGTTTTGGTTTTTGGGTTTTTTTTCTGTAACTAACAATCATGTCATTTTAAGAACAAAATGCTCTTTAAATTAGATTTATTCCAATTATTAAGTATGGACAAAACTACAATTATGTCTATCACTGAATTTCAAAAATGTCACCGTTCTTGAAAAATGTTTTAAATCAACTTATTGATAGACAATTGTGTATCTTAATGTTCTTCTTTTACTATGATAGTATTAGCTGATCTCATTGCACCTCTACCGGTCAGTAATTCTATAATATGCTAATCCTTTTTATTTCTATCAATCATTTCTATTATTTTCCACTTGCCTTGGAACGAGGTTTTAAATAATAATGAAGGACTTTTATTCGTTGTGACAACCGATGGTTGCCTATCCCTTCGTTTGTATCCTTTGCGTAAAGATGGACATAATAAAAATGGAATCAAATGTAGCAATGATACAAACTGATGATGATGATGATGACACTGGTGTTGCCAGTATTACAGATTAAATAATATATTGGACTGATTCCTCTCACGATAAATGAAAAATGGATGATTTTCACTTAAACAATGTCAAGTTTTTGGGCTCTAATTCTTACACTTGATCTCATACAGAAACATAATGGTTATAGTGAAAATCATTTACTTTTTCATCATTAGTGAGAGCATTGGTTGTGCAAAATTCTGGCAACACCGGGTGGTATAGAAATAAAATGCAAATAATACATGCAAACTATATGGTAAAATGATGATGAGCAGGGTATGCATTGATAGGGTATGGAGTATGCAACAAGTCAAGGATCACTTAGCAAGCATTGGGTTTTAAAAAAAATTAACAATGATGAAGTTTACAAAAATCGCTGTAACGTAAAATTTGTGATTATTAAGAAATCATGATTTGAATAAATCAGGCTATTGTAGGCCTATTTTATACAATTTTTCTTAATATGGATATGTTCTGATTCAAAATCATGCATGTGCAAAGTGACAATTCTGTACATTGGTGCATGGTTCTGTGGTCTGGATATATTCATGCTCTGTTCTGTCTTGTGGTCATTCATTCTTACATGCGTTGTGAATTTCATGCCGTTTTACTCACTTTTATTTTGCCTGTTCCCATTCAATATTGCTTATATCTTGTTTGTATGGACAAGTTCATAAATGAATGGTTTGAATAATATAAATCTTCTGTCTGTGTATTTTCAACTAATCCCATACATGGACTCATTGATGAATTGAAAAACAAGATCTATTTTGAGGTGATTCAAACTTTATAGTAAGAATATTATGCCAGTCAAAAATGGCATATACATTTTATTTCAGCTTTTGCTGCCAATTAAAAAGCCCAGTTTTAGCAACCAAACTTTGGTTAAAACTCAAATTGTGCAATCTCCTATTTGCTTTAAAAGTACAAAAAATTAAGATTTGCAATTAAATGTTGCCATTTGATACTTAAAACTTGAAAACATATCCAATGCATCAAGACTTTAGAAATGAACGTCAGCTAAAGAATCCTGTGAAAACAGACCGTTTCTGTCTCAGTTTTGTGGTACAAAAGTTTTATCCCTTAAATTATGACCTTAAATTGCCAATATAAAAACTAAGTTGAATTTTCAACTATACATGTACCTTTTTATTTTGTACCTATTCATGTAATAAATTGTTACTATGCCACATTCATTTCAGCATGCAAATGTGTAGTTCTTGATTAATATGAAACAAGCTTTGGTTTGTGCTGTCATAATATTGGTTGTGGTGTCAACTCATTCCGCATGCCACACAAAAATATAACAAAATCCAGGGCTGCCAACTTTGAAAAACACATTTCAGTATTCTCAAACCTCAAAATCAATATTTTCCATACAAAATCAGTATTTTGAAAATATACGTACGGTTCTCAAGATATAGGCATATTAGTGTTGCTCAAAACAATAAAATACAAAGAAAGTTGGAAGCAATTATTGGCTATATCTCCGTGACCAGTAATACTAAAATGGCTATTGCAGTGTGCATCGTGCGTGATATTTATCTCTTGGCACTTGGCCGGTGCCATAAAAAGCCACCTTTAGTTATTGTCCATTTTAAATTCCTGCCTGCTTCCTGCTGGTACTTTTCATTATTTGTAGATGCCATATTTTCATTCCAAAACATCAAAAATACAGTACAAAATATCTATCAGTATCAGCTGAAATACTCCAACCAAAAAGTTTTTCCACGCTGCCGATCTTGGCCAAGTAATAGCCCGTGGTATACATATAGCCTGTGGTATATAAATCACCTCTTCAACAAAACACACTATACAATCGCATTAGCGAGGTCAATGTAAATGACACCTCATCGGGACCTTAACAGCAGGGGAAGAGATTGATTTTAAAAAACTAAGACAATGAATCAATTTTTACTGTATTTTATTTTCACATAACAAATAGCCCTACTTTTAATTATATTGAACTTTTTGAAAAATGTATTTTAGGACAAAAATCTGTACTCCCATATTCTTAACCAATTTCCGCATGAAATATGGAAAAATCGTACTAGTTGGCAGCCCTGAAAATTTTAATTTCATTTGATATGACAATCTCTGTGATAATGATACTTGCTCTTTTTCAATGATCATTGAAGATCAAGTCTGTCCAACTTATGTAACTTACTAGATTGCTTACATAATTATGAACAATTTATCTGCATATCAACAAATCTCATTCAAGCTATTAAGATAAATGTTCATGCATATACAATACACAGTTGTTGAAAGTATATTAAAATTGCTCATTGTTATATTTTATTGGAAAATAAGCGTTTTACTTGTTGATGACTTTATAATATATACCATCCAAATATGATTGCACAAAA
This sequence comes from Amphiura filiformis, assembly GCF_039555335.1. Lineage (NCBI taxonomy): Eukaryota > Metazoa > Echinodermata > Ophiuroidea > Amphilepidida > Amphiuridae > Amphiura > Amphiura filiformis. The sequence goes on along the minus strand of NC_092635.1, from coordinate 24,478,824 downwards.
AAAGCCTTTTCAAACATTGGAGATGGGAGGTAAAGGTATGGCAAAATTGAAACTTTCACTTTCTCATCAATAATTCTTTGACTTGCACAACAGACACATATTTTAACACTAGATAGGGGAGGTTTTTAACTTATGGCAAAGTTGCAGGGTTTCCTTTCTCACAGTATGCTTAACATATGTGTCTAAATTCTTCAGCAGACTTTGACATCAAGGGGATCTATCATCCCCCCCCCCCCTTGCGCATGCCACTAAGGGATTGGGTTCAGCCTTTGCTTAAACAGCCTCTTTATGTGGTTTTTTCACGCTCAGTTCTATTCCAGTTGACATTCATACATTCCCTACGGAAGACGTGGCCTTAATCTTTCTCACAGGGAGTGTGAATTTCAAATAGGGTTACCTGAATGGGTAACTCCATATGAAATTTACACCCCTGTGTAGGAGATTAAGGTCATGTCTTCCATAGGAGGTGTATGGATTTCAACTGGAATTGCTGAATTGATATCTGTGTGGAGGCACAGAACATCAAGAATCAAATGACAGGGTAAATCATACCATCATGGATTTGGCATACAGATAAGTAAATAAATGTCCATTTGATCAATTCACTTTAAAATCAATCATTTGGATTCGGGTAAAAATTATCATATTTTATTGTGAATTGTCTCATAAAGTGCCCTATCCACTCTTTGTTAATGGAATTATGAATGTCCTAAAACAGTTACAATTTACAAATAAGACATAAAGATCTTTGTCTGCATGCAGAATCCATAATGATATTTATGACTGCAAACAAAATGAAAACTTGGGAATAAATATTTAGCTTAGCATTTGCAATGTTCTGCAGAGGGTAAAGCAATTTCAATCTTAATAGCATCATGGCCATTATTGCATCAGGCAGCATAGTGGATTCAGTTCACCTGTGATCATGCTTACAGGTTCATTTACCTTATCATCCCTTGGAAGAGAATCTGTCCTAGGCTGTGTGGTCGGTAGATCTTGATGATTTGGTCTTTCATCAGCTATATCTACCGCTTGGTTATCGTATGCTGGCGGTTTAGATGGTGGAGGCGGCGGTGGTTCCGATGGAGCAGGAGGCAATGGAGGTGGTCTGTCAGGTTGGGGAGGCACTTTTCTTGGTAATGAATCTGCATCATAGACAAGGTTTGGTAATGGTGTGTTCTCTTGACTGGTATAGCTTGGTGGGCCACTGCTTGGAGGATACATGTCCCTATAAATGGGTGATGGTGAAAGTAGATTGTTTTAAATACTTGGTGTATCTTTTAATATTTAGGCTATAAATTAGTTATATTATAAACAATTTCTTTGATCAGCCATGAAAATTAAGCAAGAGTGGGATAGAGTTGTTGTGAGTTTTCACCATCAAGATTATATATTTCAAAACTGGGATGATTCAAGATCATTGAAATATAGTAAAATAACTTAGTTTGTAGTGCATTCTAACTTAGTTTGTAGTGCATTCTAACTTAGTTTGTAATGCATTCTAACTTAGTTATAATTCATTCTAACTTAGTTTGTAATACATTGGCCATTCCATTTAAAATCCACATTCCCCCTGTGGAAGATTTAGCTAAAGTCTTCCAAAGAGGGAGTATGAGTTTTGAATAGAATAGACAATTCTCACTCCAGGTGTGTGAGATATAGGTAAAACCATAATACACTGGGAGTATGTGTTTCAAAATGATTAACCCTGACTAGTTACATTTGAAATACATACTCCCCCGGTGGAAGATATTTCCAAAATCTTCCACAGGGGGAGTGTGGATTTCAACTGGCATAGCCCATTCATACAACTCATGCAGTCTTTAACAGAACATAAAGTAAGCCCATTAGACATACAGTAAGATTACCAGGGTAGATGATTGATTCTGATAAAAATAGCTTCTCACCAGCAAATACCACATGAAATACCATAAAACATGGCAGAGATATAGCGGTAAGCAAATCCATAATTGTGTACATCTATATCAAAACGCTGCACTTGTCGGCTGCTACATGTATCTCATTTAACATAATAGCTAATAATATTAAATACCACACTCATCTCAAGTGGAGGTCACTTCAAATCATCCTAAGTCACATGGTTTAGAAATTCAGAGAACATTCCTTAACCATGTGACTTGGGGATGATTGGAACTGAGTTATGACCTCCACTTGAGATGAGTCTGGTATTTATTCCTAGCTATTATTATTTTGAAATGAGACTCATGTAGCAGCCGACAAGGGCATCAATTTGATATGGATGCACAATTGTTTTCTTTCTACACAAAGGAAAGTAAGGATACCCTTACAGCAGATTCAGTTTAAATCACAGCAGGGTATTATGGATCTACTCATTTTTTTTTTATTGTAGTTGGAAGTACTATGTTGTTCATAAATTATGCACACTATAGATTTCTAGGTTATCATAGTCATACAGCAAAATGTGTCCGCAGCCTACACAAAATCTTACTTTAAATCTTTGATAGATGACCTGTCACTTCCTACACATGCTGCAGCAATACTATTAGCCACAGCATTAGCCTCTTCATCAGACTCTTCAGGTGCAAATTCCATTGTTGCTTCCTGTAATTTTAAAAAATGATTACACTCTAAAAATGAGGTTTGTGGAAAATATTACAGAAAGTGAAAAATTGACTACATTGACAAGTATGCATATACTTAATCTCTTCTTCTTTCTCCTTTTCAATCTTGATCAATCTCTGCAAGTTTCTTATGATTTCTCAATCAATAACTATCTTGCTCTCCGTCTCTCCTAATTTCTTGAAACCCTGTCTACCATGATGTTTTTTTTAAAGATTTTGATTACAAGATAAAAATTGCATCTAAAGCTATACATCACTGCTAGCCAAGACTCTAAAAAATGTAACTCTTTTAGCAAATGCATGTATATTGTTTTGGATGTAGCTTGGGATATGTAGGGATTCAATATTACAGTGTGGGTGTGCAGTAGCAATGATATCAGGGTTAAGACAAAACAAATTATAACAGGAATAATCTGAGCAAGTGACAGGATTAATCCATTAGAAATCACTGGGCTTGGCAATAACCTGGATCTTTCCCTAGTCCCCTAAAATGTGTGATTTATGCTGTATTCGGGTATCAGTCACATGATAAAGATTTAGGGGACACAGGAAAGATCAAAGTATCTGCCTGGATTGGACAGCCTAATGTTACTCTCTTCCATCAATAATGAAGTACAATTAAGACACAGTCCTATGAATAGTCTGCAATCATTGCAACATTGTAGTGCAAGTGTTTAACAGTTTCTTTCTCGGAAACAACACAAAATAGAGCAAAATGAAAAGCTCTGTTAACACATTGTTGTTACTTCATAAGTCATGCTGGATAGAGTATATCAAGTGTCCTGGGGGAAGCATAATAAACCATGTAACACAACCAAGCAAAATAAGAATAATGTACTAAAGCTATTTGTGGCTTACAGACTGGCTTACAATCAATTATGTTTTTCATTATTGTTATTTCTGATATTTATGGATGTTGCGATAGGTCGTCTTGTCATTTTGGATGTTGTTGTATTAATTTATTTTATTTTCCTTGGTATATAAGGTATACATGGATGTTACTCTAATGGGTCACTTTTTTTGTAAGAAAACCCTAAACATGTGTCCCGATTTGAGAAAAAAGTTCCTAAACATGGGCCCCGATTTGAAGAAAAAAATGGTCAAAAACTGTCAAATCAGCCGTTTTTAGGTTTAAAAAATCCCTAAACATGGGTCCCAATTTGAAAAAAAAATGGCCCAAAACTGTCAAATCAGCTGTTGTTTTAGCTAAAAAGGCCTAAACTTAGGGTAGGGGGTTTCAAAATTCCAGCAGCACACCCCTGTCAAAATGTGACCCCCTCGTGATGTGTACACTTTTGAATCATTTTTGATCCATCCAAAGTGCCCCTGCTGGTCAGCTAGTGCTCTTTTAGGGTGTGTTTTACCTTAAATGTTGCGGAATAAAAACAAATATCAGCTGCAATTGGTTCTAACTCACATGCAACTAAGTTTAGTTTCATATACAATTAAGTTTAGTTGTATGGAAGTTAGAACAAACTACAGAAGATAGATGTTCTTTTTAAGTTGAAATTTCTCACTGTTTTGCTTAATAGGGTAACACTGCATGTATTTTCTTCACGGGGGTGTCGACTGCAGACGACAAGTTTCAAAAAATTTAAAAATTCAAAAATTTCAGTAATGTAAATTTTCATGACGTTATTTGGAATAAGCATGAAAGATGCATTAAAATGAGTACAAACAAGCCTAGTATTGGTCCAGTAGTTTTTAAGATAGCCCTTAATATTTTGAGAAAATATTTCAAAACTTCAACTTTTTCCGTTGAAACGCATGGCTAGCACACAGAGCATTAAGCTGCTGTTTCAAGACAGTGGATATCAACTTATAATATTAGTATAAAATCACAAATTCAATGTGCAAAAATCTAAAAATTCAATATGCAAAAGTCTAATTTCCCTTGATGTGTTTAATAAAGTCCACCACCACAAAGCAGAAAATAATATTTTTGTCTTTTTACTTACAACAGTCTTTGTACTACTTTTCTTTTGTTGCAGCATACAAGATTTAAAAGTTGAAAGATTCTGAAAGTGAATTGAGCAAGAACTGTCACGAAGATTAAGAAGATATGGAAATGAGGAAGGACCCTTACACATGGAAATATTTATGGGAAAGTTAAAACAAAATATTAAGTTTTGATATCTTACCTGTACTTCTGCTTCTCGTAAAAATGTAGGTGCTCCACTGGAAAATAGTCAATTGTAGAAACATTGTGGTTATTACATAATATTGCAAAATTACTGATATTAGAAGAGAGAATTACTGATTTCAGTAGAGAGTATCATGCCATCAAACAGTGTGTGAAACAATATTGCTTTAAATGAAGCTCATTGGCAAATAGTGCATCTTTTTAATTCTTTTATAATACCACGCCACTGTATGTTTGGTTATTTTGCTATCTACCAAAGATAGTAAATTGAGCAATGTCTATGCTTTGCAAGTAATATTATGCATATCATGCTATCTACTGAAGATAGCAAATTTAGAAATGTCTTTTCTTTGTTCTACCAAGTAATATTATTATGTTGCTATTAAAATTATGTTGCTATCTACTGAAGATAGCAAATTTAGAAATGACTTAACTTTGCTGTAGCAAGTAATATTATGTCTATGTTACTATCTACTGAAGATAGCAAATTTAGAAATGTCTTTTCTTTGTTCTACCAAGTAATATTATTATGTTGCTATTAAAATTATGTTGCTATCTACTGAAGATAGCAAATTTAGAAATGACTTTACTTTGCTGTAGCAAGTAATATTATGTCTATGTTGCTATCTACTGAAGATAGCAAATTTAGAAATGTCTTTGCTTTGCTGTACCAAGTAATATTATATCTATGTTGCTATCTACTGAAGATATCAAATTTAGAAATGTCTTTACTTTGATGTAGCAAGTAACATTATGTCTATGTTGCTATCTACTGAAGATAGCATATTTAGAAATGTCTTTGCTTTGCTGTACCAAGTAATATTATATCTATGTTGCTATCTACTGAAGATAGCAAATTTAGAAATGTCTTTGCTTTGCTGTACCAAGTAATATTATATCTATGTTGCTATCTACTGAAGATAGGAAATTTATAAATGTCTTTGCTTTGCTGTACCAAGTAATATTATGTCTGTGTTGCTATCTACTGAAGATAGCAAAATTTAGAAATGGCTTTACTTTGCTGTACAAAGTAATATTATGTCTATGTTGCTGTCTACGGAAGATAGCAAATTTAGAAATGTCTTTTCTTTGTTCTACCAAATAATATTATGTCTATGTTGCTATCTACTGAAGATAGCAAATTTAAAAATGTCTTTACTTTGCTGTAGAAGTAATATTATGTCTATATCTACTGAAGATAGCAAATTTAGAAATGACTTTACTTTGCTGTAGCAAGTAATATGTGACACGATCAAGGGAAGTGAGTGGGATGCCGCTAATATTGATTTTGAGATATTGGAAAAGAAAGTGTTAAAATTCTTTTTGTTTTATACTGTTTTCAGCGATTGATAAATTGATGTAACTTTGCCACGAAAAGTCGTATAAACATGGGGTTTTCAGTTTCAGAAAGCTCTAAATGTCCTCGTTAGAAACATACTGATATGTAAAACACATTTTTGACCAGGGTTGACATGTGACTCATTCCCCTTGATCATGTCACATATGTCTATGTTGCTATCTACTGAAGATAGCAAATTTAGAAATGTCTTTGCTTTGTTGTACAAAGTAATATTATATCTATGTTGCCATCTACTAAAGATAGCAAATTTAGAAATGGCTTTACTTTGCTATACCAAGTAATATCATGTCTATGTTTAAATCTACTGAAGATGGCAGATTTAGCAATGTTTTTGCTTTGCTTAACAAGTAAAAAATGTCTATGTTGCTATCTACTGAAGACAGAAAATTCTACAATATTTTTGCTTTAAAACATGTTTTAGTGGCATGTTATCTACCACTATAGGTTTGACTAATTTGTTACCTTCCAAAGGTAGGCAAATTGAGCAATGTCTTTACTTAGCAATGTTTTTGATTAAGATTTATATGTCTAGGTCTATGTCTTATCTACTGAAGACAGCTATTTTTGTATCAATAAATCATCTCAAATAGTTGATATAGCTGCTGAGATGGCAAACTTTCATCTTGAAAATTAAGTGAAATATACACACAAATGATAACGTAGATGATACCGATTTAACAACTATACTTACTTTGGAAACAGTTCATCATTACTACATCATGTCAACATCAATGGGATGGTTATGAATGTGAAAAGAAGATGAAACATGAAAAACAAATATCAGTATGGAATCCACCTAGAGATTGAAAGAGTATTTTGTGCTCTTAACGCTACAAGGCATGCTAAGCCATAATGTATGATTTCTATCAAATTTTAATTTTGTTATTCTTTACTCAAAATGCTAAAATAATATTAGTAATAACTGTCAGGAAAGGTTTCTGTCTATTTTATAACGAATTAACAAGGTAAAGTGAAAGAACCCCTACTGCGTATTTTGGGTGTTTAACATTAACATGGAATTCTATTTGAGACTTTATGTCTGAATATGGCATTATGTCAAATTGCTCTGCTGACCTGACAAACACAACCAATTTGGCTTCTTCCATTTAGGTGTAAGTTGGGACATGTGTAAACATTATAAACATGCCAAGAATTCAAGTTTGAAAAAAATAATTAATTTCGTATTATAAGATCATACATTATGGCTTTAACAAGGCTTGGGTGAATGAAAAGGCTATTTTAACCACCAGTTTGTTCTCTTCAAATTCTGTTCTTAAGATTACATGAGATGAAACATAGTTGGATAAAATAGTTTGAACATGGAAATTTACTACTTTCACAAACATGATTGATGAACATGCCCAACTAAACAGAGACACATGTGCAAATTGAGTAGCAAACTTTACATCATTCTTGTACTATACTTTTGGTCTACTAAGTGCAGTCAGTTGCATCAACAAGTTGAGACACCTGTTTTGCATGGCCATCAATTAAGCCTACAGCATCATTAAACACCTGTGTAGGGGTGAGTTAACCTATGTGTTAACAGTCAGGATATCCTTTGTTCACACACAGCAAAACAATACAACAGTGACTATGACAGACCATGTGAATTCTTAAAAACCAACTTGTAAAACCTTTGTCCTTTTAATTTTGTGATATTATTACATATCTTGTAGCACCTGTAAGCAATGATAACATTTTTTTGGTATTTTGGTATTTCATTCTTTGACACTAAAGCTAATGAAACTCAAAACAGGTGTTTTTTTATCTCAGGAAAAAAAGGGGTTGTACCCAATGTGAACACATATCAACTCATTTGCAATTTGAAGCGGTTTTCAATGAAATTGACAATGACTGCACTTACCCAAATACACAAGAATGGAATCAATCAGGAAATGATGATGAAATGGACTAATAACATCTATAATAAATAATACACAGAAAGCAACTCACACTTGTACAGATTGGTCATCAAAGTAGACAGGATTTGCTCTGTAAATCAAAGAGAAAGCAAAAGCAGAGAGCCTCATTACAAGTTGAACATGTTGAATGATAGTAACAAAGAAAAGAGATATGTGTGTCTGTGTGCGGTGTGAGGTTGGTTATCTTGGTTGAAAAAAACCCCATTTGTTCAGAAAATTCAAACCCTACATGGATAAATAACATGCTACGTCAAATCAGAAAACTTCTTAAAAGGTTCACAAACTTCGCTACAACATATTACATGATCACAATTATTAACCAAGTGCAATTTCATCATCTAACCCTACCTTATGATCTAACCCATTCACTTACCTACCCTAACAATATATAAACCTTATCATATCCCCTTACCTACCCATAATCTTATAAACCTTAAAATGGCCTAAATAACATAGAAAAAGGTGATATTGCACCAACTTGTTAAAATTACAGCAAGAAGTGAAACAATTTCATGGGCATTCCAGGATTCAAACTATATACTATTCTAATATTAATGTTAACAACAACATGAAGAACATGTGAGTAGGAGTTATTTAGTGCTTGATGCTAATTGTATGCTCATACATAAAATTTCCCTTAAGTTGGCTAAAGAAGGGAAAAAAGAAATTCATCCTTGACCAGGATTTGAACCTGGGACCCCTGGGTATCTAGACCAGCACTCTTACCACTGAGCTATCAAGGAAGCTAATGGGATCGAATCGTTAGAATATACTATAGGGCCCACAATTCTAAATCATATCTTTCCCACTTCCAGAGCAGATGAAGAGCAGGTGGTGTTTGACATTTGCCATTCTGCCAGCCAATGCATGTTATATCGATGTTGAGCTTATGACATGTTTTTAATTTAAGCTTCTGTATTCAGTAACTATATCACAATAATAAGAAAGTCTATCACACTACTTTCACAACCAATTTTAGTCACTTACTAAATAAAAGTTCAACTTAAAACAAATATTAAACAGTGCACATCTGTTATTACTACAAGTTTTAGAATTATGAACCTTACAAGCTATTAAGTCTATGTGCATGTGCAAGGGACATGCATTTACTCGTTATCTGATTTGTCATGCAAAATGAATTAGTTCCATATGTTTCACCTTATGTCCTTCAAATAAGTGCTATCGTTTGAAAAAATCAACAAGGGTTTTAATTTTGGAAAGGCAATAACTTTATGTTATGAGAATAGAATCATTTTTACCTCAATTTGTTTGCATGAATTTCAATGAGTAACAAGTTTTGAAGTAGTTAAACGACTGGTAATTATATGAAACTTTGTAGACAGCAACATAGCCCTAATTTAGAGCCTTTTGAACATGCTATACCCTGAGAAACTGATCAAACCCAGTGATCGCTCCACCCAGAATTTTTGGGGAGTGGTCACTGGGTTTTAGCTGCTTTTGGGGCATATCCTTTTTATGGATTGCCACGGTCAAAAGGTCCTATCTAGTAAGGCTACAATAATATTGGTTAGAACTCAAATGCAATGAATTTAAACATTTCAATTATCCCTTGACATTGTTAATCTTAATTAAACATCTCAAAACTGTGATATTTAAAATTAAGTACTAACATTTCACAATCCTTGTCATGTACATAATGAAATACATATGTAATTGCTACAAGGACAACTGAAAATATGGAACCTATAGAACACTATGTCTATGAAACACACAAATATATTGATTATGGTGACATGTCATCAACTCACGATGCAAACAGGCCCTCATCCAAATTATCATTGCCCCTGATGGGTGGAAGGAAGGATGGGTGAAAAGGAAGAAGCAAAAGCAAGATCAGTATAAATGAAATCAACAGGTGAATGCATGGCCGGATCAGGAAAGGAAGAATTATTTACATTATTATAGATTCACAAGCATTCAAAATGGGTATACTATTTTTCTTCATGGCAAGATTGTGATGTTAATGTGTTGAGGCAGCTGTATTGCACTTGCATCTATTCGGCATCGCCAAATGCTAGCCCTTTGAGCAAATGCTTGTGCTTTGAAGCTGTGCCCACTGAAATGTGCACTGACATCACTATTTTGCTGAGAAGTAAAATAATTTAGTGGCTTACTAATTTGAAAGACAAGGAAATTTAAGCAAAATCAGAACAAAGGTGGATAGTTCAAATTTACATTTTGGTACTTTAAAAGAATTTTCGATTGCCTCTACTTTGGTCTTATTCCCCTCAAACTGTGATCTACGACGGGCAAAGTGATGGTAGTTAGCTCATAATTGAAAAAATAACTTTGAGGACAAGTTTTACTCGATATTTACTTGAAGCAGTCATTGAAGTTAACATCTTTGGACCAAGTTCTTCAGCAAACTGGATTTGATACAAAAATTAAATTAACTCGGCAAAATGGTCCAGGTTTCGTGACACATCAAAAATGGGTTTGGGTTAACCCCATGAGAACTACCTGCCGATTGGCCAAAAAGAAGTTTTCATTATCAATTGGCCCATTTTGCAACATTGTAAGAATAATTTCATCACACAAAATTTGGGGTGAATTATTTGCAAACCTCCATTCTGATTGGTGATTAAAGTGAAAATATCATGTTACTAACCAATCAGAGGCAATGTTAGATCGGCAAGTAGTGCTGAGGGGGTTAAGGCCTCAATTAAATACAACAGGTGTCAAATATGTGAAATTAATTGTTTATTTCAAATCATGAGCAAACAGTAAGTATGCCAATTTTAAGGTAACATTCAGCTTCTAAGGGGTGCCATTCAAGTCAGGATATATGAGTATCAAAATCATAAGATGAAGTACTGTAAAAAAAGCTAGGATGAAAAACTGGCGAGAGAATAAACATGTCATAAAATGCAATACAGGCTGTATATTATAGCTTTTATTAAAGGATAAGCTTGCTTGGCAAGAAGAAGGTTCAGCTATTGTGAAAAGTTAAACAAAGTTAGAGGTGATGAGAACAAAATAAGATTAAGTGACATTATGATTTAAGACTAAAATTGTCAAACAAATGTATAAAAAGTATCATATTATGCACAAAATGGATAGAGATGATTCAAATTTAATGCTGAGTTTTATTGGATCTATTTCCTCTAAACCAATTATGTGATTTCTAATCTCAGTTTACTTACATTTCCATCTCTTCATTATTATTAGCATAGGGATTGAATCCCGAGTACATCGGCAGGTAGACCCGAGCCTGTTTCTCACGTTCCATCTCTCTCCTATACATGCAAAACACAGCATTCCATTAAACATGCAAACTGCACAATCATAGTCATATTGCTTATGGTATGCAGCTTGTAAGCTATAAAGCATGAAATATACAATGTTTCTGGCTTCATAGAGGAGCTGTCTACATGGTCAATGAGATCCACTATTATGTGCCAAATTTGTTTCTCTGTGTAGTATGGTCTGTAAACGTTGAAATTGTACTTATGTAAGACTGCTATTGACCTTTTCGGTAAATCCCATAAGCCTTTGTGATACCTGAGATGTTGTCATTTTACGTAATGCTGACTTTCAATGCACAGTAACTATGTTCACTAAACGATGTACGCATCGGCATGATGCTTACTGACGTCAAATGACGACATCTCAGGTATACTCACAAAAGCTATGGGATTTAACGAAAAGGTTAATTCTGAAGAGTTGTGTCACTAAACATAATATCAAACACTTGATAAACAACTTGTTTGAGTAAAAGCTGTTAACAAGAAACAGTTGAATTCTTATTATGAACCACTATGGACCACTGTAAGCAGCTCCTACCATGAAGGCCTATATGCAATAATGCTACTTGCTTTGCGAAATAAACACTTAAGTTTATCCATGCTGGTATGCTGATATATGAAGGCATTAAGCTATTATGTATAGAGCTGAATATTAAGTTTAATCCAACCATGAGCTGTGCTTTTTTTGTTCATGTACTAGTTTGCATATGCAAATTTTCGGTCAAAAAATTTGGTCTGACAGGACTGGATGATAACAATCAACTGCACACAACTTGGGATCAAACCCAACATTCAGCTCAACATGTTAGTTATACAAACTTGCATTTGCATGCACTGAATTTATTCTTCTTTTCACTTCAAACTGTTTACTCGAAATTTTCATGATTTATTTTAGGTCTGCACCTTTCCAATTATAATTGTGCTGATATTTTTATTCTGACCACGAAAGATATATTGAAAGGAACAAAACATTCTCCTTTGCACAAATATTAAAATATACAAATACTTCAGTAAATTACTTCTTTTGCATAATATATAAAGTACAACCTAATGCAGTACCTGAAATCACAAAAAACATGATAATGCAGAGAAATTTGAGTTTGAATCTTGTTAAAATATGCTCAAAGTGGTGTGGTGAAGCAGACCTTTCAATCTAACATCTCCAGGTGAGTGGTTATTACACAATCACTCTCCTCAATGTGAATTGAGAGGTGCATGAGTAGTCAAAAGCCCTCTTAGAAATAATACCTGATGAGGAGAGTAATTAACCACTCTCCTGGGATAGGTGAGCTTGATATCAAAGGTCTATATGGAAGCAGGGTAAAGACATGCGTATGCATGCTGATCTTAATAGCATACCTCTTTTTCATTTTGGTGGTCCTATTATATAAAGACATGCGAAGGAACCAAAAGGGAAAGGATTTTAGTTTATTTAGTTTGTTTGGTTTATTTTAAACTTAAACTTTAAGAAACAAAAATAATTCAAATCAAAGTAAAATTGCACTAAGCAACATAAGCTTTATTTAAGACAATGTCCATCATGGTCCTTCATAAATTGTGTTAATTTCTTATTTTTAATATAATGGCCAATACTTTTTTTTTCAAACAGAATTTTGTAATCATATCTTTTGACACTATTCTGTTGATTACTTCAATGTCATGCTCACATTGGATACTAAATACTAATCTTGCTTGCTACCTAAGCAAAATACCATACAATTGTAACCTATATGAAAAGTGCACCAGAATAATACAGATGGTTTATCAAAATTCTTTTTACCAAATTGGTACTTCAAGCTTAAGCATGTCACACTAAATTTGACTGTTCATGTGATTTGCAGATAGTAGACGAAAGAGTTTGGCAAAGGATGATGACATATTCATATACTTGGTAAAAGGAATTTTTGACAAACCCTTAAATCATTGTACTACCTTCATTGGTTCACTCATTCCAAGATTGATTGGTCAAGAGACAGCATTCACATCAGTTTATCGTACATGGAAGTGCTACTTTTTGAAAGCTCTTTATGTGGACAAAGACATGTCTAACTTAAAGAAAATTTGAATTCACCAAACCAGACATTGTGTGGCAAAATGCTCAGCAGAAAATGTGTTTTCTTTTTCAGTCTTTGATAACTTTACATTCAATTATTTGACATCACTTTTTTTTTCAACCATAATGCTGGATTCATACAGCAATACAGTCTTGACCAATGAGATGGATCCGTTTTGCTTACTCGGGAAAGAACAGCTCAGCTCATTAGTCAAAAATCCTTTCTTGTCACAAGCAGCAGAAGTATAAATTCAGTAGTACTTACTTTTTCCATGAGATAATGATTACCAAGATAGCTATGACACAGGCTACAAATAGCACAATAGCCAGACATATAAGTGCTATGGCTTCAATGGTTGGTTCTGAGTTGTTGACTTGCTGTGATTTGCCCACACCAACAGGCCTAGTCTCTATCCATGTACCATTGGAGACAATGCTGGAGTATAAGGCATCTAACTCTTTTTTATTGTCCTTGAGATTACTGTGGATTAATTGCACAATATTATTCTAAGTAAAGAATGAATTATTGTTATAATTTTATTATGTAACAAAAAGTATGTCATATTTCCCATGGACATTTTATGGAGTGTGTACATGCACCATCACCACCACTCCTCCACCACTTATCCTCCATGTTTACCTTGGTTAACATTCATTTTTCACTAATCAAACAATGTTAATTCCAAAATGTGAAACATATTTGGAAAGTAGAATAACCAAGTTGTAAAATGAACCCAAACTTAATGCAATTGGACAAAGAATTGTTCTATAACATCAAGGTATGTACATTGTAACATGTTGTTTACATAATTCGTAAACAATTTACGCAATTCAGCTTTGGCTGTAATGTGAATTTTTAATAAAAAAACAATGATTTGACAGCCTTATCCCCAACTTTAACCTATCAAAACGCAGATTTTGGTATCAGGTGAAAGCTCATATTTTTCTCATTAACATATTGAAATTAGGTGTTCCAAATTGGTATACTACCAAAGAAATCGTCAAAAAACTATTGAATTAGTCTCAACTGTGGTATACCACGTTTTCGACTAATTCAGCAGTTTTTTTATGATATTTTCGGAAATTCACTGATTTGGAACTCCCAATTTCAGTATGTTAATGAGAAAAATAGGATCTTTCATTTGATATCAATTTATTAAATGATCATGATGACTATCATTAATAAAAACACTACAGACTGCCAGTTTCATGCTGTATTAAATGTCAGTGATTCCATAAAGAATTAGTCGCATTTACAAGGAACATTAACATGATCTTTTTGCATGAATGCTTGAAAGGGACAAAATACATAAGTTTTATAGAATTTGATTTTCCAATATATCTGGTCACCTTCCTTTAAATCAAAGTTATTATCTTAAAAGATTTACCTTTGGTAACAATGCTACCTTGGATCAACTATGACTAGTTTTGTATCTTAACCCCTGAGCACTACATGCCGATCTAACATTGCCTCTGATTGGTCAATACATCAGCAGGTAGTTCTCATGGGGTTAAAAGTATTCTAGAGAACATTCACAAACAAGTAACTAACCTTATTATTTTTTCTGTCTCCAAAGGCAACCCTGAAGTGGTATTGATAGCATAGAAGGTTGTGTCGGATCCAGATGGGTCAACCAAGGAAAGATCTTCTCCATATTTCAGGGTACTCACATCATCCACAAATACCAAAGCATCAAGTAGTTGTTCCAGGGTCGTCCTCACTGAATTGATGTTGTTCTCTGTGAGATCAGGAGGAACAGTCCCTACCAATACAGCTCTGTACAAGTTGTTGATTATTGCAATCTGTTTGAATGATGATAGAGTGAAAGTCCACAAAAATAAGATGATTTAGACTACATGTTAGGGTTACAAATGGAAGTGATTGTCAGCGTAACTAAACATACTCAGGTGTTACAGGCCCAAAGTCCTGCTTCTGACTTGACAAGTGTGCACAAAACGTATTAGTTGGCCCACAATGAGGTTCAGTTTGGTGGCAAACAGATCTTATACATGCTTTAATTTTTAGTCAGGTTTATTCTTGCTAGCTGTATTCTAACTAAGAAGCAAAATAGCAAAATTAAATAATTACTCATTTCTTCTATTGCAAGAAACTGTTCTACTCAGACAGATTTCCAGTGGCTTTGCCCACTGAAAACCATCAAGGTGTTTCCCCATCTAAAGCAGCCCTGCACACCAGTCTGATGATAATGATTAAGTACCATGTGGATTCTATGAGTGAATGTTTTTAGTCATCCAGTAGTTGTAAACCGAGTTTTGGAAATAAATTTAATATCATAACTTACTTTTTGCAACTCTGGTAGGTAGTGTCTGGAACCACCAGATTTCATCAGTACAGCGGGACAGCTGCCTTTTCCAGGTGCAAAGTAGCAAAGTTGCTAAAAGTAAGTTCCGGTATTAGATTCATTTCCCAAACCCTGTGAATCCTATGTTTATGTAATATTCATAACTTTGTGTCTAATACTAAAATACTTACAGACACAATTGTACTGGCAGGATCAAATTTGTCACTGAACTTCTCCATCCCAAGCACTCCTATTTCATATGCTGTAGCCTTTGCTGTCATTGGTAATGCTTTTGTTGTTGTTGATATGATACCGGAGTCACTATCGATGGTGAAGAGATCCAGTGGATCCTCATCACTGGATCCTGTAGGGGATGGTTCCAGAGAGTATCTAATGGCACTATTGTTGCCACTGTCACTGTCTATTGCCTGTCAAGTATAAAAGAAATTGATGGCTTTGATGACACTTGGTCTAGTAATGTTTATCTTTCAATATTTTTAATTTATCACTATTCAACATATTTTATAACTACACAACTTATGATACAGGGTTCCCATGGTCCTTGAAAGTCCTTGAATTTGAAAACACCTTTTCAATGCCTTGAAAGTCCTGGAAATTTGCACAACCTCCTTGAAAGTCCTTGAAAATTGGAATTTTACCTAAGTATAATTTTGACAAAATTTGGGGAGTTGAGATGAGCTGTCACTTTCGTTAATATGTGCCGCATGGAGAGCCGCATCATGATTTTTGTGTTGTGGTAAGTCCTTGAATTTTAAAGGCTTCAAGGTGCGGGAGCCCTGTATGAAATTGCGTAACTCTGCATTTGTGGTTGTTTACCTAAATAATAGTTTGTTTACCAGAAGAAAGAATATAGATTTTGGGTAATCAATCAATCAGCACATTTAACTTCATTTCAAATAGAATAATTATTATTTGAAACTTAATACAGACAAAACATATATTTTTGGTCTGTCTTTTGTCATCAGATATTTTATTGGATCAGGAGTTTTCTGTATCTCTATGACACAGTCCCCACATAAACCAATATCAATAACCCTCATCCCTGGCCTATATAACTCCTTACCTGCATTTTGATGACAGTGGTTGCTATACCAGCATTTTGAGATACTCCAATGAAGTATTTGTCTTGTAGGAACTCTGGTGGATTATCATTGATATCACCCAGCTCAATGATCACCTCAATTACATTAGTATCTGCAGTAAAAAGTAAAGATAGGCGTGTAATCACCATAAATTTTTAGGTAAAACAAAAGAAAAAAAACATAAAAGCCAAGCTCTAAAAGAAGATATATTTGTTAATCTCAGCTAATTGAAAGCAATATCAAGTCAAGAATCACAGTGTATGCTGAAATTATTATCAGCAGTATACAGATAATGTAGTCACCATAAATTCTGTGTCCATCAGTGTCCTGGAGATTTCAACTAGTCAAATAGGCATGATCTCTACAATAATTGTAGATTTGTCTCAATAAGTTCTCTGCAAACAAATTTTGAAATATCACTGGTAAACTCTGGACATATATTAACTATGAAGATGTCTTAAATGTAGGCCTATATGTATATATTGAATGTGAAAGTCTTGAATTTATATGAATCTAGGAGCTATACATTAAGCTTGTAACACAAGAGCAGGATATAAAAGATGCTCAAATCTCAAACACAGTTTTTACAGTGATCTCT
Source organism: Amphiura filiformis (assembly GCF_039555335.1). Taxonomy (NCBI): domain Eukaryota; kingdom Metazoa; phylum Echinodermata; class Ophiuroidea; order Amphilepidida; family Amphiuridae; genus Amphiura; species Amphiura filiformis. The sequence continues at coordinate 24,461,470 of NC_092635.1, read as the reverse complement.
TACCAGTAGCCCTTTTCCTTCTCCTTTGGTTACCATCCACAACATTATTAGTTCCATTATTCAGGATTGCCTGTACATCAATAGTGTATGTGCTGATAGATTCTCTGTCTAGGATCTGAGTGGTATAGATTTTACCAACATTGGCTTTGGACTCAATTCTGAAGAGATCTGAAAACAAGAAGATAATAACAGTTTCATAAGCCTTGGCACATTCTGCCCTTTCCCATTATAGGGCAAAGAGATAACGTAGTATCATAGTACGCCCCCCCCCCCCCCCCCATCAATTTGAAAATTTGGAAAATCCCAAAGGAAAATTGACGAAAAATGGCTTGTGCCCCCACCCCACCCTCATCAACCCTGGTGTCCCCAATCATGGTAGGTGCCCGCCCCCAATAGGATGACTCACGCTACACCACTGACTGATGATGCCTTCAATGTTCCTTCCTTACCTTGCTCATCATTGATGATACTATATGTGATTTCATCTCCTCTGTTAGCTACTGCTTCAACATCAACCACATGGGATCCAATTGGTTGACCTTCCATCAGACTATTCACTCTGTAATGAACATCCAAGTTAACATTACTATCATTTTTCATTATTTCTCTGATTATTCCTCAAATGTGATAAAGGTATACTAATGTGCAATTTTAAAATAATGAGAGCAATTGAGATAAAAAAAAAATTAAAAAAAGAACTAGATTAAGAACTGCAAACAATTAATGAACATTACAAGAATTCGATTATCTTCTTGGAAAATAACAGGTATTTTTAAATGGATCCAATTTCACTTTTCAACACACAGTTGGTCGATTGTGGGTCATTCTGGTATGATATTGAACAAACGTTGAAAATCCAGTGTGGAAATATGGGAATGTAGCCTACCTGAGTACTGGATCAGGAAAAATTGGTTTCTCTACTCTGATATCTATGATGACATGAGCTCTAGCTCCTAAAGTTGGTGTTCCACGATCAAAGGCAACAACTGTCAGCTGTATGAAGAAATTGTATTAAATTCAATTTAGGACAAGGACACAGAACATTTGGCTGAAGTGGGATTTAAACAAGGATATAACAAACATAATATATGAGAATGGCTAGAAACGGATAAAAGTGCATTTTGATAAGAAAAAGGTGAGATTGCATTTTCAATTTGATCAAAGCCAGTAACAGTCAACTGTAGAAAAAGATTGCATAAAATGCATTTAATAAGAGAGTAGACAACATGAGTTATACCTGAATTGGGACTTAAACAAGAACAGAATATAATGAGAATAGCAAAAGTAGATTTTGATATGGAAATAATGAGATATTTTCAATGTCAATAATGATATGATGTTCTCAATCTTGATTTAACTTAATAACAGGAATTCTTATCTAATAATGACAAGGCATGACTTTGTAAATTTTGTGTGATGCAAAATGTTCAATATGAATGGCAAAACATTCTTTATAATCACAATGTTGAAAGAAATATACTTACATTAAAAAATTCTGGGACATTTTGTAGGCTGCTTTTTGTCACAACAATTCCTTCATTTAGGTCAGGCATAATGAACCATTCATTGGGTGGGTTGATTCTGTACTGAACCTGCCCATTTAGAGATGTCTGAAAATTGAGAACATAGTATGGTTTTATTTTTAAGGCAATGGTCCTCAGACCTTTGACAATGTCTATTTTCATCTTATGATTTATATCCTGATTAAATGGGTTTTTTCTCAATCATTCACAGACTTTACGTAGCACTTGAGTAAAGTTATGTTTGATTTGGTTTTATATGTGGAGATTGATTTGGAGTTCATTACATGAAAAGTTTATTTCACATCAAAAGTAACAGTATGCACTACACTACAGCACAATATTATGTTAACTAGTATACAAAACTATATGATTGCATAAATACTCACAGGCATGTCACCATCAATAGCTAGAATATCATTGACAACGACTGTTGATAGGTCTGCGGTTCGTAAAACAGCACCTTGGTATTCTTGTTTAGTGAACTCTGGGCGATGATCATTTATATCCTGTGAAAAGAAGTTCAATAGCAAGGATCTTTTATTTTATAGGTTAACCCTAATGCTATAAAATGTTATAAAATCTAAGGCTGCGATCACATAGAAGTATACGGTATACGGTACTCGCTATACAAAATACGCTCATTCGATCAGGCTGAGTTCACATAGGAGTATACTATGTGAACTCAGCCTGATCGAATGAGAGTATTTCGTATAGCGAATACCGTATACTTCTATGTGATCGCAGCCTTACAAAGCAAAACCACTGCACATGCATGCATCCCACGTGATGCTATGATGCAATCACCCTTAGTCATATATGCACGCTTTCCTTGGCCGGGCCAGTGAAAGACCTGTGGCTAACGGTCTTGATCTTGTGCTTGGCACCCGAGGAGTCTAAGGGTCCAATCCCAGTGCACTTTGCATATTTTTCTAACAGTTTGTCTGATCAGCTGATTAACCTACCTATTCTGAATAGCTGTTCAAAAGAATAAATGAAGTAAATTCAATGTATAATAGCCTTGATTTATTTTAAGAACTTGTGGAACTAATATAATTTTGAGAAAAAACAACTGTTTAAAACTTGCATCAGACAGTATTAGGACTCACCAGAACTGTTATAGCAACAGTAGCTGTGGAATTGTCTTCCATCTTATTAATCTCTACATCAGTCACTGTCACATTCACTTTATGTGTTTGTGCCATCTCATAATCCAATGGCTGTAGCAGAGACATTTTGCCAGTCTTTCTATCAATTGTAAATATATTAGTATCTCCTGCTGTGATGCCATATTCTAACACTGCATTCTCATCAACATCCAAAGCCTACAAAGAAAAGAAAAGAAATCTACATAAGATCCATTACATTTCACCAGAGTCGGAACTCTTGCCCCCCCCTGTAAAAATCCAAAATTGATTTTGCCCCCTGAAATTCATTTTGCCCCTCAATGCCCCCGAAATATCAGTTGGCTATGCAATAAACAAACAAACCTTTGTAGTACTCAAAGTGCATATAATTTGCATGATATTTTGGTCTTCACTAAAAAGTGTTGGAGGTACATTATTTTGGTCCCATGCATTACAATCCAAAATGGTAGAGTAAAAATCCCATTTATCACACAGGGCAATGTACAGAGTCTCAAGTATCCAAGCCTAACCTCTTTGAAATATAATTGACTCTTTAGTGAATATTCTCAGTCATACAGTCATTAAAATTAAGTTTTGAATTAAATGTTTATACTGGAACTTACTTTTACATCTTGCTATGTTGATACCACCAGACTTCATCGGGCAACTGACCCACCTGGGCTTGTCATGTGATACTATATATTGATACTGTGGATGCAGTGATTCTTAATAAGGAGGAGCATTGGCACAGGAGAGGCATCAAGGAAGCCATATGGGAGAGAGTGGAGCAGCCATTACTAAACCAGTGGCGTAACTAGGGTTGGTAGCGCCCGGGGCAAGAAACAAAATTGGCGCCCCTATCCCCACCCGAGAATATCTTAGATGTGGGGGTGTGGGAATGGCATTGGCATTATGATTTGGCGATTTGGTGCCCCCCCTAGTGGTAGCACCCAGGGCACATTGCCCCCCCCCCCCTAGTTTAACGCCACTGCACTAAACAAGAAAGGAGGACTGCGACACACCTATCTCACCCATAGGACCAGGCTAACAAGATGATCCCTAGTCGTCTTCAAGTATCACATGACCAGCCCAGCAGATCTGCATGTTGCCTAATAGTCTGGTGGTATCAGACGCAACGTAGCATGTTGTAAAAGTAAGTTCCAGCAAAAGATTTAACTCAAAACTTTGTAATAATTGACTCTCTCATCACATTATTATGCTATACTGACACTGTTATAGCATTTGTCAAAATGGAGAAAGTCAAACACACATGCCTACCTGAAGTGTAAGAAAATCCTGAGTCATGTGTTCTTCCTTTAGCTCCACAGAATACTCCGTTTTCTCAAACACAGGTCCATTGTCATTCACATCTTGTACTATTACTGTCACAAGTAGATTTGAGCTACGGGCAGCTGCAGCACTATCTATGGCAGCTACAGACAGCTCGTATCGCTCTTGTTGTTCCCTGTCCAATGCCAACTTGGTATAGATGGAGCCATTTAATGCATCAATCTTGAAGTAATCTGAGTTGATGCTGTACATGATTTGAGAGTTTTTGGTGTCCTCTTGGTCTTTATCATAAGCCTTGATGGGAATAATGAATCATGAAAAGATGGTAGTTAGTTAATGATTCAATCTTCTGAATATGTACCATAAATATTCGCCTAAAATGCTGCATAGGGGCTCAATTGACGTAACTGGAACCCGAACTGGAATTATAGGCACAAACTGAAGCCCTCCTGTAAAATTCACACCAGCAAGGGCACAGACCCTTAATTCTTTTGGGATTTTTCAATGGAGGGAGATCTCTATTTGTACATGAATTAGGAAAATATTTACGGTATTATGTATTAAAAAAAGCTTTCTTCAATTCTCTTTTCAACAGTGGACACCTAACACTGCATTTGATTGTTAATATTAGAACCTTCATTAATATGATCAAATTCATTATACAACTTCTTGAATTTTTAATTGTAGGATCATAGCAGTCAGGGTTATCACTTGAGTAGAATGGTTAAGAAATGCAAACTTTCCAAGTGCAACAAATTAAAAAAAAGAATGTAAGTTACCATGACTTGTCCTACAAATTCCTCTGTCATTCCTTCCAAGACCAGGAATGTAGTGGGCCATGAGGTATTGAACTCGGGGTTGTTATCATTGATGTCCAACACAGTAATCATTAGATATGTTGTCGTGCTCTAAACAAACAAACAAACACACAGAAAGAATAAACACAATATTCAAATTATTAGAACTTAAGTAACAATAGTTTTAAATTGATGCAGTGCAAACACCAGTGACACACTGAAGGTGACAGATTTTTCCAGGGTTGTTGATTGATTTATTTTTTTTAAATCAGATTTTTTTATTTAAATCAATTGTTTTGATTTTTTTTAAATTCCAAGAACTGCTATACCCCATGATAAAGTCAAAAGAGTACCAGTGGAATAGTCATATGCACAATCCTAACAGGTATTTACAAAAAATCAAAACATGTTTTTACATATGAAAATTTCAAAGAAAAATTTGGTGAAATCATGGAAAAAAACCTGTTGAATTCTGCACCTTAAAGATGAATTTTTAGCAATAGATGAAGTGACATCATAGAGGTATTTTAATTGTATCCAAAAGTTGTAGAAGCATCAAAAATGAAATAAAGTGATTTTTTTTAAATCAATGATTTAAGTTGGTGTGATTTAAATCAGACAACCCTGGATTTTTCCCTCTCCTTTCTTTGCCAAAATATTTATATTAGTACTTTAATAAGTAGAAGTAGTGTGCAGACCAATTTTAATTGCAATATTTCCTGTTAGAACTTAAGAAATTGGAAATATGTACAAAGTAGCCTAATACATTATGAAACTGAAAATATAATTTCATAGTCTCTGAATGTGACTTTAACATACATGCTATGATTGTTTTGATTGACATTGAAGAACATACTTACCAAATTCCCATCAAAGGCTGTGACATTCAGTAGATATGTAGGTGTTGTCTCCCTATCCAATTCCTTCTTAATTGTTATGTCACCACTGCAAGAAACAACATTGTATTTCAATATTTTCCAGTATGATTTGATTGCTTTTTAATGTACAATTATCAATGAGGGTGAGTAAAAATCCATGGCGTAACATAAAGAATCGAAGAGACAAAAATCAGTTTTGCAAGAATGAGCCCAATCAGATGATCAGACCTGATAAGTCCTCCAATGAGATGGATAAAATATTATTATGAGTAAACATCAATTGGTTATGACATGCACCTGATGTATCTATTCGGCAATTCAATTATAGATTTGTTCAAACCAACAGTTTTAGACTTTTAATAGGAAAAAATAAGTACTCTACTGTGTAAGATTAATATAAATGTGTTCATTATTGACATTTTTTCACTTCTGAATTGAGCAAATTAATGTGATCTTACCTGCTTGCTTCTATGTGGAATGTGTCATCCTCATTGCCAGCATCTAAACTGTATGTCACTTCATCTTCATCAGGATCTGTGGCCTAATTCAAACAAACCACACATCACACTCAGTGTTATATTAGTTCAGGAAACAACACAGTCAAGGGTATTTGGAAGGAGTAAATCTTACTCAACTACAAATTTAATTTGGATGGTTCATTGAAGCTTTGTAATAATTGTTCACCAATCAGTATACAATGTACTAACTTTGATACAGTTATGATTTATCAAATATATATAAACACAAGTCCAAAAAATAGTTCAGCAGCTAGGTTACAATTAGTGCATTTTGATTGGCTGAGTAATTTATAATTATTTGTTCACACTGCAACAGTAAAAATGGTAAATGCATAGTGCATTCTGATTGGCTAAGTAATAATATACACTTAGTACTGTGTGTTTGTACTATAACAGTATCTTCTCCAGTAATAAAAATGTTAGAAGTAATTTGTGCATTCTGATTGGCTGAGTAATACACACTTAGCACTGTGTGTTCATACTCTAACAGTATTCCTCCAATAATGAAAATATAAAATGTCATTTGTGCATTCTGACTGGCTGAGTAATACACACTTAGCACTGTGTGTTCATACTATAACAGTATTCCTCCAATAATGAAACTATAAGAAGATATTAGTGCATTCTGATTGGCTGAGTAATAAACACTTAGCACTGTGTGTTCATATTCTAACATTATTCCTCCAATAATGAAAATATAAAATGTCATTAGTGCATTCTGATTGGCTGAGTAATACACACTTAGCACTGTGTGTTCATGTTCTAAAAGTATTCCTCCAATAATGAAAATATGAAATGTCATTTGTGCATTCTGATTGGCTGAGTTATACATTGATACTTACAGTGACTGTGGTTACAAAGGCACCAATGGGTAGGCCTTCACTGGCTGTAGCTGTGTAGGTTGTTTGTGAAAATCTTGGTGCATGAGTATCATTGTTACGCAGGACTTCAAGCTCAACATAAATAACAGATGACCTGCGAAATTGACAACATTTGAGTATGTTTAACTTTTCTTCCAACAACGGGATGATGTTACAGGTTATATCAGTACCTGTAATTCTTAGTGGGTGTGGTTTAACTTATAAGATTTAAATTTCATTGGTTCATGAGTGTCATTGATGAGGCGATAGACCTCAGTGGCCACGTCGTCATGGAACTCGATTGTTGAGGTGCGCATATTAGTGTGTTGTAAGCATAATGCGCAATCGCAATACATATTAACCAAAGTTGTAAACATATTTATTCATTTGGAAATTAGAGGAGCGATGGAAATAAGAGGAGCTTTCATGATGGGAACTGATTTTTGCTAAATAAATAGCTTTTAGTTATTACAACAATATTTAACTTACTTTAAAGTCTCGTCTAAGGCATCAGTGGCTTGTAGGGATACAACATGGCTCTCTCCCCGCTCTAGATACACCCCTGGTTCCAGCATTATAGCTACGGATGTGTTAGTGATTCGTTGCATACGGAATGGTCGGCCGCTATTAGGATTGGTTACGTACTCAAAGGAAATATGGATGTAATCACTGGTAGGACTGTCTGCATCTACCGCTACCAACTGAATCGGTTGAAATCAAAAGTACAGTCAGCATTATTATTGCTAGTTTACAATTATTGCCACATGTTTAATTGCCACACAATGTTTTTGTAATTATTGCAAAAGAATGGTTTGATTATGTCACAGGTTTAATCTATCAAAACTTATTTTCACAATATTAATTGTGACATATAATTATTGGGAAATCTGAAAAGATTGCATTGTTCAAAATTTGCTGTAATAAATGTCATTATTTGAAAGCAGCATTAAATATAATTGTATTCTTCCATAATGCATTAAAGAGAACAACTGTGTTTTCTTTGATAACTCCATCAAAATGTGTTAGTCTTAACCTTAATAATGATAATGTTGAATAAAATATGATCAAATCCTATAATAGGCCCATTGTATTGATGACATACCATGGTAGTTTGGTTGGATTTCCATGCGGAGGGAGCCATGGGAGGGGGCAAAAGTGATCCCACGAACCATTGTAATGCTCAAGCATATGAATGCAAATTATCTTTCAATTTCAGGCTCTTGCCAAAAAATGCCAGACATACCCCTCCATGAGTGACAAACCAAAATGTCAGATTTACCATAGTGTTACACACAAGGCAATTTTTAGTTGGTACTCTTTTTGTATAATCTCTATGATGGATTTACCATACAGTCTGTCCACATAGAAGTACAAAGTAAATAGACCTCGGAAGCTGGAGGTATGAGAATAAACATTTCAGTGCAATGCATGTGTAAATGCTTCTTTGGCGATTTGTACTTGCTGAGCGCACCATGCTCTTTACGTGTGACACAAAGCATCAACCCCCGATGCCACAGATTTGGTTTGTACTTCTATGTGGACAGACTGTAGCGTTACACATGGGGCAATTCTGAGTCGGTACTCTTTGGGTATAATCTCTTTGGAACCTGTCCAAATCTTGGATACCCCAATGACATACAATGATACTTACAGCAATAACAGCAGCATCTAGAGGATGATTCTCTCTGACATCCACCTTGTATCTATTGGCTTCTGTGCTGTATTGGTTTCTCATAAATTGAGGTGCATTGTCATTACGATCAAGAATCACTACTGTCACTTTGGTTGGCGTGCTCTCTTTACGGTCCTCAGTGTTTATTTCAATCGCCACAACCTAGTAAAATGATAATGGTGGTATGATTGATTTTGATGATAGTAATGATAACAACAACAACAACAACAACAACAACAACAACAACAACATAAACAGCAAGTTTACTTGATGGAATATAGTTGTACAGGTGCCTTGACAAGAGGGTGCTTAGACAGTTCGCATTTGAAAACTTCTGCAAGGGCACTTATTAATTAATTATTAATTGTTATTATGCTTGCTTTTTTGTACCAAAGGTTACAAAATAATTATTAAATAACCACATTTATTTATCTTTAGACATGAGATGAATGCAAATATGTGTCCAGTGTACACAGGCAATCAATGATCAATTAATTAATAAAAAATAATAACTTACATCAAGAGTATAGTTTTGTCTTGTTTCTCTGTCTAGTTCTCTGTTTGTAACAACATAGGCCGAGGCTATTTCTTGTTCCATAAGAATAAAGGAACCACTGCTGTCATGCAAACTGTACATCAAAGCTGTACCACAGGCCTGAAAAAAATAAAAATAACATATTAAAAAACATTGTACATGGTAAATTGCCCACTTTTCAAGTTTGCAAGTTAAAGGAGTATTATTTTGTGATTCCAACATGCTCTTTTTATGGTTTGTTTCAGTAGATATCCACAAAAGAACGATTCCCAAAACATCAGTTGATTCCATTGTGTATACGAGTTATGAATGATTATTGCATTGTGTCATAGGCCACTGTGTTATAATTTTGTTATGTTAGCAGAATGTAAATACAAATTTGACAATATTTTTGCCAACCGACTGAATCTGCAAGAAATGTTTTGCACACAACAATTATATAGCCAAAAGTTTCTGGTGGTATAAAATTAAATATTCATCATAACCTTTATGTCATACTCAAAATTTGTATCAGCAATTATGTTCAAAACATTAGATGCTGATCATGACCCACCACTATTACTAAGTGGTGGGTCATATTAAGAGTAATGGGATGGCTGATTAAAATTATTGGGAGCTGGGAAATGTTTGCAGAAATTATCAATTTTCTCTGATATTTAAGCTTACATTAGGAATATATTACATGATCAAATTATAACTAAGGACATTTTGAAAATCCTATCCACCATCCCAACAAATTCTCTGCATGTTACTTGAACTCACCGGGTCTATATCCTGATCAACAGCAGCTATTCTCAGTGGTTCTTGTGAATTTGGTGAGGCTTTTATTTGAGTTCCTTCAGGTGAATTCTCATAGACATATCCTATATACTCTGTCTCATTAAATTCTGGTGTATATTCATTCTTTTCCATCACACCTATTGCTAGGAATGCTGAGGAATTGTGTTGAGTGGGGAGTGGTCCTTCTGATGCCTGCATGGGGAAAAAAGAAAAAGAAATGAATTACCAATGTTTAATGTCAAGTCCAATCAAAATTTGCTAAATATTAATTTTACATAAACGAAGGGTGCATGATATACAAGACAGATCATGCACATCAAATATTTAGACCCTACTACCTTCTGTCCCATTTAAAGGGAATTTTATTTTACCATTTTATAAGAATAAGGCTAATTAAAAGCTTTAATGATCCATGAACCTATTTCTATAATGGAATCCAAATGTGAAATCACCAACTGGAAAGAAAGAAATTTATTTTCTTTCAAATCGTTAAGAAATAATTATACAGCTGCAAAAGCTAAATGCACTGCAGATGTATGCACTTTAATATTTTATTATTTTCTTCAATTTTATGATTTAAAAGCTTCAGACTTGGTGCATCATATACTTACTAAGCACTAAGTACTCTACAAAGTCTATTCTTAAATGACTGCAAACCATCTAAGTCATATTCACTTAGTCCTTTGACCAAGAAACATCAAATTTGATATTGAAAATACAAGAATACTTAAGAATATAATTATATAAAGCTCACATACTGAACATGAAAACATGATGAGCATATGTGAAAATTGTTCTTTTTAAGAGCCATTAAATCAATACAATAAACTTGTTTTTACTAATTTGAATTAATTTGTAATTATCTTTAATTTCACAAAATATAAACACTGCTCCTGACATTTTATGCTTCTAATACACTTACCAAACAACACCTTTATTGAAGGAGTTTTTTAACAGATATGTTGACATTTTGTCTTTTTTCACAAATATCGCTGCTACTCTATTCTCAATTTGTACCATTGATGTTTTTTACATTTTGTAATTTTTAACCAAATATTAAATTAGAAATATGCAAATAATTATATATATAATTTAAAGTAGACAATCAAGTTAGTCTAGAATAATACATTTACCTCATAAATGGTACAAAGATAAAAAAAAAAAAAGGTGGTTCAAATTATAACAGCTACTGCAGAAGCAATTTTATAGTGGTCTATGAAGAACCAACTACAAATTGAACAGTGCTCCAGTTTTTTAACATAAAGATTTGATTTAAAAAGATTCCAAGGCTACACTAATATAATAACGATTGAGAACCTTTCTTGACTGTTTTGTTGAGGGAATTATGAGGCAGAAGCAGAAGCAGAGGAGGAGACAGCATGAGCAAAGTTAACACAAGAAAGTGTCATTTCATATGTATTGATCATGGTAAAAAAGCAACAACACATGACTTGCTATGTATACAAAATCAATCTTATAGACAGTGTAGAATATGTTCATGTTTCAGCTTCAGTTGAGTTATGTTTAGCTTATTTTCAATTTGTCAAGCATAAATTTACCCTGGGAGTTAATGCAACATTTCAGGAGCAGTGAATAAGAACTGATTGATGTAGCAATTTCCGATTAATTTCATATTTATTGACAAAATATAAAAATAGATTTATAGCAAAAGTAATTTCTGTCAGGTGGATCCATTTATGTTGGAAGGGAGCAGTAATAACAGGAGTAATAAAATTGATGTTTGCATGTGAGCCATGCTGTATCTGTAGAGTAATAACATAGCAAACACTGCTTTTTTTATTAGGAAAACAAGTAGTTTTGACTAGGTCTGTTCTAAGTGAAACTACAGGTAGGCCCAAATTACATTGTAGTACTGTGATTATATTTTCTGCAGGTAGGCCTAATTACATTATAGATACTGTGATTATATTTTCTGCAGGTAGGCCTAATTACATTATATACTGTGATTATATTTTCTGCAGGTAGGTTAAGTTATATTGTAAATACTGTGATTATATATCGGAAGCTGATATTGGACTATTCCAGTTGAAATCCATACCCCCAATGGAAGACATGACCTTAATCTTCCACATAGGGAGTGTGATTTTCAAATGGGGTTACCTGAATGAGTGCTTCCATTTAAAATTTACACCCCTTGTGTGGGAGACTAAAACCATGTCTTCCATATGGGGTGTATGGATTTCAAGTAGAATAGCCCAAGGAGGTTGATATTTAATGTCTAGTATAAATCAGTCTACTACCAAAGTAAAACACAGTACCTGTTGGTTATTAACAAAATATATACTGCATTATTACTTCCGGAGCTGAGGGCAGATGCGTTGGATTACATCAAAGCTATGTGAATCACACTACTAGCTGTCACATAAGCCTCCAGTTTTATCAAATCTACAATGCTGGCCATAAGTGTTGGGACGGTTTGATAGGGTAATGTAAATAAGCCCCCCACTCCCCCCGATCAATGTTGAATCCTACTTTTTTGGTCACATGCGCCTAGTGGCACCCAACATTGATTGGTGGGGAAGGGGGGAGGATTGGGGTGTTAGGAAAGGCTTTAGGCTTGTCACCAAAGAAACCTCCATTTTATCACGTTAACAATAACGGAAATAAGGCCATAATATAGTGTACGTTTTCCGTAAGTGTCCCAACACATTTTGGCCATGGTTGTATTTGAAAAGTTGAAAAAAATCATCTAATTTCAGTTTTTTGCTTATAACTCAAAAAGTAATTATGATATTGACACCAAATTTGGAGCAGTAAGAGATCCTATAATTATGCTTGACCACAAAAAATATAAATGGCTACATTTTAAATTTAGGGACTGGTCACTTAAAAGTCTTAAAGCCATATTTTTGGCCATGTTGAAGTTCACTATTCGTCACTTTAACTGTCAAAAGTTAGGTTTTAAAATGACAAATTATTGTTTCCACCAATTAAAATCTTATATTAAAGTTATAGAAGAAAATAAAAGTTATCACAACATCTAGAGATAAAAAAACAAATAAAGGAATCGAACCCATGCACACTTGTTTTTCCAATTTAATGCTGTCTACCTCAATTGAAGTAACGAGCAAATCAACTTGTTAGCATTAATTTAGACTACATACAATAATGGATGAACAAGTACAGTGTGTTAGCTCAGTTGATGCTCTGCTTTTATTTGTGATCTTATTTATGAAAAAAAATCCTACACATTTTCATTTCAACAGAAATTCAGTGATATGAGAAATTATTTATTTTAAAAAGAAAGCAAAAAAAAAAAAAATTAAATAGTTAGGAATTGAACTCGGACTTTTTGAGTACAAGACAGACAACTTATCAACTGAGCTAACATGTTCAAGTGACTCGTAAACTGAATCAAGAGATAGTAGTGATTCTCTTTTATTATAGTACATACCGTGACATGAACTCAAGCATGTCCGCATTCAGTCTCGTTCCTAAAGTAAGACTAATCATGAAATTTAAATATATTGTATGGACTTTGTATTAAGGATGCGACGGTAAACCAACGAAACACCATCATGACCATACACACATGAATGCATCCCATCGATAAACCATTGCTATAAAGTCTGATCATAGTCAATTGCTTTTATTCTAAGAATACGGTGGTATATATCGTGGATTCATGGCGTTATGTTTTACAAATCGACACAATATTTTCACAACAATATGGATTACCGATATGATCATTTCAGAAATTCAACTTATTTAGCACAATATTGTCAATTTAAATATCATGATTAATTTGACACTTGTCAATAAACAAAACCATACGAACACCAGTGGTCTCCGATAGCTCAATTGGTTAGCGCGCTGGTCATCTCCAATAGACAGCGGGTTCGACTCCATCCAATTTTTTTTTTTTGTTATAATTATTTCGTGACAATTTTCTTTCAAATTACTTTGCAGACTAACAAACTCCTTTTTTCAAATAAAATGCAAAATGTCACTATTATGGGCATTTATTGTGGCTTCTTAGTATTATATACTGCGTTTGTTGTGTTATATAGGTAATGTTGTATCATGAAGATCATTCACCTTTTGTTGTAACTTATCTCTAAATCATGAACTATTATATTTACTAGTATTCATCCTTAAAATCGGCATGACCTATGCTGAATCCATGAATCACGGATACCAAAAATAATGTATATGCTTTGACCTGCTAATTTGCATCAAACAAAATGACCACAAAAATAATTAGAGTTTTACATACTAATTTAATGATTTTGGTGGTTATTTTGTTTTATGCAAATTAGAATGTCAAAACATTACAATTATTTATGGTATCCATGATTGTTGGATTCAGCATACTCAAATTGACTTTAAAAACATAGATACCGTTTTTAACTAAAAAATGCACCTAAGACTTCTATTTCTCAGCAGGAAGTCGACTAGTCTAATAGGATATGAAGGTGAATAGTCAATGATGTTTGCTATCTTCTGAAGATGAAATTCTGATTTAGGAATTATGTGTAATGTTATAATAATTACTCTTTTATGTGCTATGTTATTTTTCAAACGTAAGTTTCTTTGAAAGCGCTTTAATAGATTTCAGTCATAAAACGTAATTTAAGCCCACTCCTGCCGACTATAATTATATTTACACGATATACTTGTTGCAAATACCACATACGCTTTTGATGCAAACGATGACAATTATTAAAGTTTGTTATTTAGTCTAAAAATAAGCTTTTTTTAATTTAAGTATTATTTTTTGTCCAAAGTCACTCTTTTAAAAGACTTCAATCAATTCCTGTCAACAAATATTATGTATTTCTGGCGACTAAATCACTACTCTTTCAAAATAAAACGTCATTTTATTCAAAATACGTAGTTCACGTAGGCTAATAATGTACAGCACGCCCTGTAAAATACATGATATTGCATATAAAAAGTGACCGTATTGTTATATCACGTGAGGAAAATCCAATAGTTTTTATATAAGTGAAAAGATAAACAGTTTCTCCATTTTCATGTAAAATTTGATGAAAATCCAAGCTATGGTTGAGGAGATATGGGCCAAAACACACATTTTAAAATTGGATTTTTTGTAGCTTAGAGACAATGCTGGCCATAAGTGTTGGGACGGTTTGATAGGGTAATGTAAATAAGCCCCCACTCCCCGATCAATGTTGAATCCTACTTTTTTGGTCACACGCGCCTAGTGGCACCCAACATTGATTGGTGGGGAAGGGGGAGGATTGGGGTGTTAGGAAAGGCTTTAGGCTTGTCACCAAAGAAACCTCCATTTTATCACGTTAACAATAACGGAAATAAGGCCATAATATAGTGTACGTTTTCCGTAAGTGTCCCAACACATTTTGGCCATGGTTGTAGGCCTACTTACATCGTGCATATCTCTAAATCTACCTTAATGAAAAATACATGCTGAACTACTTTCTTAACTGCTGCTACAAATGTGATGTAAATTCTTAAAGAAATATGCCACAGGAAATCCTCTTATGGTTAGCTTTTAATCAAAGACTATATACAGTGCATAAAAAGTTGGGTGAGCACCAAACAGGTGTATTTATGCATATCCGACCTGGAAGATTCAGTTGGAAATTAGCTCAAATTCGGAATCCAATTTCTACCAATAAATTAGTAATAAAATTAGACCTGAGAATATAGATTCCATTTGTAAGCTGATGCAGCAACCAAACATATAGTTTTTGATATTGTGATCATTTTCCTGATATTAAAGGGATAAATATAGTCACAAAATTTTAAGAATTCGTATTTCAAGCCATTTTGACAAAATTCTTAAAGGGAGCAAACAACTTACAAACTGACTAGTTGCAAAAATATTTTTAAACGAGCGATTGAATTAATTACTAGTCTTCAACATGTTGCAGCAAAATGCAAGTTGTGGTCAATTTTATCCCAGTATTGTTGACCAAAAGACAAGTTGGAGGGACCCCCCCCCCCCGACCTGACCCAGTACCATCTTCTTTTTTAACGCACATGATAAAACGATTAAGACTCACCTTAACTTCAATATCAAATCTCTGTATGTCATTATAGCACACCGGTTTTAGCAATCTCACATCACCACTGCTACTATTAATGGCAAAATATTCGGCATAATTATCTGGTGTACCTATGTATAGAACAAAAATATGTAACATTAAGAGCAATTTCTAAATAGTACATATTTTGGTAGACATTAAGGGAAGAATGGACTATTCCATTTGAAATTTGTTATTTGTAAAATTTGTAAAATATTTAAAAAAGTCTTCCACAAAGGGAGTATGTTTTTAAGATGGAAATAGCTAGGATTCATTATTTTGACACTAATACTCTCCCTATATGGCTTTATCTATGTCTTCCCCAACTGGAGTGCATTTAATTTAAATGAAAGTTACCCAATTGCCTACCTATTTGAAACCTATACTCCCTCTGTGGATGCTTTCAGTAGCTCAATCTTCCACAGAGGGATTCTTCCACAGTATGGATTTCAAATGGGACAGCCCAATATGACTGTTAAAAGTGAATATATTTTTAGTCGTCCATGCACATTTTCATACTTTTGTCACCATAAGACCTATTTTGACAAGCATCACCAAGAGTGTAAACTACTAGGAAATAATTCTACTTGACACATTTTTTATCACCAAGAGTATACATTTCACCAAAATATTAACAAAGTAAAGGTTCTCAATGTTGAGGGACAAGAAACATTATATGGTATATAAATGAGCATACCTTCGTATAATGTGTAATATATAGGTTCAGCATTTGTGACATTTTCATCTGCATCAACAGCATACACAGGTCCTGGCCAGAATTCCAATGGATCAGGTAGTACCTATAACAAATTGATGTAGGAAATTAGTCTAAATGTATACTCAATCACATTTTTATTGAACACAAGTAACATTGCAAACATTCACAACACAAATACCTCTTTAAATATGGCACAGTGTTAACAGGGTATGCAACAGATCATATACTTTCATGTGTAAGTACAGGCACAAGTGTCATCCATCATTTTTGCAAGTTCATTTTATACATTGTTAAGGTTCAGTGGGAGGCCTTTTTAGTCCATTTTTGACCATTTTTATCAAAATTTTCCCCCTAGAAATTTCCCTTGCCCCCTGTGAAAAAGTCCTTGCAACGCCACTGTTATGGTTTAAACCTGTGCAATTACACAGTTTACAGTATTTCTTTGCTGTACAGATATTAACAGGCCCATACACAGGGGGTGTGGTGATGCGGCCGCACCCAGCCCTCCCCTTCCCCCAAATTTGCAAAAGTATACAAAAAGTCTGAAAATGTCACAATTTGTGAGCGTGTTTTTTTTGCTTTTTTTGTCAAAAAATGTCCAAATTTTGGAAAGAAAGTCCATTTTTCACAAAATCGCCCCTCCCCTTGAAAAAGGTCCACCAGCACCCCCAAAAAATGCTGCGTACGGGCTTGGGTATTAGTGTTTTACTTCTTTGTATGTTGGGGTGGGGATGTGCATGAGTGTCATTTGGGTACTGTGTGCAGGGGTGAGAGTGTGTTAATTTATAGCCTACATACTATGACACCATACTTACTGTTCTTTCCATAATGGTAGTTGAGTAGGTAAGATTGGTGCAGTCTTCTACAGTAATATTAGTAGCATTGCAAGGCACATAGATGGGAGGTAAATCATTACCATCCAATACATTAATTGTTAACACAGTCAGGTTTGCATTCTGGGGAATACCATTATCCTGAAGGGAAACAAACAAAATCAGATATTAAAACTCAATTTTCATTCCTTTTCAGACATGTTAGATGAGAAGTTTGAATACAATTGCAATGGATCAAGGCTCAAAAATGTACCTTCCTAATGTAATGTAATGTAATGTACCTTCCTAGTGAAACAGCTGCCTCTATGCCTTGATGTCACTGCCATACCAGGGTGAAAAATGGTATGGTAATATTTATTTGGATACAATCAAACTGACAGAATTCATTATAGAATCAGGTCAACAAAATAACATGATTAAATAAAAATGTACCCGATGGTCAATCATATTTATATTAATTCTATCAGTTTATTTCACACAAGTTGATAGAAATTCTTGTCCATTTGCGACCATAAAGTAATAATCAGAATACCTTGTCAAAGAATACTCTCGTTGAAAATTGCTATGTTCTACAGCTTTATTAGCCATTACAACAATGTGGAAGTGAGTCATATTTTCATTCAAGTTGGAGGAAAATACCAATGAACAGAAAGGAACTGACTCTGAGATGATACTTCATCATATGCTGAGAAACACCTGTATGTATAGTCCAGTATTATACTGTGGTTCAATGGAATTTTCAAATGCTCAGGAAGTGATGTTGCTATGAAGGGCATATGAGTCTGTGGTCATATTTTATAGGTCAATATAAAAGTATATTGCAAATGATAAGCATGTTAATGCTCTGCGTGCTAGCCATGCGCCTAAACAGAAAAAATTGAAATTTTGAAATATTTTCTCAAAATATCAAGAGCTATCCTTGTTTGTACTAATTTTAATGCATTTTTGATGCTGATTCCAAATATGGTCATAAAAATTTAAATTTCTGACACTTTTGAATTTTGAAAAAAAAAATTGAAACATGTCGTCTGCAGTTGACACCCGCGTGAAGAGTTAACCAAATGGTTTGTTAGTCCACCATTCTCATTATTTTGTGATGTGACGTTTATGCTGCCAAAACTAAATAGCTAAATAAAATATATATACTTTGAAAGTGCATTTGACTTGATTTTTGTTTTTATTTTTTGTACCTAGCCGGAGCTCTATGAAAATACACACCTGGTAGGTTCACTAATGTCAGGTTAATGCTATATGTTTTACAAAATGTTAATCAGAAAATATATTGGTGGGAGTTATTTAAAAGGGTAGGTTTTCATTTAAAATGTAAATCCATTTAATTGACTTGTAATTAATTTCACTTAGCTATAGCTTAATAAAAGTACACACCTGGCTGACTAAATTAACGATATTATGTTTAAAAATATTTAAAAACGGTATTATGTTTTACAATGTTAATTAGAAAAGAAATTGGTTGGGTGGTGTTATTTTGAAGGGTAGGTTTTAATTTTAAATATAAATTTATTTAATTGAATTATAATTTATTACCCAGCTGTAGTTTGATAAATGGACACGGCTAGTTTACTGATATTAAACAATATTATGTTTTAAAAAATTCAATCAGAATTCAAAACGCATTCAAACTCTGCAAAGGTGCCTACAATTTCTTTAAATGTTGCAGCTGCTTAAAATTATCAAAATGTGATAAGATTTCTGTAAATATCGTAACTTTAGTGACATGCAAAAGTACATATAAGATATCTGCAAATTCTATCAAATTTATCAAAGTTGCATACAAGAATTAGTACAAAAGATTAAACGCACTGTTTATGAACTAAACGTTTAACATGGTGTTAAGTTGTCTACAAGCAATACACATAAAGGTTAAATACACAAATGATTTGATCATATCTGCTTAACTAAAGATTACTTGCTATATCATAATCATTTTTCTTGTGCAAATTTGGTTAAACAATACTGGCTTAGTTCAATGTTTATTCATTCACCCTAAATTTGTTGTAAAAACATACTATACATACTATATTGCTTCATCAAATAGAAAACAACATGCATCCACTTAACGCTGCTCATTTAGCTTAATGAGCAACACTGTGTAAATAATATTAGATAATTTAATAGCATATGATATATCTTGCTTGTTGTCCTGACAAAAGCCAAGCATGATTTATCTTTATCAAATTGACATATAATTTGTTATTGAAAATAAGTCATGCATCTTTACCAAAGAGAACATTGGTAACATGTCTCCAAAATATATATTTTACGTATCAAACAATTGAACAGAATTGCTTCGATTGAACATATCTGCTTAACTAAAAATTACTTGCTATATCATAATCATTTTTCTTGTGCAAATTTGGTTAAACAATACTGGCTTAGTTCAATGTTTATTCATTCACCCTAAATTTGTTGTGTGTTTTTAAGACAGTTTCTTATGTGTAAAACACACTGAAGACCTCAGAAACAGAATATTCTGAGAACATTATTTTTCATAATTGACAACAGTTAATATGAAATTAAAACAATAAATCATGTCAAACTTAGTTCAAAATCATTAAGACTAGTTGTCAACTAGTGACTTAGCGCTGCCCCAGATCAACTCTAAGTTTTGGCAAAATTTTAGAATGTTGCTAACTCTAACTGGGTTTTATGAATAAGAATTAGCAATCAGCTAGGCTTAGCAGCTTGCTAAAGTCAATTTTAGCTGTCAACTAGGCCTAGCGTGGTTTTATGAATATCAGGAGTGTCTTCATGATATCTCAATAGAAATAGGCCATGTGGATTGGGGACTTAAAATATTGGCAGTAAAACTAAAACGTTCTTGAAGATTCCAAAACCATGAAGTGTCTTCTTTAAAATGGTGCAAAAATCATCAAAATCACTGATCTGCTCGTTCCAGGGCTCAGAAAAGGGCTTCACCAGAGGTATTGTACGGCAATAATCTTGTTAGAATTTTTTCAAAATGTATGTTTCACTGATTACCACAAACTATACCCATTTTGCAGAGGATTTTTCGACTCGATCAGTCTTACTTTGTAAAGGAACTTCTTTAATATCCTGGTTATTTGTCGGGTTGAAACTTGAATTGTATATGAATATTTTAAGCACAGATTTTTAATTCTCATTGCACAGATACTTCTTTCTTGCTTACCCTTGCTTGTAGTAGTACCAACCACTCCTGTTTTCTCTCATAGTCCAATTCTCTCTCCAATGTGATTTCATTACGACCAGAATTACGAATTGAAAACCATTGGCTTGACATCTGAAAACAAGGACAGAAAATTTTATTAGAAAATAAATGGTTTTTAACACACATCCCCAATACATAAATGACAGCCATAATTATATTTATATTTGTAACCTATGGGCTTCAATGAAGTTAAAATAGTCTAAAAATCTGTCTAAACAGTGAGTAGAAATTGTTCATTTTATGAGCTTTAATTTTAAAATTCAACAACTTTTGTCCTACTTAATTCATTCTCGTTGTCCAAATATTAAGACTTTTTAATTGATGTGGAAGGCTCTTTCCCATATTCTTGTATTTTAATAAATTTAACATGAAATGTTTATCAATTTCTTTGTTATATCTTCAATATCTTTTTGTTGTTGCTTGTTATAAATCTGATTCATATTGTTACCAGGGTACCAATCAGTTGGGCACACCAAAACTATATGCCCCATATATCTATGATATTAGACAATGTCATTAATTATGCAAATATGCATTAATTTAATTGACAGGTTACAATTAAAAAAAGTCTAGAAGACACAGTCTTACTTCAAGACAAGATTATCACAAATATTGGGATTCAATATTATACAAAATACAAAAAGATACTGTGCACTAAATTGACCTTGTCTCAAGTTCTGCGATTCAACTGGCCATCTGAGTAAACAAAGATGCAAACACATTATACTTACTGGATCTTCTGCATAGGGTTCTATACTATAAACAATTTGACCATCTCTGTTCTCGCCATCAGCATCTACTGCCTTAAATCCCTTAAATACTGTTGTGCCTACTCTTGTTAGCTATATTGATAGTATGATAAAGAAAGAAATATTTGTATCAAATTAAAATTTGATTTCAAATCTTGTTTTTATTACTAGGAATGTCATTGTAGGGCATTTAGGTATGATGAAAATGAAAAAGTATCACAAATTCTAACATTTGTGTTCTCATGAATATCTTACGCTTTTATTAAAATTCCATTAACATTGTCTACAAGTCTCCATTGTATGCTATGCATATCTTATGGAACATTGAACTTTGCATTTTCTTGTCTGTGATTGCAAGGGCTCTAATCCGGTTCTGGAAGTTTCCAGATTTTCTCCAAAATTCACAATAGCAATTTGAAAAGTAACATATAAATACTTTATTTTCAGCAGTGTCATGTACAGGTTTTCAAAAGTGGAGCCATGGGTGTCAATTCCACCAACCGCTAAAAAATTTGAGCCCCCCTTTGTCTACACTGCTGATTTTTAGGAACTCAAATATTGTGCTCTCTGATCAACAGGCCCCATGAGTCATGAACTTGGTGGTTCTTGATACTATGTACAATCTATAACTCAGGAACCAAAAGACCCATGAACTTGCAAATACAGTATTTGAATTTCTAGACATGTTCTCTCTGAGATACATGCACAGTGATATTTTTAGATTTATTTCCTAGAATATATGTCAAAAAGTGTTGAAGAGTTGTTGCATTGACCATGGCCTTACCAGTTAGCACAAACAAACAAGTAAGCAATTAAAATCTGTGCATGATCCATTCATATTAAAAAGGAAAACAGTAAAATAGGCACAGAAATGACAATTTACTTACCTCTGATATACTGACTTGATACGGCAAACCTAAAAACTTTGGTGTGTTATCATTGACACCACCTACATCAACTTGAACTGAATATGGAAGTGGAATCTATAATGTGTACAAAGAAAACAAGACAAAAAATGCTCATAAATGCTCACCCAGTAAATTATTTTGCCCATATTGGCCAAATATTATAATGATGATATCTCTTGAAATCAACTTTTCTTGATGCAAGTAATGTAAGTTTTCGTACTAGGTTTGCAATATTAATTTTATTGATATTCAGTTACGA
Source organism: Amphiura filiformis (assembly GCF_039555335.1). Lineage (NCBI taxonomy): Eukaryota > Metazoa > Echinodermata > Ophiuroidea > Amphilepidida > Amphiuridae > Amphiura > Amphiura filiformis. Next base: position 24,438,786 of record NC_092635.1, on the reverse strand, counting down.
CAAATAAATGTTACACAGTACAGCATTACATTGGGCTATTATAGTTGAAATCCATACTAGAACTAGCCCCGTTCGCAAACCGTGATGCCCTATGAATAGTAAGCGAAGCGAGCTTGGAATATATGATCATCACAGGTTTCAGAGTCCCAGCACAGAACCTGTGCTAATCCATACACCCCTTATGTAAGACATGACTTTAATCTTCCACCAAAGAGTGTGAATTTCAAATGGGGTTACCTGAATGGGTGACTCCATTTGAAATCTATATCCTTTGTGTAGGATATTAAAATCATCTCTTCCATAGAAGGTGTATGGGTTGCAAATCGAATACCCCAATCCATGGATTTTTTTAATCTTAGGAAACGATGTACAAATATAACATGATTTGAAAGTTAAGTTTGAAAACTACAGTAAATAACAAGACAAAGAAATGAATCACATGTCAATGGACACTTTTCAAATACTTGCATTGTTCTTTGCAATAAATATGTATTCTAGCTTAGCTATGTTTGATTAAGATATCATTTGAAACGAGGAGAGGTAGGATGCTATGAAACTGGTCCTCCCATTCATATTTACTTTACCTTATCAAGATACATAGTGCAACATAGTGTATCAATCAGTTCTATGTAAGATAAGTTACATTTGCATTCGTTTACGTTACAGTGTACATACCTTTTTGTACACTTTACAATCGTAATGAAAGTTTCATATTTACCATGGATCATGGATATCTGTGGCTTTTACAATTTTTCAAAGTCATGAACCAAACAAACAGGAATAAAAGACAAAATAAACATAGTAAAAGCACATTCCATGTTCAAGTTGCAACCCATGGGTAAATACCTCCAATCAACCAAAACTCATCAACCATACATATGAGATATTTTATCCTCACATTTGTTTCAAATTTGCATGCTACATCTCAAAGACACGTCATCCTTGTCTCAGAAATATTTGATAAGCAATTTGCTACTCCAGATTCCTGATTATTTTTATTGCATTTTTGGCCCACTTTTTTGCCAATTTGTGGGTTTCTGAAAAAAAAAAGTGTTTTCTTTATTTCATATATAAAAGTTGAAAAATGATGTATAAAAGCATTAGAGCAGTCGTAGATTTGGTTTGCTTTGTTATAAATTCCTCCTTTTTGAGGAGCATCAAGCTAATTCAGCTTGTTATCAAAGTAAAGTAGTTCAGTCAAAGTTGGCATCAAAAAAGAATAGTAGTAAAAAGTCACAATTAGCTGATAATCACAAGACAATTCAGGGACATAGCCAAGGGAAGCTGGAGGAGGGGGCCGCTCCCACAAAAAAATCAGGGATAAAATGGGGACAACATAGAGTAAAGTGTCCTTGAAATGACTAAAAATGGGACAAAAAAAATGACAAATGGGGACAAAAATGGTTTTGCCCCTATCACAACCCTTACAAAAAATCCTAGCTATGCTGCTGAGGCAACTGAAAGCAAATATACTCCAGTTCACAACAAGCCCTACGTGCAGCAGGTTACCTGGTTACAGCAAAGAGAACCATCACCCTCTAGTCTATATATGCATATTTCATCCATACTCACTACTCTAGTCTTGTATAAATATTTTATCCATATTCACTGGGATAATTGTAACACGATCTTTAAGTAATTCCTGATAATGTAGTGTCATTATAACATATCCTGTAGTTTTAAATTTGCATGCCGCATGTCAAAGACACATGTTTGTGTCAGAAACATTTGACAAGCAATTACCTATTCCAGATTTCTGGGTTTTTAAATTGCATTTTTAGCCACTTTATTGCCACTTTTCCATTTTTGGTGACAAATAATTTTGTGCGGTAACTCCAATGTAACATAGCTTTGTTAGTTGGTGTCTGAAAAAAAAATGTTTTCTCGATCTAGTATAAAACTGCATAAAGATGTACAAATACATTACAGCAATCATTGTATACTCACTGGTATAATTGTTACACCATCTTTAGGTAATTGCTGACAAAATAGTGTGCTTGTCAACTGTGTTAGACCAACTGGTTCCTGCAAATTGACAAAATCAAAATCAAATGGAGAAAACCAGTTAGGTAAATTTCATATTATCATAATAAGGAAAACATACAAATAATTATAAAAAAATTGTTCTTGCTGATTGTAATGCACTGTACATGTTTTTTGATTGTTTATTAAACTCTTCAGATCTGTACTTGCACAAAAATAGCAACCAAACTTGTTGTAAACCACAAAACTTGACATTATTATAAAGAAGTCCATTTTCATGATTTCAAGATATTTTCTTGTAAAATACCCAATTCCTTGGCTTCTTACTTTAGAAAAACATTTGTTTATCTTTTTATGACACCGGCCCAAAATGTTTTCGACATTATTCACAAATGTTAGAAAAGGTTACCAGAAAATGTTTAAATGGCAGGTTATAAAATGGACATACGAGTAAAGGGTATAAAATGTTTTCATAAGGTTAAAAAAATGTTTTTTGAAACCTTACTGCAAAATATTCTAATATAACATTATTTAAGTGCTGACACATTATTTGGCAATAACATTTTGACAACATTAAAAAAAGTTGTTAAAGTTATAGTTTGTTTTCATTCAAAACAATTTTTTAATGTTTTCATGACCTTTTTTGAATAAACTTACATTTAACATTTAACATTTAACATTTAACATTATTAAAATGTTAATTAATAATTTAACATTATCAAAACCAAAATCCAAAATATAACCCATTTAAAAATGTTTTGTATTTGCTGGGGGCATAATTGTAACATTATATGAAGAGTTTCATCACAAAATGTGTTATATGCATTTTTACCAATTTGAGATATATGCAAATTAAGCTGCTGAAATATAAAGAAAATTATAACAAAACATGTAATACTTTTGACCATATCGTAAAAAGCATACTTTGGAGTTTAATAAACGAGGTGTCCTTTTAAAAGCACCATTTTGTACTGTATGATCTTGATTAAAAATTTCAGAAATTGCTTTTATAGCATTTTGCGATGAAACTTTTCATATATTCAAATGAACAAATTAAGACACACTTACATCCCTGTCCACCATTTGTGTGAGAATTAATGTCTTATTCTCTGTATCTATTCTTAAGTATTTATCAATTTCTGGCATTCCACTTAATGTAAGGGTTATTGTAGCATTGGCACCATAAGCTATTCCATTTATTGGTATGATCCCCACTATTGTACCTGAAACAAATAAAATCAAAATAAAATAAAATAAAATAAAAAATTATAAGCTGGTAATAATTGAAAACTTTTAAAATAACTTCAATAATTCTATCTATAAACTTAGGGATTTTAAGTTCTTTCCATTCATATGATCAGTTCATTCTTCAATCGATTTTGCTGTAAGTGCTTTACCAATTTATGGTGGATATCAGAATCAGTTCATACACATGACCACAATTAAGGCCTAAAATTGTTTGATTGGAGTAACATAAAAATAAATTAGGGTAGGTAGGTAGGTAGGGATTTTTTATTTATTTATTTTTTTTACTTTTAAAAGCTGTAAATTACATTTGATAAAGACCTCAGAACTTTTTGTCGTCTTTTTTTTATATATATATTTGTTTTTTTGAAGAAAAAAAAAAGAAAGAAAAGAAAAGTCAGGGTCGGGCCTACTTTCAGGGTTGGTTGGGTAATGCCAATCAAACAATATTTTAGGCCTAATAGTGCAGGTTATATGTATCTACAGATTGTGGATATCCAAACAGCACTTGGATGCATTTGGACAGTAAGGTGTTAACACCATACTCTTTATAATACAGACTTCTACAGGTATGACAATCTGCATGTGTAAAGGACCAATAGTTTATTGTCCCTTCAAAGGATGGAGTACTCTCTTGGTTCATTTACCCATGTAAATGTACTATTGGGAGAGCGCATAATGTATGAACTTAATCTACAAGTGTGGCCAATTAAACTTAAGACAATTAAAATTAGACAATTCCCAAATCCATACCCCAACAGGTTACCAACACCAAGAACTGAACCCTGGACCTCATGCACTAGCATGACCAGAGGCGAGTACTCTAACGACAGTGTCCTATTTTTAGTAGTTCTCTGTCTGAAGATACACTACATCAACTAAGATGTTGAACAAAAACATATCGGTCCATAAAGTTTCCTCTAGAATCTGCGTATTATTTTAACTGGGCATACATATTTGCCTAAATAATGCATAGAAGCAATACACTTACCGGGAGGATCCGTTTCTTTAATATTATAATTTAATAAACTTCCAAAGTCTCCAAAACAATCTGTAAAAGAGAAATCAAAATTTCAATGTGATAAGTATGTTATCTACTAATAACCTGCAAAAAAAAGAAAGTTTTCACCTTTTGACTGTTCTTTTTATTTTACATAAAAATTTGATATCAGTTCAATCTTATTCATTGAAAAATTTATTCTGTTTTAGCATTTTCCAGAAAAGATCTATCAAACAAATCCGAGTCTACAATAGAGAGCTGTCTATCAAATTCAGAATTCAGTTACAAGATATATTAAGCCTATAGGCGCAATATGTTCAATTGAGATGTTTTTCGCATCCAAACACTTCAATGGGCCCTGTCTCAGAAATCTGTTATTATGCAATATAAAAGAGTTGATCCAAGCCGAATGTGTGCACAATTTTTTAGCTGCAATTTGAAACCTCACTTGATGCTAACAAGAAATATATACACTTTATAAAAATTGATGAAAATTAAAACATTGCTACTTGATGCTGATTTTTGTTACTTGACATGATTCCATCTCAGCAACATTGGGCAATTCCATTTGAAATCTATACACTCCCTATGGACGACATTGCCTTAATAATTAATCTCCCTGAATGGGTGACTCCATTTGAAATCTATACCCCCTGTGTGGGAGAATACAGTCATGTCTTCCACCAGGGGGAGGGGGTATGGATTTCAACTGGAATAGCCCATCAAGAGATGTATCAGAGATTATTCTTTAGATATCCCCATTTATACCATACATCAGGTTAAATTATACAATGGTCAATGGTATATAGGGTAATTATTTTGATGCTTTTAGTGATCACACAAAAAAGTGAAGCATGAATTCAAAAGACCACCGCAATATTTGATCCAAAAGGTATATTGTGTTAAGATGGTAATATTTGTGGATTCAAAAATGTCATAAAAATGCTTTATTGTTACAATACTTACTTCAATTCATTTGTTAAAAAGTTAGTCAGATAAAACTATTACATGGGAGAAATGGGAGAAATAAATCAAATCACAAGAAATGAGTTCTTACCAAAATAATTTGTAGTTTCACGTTTTGTACGTATGTGTATATCTGTTAGAAAGGTTAAAACATAAAGTTAGTAGATAGTTAGTATTAGTAGGGAAGTATTAAGAATAATTTCAGGGTAATAGGAATGTTATTAAATTAAGTTATTAACATTATATATTATTACTGCAGTGTTTGGAAATAAATCTTTCATCTGTCATCCAATACTGCTGTCATCCAAAGCTTTCATTTTGATATATTATTGGCCTTAACTCAAGAACCACAAGACCTATGGAAATATACATGCAAGTATTGGCTTCCTTTAATGGCTAAAACTGAACAAATATGCCGTTAATTCTGACATCGCTTTAACATGCTTTTATATTTCATTTGTAAGATTTGTACACCTGATGCAATTCCAAAGTATGATGGCAGTTTCAGTGTATGGTGTGCAAGCCTACAAACATACAACTGTACACAACACTTGTCAAATGTCTAAACATCATATGTTTATTGCCATACAACTGAATTTGAACAAGATATAGTGGCAATATAACCACAATTTCATCTATAGACTGAACCATTTTTCCTATTCTAGTTGCATGGGGGTAATACACTCGTCTGAATTTAAGGGTACATCTTCATTTTGACTCTTTAAAATATCTACAGACATTTACCACAATAACAATAACAATAACAATAACAATAACAATAATAATAATAATAATAATAATAATAATAATAATAATAATAATAATAATACTAATACTAATACAGTATTTATATAGCATATTTTGAATCTCAGATTCCTCAATGCGCTTTACAGATTTAAAAACAATGTTATCCACATGGTTTTAACAAAGATTGATGTGAGATTTATTATCCCCAACAGAAGGTTTTAAGTCAGATTTGGCAGACTTGGCACTGTCTGCAAAAAAATAGCAACACAGTTGAAGTTGTCCAAAACAATGTTCAGTGAAGCTATAAGACGATAGTCAAATGCCTATAGCAGAGCTTGTGCAGATTTAACAGATTTATTGCTGTTATCTACTGAAGACAGCATAGCATTTGTGGCCTATGCTGTAAGCTCTTTATCATATAGTTAACTGTTGTTATCTACTGAAGGCAGCATATCTTAGCCAATACATTAGAGTAAATTAGATGTCAGCAGGTCTTTGTACAGATTTGGAAGAATTTGGTGAATATGTCTGCTTGATTTAATCTTGCCCGTAAGCGCATTGACAAATATGACAAATTAAGCAGTAGCATGATCCGACAAAATGTCAAATTTGTAAAGCAAAATTAATTTACTATTTACTTTTTTTGCATTCTTTCCTATTTGATAACCCAAAATGTTTCAATTATATTCATGTCATGTTCAGAAGACAATAATTTCTAAACAGGTCTGGCAACTCATACCCAAGAAAACTACCACTTCTCCAATACAATGTTCAGTAAAAACAAGACATACAAAAAAGACTCAAGGATACGTCCCTTGTGATATATTTATCTATAGCTGCTTGTATTCAATTGTCACTCTAGGCTCTTCACATAACATGACATTTAGAAATCATCAACTATACTGCCAAAAGATATTTCTGTTAAAGCTACTGCACAACATGGGTCATGTAAGCAGCAACTGTTCTAGGGGTATCTAAGATTCAAATACCCAGGGATGCATGGATGGGTGATCTGACCCAGAGGTGTGACATGGTTTTCTTTTCTGTATAGATCAGGTGGGTTTGGAGAATTTCAAGCAAGTTGTATGTTTGTTTGGTGGTATGTTTTTATAGCCCTTCACTCTTAAAAAGGCATCATCCACAATGAACCGTGACACTCATATTCAATCCTTGTATAAACCTTTCAAAGTAAAGTATGAGTTAAAACATGATTTTACCTGAAAGTGTGTCAAATATTACTGAAAATTTATGTGATATCTCTCTTTATACCATCAGTGTCTAATTATATGTGCTATAATAATTAACAGCCAAAAACAAAGAAACTGGATCAATCTAACTTCACACAGCTCATGGTTGGTTAGTAGCATGCAAAGGGAAGGTTGATTCGTCTGGTGCCTTCAGGGATACCAGTGTACTGAAGTGACTTTGCAGGAAAAGCCTGAAAAGGGGTGCAATTTTGGACTATAAAGCCTCAAAACAGATTGAAAATAAATAAAAGTGTGGAAATTTATCAGAGAAAAGAAATCGTACTAAAATGGTGGATGATTTTTGGTACTTTTATGTGGGCAAAAGGCAACTTTTCTAGGCATTGTTGCGTGACATGGTGCCTTCAGCAAAGAATGTTTCCTATTACTAAGACGGTAAGACCTAACTTTGGAGACAATATGTATGTGCGGAGATGAAAAACTAACCACTGGGCCAGGGGCTATTTTAACGTGTCTCACTGTCACATTCGTGCCGAGATAAAATATTCATGCAGTGACAATTAACAATCCGTGTAGATATGCTTTAATAGTAGACAATGGTAGAGCCTTTCTTACGGTCACATTCAGGTAACAATGTCAATTTTTTTATTTTTGAAACGCACTCTACTTCATCAACACTTTTATCTCATTGCAAGAAAATGACAGTGAGACACGTTAAAATAGCCCCTGCACTGGGCACACTGTTTTCTGCTACATTCAGAAATTTCAATCGGTATGACAAATCATAAACAATCCATATCTGAGTTTGACTGATAGGTGACATCAGATGTGAAATACTAGCATCATTAATTCCGATTTTTATTCTAGACCTTTGTTTAGAATGATTGCTATAACTTGAAGTGAATTATATACTTCTGACAAATCAAATAGTATTTACATTTCCAATCAATCACTAAAACATTTACTGGAATTACTGAATATGTGAGAGTGGATGTACTGTGATATTATCAATAATTGCAATTGGTCAATAATAATGATATGCAAAGTATTGGTAATAGTAACATATAGAAGTGCTAAATGTTCATCCTACACTTTCCTCTTCAAATCAAAACCAAACTCTGTTAATTCAACTACAGAAGTGCAATACAATATATCTACTGAAATAAGGCAAATTGGGAAAAACAAAGACCTCAATGAACATTCTTGGGATTGATGCTACTTCTATGCCAAAACCTGTTCAGGTGAAATCCCATTATTTGTAAAACTGTTCCCTGTGTGTGAAATTAATTGGTTTTATCACAGTAAAGCATAAATACTTGGTTGAAGCTTTCATTTGCTGAATTTCTTAACATACAAGAAGCAGCTTTTGCCTTCACACTTTCCTTCTAATCAAATTCCGGTATTTTTATTCAAAATTATGTAACCATGAAGAAATAAGAGTAGGAGAAATTGTAACATGCAGAAAAAACAGGAAAATTGTTCATCAATACGAATGTAAAGTCCAAGTTGGAAATTGATTTTGTGCCATTGTAGGGCAATATTGTTAAAGCGCGGAAATGTTGTGTAACTTGCTTGTTGTTGTGTACATCCTTGATGTGCATGGTCTATAAATAAAATTGTTTTGTAGTTTGTCTATAGTATTGACAGAGAGTGGTGCATGGTTTGGTTATAGATTTTTGATCAGTTTGTGAAATATCTCATTATGACAGCAGTTGCAGTAAACAGGGAAGATATCTATGCAAGATATCTAATAATGTTCATTTTAAGGAATGGGATAGCAACAGTATTTTTGTGGGACATTAGAGCACATCAGAGATATCAAATTGCATTCTTAATACGAGGAATGTCCTTCTGATATCAAATAATTTAGATTTTTTGAAATTTGTGATATAATACCAATTTTATGTCAACTTATTAAAAAATTTTATTTTGTTATATTTTGATATTTAACAGTCCTTAACTTTGAATTCTGGGTATTTTAGGTCTTGACTGCCATTTGATTTTAAACTCTTGGTTCATAAAATATCATTGTTTACATCCATGCAGTTTTTCTTCTAAAATGCAGCTTATAAGTCAAACATAGAATCTTTCCAATCAAATAGAGTCCATCTGGATTCAAATCTAGAACATGATCTAAATTTTAATATGTATTCTGTTTTAAAAAGTCGATAAACAATTATAAAAAGCTGTCAAAAACTTAATTAAAAAGAGACATGTTTCTTGTCAGGATTTCTTGGCAACAATGTTTGAATCTATATACATTTCTAATGTAGAGCTGAGTTAGTAAAAGCTAGTAATTAAATATAGCACAAGATATTGATTGCTAGTGGCATTTGACACTGTAAGACATGGACCATATTTTTCAATATCATCTCTATGACATAATTCAGTTAATGATGTAATCATGTGAGCTATCTCCACTTTTCTCAAAAACAGTTGAGGTTTTTATTACAACACTGGAAACCTCTGGCTACATAATGTATATGTACAAAACATTTCTTGCCGATTAATTCATTTTAATATCGTGAAATTTGAATTACGGTATACCACTACCAGAATGAAATTACAACACATGGATCAGAGTTACACATAATCATGCATAACTCGCAAACGCAAAATCGAAATCAACTGAAAATTTGGGAATACGCTTTATTCGTGGATAACTACATAAAAATATTATAAATAGAGGATGCTAGGATCAGGAATTACTCCTTTAACTTTAGACTATAGGCCTTTTTAGGAGAGCTATTACTAAAAACATCAATCATTGTGTGAATGGATGTGCATGCCACACTTTTCTGAACCAATTTCCAAAGATTTCCAATCAATTTGCTGAAAAGGCCTATAGGTGCTGTCATATTATTCTTTCACACAATTTTACTGATGCTCAATGCTGATGCAGTTTATAATTCCGATATATAAATCTTGATTGGCTGATTGATTCAGGTAGTGAAATATTCAGTGGCATTTGATTGTCTCACAAAAGCATATGTTACATGAAACATTGCATGAACAAAAGCAATAGTATTGCACCCCAGCTTATACATGTTGTCAACTCCCGACAATGTTGAATTGATTCCGCATCCTCAGATGACTGAACCAATAGGGAGCTTATGGATAACAAACCAATTAGTAATATCACCGTAAACTCACGATTCCAAAATCATGTTACATTCACTGAGCAATAATTGTAGATAATTTTAATGCTCTCACATGAGGAGATACATCAAGATTGATGTGGATCTGTTACATTGCTTAGTTAGCCTGTGGGACATGCCCTCCGCATCAATATTACAGTTACCCCCTCAATAAGACTTAGTGCCCCTTCAATCATGCTATACAGTATCAAATCACTCACACCAACCTTATCCCACAGAGATTGTACACACAAGGACAGTTTGTTGGTATGCTTGCGGCATAAACATGTGAAAAACACTCAGTATTACAAAACTTGAGGTAAACCAAAGTGAATGTTGTTCATAGTGACATTTATACTTGATTTGTTAGCAATATAGCGCTGTTACTTTTGAAAAAGCAATAACTGATTTAAAATAATGAAGCATCATTTTTTAATGACTTTAAAGTGACCAAGTTTGGGTATTTGCACTTAAATTTAAACTATTACACAATTTGCAAACTGATTATTTTGAATAGTAAGCAACACCAAAACAGAAGGATGGGGAGGTATTCTTGTGGCTGACTTACCAAATTCTAAAAGTACTGTTGTATGTTTTTAATAAATGCAGTGGTATAATGTACTCTACCAAGCATGTGTAATAGAATGATTAACCAACATGAACAATGTTCATGAATATACTTGTTTCATGAACATACTTGTTTCAACTACATATGAATCACAGGGACTGTGACAATTTGATGTAAGATTTGTCGGCAGTTTTGACACACTGTATGCCTATCACCGGCGTGTCCAGGATCTGTTCCTGCAGGGGGGCTCAGATGGGCTTTCAGAGTTATGCGGGAGGCTTAATGGCTAAAAACGCCAAAAAACTTCTGATTTTACATGATTTTTAACAAAGTGCGGGGGCTTCAGCACCCAAAGCCACCCCCAGACACGCCACTGCCTATATCTGACTGCATCACAGCACATCACTCTGTGTCACAAAATAATATACATTTCAGCAGGGAAGATCTTCTCTGATTTCAGGCATATATGGTCAAACTTTATACTTGACCTGGATTGAACCAGATTAATCCAGACTATCATGGATTAAATAGCTCCATGTAGATAGCTCAATAGCCACTAGACAATACTCCATGATAATCACTAGATAAAATAACTGGCAGCCTTTTTACACCGGCAGTAATTATGTGGGACAAATTTATCCCGAGGTGACAATATATTTGCTCTCTGTGGAAAATGGAACATTGTCTTATTGCTGTCTACAGTAGACAGCAAATATTGGCATGCTGATATTGATTTCAGTGCAAAGATGATGATATACTTGAAATCATGTCTATCATCCGGGAACTATTGGCCTTATAAATGAGTGAATGAATGAGTGTAATATATTGGTCGTGTAGTTAAGAGTTAAGTTAAGGTATTTGTGTGCTTCTCTAATGCTAAACCGTAAGGAAGGGAGCAAACCTAAATATCAATGAAGCCATACCAATATAATAAGGGGTTAATATTGTACGCTTAATCTTAATATAAAATCATCAATGTACTCACTTCTGGGTTTGTTAACAATGAGAAGGCAGAGGTCAAGTCTTATTGATCTTTTTGTTGGTTCCCTTACTGTACCCAATGTTTTGAAATCAATTTACGTTCTCCAGAATCTGAGCTGTTTACTTTTAATTTGGTACATCTCTCTCACCCAATACTATACTGCAAGTAATCAAGAGCCTTTGGGACCAAATTGCTTTGAGAGTCAATATTATCATTTTGGAAGGTAACAAATTAAAGAATTATCAAGCCAAGAATTTCTATGCACTACCCATTTTGTTAGGCATCATTTTAATCCTATTTATTAACCTTTAAATGAGTTGACTTCTTCATGAAAGTTCATCTGTGTTGGTACATTAAACTTTTGATCCAAACATAAAGAATTAATTCCTACCTCGGAATTTTCAGATGGTACTCCATCTTTCATCTTATAAATTCTACTTACAAGGCTTGTTTTCTATAATGTATTAAATTATGTCCATCTAATGTCATTTCTGCTTAATTAAGTATTATTGTATTATATTGAAACTATATGTAAAGGATGCCACAACATCACATTTAGTGGCATCCTAATCCACTGCTCCTTACACTTTGTCATAATTATTTTTTAAATGAATTATATTTCTCACAATTTTGTATCATTTCTTTTTTTTCAATAGTGTTTGTAACTGGATGATATAAAAACTGTACTGAACAATAGAGTGTGTGCCTGCTGCATGCATACCTGCAAAACATTGCAACTCTGCACATTCCATTTTTCTTTAAAGGATAAAGGATATAATGACATATAGTAAGATTAAAAAAAGAGATTCTGCGCTTTGCATTGACGTCATTTTGTACAAGAATATCACTAAACATAATGATGATGGGATCCAATTATCTAGTGCTAAACAGGTGCTTTTCTATCTAAATGTCATTTCTATTTTTACTTAGATCGATATTCTATATGCCCAATGCCCATTGTTAGTTCCCAGAAATGGGCTAAAACCATTAGAAAACAAAAGAAAGCAATGAAGGGCAATATATGAAAATACATCATAGTATTTCAGTGATAGCAATTTACTCCATATGTTTGCTCTATATCTGTCTAATCCAGTTTTCTTATGCATTAGGTGACAATGGGTGGATTGACTTTTCAAGTAGAGTTGGTCGGTCAGGATTTTCTCTTCTTGGAGGCTAATAGAGGCTAAAATGGCTGTAAAATATCAATGACAGCTTGACAAAGCTGACAAATATAAGATGATATTTTCCAAACACATTTTGAAAATGTTTATAATTTTTTTCAATAAATTTTGGGTGATTTTACATGATTTTAGCCAAATTTAAAAAACATTCTGCCAATATGAAAATCTGGATCAGTCAGGATCATAAAACAGTTTTTTCATTGCCTTATACTGAGTGATCTTTAATACAGTCTAAAATCTTTGAAATGAAATATTTGAGAAATTATTAGGTGATTTTAAATTCTATTATGTATAAGTGAGAATTTGTATTCCAAATCTAACCACCTTTGTCTTTCAAATCATTATTTTTTGTGCATTTTAGAATAGAATCAAAATTCTTAACTGTCAATCCGACAAATTCCAATATTCGTTGTTCCACTTAGTACATTTCAAGCTCAAAATTATGATTATTTTATCTTGCTTCAGATTATAAGGCAATTAACTTGGGGTGATTAAAATTCAAACTAATGAAAGAAATATGAATAAAGACGATATGGCAACATGAATAATAATTGCAGCCAAAGCTACCCTATTGACATTACCTTTGTGTGAAAGTCAATACCTATTGAATTTGCAACATTAAGAAAATGTAACTTATACTAAAAAGTATTATTATATTATAACATTATTTGTTTTAATTAATTATCTGCCATTTCATTGTTTTTAGAATGACTGTGTTATTTTGTCGGTCGGTCGCTGCACTGTTTAAAAACATAATTTAATTAACACAAAACACAAGTTTCAATATTGTATTGATTTGAAACATTTATACAGTAATATGTGTACATAATGTATTCGAAACTAGGCAGTGATACATAATTTATTATTGCTATATTGTATGTAACATTATTCATGTGTGTAAAATGTTCATGAATATAGATCACATGCTTTTGTCTGTATTCATAAAACAGATGCTTTTGTAACATATGCATGTAGACCAGGTTTTTGTTGTATATGTAAAAATGTATAGTAGTTTTAATTTCTATTTGCTGATCTAGATATAGGCATTTATTAAATTCCACCATTCTGTCAAATTGCTGGGGTTTTTTCTGTATGTAAAAATGTATACAGTTGTATAATTGAAGACAGAGATAAAAAGACTAGTTTGCGTCTGACGTCAGTGTCAATCAAATTCTCTATGATCCTTTATTTAGAGGTTAATAACTGCGCATCGGTTATTTGGAGGCATTGAAAAAATCTAAACATTTTGCCTTTGGAACCGAGGAATATCCCGAGGCGTAGCCCCGAGGATATTCCGAGGTCCAAAGCAAAATGTTTAGATTTTTCACAATGCCCATATATTACCGATGCAAAGTTATTAACCTCATTCATAACCGTCACTTTAATCTCTTTACCTTCCAAAATAACACCAAATTTTGCTCAAAAGTTTATCCACCTATATGATTTTTACATCTTCCCTTTCCAAAAATCGATCAGGCTACAACAGAACGACCAATAACAAAAGTGCGTATCAGAATCTGTGCAAATATGGTAGCGCGCAATCCAAATACGGCAGCCAGCGTGCGCGCAGTTTGTTGGACGCACAATACGGCGCACACGGATGTCAATTGTGTGCGACATTGGAACAATTACGCATTTTGCGGTCAATTGTGAGATATTAATGACCTCGATTTGCGTTCGCGTTTTTGCAAATAATAAAATATGATTGGATCACACGCATCATGCATATTCATGAGGTTATGAATGGTTAATAGCGCATACAAGGAAGATCGATTTACCTGGTGCGATCGGAGAAAAGGAATAGCAGAAAAGATAGTAGTTATGGTTTCTGTTTGCTGAAATAGTTATCCTAGGCATTAATATTTATTAAATGTCACCATTCTGTCAAATTTTCCATTTGTATTTATGACCTCTGGAACACTTTTTTAGGCCTGTACTAATATCCTTTTGTAACATGAATTTTGTTACAAATAGTAGTGTCCTTTTCAATTGGAAGCAAACATACACTGTAAAAAATAATTGATAACACTAAAATAAACACTAAAACATGTTTATTTTTATATTTTACACACAGAGGTATGGGAAGTGTTGCATACGATTAACACCATAACATGTTTATAGAGGTATTTGTGAAAAAAATAATAAACACTCCAACACATTTATATCACCGATATAAACATGTTGAAGTGTTACTAATCCATCATTAGATCCTTCTATAAACATGTTATAGTGTTAATTGTATGCAATATAAACACATTTTAGTGTTTATTAAGTGTTATCTGTTGTTTTTTACAGTGTATATCAAGATTGCACATTATACACTCTTTGAAAAAAAATTTAATCAGAAAAGAATATATCTTTTCAGTATAAAGATTGTATCCCATCCATGTTGTTATTCATAACTATGAATGTTTATGAAGCTTACTGGTGATACAATCATACAAGATGAATTGCAGCCAAGAAAATTGATTTCAAGATGAAAATTGACTTTATCTTGTTTTTTATCTTTTAAAGCAAATCTACATTCGCATCTCAAAACGGATGGCTCAAGCAGCACAAAGATGTTTGTCTGTTAGCTACCTTATGAATGATTGCATCTACAATCAACGAAAAAAGTCTTGGAACGCTTGCGTGTAAATAACGGAAAACTGTCACCCCCTCTCCCCCCGTACAATGTTGAGAAATGCCAATGTCTTCAGCGGTTCCCCAATGTGTTCCAACATTGCTTGATGGGGAGAGGGAAGGGTAAATCATTGTTGTAGATGTCATGTTTCTTCCCAAACACAATATAGGTCATTTCCATGAACATAAGAAATTCTGCACGAATTTCGACAGAGTGTGCCAAGCGTTCCAAGGACTTTTTTCGTTGATTGTCTCTACCGAATGCAAAATATTTCATCTAAATTTCGTTTTTGCCTCATAACTCAAAAAAAACGGAATGTCGTATGAGCTTCAAATTTCACACGATTTGAGAGTGGATCATATACTTTGCAATCATATTAAAATTGTTGTTAAAAATTTGGTTTATTTAGGGAGTGGTCATTGAAACACCCCATATGCTAAATTACACACGTTTCATAATTATGGCTCGAAACTGCTCTAAAATGTCGTTTTTGTCCATAACTCAAAAACAGAATGTTGTTTGAGCGCCATATTGCACACGACTTGAGAGGGGATTATATGCTTTGCAATCATAATAAAATTGTTGATAATGAATTGGGTTTAATTAAGGAGTGGTCACTGAAAACACCCCATATGCTAAATTACACACGTTTCATAATTATGGCTCTAAACTGCTCTAAAATGTCGTTTTTGTCCATAACACAAAAACAGAATGTTGTATGAGCTTCATATTGCACACGATTAGAGAGTAGATAATGTCCTTTTGAATCCTAATAAAATTGTTGATAAAAATGTTGAGTTATTTAGGGAGTGGTCACTGACAACACCTCCTATGCTAAATGACACAAGTTTTGTAATTATGGCCCTCTTCTGTATGATACCGAGTCAATTTTCGTTTTTGTCTCATAACTCAAAAACACTACAAATCCATTTTTCGTACAATATCACAATGTTTTGCAGCATGTTTTCCAAAATGTGTTTTTGAATGTTATTTAAACGTTTTGTACCCTTTATGATATAACCTAACATATCAAATTTATGTTTTCTCTAAAACTTGTGTTTGCTGCGTATAGGCACATCCGAGCGAATCAGAAAGATTATGATGTAACAATTTGAAACAACTCATTTCTGAATATTATTTATAACAAAATACGCTTTTGCGATGAGAAAAAATAAAATAAAAAGAAACAACAATTTAATACACTTAAAGAAAATATAAAGACCACCATTCGGACTCGAACCACGCACATCAGTCAATAGCCAAAAGGTTAACAGTCGGAGGACTAATCCACTCATACGCTGCCATTGAACAAGCGAAGTAACAAGTTTTGTTCTTTTATAGTAGTCAGGTATCGGTAAAGTGTAAACTTGTATAGTAGAAATGGCAAAGTGTATCAGTTTACCATAATGACAAAATGGTCCAAAATCGACATTTTATGTTTTGAGGCCGCATCTCATAAGCGTCACGTTAGTTTACATTTGCTATACCAATTGAGAATGTTTTAATGCAAAGGAATGACGGACCTTAATCTCTTATATGAAATTTGTTAACACTTTGGACCATTTTGTCATTAAATAAAGTATACACTTTGCTTTCCACTATACAAGTTTACACTTTCCCGATACCTGACTACTATAAAAGAACAAAACTTGATTCTTCGATTAAAAATGACAGCGTGGCGAAGCGGATTAGTCCTCAGACTGATAACCTTTTGACTATTGACCGATGTGGTTCGAAAGTCCCATTGGTGGTCTTTTTTTAAAAGTATATTCAATTGTTGTTTTCTTGTTTTCTTTTCTTGTTTTTTTTTTCTCATCGCAAAAGCGTATTTTAATGTAAATGATATTCAGAAATGAGTTGTTTATGCGTATTTATTTCAATTTAAATTGGTAATAAACTTAACTGTTAACAAATTTCATATATGAAACGAATGTTTCATTCCTTTTGCAATAAAACATTTTCAATTGGTATAGCAAATGTAAACGAACGTGAGGCATCATGAGATGCGGCCTCAAAAACATAAAATGTCGATTTTGGACCATTTTGTCATTATGGTAAAGTGATAGACTTTGCCATTTCCACTATACAAGTTTACACTTTCCCGATACCTGACTACTATAAAAGAACAAAACTTGATACTTGATTGCGAAATGGCAGCGTGGCGTGCGGATTAGTCCTCAGACTGATAACCTTTTGACTATTGACCGATGTGGTTCGAGTCCCATTGGTGGTCTTTTTTTAAAAAAGTATATTCAATTGTTGTTTTCTTGTTTTCTTTTCTTGTTTTTTTTTCTCATCGCAAAAGCGTATTTTAATGTAAATGATATTCAGAAATGAGTTGTTTATGCGTATTTATTTCAATTTAAATTGGTAATAAACTTAACTGTTAACAAATTTCATATATGAAACGAATGTTTCATTCCTTTTGCAATAAAACATTTTCAATTGGTATAGCAAATGTAAACGAACGTGACGCTTCGTGAGATGCGGCCTAAAAACATAAAATGTCGATTTTGGACCATTTTGTCATTATGGTAAACCGATACATTTTGAGGTTTCTACTATAGGGTGCTTGCATGGAAGATCATAAAGTTCAAACCATCCTAAAGACACGCTCCAGAGGACATACAAATGCACGGAGTACAATACCAATCACCTGTTTAACTGGTTTTGATCAAAGTAATTCTTTGTACTCCATACATTAGCATATCTTATGGAGCGTGTCTGGAGGATGATTTGAACTCATGACCTTCGTGCAAGCACTCTATACAAGTTTACAATTTCCCGATATCTGACTACTATAAAAGTTATAAAAGAACAAAACTTGTTACTTGATTGCGAAATGGCAGCGTGGCGTGAGCGGATTAGTCCTGAGACTGATAACCTTTTCACTATAGATCGATGTGAATGGTTCGAGTTCCAGTGAAGAAAAAAAAAAAAAAAGTATATTCAATTGTGTTTTTTTTTTCTTTTCTTGTTTTTTCTCATGGCAAAAGCGTGTTTTAATATAAATAATATTCAGAAATGAGTTGTTTCAAATTGTTACATCATAATCGTTCTGATTAGCTCGGATATGCCTATACTCAGCATACACAAGTTTTCCAGAAGACATTTATATATGCCTATACTCAGCGAACACAAGTTTTAGAGAAAACATTTACATGTTGGGTTATATCATAAAGGGTACAAAATGTTTTAAGTTTTAATAACATTGAAAATATTTTGGAAACATGCTGTAAAACATTGTGATATTGTAAAAAAATGTATTTGTAGTGTTTTGAGTTTTTTTACAGTAGAGGGCATAATTACTGAAACTTGTGTAATTTAGCATAGGAGGTATTTTCTGTGACCACTCCCTAAATAAACCAACATTTTTATCAACAATTTTATTATGATTCAAAAGGATATTATCTACTCTCAAATCTGGTGCAATATGAAACTCATACAACATTCTGTTTTTGAGTAATGGACAAAAACAACATTTTAGAGCATTTTAGAGCCATGATTAAGAAACATGAGTAATTTAGCATAGGGGGTGTTTAAAATGACCACTCCCTAAATAAACCAAATTCTTTAGCAACAATTTTATTATGATTACAAATCATATAATCCACTCTCAAATCGTGTGTAATTTGAAGCTCATATGACATTCCGTTTTTGAGTTATGAAACAAAAACGAAATTTAGATGAAATATTTTGCATTCGGTAGAGACAATCAACGAAAAAAAAAAGTCTTGGAACGCTTGCGTGTAAATAACGGAAAACTGTCACCCCTCTCCCCCCGTGCATACAATGTTGAGAAATGCCAATGTCTTCAGCGGTTCCCCAATGTGTTCCAACATTGCTTGATGGGGAGAGGGAAGGGTAAATCATTGTTGTAGATGTCATGTTTCTTCCCAAACACAATATAGGTCATTTCCATGAACATAAGAAATTCTGCACGGAATTTCGACAGAGTGTGCCAAGCGTTCCAAGGACTTTTTTCGTTGATTGTAGATAGCCCATTAATTCCATTTGAGACATTTGAAAAAGTCTTATTTTCATGAAGATAAGAACCAACAGCAGATGCAGACCTGTCTTTTTGTATTGCTTTTTGTAATTTATAATATTGGACTTGTAGCCATTAACAAACTAGCTAGAAAAATTACATCTACAAAAAAATTGTGAATGATCACAAAAAAACAAACCAGACGTTGTTGGGGTCGCATAATATTAAAATTCTTCAAATGGGATATGGAGTTGTGTCTTTTTGCTGCTGAGCTATACCCTGGAAGCTCTACACAAGTGTGGCTAATGGACGTACATCATTGTGCCTCTGAGCTATGGGATATCTACTGCAATCATTCATATAGCAGCTAATGGACATACACCTTTCTGCCGCTGAGCCATTGATCAAAACAGATGGTGGCTTCATAACACCATCCAAACATTGTAGAAATATCAAAAAGAATATGCTTAACCTCCGACTCAATTTGCTAAATCACATCATATTTCCTGCAATGCATGCAATAATGTCAATTTACTTTCAAAATTGAATCAATTGATACCAACAAAGGTTTACAAAACATAATGTTATTTTTCAATCAGAACTGTTCAACTGGACTTCCTGCATAATATAATGGATTATGATGAACAAAAACCTCTGATGTCTATATATATGTATGTATATACATAGAAAATACAATTGAACGTGACAAACATTGTTGAAATTATAGATTTCAAGATAGACTCAGTTGCATGCTAAAGATTAAAGGAACACTCAGGCAATCACAACATTATGCCTTATATGTTAGAAAAACAAATATCAAGTAGAATCACATGATTTTATTTGAAACAAACTCATATTGACCATACAAATTAATAAAAACAGTCGGCTCTCAACACGCGATATTCAAACTTCCCGTTCCGAAATTGTCTAGTGCAATGACGTAATGGTTACTTGTACTCAATTGTTGTCAGCCTTCATTGTATTACTGAGACATCATTGCACTCAACTATTTTGGCGCCCGGGAATTTTGAATATCGTGTGTTGAGAGACAACTGTATTAATTCATTTTTATGGTCAACATGAGTTTGTTTTAAATAAAACCATGTGATTCGTGATTGATAATTAATTTTCTATCATATAAGGCATAATGTTGTGATTGCCGGAGTCATCCTTTAAGGTGTCCATGTATGTATAAATATGAAGAAATTTCGAAGCAAAATAACATAGGAAGAGGCATGGTATGGTGGCCTCACCAGTAACTAGATTAAGTTTCTTGTTTACCTGCTTTTCTTGTCCAAAATTATAATTGGGTGCATTTAGGGTGGAGGGGAAGTAAAAATAAAAACTTTCAGTACATGGAGTTGTGTCTTTGTGCCACTGAGCATGGCAGCTATTGATGGACCTAAGCCTTTGTGCCGCTGAGCCCTGAGCTTTCTAGATCCAATCATTTATATGGATGATTGTTTTCGTAAGTTGGTAGTGATCCCACCACAATATTCTTTCCATTAAGTTATGGTAAAATCAAATGTTACATATATAGTTAATTACTGGTTAAACTTGAAAGGACTATGGCGACAGTTGCATGCATGTAAATAAGATAAAATTGTTATAAAACATTCATAAAAGGTATTGTTTTAGTCAATTTCTGACTGATATTAAGAATTAAATAAAGCATAAACTAACCTGGTCTTGCTTGCTGTGTTTCTGTACATCACAAGTTGAAGAACATGAAAAAGAAAAGAAAGATAGAAAATGTACATTAGTATAAGATAAACTAACAGTAGTGTGCTTAGAAACTGTGGACCTACAATGGTGGGGTGACAAATGGGATCCAGGGGCCATGTAATGAGCAAAATATATGATGGTGCTCCAAGGGACAGTGCTTCCTAATGCTCTTGGATTTTAGTCACTTTTAAAGCCTCAGTCAGGTAGCTCTCTTTGAATGAATTTTTGGCAATTTCCTCATCAACATTTGCAACCAAAATAAGTGCATATCAGCAAGACCATGAAGATTAAGGTCATGTCTTCCATAGGGGTGTATGGATTTCAACTATAATAGCCCAATGCAGGTCGCCAGTTTATTCTTAATATTTTTTACCATACTGGAAAAGTCCTAATACTGAACTCAAGACTGTTTTAGATCCAGTAAGGAAATAAACAATATCAAAGGATGCACAATGACAGGAAGAGCTCAGACACAGCTTTAGGGGGAAAAGCTTGACATATTTATTATGACATTATCTATCATAGTGGCTCTGCTGAGAGTCACGATGCCTTCCCAATATCAGTATGGATTTCCATATCCCAATATACAGCTATAGATGTAAAAAGACAAGTTGGTGATAAAAGGCACGTTTCTACTGAACAAACGGTTGCAGGTGAATTTGAGGTGATACGAGGAATATGTGGTAACAGCCCCAGCAGAAACAGTTTGGGTTAAGGTGAATGCACGGTGATGCGAGTGAATCCCTCAACCACCTTTTGAGGTGGTTAATAGTGGTAAATATACACAGTAACGTTTGCAGTTTGGGTGATGATTTTGTGGGTGACACTGGAAGTTAGCCTACTACAATACAGTGCGAGCATTCAAAATCTGACCTTGGAGGTCACAAAAACAATTTTCTGGACTTCCGCCCCCCACTAAATACGCAGGTGAATTGTTACCCTGCATTTACAGCGCAGTGGAAACGACCCGATGAAGGTGAGAGGATTAAAATGCAGTTGAAGGTGAAAGCACTATAATGCGAGGTGCTCAGTATAAAACAGTAGAAAGAGACATGCTGTCAATTGCAGATGACCCTTATTTCCAGTTTATTTGCACATTTTCAATGGTTATCCATCCATAGTGGATAGCCAATAGTGACCCCCCTTCAGAAATCAATTTTTGAAGCAGTAGGCAAACAGTTTTATTCAGAATATCTGTGTGTCTCTTTAAATTCTATGTCTAAGGGTCAAACATTCACATGTGATAAATGCTCCTTTTCCCCTTGCCAATTAATCATGTGTTGTTTATCAGAACATTTTTTATTAAACTTTCCGAACTAAATTACGTAAAAGCTCAGGTGGTATTAATGTGGTTCTGTGGGCGTTGGTGAGTGTGCATATGTTCACATAAATTGATATCACGTAAAGACTCTTCCAGTGATTTCGAACCTAAATACTTTTTCACAAATTCTGATTTTATTTTTTAAAGCAAAACTATAAAAACATGTTTTCAAAATTCATTTAAGGAAATATTTATTGTCCTATGGACGCAATAAGTAGACCAAACACAACTATTGCCGGAGCTGGATCTTTACCATCCGAATCTTTTATTTCCTTTCATTTACACAGTTGATCAAGTGTCAACTGTGTTCTTCATACTTAATTTAAAATCACATATCACCTCAGACAGCTATATCATCTGAGAGTATACACAGTTGACAGGAAATCAACTGTCTATATTATCTTCATACTTTTAATATCACTTCAGACAGCTATATCATCTGATATTTTAAATAGATATAAATTCAAATTCATTAGCGCCTCAGACAGCTATATCATCTGGCTTAAATTCAAATTCATTAGCGCCTCAGACAGCTATATCATCTGGCTTAAATTCAAATTCATTAGCGCCTCAGACAGCTATATCATCTGGCTTATTCTTTAAAAGCAATATATATCAATCATTGAAATCATATATGTATCAGACAGCAATATCATCTGATACCCTTTTTACGCAATCAGACAGCTATATCATCTGATGCCATTTATGGTCCTGAAGTGAGACGACCCACTTCAAATCCCAAACAGCATATTTGGCTTGGACCTAATCATTACTCATTTCCGGAATTAGGACAACCCAATTCAATTTCCAAACAGCCTAATTTGGAATTGACATTAAATATTAAGTATGTGAAAACATTCCCAATGACT
The DNA here is from genome assembly GCF_039555335.1 of Amphiura filiformis. Classification (NCBI taxonomy): domain Eukaryota; kingdom Metazoa; phylum Echinodermata; class Ophiuroidea; order Amphilepidida; family Amphiuridae; genus Amphiura; species Amphiura filiformis. Next base: position 24,415,246 of record NC_092635.1, on the reverse strand, counting down.
TGCTCAAATGCAGCAATGTATCTCCATTTTGATTCATATATTGGACAAAATGGTAAAAAGCAAAAGAAACAATGCCAACCAAGGACCTAATCTAGTGACTTGCCTAACTCCCCCGTAAAGAGGAAAGTCCACATCCACAGTTTATCATTACTGCAAAGACATAGGGTGTACAAGGCTACTGAATTTTGAAGCATTTGAAGCATTGAGAACAGTTGGTGCTCCTTGAATTTACTAACAACAATACCGGATAGCTGAAAATTGGAAAGTAAAAACCTGGACAAAAAAAAAAAAAAAAACTGTGAGAAAAAACAGGAAAACCTCCCAATGGCAGCGTGTATCTGTTCTAGTTACTAAAGAGCATCCCTACCAGGAACATGCCATGAAATGCATTGATCAGTTAAATTTGGGATATATAGTGCAGTGCCAACCCACAGACCTCTGCACATTTTACATTAATTTGAAAATGCATTATCCCAGCTTCTATTTCAATTTAACAAATCATTTAACTGATCAGGGCTGAATGATATGAGCTTACAGTTCTGCCCGTTTTGTGGTCATATTTATGGCCCCAGTAAATCTAACAATATGAAATATTGTGTAAAATGGCACTCCACTTTGCTGTCCATAGCAATATTTGACCTGCATTTTGCACCCCTTTACCTGGACATTTTGAGCCTTTATTAAGGTGAAGAAAATATTACCTTACATATATACACCATTTTTCACATATTTGTGTTTATCATAACCTGTAGAATAGGCTAGCAAATATCAATCCCAAGCAAATTTCCAATTCGTTAAGACATTAACATAGATGATACCTGTATATTTTGCCTTTTTAAATCCAATGTTTGCAATTTTGTATTCATCTGGGCCATTTACACGATTACCCTCTTCATTATTAAAGTGGTGCAGTAGTACTCAATTGTGGCCTTTAAATCATTTCATGCATTTCTGCTATCAATATTTAATTATTCAATGTTCATTGTTCAATCACTATTTTCTTCTTATAATTGCCACCTATGACAGAGTTTTAGGTGTTGATTATACATGTACCAATGCATCAATTGACATTGCTGCTTTTTGAAGTGTGGCGACTTCTCAAGAGTGATATCATCTATACTGCAATAAGTTTTATTTCGGTTATCGCTTTATTGTTTGATAAATTGTCAAATGCCAATATCGTTATACATGTACGACTGTATCTTTTATTTTTCCTATGCAATTGCTTTAGTCGCCTACGATGTATAATATCCGTTGTTTGTAACATCACTTTACATCATCACTGTAACAATTCATGTGTTTTTCTTCTTGGATCTTACATAGCCCTGGCCATTGTTGTCAGTCATTCTCGTCATCCATTGTAATTTGCTGTCGTAGAGCACATAGTAACCATTGTAGTAATTTGGGTTCATACGTCTGTTCCCAATTTTGATATGCCATAGGCTTTGTGTTGTGCTCATTTTGATCAATGGTTCGCATAAAGATACTGATACTTCCAACTTATTGTAGCCATGAGTTGACTCAGATACTAGGTGTTGAATCTGATAGCTTCCGATAACAAAATGTTCAATGTATCACCTTCCCCTGCATTCTTATACAGTCTTTCAGTTTCGTAGCCACTATTAATTCCAAGTTTCCGGACATGCCAAGCCTCCATTTCTAATCACCAGCATTAAGATATCCATATTCTGAAATAAATTAGAAAAAACAAAGACAGAAAGGGAACCAACTCGCCATACATGCACATGTAAACATTATATGTATATGTACATTGTATTATTGAATGGTGATTTAGCAAAATGAAATATGAATGACATGAATGAATGAATGAATAAATATGAATGAAAACAAAGTTATTTTATTCCTATTAGGAAACATGTAGGAGCTCCTGCTGTTACTAAAAAGTATTATTATTAAAAGGAGAAAAAGTGTTTTGTCACTGCTGTCTTTTCCCAACCCATTACTTAATTCTCATTGCATTTTTCCTTCCATTTTTGCTTACTTGTTTGATTGCTTCATTACTTCCTGCTTCCAATTAAACTTGCAACCTAAATTTACCTTTTGAATTGTTAACTTGCGATATACCCCAATCTCATGAGTTTCCAAAAGTTTCATAATTTGCCATCCCAATGATCACAATTGACCTTCATTATTGCACCCTTTCACCACCTTTCATGGCCTCCAACCCTTTTTTGACATTCATTGATATTATATAAATACTAATTTGATCATCAGGTGACCCCTACATTTCATAAAATGTCATTTAACTTTAGCTATATATTTGCCATTCGATGTCCTTTGATGACCTATATTTTTATTTTTATTTTTATTATTATTATTATTATTTTTTTTTATTTTATTTAACCTTAAGTTTTTTGCAATTCCATTGATCTTGCCTTATATATTTTGACCCGCAAGAAATTGTGCCTCTCCATTGTGTTCTATGTTACCATATTTCATGAAAATCCTTCTCCTGACTTGTGTTGACTTTTTACATAAATTTTTTGACTTGCAGTTCTGAATCCAAAATTCTTAGCCTATTTAACCTCCGATGATGTTGATAGACCGCCAGAATTTTTTTTTTTTTTTTTTTTTTTTTTATCATTATTTATTTATAGCTATTATTATTATTTTTCTATTTTTTATTCATCTATATTTTTTTTTTTATTATTATTATTTTTTTTTTTTTCCAAAATTATTATTATTATTATTTTTTTTCATTTATTTGCTTTCTTTTTTTTTTTATTATTTTTTTTTTTTTTTTAATTTTTTTTTTTTTTTTTTTTTTCTTCTTTATTTATTTGCTTTTATTTAATTATTTATCTATTTTCCCTATTTTTATTTAATTTATTTATTATTATTATTATTTATTTCGTTACCTTTATTTTGCCCCCTTTTCTGAATTCTAACACCCATTCCCTATTTCCGGACGTCCCATAGCAAAAAGTAAAGTTTCCCGGTGACCACCCGATGACCATTCGGTGGTCATCAGAAACCTTTCGGGTACCTTTTCAAGAGTTATCCGAAAGTGCCCGCTAGCGGATACCTTGCGGATACCTAATGAAGTTATCCAAAAGTTTTCGGTAGACATCCGGAAGTCTCCCAAAAACTCAAATATTTCAAATGAGTTACCCAGAAGGTTCCCAGAAACTTATATTCTTTGCAGGAGTTACCCGGTGGCTATCCGCTTTTAATTTGACCTTGAAAATAGCATTAAGCATCTTAAGAATGCGTGGGTGGGTATATGGTCAAAGGTCACTGAATGAATTCAAATCATGGAGTTGCTATAGCTGTTGGCAGTTGGAATATATTTGTGCAGAATATGCAAGTTATTTGTGGTCCAACATGTAAGGATTTACATGTAGGACATTACAAGATGTTTACTAATTAATCTGGAACATGCTGTAAGAATTATAAAGCATTGAATGCTTGATTTCATATGACAATGCAGGTAGGAAAATTTGTATGAAATGATTTGTATTGATGCAGTCTTTATACACTGATGTGCCTAATATATGACACATTTGAATGTTTTAGTTTATATCTTTTCTAATCACACATGATTTTGACAGTAAATTATTGTCAATTAAATTACTAATCATCAGCTAATGTGTCAATAACTGATCAGCTTTATGTTAAGCTATTTGTTGTAAATAAATTATAATATTTGATATGAAAATTATTATGCTGTGTCAGTGATGTGATCACATTTAGGTACTGTAATACATGTATATGCTAACAATTTGGTTATACATTAATTGAAAGGTATGCACCTTATAAAGGTGTGAACCAATTAAATTAAATCAGGAATATCTAAAATTACATGTTACACTTTCAAGTTTCTTAAAGCTCAACTGCCATGACTGCAGAGTTATATTTCTCCAAAATCTACAATTCAAATAATAAGCTAAATTGCCTAATAAATTTGTGCATACTCATGAATTTGTATTTCTGCATTCCCAAAAGGTCAACAGGAAATCTCCAAAGAGGTCACCAGGTATATCGTCACCAAAAGTTATCCGCTAGGTCCCCCGAAATGTTATCGGGTAGTTATCCGCTAGTTCCCCAAAAAGTCAACGGGTGGTTACCCGCTAGTTTCCCAAAACAGTCATCGGGTAGTCATCCGGTACCTATTACCCGAAAGGTATCCACTATTGTTTCCCAAAAATTTATCGGGTAGTCACCCGCTACCTATCTAATTTGCATGTGAAATTTGCCGGTGTCTACCCGGTGACTATCGGGAAGTTATCCGAAAAGGTCTCATTTTTTGATATGGGATATTTTCCCCATTTATTAATTTACGTTCTTGTGCTTTTTCTCCATCTTAAGAAACCAACATCTTATTTGATTTCAGCATGACCTTGAACTGAGATGACCAACAAAAAATTGCATCTGTCAATAATTTGTGTTCCATTTCCTGACCTCACTCCCGATCAGGCGGGGATTTTGCTTAAATGTATTGTGCAATCCTATTCATATTCACCGCGTTTCCTAAAAAACCCACGATCTATATTCGTGTATTTATTTTTAATGACCTTGAACAGCCATCAGACTAAGGTATTCAATACTACGTCACACCAAATTATGTAAGACCCGCCTCACTGAGCAACTAGGGTCACCCACATGTTGGAGGACAAACATCAAACTGCTTGCATGAACGCGATCTAGCTGTGTTTTTAATGCAATGTCTAAAGTAAATTGTGTTGTGATAATTTAACTCACCAAATTGTGAAATTTTCAATCAGTTTTTCTTATTTGTTAGAAAAACCATGTATCAATTATAACAAGTAACGAAAAACCCACTACGGATGAAATAACAATTCTTGATTTACAATTTGGGAATGAACGTGCGGAAATCTAGAAACGCAACCCGGAAGTTTTGTGACAACAACAAACTCAGATCCCATCGCGTCGTCAAAAATTTACATCAATATTTTCGCCCAAATTGGTGAATTATGTAACTACTATAGCTCGATAGTCAAATTTATTGATCAAATTTTATTACGTTACATTAAACCTAAACAACCTCAATTATAATCGTGTCAAAGATTCTATGCCTGTTTCATTCATAAAAAGAGCGATCACATGATCTCAACCTCGATTTCAGTAAATTGATTCACTGGATTTTAATAAACAATTATTCGCCATGGCTAAATATGACGTCCGGTTTTCACCCGGGCTTTTGATTAATGTATACAGACCCATTTAACAGCTTAGATTAATTATATCAACACATCAAATTACCGCATCTAATTCATAATCATGTCTACTATAATTTTCTCACCCTTGTTTTCCAAGTATCGCCATGATTAAAGTTGTCCAATCTCGGCGTCTGAATACAAGATGGCGCCTTTTCTTCTCACTTCACCGCTGACGATACGACAAATCCACGATGATAAATACTAGATTGTCAACTTGTTAAAACCGAAGTCACGGCACTGTTTAGTCAACCACCATGAATAAATGTCGATTTTACAACATCACTTTTTACGTCCATAGCGAATGTGAAGAATATTGACTTTTCGTACATCTTTCACGACCCATTGTACACGATGGATACCGTCCGGAAGTTCAAGTTCTATTTCGTTCGCAATATTTTACGGGTTATATCCTTCTTAATTTTGCGAAATTAATACACGATATCCCATCGTTATTTCCACTTTCTGTCTCCAAAACACTTGGCGACGTGCCGTAGGCTTCCTTCAAAGTTAAGTTTATCTCAATTTTAAAATTTTCCTGACCTCTTCGGATGGTATCGAAACAGCTTATGAATTTTCGCGGCAACAATTTCTGAGAAAACAGCCACGCCCCAGAACCGCTGCCTATGATTGGCTACTGGCACGCGACTCGACACAGGCATGGATGCACAACAGGTGTCGGACTGATGTCACAACACGCATGGCACCACCTTTTATTGATCTACAGGACAATGAAACCCTTTTCAACAAAACCCAGGGCTTATTACGCCAATGACAATTTTGGTTTTGATTGAAGTTTGCTCAATCAAAACCCGAATAGCGCCATTTATTTATTATTCACATGTCCAGCATGCACAGTAATTTTGCTTAAATAAATGCACATGAAGGAATCCACTGGTCACATTTATATTTCCATGTGTATACTAGTTATTGAGACATGACGACAAATAATAGGTAAAAACAAAAGATTTCGCTATTCCCCCTGCCCATCCCTTTCTCTATGAGTGAGGGCTTTAATTTTTTCAATATTTGAGCACATACTTCGCTAGCTCAAGCACAGCTCTGACCCGCCTTAATGTTCCTCAAAAGAAAATTATCACATTTAGATGAGAAGACGCCCTTGACCAGACCCCACTATAATGTATTTTTACATCCCATAATGTTGTAGTTCAGCAACCTTTCAATTACCTCCAAAGTGATTCTCACTTTCTGTCATTATTTTCTTTAACATCAGGTTCATCCCCAGGTCAAAAAACTATATACACAAACTCTGGCCCCCTTACTTTTCAGTAAATTGGAATTGCATGAAAAGTGGAGGGTCCTTGTAAGCTTTCCACTGCATGCACAAAAGACCCATTAGTAACATTTGAGATGTTATAGGTATTCAGATCAGGTAAGTGCATGTTGTTTCAGAATTAACACATGAATAATGCAATATGGGTATGTGATAACTGAAATTGGTGTGCATTTCTTGAAGGAGATTCACTCCATTGATAACACAAACAGTATCTGTTTAAAGTTAACATTACTACTATATGAGCAATCTCTGTAGTTTCCTACTTTTCGAGGTTTCGTTGATATTTATCATCATTTTATTTCATTCGACTGCGAAGCAGGCAACTATATACAAAGTTTCTCCATGTCTTATGATTTGAAGCCAAAGTGGTAATGGCATCTGGCAGTAAAATGATGTCAAAGTCCCCCAACAGTTTTTGCACATAAGACAAGTAGGATGTTCTTTGCCTTCCCGGTCTTCTTTTACCATTATGACTGATTAATACTAAACTTACTTAAGATTGCAAGAAGTTTGTTACAGTTCTTCACCGGCGTGTCCAGGATCTTTTCCTGCGGGGGGCTCAGCCCCTCTTTCAGATTTATGTGGGGGGCTTGATGGCTAAAATCGGCAAAAAACGGCTGATTTTACATGATTTTTAACAAAGTGCGGGGGGCTTCAGCACCCAAAGCCCCCCCCCTGGACACGCCACTGTTCTTGTTAGGATTGTTTTGCTGTCTATAAGTTGCTATAGGCTAACAATAACAATTTAGCCAGGACGTTTCGTTGTAGCAGGGAAGTGCCACTAGGAATACTTCCCTGGTTGTAGCAGGTCACATGTTATTGATCAACTCTTATATTAGAACTGGTCAAACTTTGCTTATAATTAGCTACTTCATATCTCCATAGATTAGCAAAACAATTAAATCAATAAAACAATGACCTGTGTTAATCTATTCATTGATTATAACAGGTTTAAAACAATGGATACTTTGTCCATATATGAATAGGGTTTTATGATAGAATGATTGACACATATATATCGATATGTGAGTGCAACAAAATTGTGTTATTATACAATACAAGTAGTTCATAATATAATAATTGCTGTTAAACTGTTCAAAATAGCCCAAAAAAGCAAAAGCCCCCATTTTAGGGGGGGGGGGGGAGAAGTCAATTTTTGTATGTAATTTTTTTGAGGAAAACATCCACAGTTCCGCATCCCTCACAAACAAATCCTGTGTACAACCCTGTTTGTGTTTTGAGCCCACGTTTTTATTGTTTTTGCCATGTGCTAGGATAGCTTATATGAGATTGTGAGACAAACCTTTTTTACGCAACTTACAAAATTATATTTGAGTTTTTATATTCTTGATGAAATGAGCTTTTTTACAGCTATAAAAAAAAGTGCAAATTAATGCTATGTTCAAAACCAAAACTACTTCCCACAAATCATATATTAGGTTCCTAGAAAGTTAATATAAATAGGCAGCACTGAAATATAAATGATCGATTAAGTCATTATTTATGTGGGAGATGATTTAAAAATGCTTCACATAATGGTCACGAAAAGGATCATGAAAATAGGTAGCAACAAAAAAGTAAGGTTATTAATAATAAGCCATTTTTACTTCTGTAAACATGGACATTTTTGTGTTACCTATATTTTTGTGGTTTTTGTGTTTCAAGCAGCTGTGAAAATAACAATGCTAAAAATATTCCTTTTCTTAAACAAAGTAAGGAAGCTATTTCTTTTGTTAAACAAAGTAAGGAAAGTTCTACAAATGTGAATTTAAAAACAAATATAACATTTCAAAATTGGCTTTGCACTTCACATAAATTAGGTTCCTAAAAGAAATTGGAAATAGACTGCAACAAAAATTGAGATTAATTAACCCATTATTACTCTGTCGGATGTAGGTAGTAATTGATCAAATAAGCACTAATCAATATCAATGCAGTCTTCGATCATAATTAAATATGGTGACATTCAGTGCTAGTACATAGTGACATTAAAAAACCAAATACCAATTTTTCATCATGTACATTTTCAGCGTAAAGTCATGAAAAAAGGTGAATTAATTAATCATTATGTGTGGGTGTAGCACTCATCTTAATGGGTGTGGCACATGGGTGTTTGCATTGGTTAACACCAGGCACTACAGCTTTATTATGTTTTAAAGGCTCACTTTATCCTCCCGTTGCATATACTTTGCTTATTACAAAGGAGTGGGGAGGGTGCAATTACAATAAAGCATGCTTTTCAAGGGGAAAAATGTACCCAAGATGATCTAAAGTATAAAGAGAAATAACAAAGGGATCACCTTTTGATGTTAAACCATACAAAATAGCCCAAACATGTCAATTTTAAGGGGTCCACTTTTTGCATTTAAGCACATTTATTTTTTGGGAAAAGTCCACAATTTGAAAATCCCTCCCCTACAAAAACATCCTGGTTCATAGACCGGCCTGAGAGCACCAAAGAGGCAAGAATCTTAAGCCTGGTGTTACTAAACCTCTATAAATGTGAACCTACTGATTCTGATGTGCAATATCTGACATTTTGTTCAAGTAACAAAGCTATATAATATCATATCAATGAATACCATGTATATCACTTTTCCTTAAACATGAAACAAAATCACTTGCAACATCAAATTGGCAGTGTTTTGGCGCCTGCCTATTCATAAATTATTCTTGACAGCCAATTTGCACATTAAAGTCATAATGTAAGATCTGCTAAAATGAAATTGGTTAATTTTTGTCATGAAATGGATGTAAGGCTACAAAAAAATATAAAAAAATAATGCTGTGTCTGAAAGACCATGGCAGTTTCAAAAACGAATAAAGATTTTTTTTTTTTAAAGATTTTTAAAACTTAATTTTGACCAATTGTTCAAAAGTACACAGCTTAAACTTGTGATTTGGTTGATTTACACAATTATGAATGCCTAAACAATGCTAGCAACGAATCAAGTAATTTTCTTCAAAATATGTCTCAGAATTTCATGATTTGACAGCAAAAAAGGGAAACAAAAAATGAATTTGCTGTTTCAGCTGACTTGGACACGCTAAGAAAAACGAACGCACAGCGGCTTTGAGACACAGCTTTTTTTAAAGCCTAAGATCAAAGAGAGGTGAAATAGTATTAAATGTACAGAATATATTGCAATAAGCAATGATTGCCATTCAGTTGACTGTATATTGTGGTTTCAAGTTATTTCTTATTTATTACTAATGTGTTTTTCTCTCCAATTAGTAATTAGGCTTTCAGCATGTTCAGTAAAGCATGGAACTTAATTAGACCATAAAGAATTTGACCTTAATGATTAAAATTAAACATGTCTTGTTGTATATATTGTATCAAACTAAGATAAGAGAAATTACATTTCAGAGTTCAAAGAGGTAATAAAAATCAAATTCATAATATCCATATGAGAAAATGGCAATGGTTATTGGTATAGACCACTTGACATCATTGGGACTGATCTATCGATATGCTTGAACGAACTGCTACACTGTTCAATGGCTTTCTTGTACTATATGAAATGTGGTGGGCGATTTAAAATGCACATGCCCAGAGCAAACTATGATGCTCACTGCAGGACAAAGAACAATGGAAATTGCCATAGTTTGCGCACATAATGCCGGGCAATGACATCACATGTCAAGTGGTCTATATGTTTCCGAATGCTTTTACTAAAAACTACATACAGTAATAAGAATGTTGAAGAATGTTTTGAACCAAATGTGTATCAAGATGTATTTTATGGGTTGGCATAATTTATTCAGTCTTGTCCATTAACACTTGATGAAACCAATTATTTTACTACAGGTGTTTTTTTTCTCAAATGATTCTCTCCACCATATTTAACAAATATTGAAGTTGAAGAAATGTCACATATTTTATATGGATTTGTAGAGTAAGAAAGCAATAGTCAACAGATACAGATACTATCAGACCTAGACTAGGTTAATACAATTTTTAATATTGCTGCTGGTGTATGACATGTCAATATTCTGTTTTCTATATGATAAGTTAATACCCTTATCTTGGTCAGTTGATTTTCCAATCCGTTTAGAACCACTTAATTTTAGCTAAACAAGTATACAAATTGACCTTTTTGCCAAAGTGAGACAAATAACGTTTATCTTTTCCTTCAAAATGACGTCCATCATTGTTAAAGAATGCTTTTTTGTGTTTTAATTTCAGGTTTTCTTTTTTCACCATAACATGAAAAAAATAATAATTAATAATGAGTACATGTTCTACTCATTATTGGTTCACTGTTTTTGAGATCGAAGTTCTTATTGATTAAAAAAATCCATTTGGCTTTTGCATCCACTCAAGTATAAAACTAAAAATACTTCTACTATCAGGCATACTGGTTAAATAATGTACTATAATTTTTTATACCTTGTTTTACATGATGCAGAACTTTCCAATATTTTTACTGATTCTAGCTTTTTAAAAGGTTTTATGGCTTTTATTTTTTATCAATTCATCACAGTACAACAATTTTAAATATTTTCATGAATTACAGGTTTTCCAGACCCTGAATTTTTTTTTACATTTTTAATATTGCATGATTAAGTTATGTTAAGAAGAACACAAAAATGGATGTGATGTGAAAATTAGCTCTTTCACTACTCTGGTTCACTGTCAATTTAGTTTGCATTGATCCACTATCTAATGTTCTGCTACTCCCGACTTCCTAAATTATATTGATTAGTACGTTTTTGGCTTATACATAAATATACACTAGATAAATATTTAATTTCATCAAAATGAGTTCTTATAAATGAATCATGTATGTGGTGTTTTGCCCACAGAAGTAAGAGGAGAAAACAAAGGAGTAGGAGGAGAAACATGGCCATTGTTTCATCTTATTTGGCAAAGAGATTGTTCATTTATTTTATTCTTCAGTTGTTTTTATCAATGCTGCTTGTTAATATTGATTTGTTTACGACCAATACTGGTAAGAACACAGATGATAGCAATTATGATGGTGGTAGTGATGGAGTTAAATGCTAATGACAATGTCAGATGCTTCATCAATTTCAAACACATTTTCATATCAATTTATATCAAAATGCATTCTGGTTACGGATTAACTACAATTTGCTAATCTTTTAAAAAAAATCAAAATATGAATTTATTTCTTCAAATAGTGTGTCTACAAATGTATATACTATTGACAGCATAGTATAAATTGCATAGTGTTTTTTTTATTTACCTGGGATTATCTGATAGCACCGTATGTATGCTACAGAGTTATCTACCCCTGATAGCACAGTATGCATGGTACATTGTGTGATGCTCTCTACCCCTGATTGTATGCATGGTACAGTGTGTGGTGCTATCTACCCCTGATAGCACAGTATGCATGGTAAAATGTATGCTGCTATATACCCCTGATAGCACAGTATGCATGGTACATTGTGTGATACTCTCTACCCCTGATCGCACAGTATGCATGGTACAGTGTGTGCTGCTATCTACCCCTGATAGCACAGTATGTATGGTAAATTGTGTGCTGCTATCTACTCCTGATAGCACAGTATGTATGGTAAAGTGTGTGCTGCTATCTACCCCTGATAGCACAGTAGGCCTATGCATGATACAATGTGTGATGCTCTCTACCCCCGATAGCACAAAGGGCATGATACAATATGTGTATGTTCCTATCTCTATCCCCTAATACCACAGTATATCAATATATCTGATTATATGGAACAGCAAACATGCTTTCTGCATAGTATGACACTATCTCATGTCTACCCATTTGTTTGTATCAATGAAAAATGCACCAGGCTTTGTATGTTAACAAAACGGTTAGAATATTCTTGTGATATTGTAAAAGCTATTCAAAATTGTGACAAAATATTCAACATAAGTTTCCTAGAGTAATTTGCCCAGCTTTTTTCATCTGTTGTGATGCAATCAAACAAAATGAGGCATTTGTCAAAAAATCAATATTAATTTTTCTATTCAATATTGTCCCCATTTAAGGGCATAATATGCTGAGAACACAATCAAAATTGTCATTCCAGAGATATAAAATATTTGTATGCTTCCAAAAACAACAATACACTCAAGAAGTTGAATGTTGCTTCTGGATATATCTGAGCAACAACTGCTTCCTTCTGCTTGATTGTGTCACATGTAATAGACACCATTAGGTAAATCTGGACTGATTAGGTATTCTAGGCATCCTCTCCAATTATGCTTCAGGCTAGTTCATTTCCATTTCTATGTGCTTTATGTCTGGTATAATTTGCATGTATCAACACACACACCTCAAAGGATTGATACCAATACAGAATTCTGCAATTCAAATAAGATCTGATAGAAGTGACTTAGATTTAAATGGTGATCTGTGCTGCTAGTCGCATGGGCTTTTGGAGTTCATTCAAAGGCCAATTTACCATAAATACACTGTTCATGTAAATTATTCAAAAGATATGCACATTATTCCAAGAGCAGATATAGATGTTTTGAGCACAAGACAAATTTTGAGCACAAACGTCACAATTTCACCATTACCTAATGACTTATAAAATATTACCTGTTTGTTTGATCAGGAGGGTGAGAGTCATAAAGGCAATCATGTTGGGTAGGTGGTCACACACTAGGGGAGAGATGGCATACCACCATCACCCATTGTATTGTGGGATTCTATTATAGTACATTTTAATTTAGAAATTTTAATGTTCACACAATTCAAATCAAGTTCACTAAGATACACAAACATGATTATAATGATTTGTACTGCACAACAACTATATTGAATGTGAGGGAAACATTTTCCAACTATTTCTTCAAGAGTCAAGTGATATCATCATAATGTTACTCTAAATTATGACAACATCTCTGAAAAGGTCAAACGAGATGGTATACTCAAAAGTACAGAAATAAATCAAATACTGGAACTTACGTTTCGTTAACACAACGTTTCGTCCGAAACCATCGGACATCATCAGGTGACTGAATTAGGTCGATTGGTCACGTGAGATGGTATACTATCACACACATATAACTCACTCACCCTTCCCAAAATAAAAGATTCCCTGGTCTGTCCCAGAAGTGCCTAAGAACAACACATGGATAAAGATATCCATCATCCTATCTATTTCTTACAAATGGTAGAGATGCTTGTGATCCCATTCCCTGAATGGATTTGTCATACTACATAAAAAGTAGTGAGAATTTATTACAGGGATGCATACCAGGGTGTTGTAAATAACGACTGATACAAACAAACTTCTTGTAAAGGTTCTTGGTGTGACAGAAACATTCGTAGCTCTAAGGATAAATTGCTTTTCAAAAGGTTCTTGACATCTGAAAGAGCTTTCTTTTACATCATTTTTTTGGAAAGAAATGTGGTGTTTTTTTAAATAATAATTGTGTGGAAAGAATCCATATATGGATACGCACAAAAAGGGTTTTCAGACAAATCTTCATTTCTTGAGGGACATGTAGTATTCATCAATTCCTCATTTTGTTGCCACAGACATTCACATGAGGTGATAATCAATAGATATATAGGTAAGGTTTGGTAAAAAATCCAGTTGAGCTGTTGAGCTCGGAGCTGTTGAGCGCCTTAAGCTAATGAGATTTCTTTTAATGATATTAGAAAACAAATTGTGACTAACTATGCTAACAGGCTTTAGTGGTCACGGGAAAGAGTAAGTTTGAATAATTACTCATGCTATATGTCTGGAAGCGTGGTTACAAATTGGGTACCAACATCAACATATTTATGCAACAACCCCATCAGTAAAGTGTTTTAAAACATTTTGTCAGACAAAATATGTTGTCAAACTGTTATTGTAAAATATTTTTTGCAAATGTTTAACCAAAATATTTTGTCAACATTTACATAATAGTATATGTTACAATGTTTTGCAGCAACATTTAAAAAACATGCTTTATTTCAATAATATTTTAGTATTTTGTAACCTTTTGAATGGGCAAGATAACATATGAAAAAGTGAAAATTGACTCTGATGGCAGAAGGCCTCTTAGATAGATCACATTATATAGCCTAGAGGTCTTTATTTGTGCACAATGCCCATAAAGTCAACATGCAAAACACTTTTAAAGCATAATTTTTTTTTCTCACAACTTCCCGTAAGACATCATTGTGAATACATCACTTTAACCCAGAGAATGAAAAATCAATATTTGCTTAATTCTGAAGATATTTAATTGGTCTTATTACAATTTGTACATTCAAAGTACAAATGTGCAAAATTTTAAACACATCCATCTATGAGGTAAACTTCTTATTTGATGGAAATGTCACCGTAACACTTGCACGCTACCTTATGCAGACACCTTATTCTTCTGTGTGCTCCAAAGGCTTTCAATCAGTGTATAATGACACCAAAATCTAACATGAGCAGCTAAGCATATAATGCCTTGAAGGACCTTTCTATGCAATTTCATATCATGCTTCTTTCCTTGATGCTCTAAACTGACAAATTTAATTCTTCTAAAATAGCACATTTGGCCTGCAGGGTTTCATAGAGGTTTAATTTGGACACTTTGCTGTTGACCAAAGTTATTTGATATAGTCAATTTCACAATTACAGTGTGGTTAATCAGCAGTAGTATGGCATGAGGCTCTTGTGTATGTGCCAACTGCCAGAGAGAGTTATAAGAGGAAGATACAAATCATATTTTGATTAGCATCACATAAAATCGGTGAAAAGGGGCATTCATGAGGGTATACTGACATCATGTACACACTAAAAACTACGGGGTTATATTTTCCGTGGTCATTTTGAATTGACCACGTTTGGGGTTGTTTTGACCCTTCAAGGGGGTTGTACTGTTTTAATTTGACCACATTCACGAGGTCATTTTAGCCACGACATTTAACGTGGTCAAAAACTTAGTGGTCATTTTGCCGATACCGTCGTGCATTGATATCAGTTTCAATCTTCCGCTTTGAAAATCTCAATTCATAAATGAGTTTAAACATGAGCTGCAATTAATGTTTGTTGATTAATAAATAAAACTAATTTTTGACCGAAGTTACCCAATTTGTCAACTTTATAATGACTTGCATTTCGAACTATTTGCACACACGGTGTGCATCGGCTCACGTGGTCACATCAGCGCCATATTTGTTCTGATTGTGCAGCTCAGCGGATTGTCGTGTGTGCTTGTCTGCATGATGGAATATGAAAAGTTAGCTGAAAAGTGAGACTGCAAGGATGCATAGACCCTTGTCTATGCACGCAGATTCATTCAATTTCATGCTGTCGTGGCTGGTGTCTTGGCTGCAGTTGTTATAAGCTTATATCATGTAAGCTTATAATACGTGAACTGTCATAGGCGATGACTGACTGTGTGTGAGTGTGATACACAGATGCATTTTGCAGTTTGCTGTTTATGTAATGCTTTCTCTGTGCAGAAACACACTTATGTCCTGGTGGGACCAGCATGACCATAGGCCTACTAAAAAATCCAAACAACCCCTAAATGTGGTTATTGAGTAACCCTATAAAACAACCCTTTCAAATGGGTCATTTCATTTGACCCAGAAATGAGGTCATTAAGTAACCCAATAAGGCAACCCTTTTGAAGGGGTCATTTCATTTGACCCCGAAATGTGGTAATATTTTGACCCCAATGGGGTTACTATTTGACCCAAATACGTAGTCATTGCAATGCCCCCGACCAATGGGGTCAAAATGACCCCGTTAGTGGTATGGTGTTTAGTTGATAACTATGCTGGGGTCAAAAATGACCCCGTTTGGGTCATTTTTTGACCCCGTAGTTTTAAGTGTGTAGGTTGAGCAACAGAATAAGCTATCACTCTGGTGATGGACATATCAAAAAATATTCTTAATCCTAATATGATGAAAGTGCTTGAAAAGGAAAGAAGGGAGATTTAAAGAGACAGGATGAACAAAGATGTTGTGTGTTTCCTTTGGGATTCGAACCACATACCCCTCGGGTGCTAAGCACTGGATCAATAGCCACAGGTGTTTTGCTGGCCCAGCCAGTCACTTGGGATGACTTGGCACATACTATAGCTTCATTTTGTAAAATTTTACAGCTTTAGGGTAAGAGATAAACTCCATCTAATTCTGCAGCTCCTGAAATAATATTTTAGTTTTTAAACAAAAACAATTCTCAAAAATGCTTGTATCATACTTTGAGGCTAAGTAATGGGTTCACTGTCATGGGCCATTCAAAAGCACATTATTTTAAGGACATATATGATCTAAAAAAAACCACACATTTAGAAAAAACAAAAATTAAATTGATAACAATTCCCAATAAATCTTGGGCACATTATAGCTTTAAAGATCTATGTCTCCAACTTGATATCTCATATTACCCATCTCCTGTGTATAGCATATCTATGTTTACTCACCATCATAGATTTCCATTTACCGTAATGTCCAGTGGTTTTTATGTTAAGAAACTAGCAGAAATGGATCAATTACACAGACAATTGAACAGACGACGCCTTTCTAGACACTGAAATCCAAGCCTTACTTTCTCTTACGCAAGGCTATTTTTGCACAACCCTTATGCATACAGGTCATGCTAAATAAACCGGATAAGCTTATAGGATGAGGATAGAGTGACAGATAGTGTGAAATGATGGTTAAGGTGTATGATGTTCATAAGAAATTCAATCAATACTGTCTGATATAGCAGTTGTAGGAGGGAACTTGAGATGTAACTCAAGCATTCCCATCTTTAGGGAGGAAATCACCATCTTTCATGTTGTGTGTCTTTTCCTTTTGATGACATGTTTAGATTTGATGACTTTTCTATACAATATACAACTCAACACACATACACATACACCCCGACATGTTTTCACCGACAACTGTGGATCCGTATTGTGTGTGTGGTTGTTAACAGTGAAACCGTGGACCCACCCCCACACACACCCCCACAGACATATCATAATCCAAACGTGGACTTATATTTCACCGCTAACCGTGGACTTGGTATTACACCTACGATAGAGGACCCTACTCCATATACAAAGTTATGCTGTATAGCACCCTCTGCCGCTGTCTTACAACCGTGGACGTCCACAATTCATTACGTGTGATTTTTCACTACTTTTTCACTAATTACACACCCTACACCAATGAATTCACATTAACAAAACAATGACCAGATGTTCTTGTTTTGTACAAAATTTGAATTTGAATTTTGCTCGTCCAAAATAAAGTGAATGAATTTTATGCACAATCTATGAATCTAGATCTACTATATAGATACCACGTAACTTTGTTTTCAGAAAAATCAATGGCATAGTTTTCTGGGTCATCTAAAGCTAAATACATCCTTAAAAGCTTGAGAGATTGCAAGATCTCTCACAAAATTTGCACATCTTTTTTGTTGTTTAATTTCAAACACTTGATGTAACCTTGAGATAATACATGTAATCCATGCAAAGATCTTGATGTTTCCACTGCAATATATCTGGCTCTAAGTATTTATCATGTGTTTTTAAAGGTCCCACTAGCTGCATGGGTAAAAGAAGGGATAAAGGCAGTTATGCAATGCAATAGACCTGAATATACTTCTATAATGTCAAAAGGAGAAGAGGAACACTCTGGTATTGAAGCTTATTCAAGACTTATGAGGTTAACATAGAAATTGTATGATGATGATTCAAATTATATTATAAGGTATGTGATTTTATTATTCCATTCACAAGTAAATAACGATGCTAAAGCGGGTGCTTAAGTTCCTGTATAGATCAAAAATACATGACTGGAATCAAAATGTTACTATTTCATGATTCAAATCAAAATTATACACTTCTATTTGCAAATAATATTTAAAATTCTTAATCAGAAGCCAAATTAGAATACAACATTATGGTTCTATTCACAAATGACAGACACTTAAGTTTCAGAAGAGATCTCTAGATACATGACATGAATCAAAACATTTTAAAATTCCATTCACAAATTATAATACTCTTCAGGCATACAAATTAAGTGTGTCTATAATAAAAATAGATTACACATATTAATATGCATGCTGATGGCATCTACAATGAGAACACCTGGAAGAACCTATTGCATATCAAATTTTCCCACTCACCTCATTATTATACAAAAGCACCACATTACCTATCATTTTGCTTTTACAAAATCTACACTCTTAAAATATGTTAACACATAGATACATGTAATAAAATAAGATCTTATTAAATTTGACCAGAATTCATGACAAATTTAACTTGAAATGTGACAAATTTGGCACCATTTCTATTCTAGTCCAATTTGACTATAGACATCTTGTAAGGTCTTATTTCACAAGGAATATCTGATCAAATTTTACCTGCCATTTTTAAGAGTGTTCAGATCTAGTAATACTTCTGGCACATTAATGATTTTGATTCAAACACCTGAAGGCCTATGTAAATATTATCTTTGTATGTCATTTTCTAATAATAATTTCTGTCTGCATGACCTTGGGATGATTTCGCTTCCTGTACAAACACACACTCCGTTGACTTCAATTATGTCAAATTTCACTCCAATAAAATGGTAGGGACATTACTGCTTCTGGTGATAATGACAATTTATTCTAAACAATGTATGTGTGATGACGTTTGAAATGACAAACTGAAAATTGATCATATTTTTATCATTGCCATTTATTATTTTTTTATTATAACTTCATGGATACTTTTAGGAGATGTTGAAATGTCATTTGAGCATTCTTACCAAAACTCATTTTTATGAGGCTTTTAATTTTGCATATGCCACAAGATACCCAGATTCACAAATTTTAATGCCTGTGAATTAATATAATTTTACATTTTAAATCGTAATAGGCAACATTTAAAATCTAGTTTCTTGAAATTTAGTCCCTCTTGAAATCATGTCATTGGTTAATCACAAATGTTCAGTGAAATTTAAGTAGTTTTGCAGTTCTTTCAAAGGTTCAATGCTATCAAAGTAAAGGTTAGTGACTGGGTGTGAAAGTTTCATTGCATCCTGAATAGCATGCAACTGTTTGAAAGAGAAATCATGTTAATATTTGATCAAATTTAAGCTTTAATCAACATTTGAGCTGGGTGGAATCCACAGAGTAATGAATTAGAAGTTAATCAACTGTGCATCTGATGTTATTCGGAGGGTACTGTGAAAATTATTCAGAGGTCTAAAGCAAAATGTTTAGATTTCATTTCACAATACCTGAAAAACAACAAATGCAAAGTTACTTTAATTATTTATTAACAAAAAATATCATTTTCAACTAGTTAAAATATATTTAATTTAAAATCACAAAAATGAATGCATTTTGCTATGGATAATTGAATAGGCAATCGATATACAGTACATGGTAGTTGCGTGAGCAAGAAGTTTTATCACATAAATGCATGCGTGCAGAAGTCATTGTATCACATATTCCAGACTATGTCACATGCGCAAATCATGATGGATATATAACCTCTGTGCCTGTGTGCATATGTTCTCTAACAAACAACTTGATTGGGATGCACTTGTGGTGTGATACAGAGTAGGCTAATGAATTGATTTCTACTGTCTATTATGACCTTTTTTTTTTTTTTAATAGCATGTAACAAAGGTATAACATGAGAAAATAAGACTGAGGCTGGTACACAATTTCCTATGCTTTTTATCTTATGGTAATACAGTCAATAATGTCAATGCATCAAACAGATAATTATATTATTTCGTGTATAGATAGTTACATTATTTCATGTGCAGATAATGACAATCATGAGCAGATAATTACATCCATGTGACTTCATTAATGTGATCATCATGTGTATGATGACAATACTTTGAGTGAACCTTCATGATTGAAGTTGGTCTGACATCACTACCTGCAATGTACCAAAGATTGATAGAATGGCATTCTATGCACACAACATTAGCAAATTTATAGTGACAGCACCAAACAACCATACCAGGAGGATATGACATCCCACAAGATCAATACTAGCTTTAATACTTCATAGATCCACCCGCTCTCAAATTGGTAATTAGAGCCGAAATTTGAGCAAATATTAGCTGACTTGACTTTTTGGTAAATGGAAGGTTAAGTGAATTAGCAGGGTGTGCTGGCTTTGCACATGAAATATTAAAATATTGATCAATCATGTGGTTATATTGGTAAAATGTATTCAAACAGCCCTATACAATATGAGTCTGACCATGCCAAAAGGGTACACAAGTTATACAACTTTTCACCCTGATGTGGCTAATGTTCATAACGCGCTGGTGTACACACGCACACGTTTAAAGATGCACAAGTGAAATAGCTGCTTCAATGCATTGATGTCACTACCACATCAGGATGACAAATGGTATATATAGCTGATAATCAGAAATTTTTATTTCTGTAAATAATAGTAATATAATGCCTCATGCAATTGTTTTACTCTTGATTGGGAATCTTGCATGGTATCATTTCAAAGCATTTAAATCTATATTCCAGAAACTTGTATAGGCTTATCTGGGCCAGTTAGCAGCCTTTCGATATTACAGTAGACCCCTATACATAAATATGGGTCAAACAGGATCAAAATTTGACTTTTATTTTCAATTTTGTCCAAAAGATTAAATATTTTAAGGTATATTTTTAAAAGGAAGAAAAAAATTCAAAAATTTGAGAAAACTGTTACTAGTTTTATATCTTTAGATCACAAATTATGTGATTTTTGTCAATTTGGATATTTAGGGTAAGTTGTTATGGTGGACCAAAAAAATGGCATGGAAAATAATATTTGGCGCTTTTCTCAAAAACTGCTCATTTTGCAGAAATCTGCAATGCTAGTTGGATTCATTTGTAACTTGACTTGCAAAACAAATGACTTCAACTTGATTTACATGCGATGCATAATTGTATCCAGAGTGTATGCAACACATTAATGTTCTAAATTTTGAAAAAAAGTAAAGTTACACTTTTAAGCACCAGTAAACTTGTGTGAAATTTGAAAGTGCTCCTCCATGCATGAATAATTTATAATCATACTTGAACTCTCAGTAATAAAATATTGAGCAAGTGTGACATTAATGAATTTCATGCATGCTATTATCATGGGACCGAATTCATACATCAAATAGAAAATGTGATTACAGGGAATGCCTCATCAGCCATTAAATGGAGCTGAAAGGATCGCAAATTTCTTATAAGAGCTCTGATGTTTTCATTTTTTTTATAAAATGTCTACCAAATGTGATATATGAATTTCATGTCATGCATAGTGAGAAAGGAAAACATGTTCTTTGTAGAAAAGGCAGTTAAAATAATAGCTTGTCTGCAAACTCTTGCACAGACTTTAAGGTGACGCTTATATTTAGCGATTTGCTCATTCAGAAATTATAAAAATCATCAAAATTCTGCTTTTTTCACTTCTGTTACTAGCATAGATTTGCTAACTTGGCCTGCTAGTGGTTTTCTGTGGTTAAGCTGAAAGACATGCATTAAAGACAAAATAGGACATTATTAAATTGTAATATAGCTACATGCATATTGAACGAGGTTTCAACTTTGTCAATATTGCTGTTTTTCTCTATTTTTGACCAAATTTTTCATTTCAAAAACTTTCAATGACTTATACATATCTTTTAAGCAATATACACAATTTAATTTCACCTCAAGTCTTTTTGCATTTTTTCATGGTATATCTGATGTGTTAATAAAAGTGTTAAAAACACCAGTATTATAGCATTTGTGTGCAATGCCTCCTATACTTTTTGCAGTTTAAACCTGTCAAAAACTAAGTTGCTAGTCATCATCACCTTAGCCGCTGATCTGGTGGCCAAATTGAATGGTCTATTGGTGCTTAACAAAGAAATGCTTCAAATAAATTTTTAAAAAGATGAATTTATGAACATTACTGCATTTTTAATGTGTAGGGCTTGGCATCGTGCTTTATGGGGAAATGGTCCAGCCTTCATGATGAATATTGGTTTTTGTCTTTATTAAATTGCTTTCACATTTTGCCATTTGCACATTTAATTAATTTTGCCATTTGCACATTTCATTAGCACATTCATGCTCGTTACAATAATGGCAAATTGATGCATTAGGATATATTGGTTTATTATTTAGCAAATAACAAAATGGTCCCTCTAACTCCCATCAATGTGTGCTGACGGTGGTAAGCAATTAAAAAATTCAATTTCAATTCTAACTTTTAATACTTTCCTTACTTTTGCTTGGTAGAGTAAGTAACATGTTAGAAACAAAGAGCTAATGAGGCATGAACTAAAGGGAGTAAGTTTGAAACTGTCGGTAACATCTAATAAGATGCTCGGGTTAGGGATCAATCAAATGTATCATCAATACTTAAACAAAAGATATAAATTATCATTATAAACAATTAATGAATGGCAAACAGATGAATAACTAAACATTACATATCACAGATATCATCTTCTGGTTATCATTAATTTTTATTGGATATAACTTCTATATAGCGCCTTTCACATGTATCAACATACTTTACATTTATTCCGCTGTCGTTAGGAGATGTCAGCTGCCACAATTGGCATGCTCATACCTGCTTTTGGCGGCGCTCAATGGACAATATTCCTGACAGCTCTCCATTTCACCGCTTGGTAGAGAGACGCAAGTGAGGTAAAATGCCATGCCCAAGTGCACAACACAATGGCACCGCCGGAGCTCAAACTTGCAACCCTCCAATTGCAAGGTAGATCCCCTAACGCTGCACCACCATGCCCTCATGAACAAATAAAATGAATTCTCAATTCTTCTGAATTTTTACAATGGCCTTATTAGCATCCTGTGGATTCAATAAACAATTAACGATCTTATTGTGTGTTTTAAAATTATAGTTACATGGACTAAGACTAGAATATCTCATTTCAGTTTTTAGATTTGTAAAGGGCTATATATCACTAGCTCCGACTTACACTCAACTCTTGCAAACCAAAGTTTAACTCAAAAATAGTGAAATCTGCTTTTGAAAAGTTCTTTTCCTTTGGCACCTTCAACACTTTAAAAATCTAAATAACCCCTGTGTTATGTTGCACCATAGACCCTGCAAGATCCTATTTCATGAAAGCATCTACCCAAATAATCTGGACTGCATCATTTCATATTGCTTCTTTAATGTTTCTTCCAAAGTATATAATTTGTTTCCATCTTCAATGAAATGATGCCTCAAATTACTATATTACATGCGCAAATGTTCAACAGATGTGATACATGATGACGTACAGACATTTACTAATTAGCATCAAAACAACAAAGCAATTATACCAAATGATACATATGATTTATACTTTAATATGAACATATGAAAGCTTTTTTTTGTCAAAACATCACATCAAGATATTATAAGATGAATATAGTCTAATCAAATTTCCAGGGTCTTTGGTCTAATAAAGGTTATAGGCACCTGCTAATAATTAGGCAGACAATTGGTAAGGTTGACTCATTACCTAATTAATTACCCCATGTACCTCATCATATAAACTCCCTAAAGTCATTAGGGAGTCTCCCTCAATTCCAGTTTTCAGTTAGTTTCTTTCTTGTTCCTTCTGTGTTTCTTTTTTTTTGTCATCCTTTCTCTCCTTGTTCAGTGCTTTGATAAATTTTAAAGGCGCTTTATAAATGTCTATAATGTCCCGGCTATATGTGTATGTATGTATGTATGTATATATATACACCACTGATATTTTAATTCTAGCAATTCTCTTTAAAAAGAGAATTGCTAGAATTAATAAGTAATATGCCTAATAAGGTAACTTATAATAATGTTGATAATTTGCTATGCTGCCTTACTATCTTTAGCAATTAGCATCTCAACAACTTAGGCATTAAATTTAAAATATCCAGTAATCATAAGTATTTCCACCATTGTGCTATGGTACAGGTGCATCAAAAATGATTGGTACCCATCAATATGGAGTGAGCATGGTCAAGACTACTACATCAAAATACAGCATAACATCCACATAATTTGTAGATTCATGATATAAAATTCTGATAAAATTCCATAAAACAATAAACTATAGTCATTTGAAGAGAATCTAATGTTTCATTAGACTACAAAACTGTTGGGTACCAATCTTTTCGAAACACCTTGAATATTTTGTGCCACTGAAACAAATTGTTAGAGATCTTGTAAACAGACATTATGAAATGCTGTATACAGGCCCGTACGCAGGGGGGGGGGTGCGGGGGTGCGACCGCACCTCCCTAAATTTGCAAAAGTATACAAATAGTCCCAAAATTGAAGAATTTGCGAGCGGAGCATTCAAAAAAATCGGGTTTTTACGTTTTTGGTCAAAAGGTCCAAATTTGGGGCAAAAGTCCACTTTTCACAAAATTGCCCCCCCCTTTGGAAAAAAGTCCACTTTTTCAAAATCAGCACCCCCCCAAAAAAATCCTGCGTACGGGCCTGGCTGTATATATGCTATTAATTTTCATGCACAGAATTTGTATGGATTTTCCAGTTTTGGTAAATTTCACCAGAATTTTCATAGAATTGATTTATGTATGATGTAACTTTCTGGCATGAATACATGTTTATCATAGATTATGTTCATGTTTCCATTTCCACTAGTAAAATCACAAATTCACAAAACTTTTAAATTCTGTAAATTTTAGATTTTTCACTGATATTTTGCCCACGCAAAGTAACATAAATTATACAGTATACCTTTAAAAGACACAAGAAAGTAGGCTATAGCAAATCTAACATGACAGTACCAAGAAACAAAATACACCTATGTTCATACACTGATACAAGAGGATACTTTAATCAATTACGTTAAAACAAAAGACATCATAGTATAATGCTATAATACCCACACAAATTCACCATGTCTGCTTAGCAAGAACTATTATTTTCTAGTGTCCCATATATCTGTAATAATAAACTACTCTATGGTTCCAAAAGATCAACTTACCACTTTCTTTTTCGTCCTGTTTATTATGTCTTGTCATTTCTTTTTCACAAATTAGTACTGTAATGTGTTTATAACTTTCATAACCGGTCCTAATTTGACTGAAAGGTTACATGGTATAGACACTATTACATGTTAATATACTTTTATTTAATAGAAGAGAGCAATCAGTGTTTGATGGCAGGTCACAATATCTTCATCATTATTTTATTTCCATCTGGTAAATCAGTTAGTTTCAGTTCTATATCATTTTTGTAACCAAGAGGGTATGATTCATGTAACAATCTTCACTGATTGCATAGAACAGGTGATTAAATGACATAGATTTGGATAAAATTGTATTTTTCTAGTGATATATGAGTAAGGTGTTAATTTACAAAGATGTTCTGAAAGAAACTATGTCAATTGAAAAACAATATGTTGACCAGACAACTTTGTATTAACAGGCAATAGCTATTGGCTAAACCAAAGCAGCATGCTGATACCAGTGGAGACTGAAGATGCCATGTGGGCATTAGATATTTGATGTTTAGTGCAGATATGGAGGAGGTAAAATAATATTAAAGCAAAAATGCATAGATAAAGGGTCTCAAAAATGTTTTTTTAACATATTCCCAGCAAACACAAAATGTTTTTGACATTATTCGCGAAAGAGTTAGATAAAGTTGCCAGAAAATGTTTACACCCTAGAATTCAGGGGAAAAATTATAGAAGTTGACTACATTTCACAGACAATATGTTAAGTGATTTTCATCAGACGAAAACCCAGAAAAATTCCCATCATGCTCTGCAAGGCAGATACACCTTACACCATTAGATCTGATTTTGCATTGTTGTTTAACCTTGAAGACGATTAAAAAACATGCTGTTATCAATTATTCACGCATTGCAATCTTGCCACAAATTTAGGCCTTGGCTTTTAGCTTAGTGAATCTGATTTAGAGTTTCCTGGAATGATAAAAGAGGAAAATTATGAAAAGATTATGAAAGCAAGAATATGAGGAGAGAAAAAGGTATGCTATTCCAGGGTACCAGCATGAGAGAAAGAAAACACTTGAAATGGTTGGTTCTATTCTATCAACTTGCATTAAGATCTACATGAGCAATTCAATTTCATAATAGGGTGAATTGGCAGAATAATATCATCCTTTTATATTTTTGGATTTTATTGATCAAATCATTTGCCATTCCAATAAGGTTTTAAGATTCTGTAAAATGATAAACAGCTACTGCAAGAGCCAACCACTTAACCCGTTATAGAGAATTATGTATTGTACTTAAAATGTATTTTTGTTCTCATTTCCCTCAATTTTGCAAAGAAAATGTCCTTGACAAAGAAAAAATTGAATATTATTCTACACAACAAGTGTTGAGTTAATTTCACCAAGTATGAAGTCAGTGGAGAATTGAGTACCAAGGCTAGAATTCTGCTAGATTATTCAAAATATACTGAACATAAAAGATATGCAGCACATCACACATTCAATGCTGTGAAAAGTATTTTCAAAGTTATTTTGACAATTCAACAACTAGTATGATCATCAGAATTTTTAAGAACAGATTTTATGGATACCACTGGTATTATGTTTTCTGATTTTCTTTCGAGGGATCTTTGACTTTACCAGGAAAACTCTATCAGGAGTACATATACTACAATATATATCAACACACATGTTACAATGTACATTGTGCTATCAAGGGTAGAAAGCAATGCACAAGGTACAACATATATCATGCTATCAGGGGTAGAAAACAACACACATGTTGGAATATACTTTGTGCTATCAGAGGTAGATAGCAACACACTGTACCATGAATACTATGCTATTGGGGGTAGATTGCACTGTATACCACGAATACAGTGCTATCAGGGGTAGATAGCAACATACGTACATCATGCTATATGGGTAGAAAGCCACACACACATCACAAATTAGATACTTAATTTGACAAAGTTTATCAGTAACATTGTAAAAGTTAAAAATTAACACTATTCTTTTGTGTGAAATATGTTTTTTCACCCCAATTTTGCCTAAGGGGCAGTCTGCCCCCTTATGATCTCCTGATTTCATCCCTAATTTCTGGGAATGCATAAGCAATGCACACCACAGAAACTATAGGCACTTCTAAAATGACTTGTGAATATCTAGAGGCAGATTGCTATATCAGTACAGCATAGCAGTATTTCCAATCCCTTCAGTTTTTATTGGTCCCAAGATGTAGAAAGTAATTGTCCATAAAATTGCTGTAACCACCAGACTTGAAACACAGCCTTCCCTCCTGCTCTAATTCTGTAACAAATTACACATGACAAACGTCCACTCTCCCTGAAGATACATTTAAACGAAATACTGCAACATCAGTAGGATGTCACAACATAAAACACATGCAAGTTGAAAGCTTTTAAATTGACATATTGATGAAGAGAATCTTGTGCCCTTGGGAATTGATCAATTGAGTAGGCTCATAAAAGGAAACATGGTCGGTATGACTCTAAATGTCGAACATAAAGATAACCTAAATGGGGTATTCTAAACTAAACTGCATCAGTCCAAATAATAGTTCATAAAAGAAACATGCATGTCCTTTTATGTTACTGTAATAGCTTAATATTTTACATTTCACATTTGTATATACAGGATTTATTTTAATCTTGGTTGGAACTGCATTGATCAAGATTATGTGTGCAGAACCAAGTTAGCTCAATCAATAAGGCATTCGACTATGGTGCCAGAGGTTACGGGTTCGAACCCTGGTGGTGGTTTAGTACATTCTCGTGGAAAATTGAGTTTGAAGCTTGAAATGCCCCTGGACAAGGAACTTACTGCTAATTGTCTTGCTGTAACCGGTACAAAACTCCAGGAGCTGATCCTGGTTGTGAAGGTCATTTGTGGAATGTCTAGGGTGTGCGCTCTTGAAGCTGCAAAGTCCCTAAGTTGTTAAATGGTTTATGGAATGATGTGGGGCCGTAATGTACAGTGACAACCTGTGAAGTGTGCTAAGGCTTGTGGATCAATGTCAAGGCATTGTGCCTGTGTGTAGCGCACTATAGATCACTGCGCTTTTTTTTAATGCATCAGATTGATATTTTACATGCACCAATGCAATGTGCATCAGATATTTTGATTACCATTTGTGATATTCATCATAACATTATATACAGAGAAACCAAAACAGATCAAAATCAAACCACATCAATCCTCATTAAACATGGGTATTCATTGGTGCCAAATATATTGACCTTGATCCATATCAATCCACATCTATATAACTCACAAAATCACTAGGGATAGCATGTTTCAATTTGTCTAGCAAGCCTTCATGGCAATTTGGTTCATTGTAAACAAAATACAATTACATTAAAGTACCAGGTTTCAGATGCATCTTCGGTTTCAATACGCTACTTTGGAAATAAATATGAGCAAAAAGCAGAAATATTAAACTTATGAAATGGTTTTGATACATAAAAGAATACATTGAATTTCATTTCACCTTGAACAGTTGAATCCATACACCTTTGGATTATATGTTTTGGGTACATTTCATGCCACTCAGAATGTAAGGATAGACAGTAAACTACCTGTAACATCAAATTGAATACAAGTTACAAATTTGCAATATCACTTTTTCTTAGTTTTTTTTTTTTTGTGTGGTTTTCTTTTGCACACACAAGGGGTTTATCTGGTTATTAAAACATTCGGAATATTTTGGAAATAACATTTAAAGCTACTATTCGTTAACATTTGAATTTTTTTTTGATAATTTGATCAAACGTATGAACTTTTGAAATAATAATCTTCATGTTTTGGGCATCCAGTTTAAATTTACCCAAAATATTTGGTCAAACCTTTAACAAATTGTACTTATTGATAAAATCTCCATAAGTTTACGGTACTTGTAAATTATATCCAAACCAAGGACACTCTAGCTTCAGAACAACACAAAGTGATTGATTAATAAGTCCATATATAGCCAGTGAAAATATATCAATTCCTCGAAATACAGTACATTGATGGCAAATGACATTGACCTTATGGTATGGACATCAGATTACAGCATTTTACACTTAGATGCAAATCTGATTACCGGAGCATCTGTAGTAAACACTTACTGGTACATAAGATTAGTGATTCCTAGAATTAACAGAGGTTTAATGAAAAAATTTCAGCCATATTTGTGTAAATAAAATTAACAAATACATGTTCAAAATGGTACATTGTATGCCACTATTATATTAAACCCTTGTGGCATATTATACTCTATTAGGTTAAATATAGTTGCTATCTACCCCTGATAGCACAGTATACATGGTACACACTGTATGTTGCTATCTACCCCTGATAGCACAATATATATGGTACAGTGTATGTTGCTATCTACCCCTGATAGCACAATATACACCAGGCACAAAAAGAAACTCGTCAGTTATATTCATCCTTACTGTTCAATAACTTGATAATTTTGGAATATTCTGAAATATACATTTTGTTAATTGGACTTTTCTTTCTCATTTGACACCCTGTTCGTGAACATTGAGCAAGAATTGACCAAGATATGCGCCTCAAACTCTCAAACCCCAAAATGAAAAGTTGCAATTTTAACGATTCAATTGTGCCTGTTACACTGTGTGCTTTATTGATTGGCCCGTGGTGCTTGTGTGCAATACCACGATGCGTTCCCATTGAAAATCGTTGAAAATGCAACTTTTGATTTTGGGGTTTGAGGCTTTGGAGGCGCATATCTTGGTCAATTCTTGTTCGTTTTTCACGAACAGGGTGTCAAATGAGAAAGCAAAGTCCAATTAACAAAATGTATATTTCAGAATAATCCAAAATTATCAAGTTATTGAACAGCAAGGATGAATATAACTGACGAGTTTCTTTTTGTGCCTGGTGTATATGGTACAGTGTATGTTGCTATCTACCCCTGATAGCACAATATATATGGTACAGTGTATGTTGTTATCTACCCCTGATAGCGCAATATATATGGTAAAGTGTATGTTGTTATCTACCCCTGATAGCGCAATATACATGGTAAAGTGTATGTTGCTATCTAACCTTGATAGCACAATATATATATAGGGTACAGTGTAATAAAATACATAAAACAGCGTACTTATGTTATAACAGCATGATTTATTACTCGGAGTTTCACGCCTAAAACGGCGATCATCAGATAAATAGCTGAACACTGAACTGTAACTCCAAAACAAAACAAATAAATTCACAGCGTTGAAAGCGTACGCGTCTTCACTAGAAAAGCATGACAGCTCGCATGTTTAAAAACGAATGACACAGTATATACGCACGCATGTTTAGCGAAAAACGCGATGGGCGCAGCAACTACGCATGCAATGAAGTGCATAATTATTTCTTTTCATACACACACGCACGCATGCATGTTTAGCGAAAAACGCAATAGGCGCAGCATATACGCATGTAATGAAGTGCGCAAATTATTTCTTTAAAATGCGGAAGGCGCAGTGTATGGTACAGTGTATGTAGCTATCTACCCTTGATAGCACCGTGTACATGGTGCACTGTGTGTTGTTATCTTCCCCTGATAGCACAGTATATGGTACAGTGTATGTTGCTATCTACCCCTGATAGCACAGTATAGGTGATGTTATCAAATAAAATCAGTTTGAACAAAATGGCTCAAACACATAATATTGTCAATTATTTCATCAAGATTGTTTGTTAAACTACAAGCTTAACTCTCTCCATGCAGGTGTCAACTGCAGACGACAAGTTTAATTTTTTGAAGTTAAAAATGTCAGAATTGTAAATTGTCATGACAATTTTTGGAATCAGCATGCAAAATGCATTAAAATGATAAAATGAGTACAACAAGCCTAGTATTGGTTCCGATAGTAATAATTTGAGAAAATGTCTCAAAATTTTTATGTTTAAGCCTATGGATAGCATGCAAAGCCTTATTATTAATCAAGTGTATACAGGCAAGTCAATTATCCTTCATTTCAAAAAGCCAACTGTGTCTGGTAAAATACATAATCTAACATGATACATTTGAATCTAATTATCCTGATGATAAGCTTATAATTACCTGAAGCATATAATTATTTGACACCATCTGTGAGATAATGAAGCTGATATATGCTAATTAGTAAGATGTCTTGAAGTCAATGACCACTATGGTAACTTGAAGGTCTTTTTCAATAAATGCTGTAAGCTCTTAAGGATGTCCAAGCTATCACTACCATGCATGATATTAAGATTGTCACAGAACATCTGAGCCACAATATATAATTCATCAATTGCATTTAAAGAATTGCAGAGATTTAGCTCAACTCATGACCTGAAGCTAAAGTATGATGCAGCTCACCATCCAGACATTATAAAGATGTCATAACTTGTTTTATTTTGCACGACAGTTAACATTTAAAGCCACTGACCCTTTCGGAAGTGTGAGAAATTTGGGAAGTGATTTTGCTAATCGAAGCTCAAACTCAAAAATATTGTCAAGTTACAACACATTACCAAAATATTATTATTATTGTATTTTATCATTATCTGTTGCTGTATTTGAAATCATCCCAATTATTAAACAAATGTAGTCATGAATAACTTAATACGGGAGAAAATGCAATATTAACAAAATAATGTTAGCTCGGTCACTTGCTATGATGACCAACTTATTGCCTAGAGCAAAATAATGATTTTACCTTCAAAAGATAATTATGCTAATTGGGAGTCAATGACTCCCCTATGAAATTGTGCAATCATTATAACCATTTAGTCTGGTCATTATATGATCATTTAAAGTACTAAAAGAAGTCTTTAAAGAAGGGGAATTTTTGAAGCAAAATTCAATCCTGCAATATTGGGGATATATCATAAAGATCTTTTTAGTGTTGCATATCAATGCAAATATGAGTATTTTTTTAATTTTTGTAGAGTATAGTTGGGCTACTACACAAACTAACAACTAGTAACAAGTGTAGAAGGTCACATTTTAGGTTGCAGGAGTCTGTCTGTACAGAAACTTGTAGCTACACGGCCATATTCTGGTGTTTTTAGCCAAATTTCTTCTTATGAAAAATAATCAATGATAATATTATTAACTTACCCTTCAATTTTCAGCCATTCCTAAAAAAATAATATTTTTACTCCTTTGCAAGGATCACTAACAGTGCTTTAATGTCAAATTATATTGCTGAGAGCAAAAAACGAAAGACATGACACTAAAGATACACCAGCTTATAGATAAACTAAGTGTGGATACAGTTTAATGCATTTGTAATTATGACAGGATAAGTTATTCTATCAGAATACAAAAACTAACACAATGTCAATTACAGGTGCTATGACCGTTAGAAATTAATTTGCTTTTATCCTTAAGGGGGTACTACACCCCTGGCCAATTTTGTGCCTATTTTTGCATTTTCCTAAAAAATTATAGCACATTGGTGACAAGTAAGATGTGTATATTATAGGGGCAAGGACTACAACTACTATACTGAAAATTCAGCAACTCAAAGCAAGTAGTTATTGATTTATTGATCAAATATTGGTTTTCCCTCATTTTTGACTGTAACTCCACAACTGTTGTCAGTGCTGAAATAAAATTTCCAGTGCAGTAGTTGTAGTCCTTGCCCCTATAATATACATATCTTACTTGTCCCCAATGCGCTATAATTTTTGAGAAAAGTGCAAAAATAGGCACAAAATTGGGCAGGGTGTAGTACCCCTTAAGGGATCCAAAATGAGCGTTTATTATGCGTTTGACAGTATTTTTTGTGGGACATGAGAGCACCTCAGACCTGTCAATTGCATTCTGAATCTGAAGCATGTCTTTCTGATATCAAATAATTTTCATTTTTTAAAATCACAATATAATACAAATTTTATGACAAATTATAAAAATTTGATATTTTTCAAATTTTGATATATAACAGTCCTCAAGTAAATTATATCAATCTAATGATATATTCTTAAAGTGTATGTAGCAGGGAGGAAAAGCCGACGGTCAATTGAAAATTTTGACCTTTCATATTGAAGATATGGATTTTTTTTTCCCAAAAGACCTAATTTTTTTTGGTGTTTTGGGAAAAAATCCATATCTTCAATAATGAAAGGTCAAAATTGTCAATTGATCGTCAGTTTTTCATCCCACCTACATACACTTTAAGTATAAATCATCAGATTTATAAAGTTTACTTCAAGTACTGTTAAATATCAAAAATATCAATTTTAATGATTTGCCATAAAATGTGTATTAAATTGCAAATTTCAAAAAATCAAAATTATTTGATATCAGAATGACATTCTTCGTATTCAGAATGCAATTCGATATGTCTGATGTGCTCTAATGTCCCAAAATAAATACTGTCCAAACGTTCATACCCCAGCCCTTAATCTTATGGGAGTATTTTAAAATATACATAATAATTATAGATAATATCAAACAAACAAATATTTCAAGCAGTCAGAGAGATTTTGTATTTGGTATAAATACAAATAATTGTTTGAGTATATTTTGAAGTAAATTTTCTGGTAAATCTCAATTTTAAATGCTGAAACATTGTGGTAGCTCATCTGGACCCAGGGATGACCCAGGGAGAGGCTATATAAGGACCCAGGGAGAGGCTATAAGTGTTGGAAAGAAAGGTCTCTGGCCAAAATGAAAACAGTAGTTTGCATCTTAAAAAGTGTATGTGTCAAACTGGTGTGCACAAGTAGTATACAAGCTGCTGATAGCAAAATGCCTTTCAAACAGAATGGGTTATAATATCATGCAGCTTAAGACAGGCAGTAACACATTTTATGGATGTCCTGGTAACCAGTAAATGTAACATTAAATTGAATGAAATTGAATGAAGTTGCCCAATAAAAAATACAAAACAATAAAGATATTATGGGGATTTGAACTTTTTTGTTACTGATTGACCATTTCCATGCTCTTTTTAGTGCCTACAGGGATTTTATAGATGTCCTGGTAACCAGTAAATGTAACATCTACCAAAAAACGTTGACAACGTAAAGAAATCAGCAAGTTTAAAAAACCCACCTCGGCTCACTTTTTGAAACTTGGTCCCATTTGTAAAAAGGTACTGATTTAAACTTTATCATATTTATATAAATTTAAAACATTTCCAGAAGTGTTATGTATCTTTAATGTGCAGATGCGATATTAATTTGTAAGCTTTCTGGAACGACCTGAAAGGTTATTATCTTGTTCTTGCACGGTAAGCCAATATCCTATTGTGTTTTGTTTTATAATAATCATGATTAATGGTTGAATTAAACAAATAACAGGTAGGCTTGTAATCTTGTTGGAAACGCTGTGTTCTGTTGAAATAAAATAAAAACACTGATTTGCTGTTGGTGTTTAAAATGGGACCAAGTTTCAAAAAGTGAGCCGAGGTGGGTGTTTTTAAACTTGCTGATTTCTTTACGTTGTCAACGTTTTTTGGTAGATTTCTTTTCTTTTTATGAATGTAGCCAAGCAGCTCCAAGCTTGGAAAGTCATCAGGTTAGGATGTGCTCAAAAAAACAAATAAAACGAAAAATAGATGTTTGAAGTTGCAATTCTGGATTCATGACAATAAATAATTAAACAAAACTTTATCAGTCGTTTATTTTAAAACTTGCTTGTCACACGTGACTGTAATGTTAAGAGGCGTACACAATGATCAATATACATTTTAATATATTTTAATTATTCAAGGCAACGTAAATATGTAAAGAAAATGTAAATATGAACAACACACACCCAATTGCCGAGAGACACAGAGATTTAGGCCAACTTCAAGTCGGAACTGGTAAATGCGCATTATATATATAGCCTATACTACGGAAGCGTATAAATGCCCCGAGTACGCAATATAATCGTGTTTTAATGTTTGTGGTTCTTTGTAGCCCTCTTGGGCAACCTAGTTCGACATTCCTATTAAGCGGCGGTTGTCGGCGATCTTTAAATGGTTTGTGGTTTTCATCATGCCCTGCCCTCTATCGGGAGCTAATTTATAGTTTAAGCTTGTTGGATATCCATATTTCGTGGTTTCTGGTTCTTTGTAGCCATGTGGGGCAATCTAGTTGCATATCCAAATTTCGCTGTTTGTGGTTCTTTATAGCCCTGTGGGGAAATCTAGTTGCATATCAATATTGAGCTGCAGTTGTTGTTGATCTTTCGCGGTTTGTGGTCTTAATTTGTTGGATATCCATATTTCGCGGTTTGTGGTTCTTTATAATCTGGCATGTTGGATATCCATATTTCGTGGCTTGTGGTTCTTTGAAGCCCTGTGGGGCAATAGTTGCATATCAAAATTCCGCGGTTTGTGGTTCTTTATAGCCCTGCGGGCAATCTAGTTGGATATCAATATTGAGCGGCAGTTGTTGTTGATCTTTCGCGGTTTGTGGTCTTAATTTGTTGGATATCCATAGTTCGCGGTTTGTGGTTCTTTATAATCGATAGGCCTGTGGGAAATCTGGTTGGATATCCAAATTGTGCGGTTTGTGGTTCTTTGCAGCCCTGCGGGGCAATCTAGTTGGATATCCCTATTAAGCGGCGGTTGTCGGCGATCTTTCGCGGTTTGTGATTTTAATTTCCCTTATCAAGCCCTGCCCTCTATCGGGAGCTAATGTATAGTTTAAGCCTGTTGGATATCCATATTTCGTGGTGTGTGATTCTTTATAGCCCTGCAGGGCAATCTAGTATATATCCAAATTTAGCGGTTTGTGGTTCTTTATAGCCCTGTAGGGAAATCTAGTTGGATAACAATATTCAGCGGCAGTTGTTGGCGATCTTTCGCTGTTTGTGATTTTAATTTGTGACAATTTATAATATTTATTCCAAATATAATTTCAGTCTGAGCTGTGAACAGAGCCACTGATAAATGTGTTTTAAATGACGAAGATATCATGATAGTCAGGCATGGTGAAAGCATCTGGATGGTGAAATTAGGCCCTAGGCCTAGGCCTAAATGTGAATAAAAAATCAAACATGTTTGTTTGATGAAAAAAAATATAATATCACAATAGCAATGGATGTTCGAAATGGTGTTATTCTTGATTTATGATAATAAATTGGTTAATAAAACATTTAAAAAAGTGGTGGGAAGTTTCAACTTGGGCAAAACTTCATAAGTGGATTAGAAGTCCATGGCCTTAACCACTTCGCCACGGGGCGTCCCGATATAACGACGTGTGAAAGTGGCGTATTTATTAATATGAATGTATGCTGTGGTCCGGAAAGAATAAAAGAATTGTGAAAAACTTGATTTTTTGGCGAATGGGATCCAGAATTTGTATGTAGGGTATCCAGGAAAATGCTAGGGTATATTTTGAAAGTGAATCTCAAAAAGTAGTGCGACAGTGACAGCCATGTATGGCTGTAGCAGTGACGAAAGATTCTGGATATCAGTATGATTAGCTATGATTTTACACTAATTTTGGCTATGAAATACGCGTGAAATAATACAAGAATGTTTGTTTATTATCAAACAATTGGATTGACTGTAAGATTGGTGTAACTTTTTGAATTAATGAGTTATTAAAATATTACACTTTGGACAGTAAATAAGATTTAACATGGTTTTAGATATATTTTGTACCCAGCTAAAAATATCACAGAACAATAGCGTTTTTGTTTCGTGTAAATATAGTCCGCGGTGCATCTGTTTATTCTTCTTTATCAGTCGTTTTTTTAAAACTTGCTGGTCATGCTACCGCTTGACTCTAATAAATTGAATGAAATTGAATGAAGTCGGCCAATAAAAAATACAATACGATAATGACATTATGGGGATTTGTACTTTTTTGTTACTGATTGACCATTTTCATGCTCTTTTTAGTGCCTGATAGATCCCATGAGACAGAGTAAATATTCTTTTGTCTGATTACTTGAAATGCATGAATTATATAGGATTTAAAGAAATGATATTTAATATTAATATTTGAAGAAGATACAAATTACCATTCACCATAGCTCCCTTTTATTTAGTTTGGTTTTGTAACAAAAATTGGTTTTGTAACAAAAATATTAATTTGATGAAATTCCATAATCACCTTAGCAACGAAATGGCACATAATTAGCAAAAGAAGACTTGGCAATATCAGAAGATGTTTTTAAACAAGATTATCCACTCCTACTGCAGCAGGTCAATCACCCCATACACACAACACATTGCTTAGATAACAGCTATTCTAACTTAGCACACTGTGTCATGCTGCTATAGGCTTCAGTGTAAAAAAAATTAAGGACTTTCACAAAAACAATTAATACTCAGCATGTTTGTACTATCAAGAGCACATTTCATGCTTCTTCAAAATATGTGTATGTGTATACAAAGTGTACTTAATTCTTAAAATATAACAAACTCATATAAGCTGAATATCCGTCATATGAACACAGGGCAGGTCAGCAGGAAATGAGATTTGGAAATGAAATAGCGTAAGAGAAAATTTGTGAATGAGTTGTGGATATCAGTATAGTTAAGTGATTCCTGTTACATCACTTGAGGCTGTTGATGGTGTGTGACTGAAGGCGGTTGATTGCATGGTTGAGTCTGGACAGGTTGCAAGACAAAAATAGAGCAGTGATGTGCAAGTGTCATATATGCAGATGCTAGGGCTCCTACATATTCAGCTTTATTTCAACACAAAGGCCAACTTTAACAAAAGTAATTGTTCTTCTTTGGAGCAGTGCTTATCATGCAAAAAATATTAGTATACACACAGACAAAAATAGATAAGAAGCATAATTTCTGTGTAACTGTTCTTGTTTACAGAATAGTAAGTCAATCAACATACATGGTACAGTGTATGTTGCTATCTACCCCATGGTACAGTGTATGTTGCTATCTACCCCTAATAGCATAACATACATGGTACAGTGTATGTTGCTATCTACCCCTAATAGCATAACATACATGGTACAGTGTATGTTGCTATCTACCCCTGATAGCATACATGGTACAGTGTATGTTGCTCTCTACCCCTGATAGTAGAGTATACATGGTACAGTGTATATTGCTATCTACCCCTGATAGCATAACATACATGGTACATTGTATGTTGCTATCTACCCCTGATAGCATACATGGTACAGTGTATGTTGCTATCTACCCCTGATAGTAGAGTATACATGGTACAGTGTATATTGCTATCTACCCCTGATAGCATAACATACATGGTACAGTGTTTGTTGCTATCTACCCCTGATAGCATACATGGTACAGTGTATGTTGCTCTCTACCCCTGATAGTAGAGTATACATGGTACAGTGTATGTATCTACCCCTGATAGCACTGATAGCATAACATACAACAGTGTATGTTGCTATATATCTACCCCTGATAGCATAACATACATGGTACACTGTGTGTTGCTATCTACCCCTGATAGCAGAATATACATGGTATAGTGTGTGTTGCTATCTACCCCTGATAGCACAATATATACATGATGCAGTGTGTGTTGCTATCTACCCCTGATAGCACACTTGTATGGTATTATGCGTGGTGTTATCTATCCATCTATCCCTGATTACAGAGTTCCTGTACAAATTTATTTTTCTTGTTTTCTCTTCTATTTAATGAAAAGGACATCCAAAAGCATCAAGAACATGATCAAAATTTTGAATGACCTTCTAGATTAGAGCAATTTATACCAAGGTATCTCTCTTCTCAATGAAAAGCACAAATCTGCTATAAATTATAAAGTAAAAACAATGAAAATGTAACGATTTGTATGTTAAATTATTCTACATAATTAAAAAAATAACTTCTGTAATATTGGCCTTGTTTTGCTAAGCCATGCGGGTCATACAAAATCAAAGGATTGATCCATTTAGAGTGGCCTTTAATCATTTTCCAATTTCTTGAGATGTGTATTTTTCTCAGGCACATCACATGCACACTATATAGCACATGTTTATCCTGTCTTAAAAGCAAAATGCAAATGTTGTTTTTCTCTTTAAATCAAATTATTTTGCAATAATTGTCCTTGTCCGATTTCAGTTTTACCATCTAAGATCTACCATCTTGAAGTGATGACATCACATATACATTATTTGTGTTGATTTTATGCATTATAAATTCCACAATTTTGAATTTGCATTTGAAATAAATATTTCCTTTACAGCCAACAAAAAGTAAAAAGAGATTGAGGGTTAATTTTTTTTTAGTTCTAGCCTGAAGTTTTTACCCTGAAATGTCCACTTTGCAGGTTGAAAAATATGGTGAAATGTCCACAAAAAGGTCCAAATTAGAAGGGACATAAACAAAGGGACCACATTTGGGTGTGGGGGTGTGTGTGTGTGTACAGGGAGGGGAGAGTCCACTTTTTGCATGCAAGCAATTTTGTTGGAGAAAATGTCTACATTTTCAAAATTCTGCACCCATAAAATGCCTGGTGTTTTTATGAAACAATCTATTATATATGATATCCCCATCGTCAAGATATTGCAATATCTTGACGATGGGGATATCATATATAATAAATTGTTTCATAAAAACACCAGGCCTTTTATGGGTCCAAAATTTTGAAAATATAGACATTTTCTCCAACAAAATCTCTCCAAGCTATCACATATTTATATGGCTATTAGGCAACTTGCATGCTATTTATATAACCTGCACAGTATTGGTAGTATGCAAATAACAAGAAGTGTGTACGTCATCAGCAAGAATAATGTCTAAATACAAGTATATTTAGTTGAGTGTTTTTCAGTAAGTTTGACCATGACCATGCTCCAGTTCTCTTTACAAGATAAGAAATTCTGTCTGCCTAGATGAATATGATTCCATGCTATCAGATGCTGCTATTTTTATCCAGCCATGCCTGCAGCAAGCATTCTGTGTTTTTTGTATTCTTATATATCTGCAAATTCACCACTTCAGATTATACGCAATTTTATTATTAGTAGAAACAAAATGAGACAATTGAATCAAATTTGAGTGTGTATTAGGGCGTGGTTTGTTTACCTGATTGGTAGGTGTGGCCTTCTTTATTCATTCTGCCCTACTTATTACTTTTAAATGGCCACTGACTGACTTTTCAAAAACATTTTAATGCTTTTGAAAAGCTTAAAAAATCAGATAGCAACATTGCAGTGTTTTTTGTGGGACCTGAGAGCACATCAGACATATGGAATTGCATTCTGCATACGAGCAATGTCCTTCTGATATCAAATGGTTTAGATTTTTTGAAATTTGCGATATAATACACGTTTCATTATTATTTCATTTGCCATGATAAAATGTGTATTATATCGCGAATTTCAAAAAATCCAAATTATTTTATATCAGAAGCACATTCCTTGAATTCAAAATGCAACTTGTCTGATGTGGTCTTAGGTCCCACAAAAAATATGTGAAAATGCCACTATCTGAGCCCTTAATAGCTTTAATACATATATATATGGAATGTACAATATTCCACATTTAAATTTGGTGTGGGTCATAGGCGTAGATCCCGGGGGGATGGGGGGATTTATCCCCCCAATATTTTGTCAGGGGGGATGGTCCATGCAATCATCCCCCCAATGTTGATGCCTGATAATGGGTTTCTGACCAAATTAACCTCATATTTGCCCATTTTAGCCCCAAAAGTGCAAATTTTTGCGCGCTCTGTGTGCATTTAGTCCACTTTTACACAATATCTCATCAGTTTAGCTTCAAAATAGCACAATTTTTCGCGCGCTTTGAGCGCATTTGTACCATAAACTTATGCTGTCGCCAAAAGGTGCTGCATAGACTATACTTTAAGAATTTTTTCCAACTCCATCCCCCCCATGTCAAAAAGAAATCTACACCACTGGTGTGGGTAGGGATTATGTGTGGATTAGGTGTGTGCATGTGATGTGACAATATTCAGAAATGTATCTATATGCATTAAAGATACTCTTTTGACTCCAATCATTTGAAGTGCAAAATATCCTTACCATAATAAAATGCTGAAACTGTATGGACTATCAGAAACAGAAATAAGAAAATATATTGCTTGTTTAAGGTTACACGAAGAAACGTATAAAAAACGTATAAAGTTGTTCTCTAAAACCGCGTTTTCTCAGCAATCAAATATCGCAGTGAGTCAAATGTTGGTGCATGGATGTATCTTTACATTATTTTTGTGTGTTTATAAAAATTTTAGAATCCGTTTGAAAATCCTTCGTTTAAATCATTTTTACGCACCATGTTCACAAGATCAAAAACACGTTCCATGCAGTTTTTTCAAATGTTAAGCTCCGTATAAAACCACGCCGAGTGATTGTTTTCTCCTTTTTGTATTGTACTACAAATCGATTAAAGAAATAATGTTGCCATGGGGAAGAACCAAATACAGTACCGATCAAATTTAAAAAGCCCGTTTTGGGGAACATTTTCGAGAATCTTGTCTGAGAAAAAACTGTTTTGTGAAATTATCGATATCTTGATAACGGGCGTTAATTTAGACATCTGAATACCTACATTATTTCTCAACATTCTGAAAATTGATATTAAATTTGATTTTCATTCCAAATTGAAAAAAAAAAAAAAAAAAAAGAGGTTTTTCCTCCATCAGTTTGTTCAAAATTTCAGCGCCCGACATGTGTGTTTATTCTAAGAGCCATTGTGCGGACGCGATTGTAATCAAGTAATTACATCAAATTATAGTTACATATCCGCTTGAGAATATGAAATTATGTAAGCTGATGTATGGTCCAGTGGATATAGCGTTGGACTGGGAATCTGTTATGAACAATTTTTGTGGGTTCGAATCCCCATGTGGCTGAATTTTCTTTCCTTTTTTTTCTCTTTTTCTCATTTTTACTTCCTTTCTTTCCTCTTTTCTTTCTCTTTTTCTTTTTTCATTTTTTTTTCATTTCTTTCTTTCTTCCTTTCTTTTTCTTTCTTACTTTCTTTTTCGTTCTTTTTCTTTCTCTCTCTCTCTCTTCTTTCTCTTTTTCACTATTTCTTTATTCTTTCTTGCTCCTTTCTTTTTAGTTTTATTTGATTGATTCGCTGACTGCAGTGAATCGTGATTGATTGTTTTTCACTTTATATAATTCAGAAATTTGTAGGCCTGCTAAGTCTGTCTTTTTGAATATTCTTCCCAAATTCGATTTGCAAATAATTGCTTTTTGATATTGTTGTTGATGTTATTGTTGTACCCTATTACATTGTAATCAGGGGAATAGCAGCATTGATTTATTTCATCAAAGATATCAACGCTATAAATTCAAAATCAACACATTTTCCAGGGCGTAGCTTGACGAAGTGCCCCAATCAATTTTAAAATTTATAAAATCCTTATGAAAATTGCCGAAAATGGCTTGTACCCCTCCCCCGTCATCCGACCCGGCATGTCACCCCTCATAACCCCCGCCCGCCCCGACTCACGAGCTCCGGCACGAAGCTAAGCCAAGTTTCATGTCTTGACCGTGGATCAATATTCTATTGTAAGTAGGCCCTCGTCCCAGCACGCTTGTTCATTTTCTGCATGGCTGTTTCTGTTATGAACTTACGCCCTCTGAAATCAAGCGCATGAAAAACTCTCGGCTAACCTTAAGCATCCTCTTCCTTAATGTCCTTTGAAATTTACAAACCATTGAATGTTGTCTATAAGTTGCTCCATTATTTAA
The DNA here is from genome assembly GCF_039555335.1 of Amphiura filiformis. Lineage (NCBI taxonomy): Eukaryota > Metazoa > Echinodermata > Ophiuroidea > Amphilepidida > Amphiuridae > Amphiura > Amphiura filiformis. The sequence continues at coordinate 24,372,271 of NC_092635.1, read as the reverse complement.
CAGAAATAGGTAAAACGTCACAGAATTACTATGTATCGCCAAGAGAGATCTTCTTTTAAAGTAACATTCTTATTTAATATAAGAAATGCGATGTATCACTTGTTCTTTATGCCACAAGGGAATATGTTGTAGAGAAGTGAAACATTCTGCGCGGCATATATGACAAAACAGCCTTATTGAAAGAATCAATACATGTCTCCGCATTCATCCCTGAAATGTCAAAAGCTTTGCAGGTCTACTGTACTTTCTCCATCACATGTTACAACAGACCAGCAGACACGTTTCATAAAAGTTTGACTGATTTCATTGAGCGGTAAAATCTATTTTTATGGGACTTTCAATTCTGTATAACCAATATTAACCTTTTTCACCTATATATTATGGATGACACTTAAAATTGTGCCTTTTCAAATGAGTTTTGAGTCCAATATATTGGTTTGACAAGTAGGAAGATTGTGTGTGACACTGTAACTTGCTTGTATTGACTGAGATCAATTCAATCATGCTTTATGGATTCACATACCCACACCTGACTGTAAGAGTAAAAGAGAGAGTGAAAGTGAGAGAAGGGAGAGAGAAGACAGAGAGATATGGAGTGAGAGAGAGACAGACAGGCAGGTATAGCAAATTACATTTACATTTTGGATTTATATAGCACCTTTTCTCCAGATCTTAGAGGACTCAAAGCGCTGTAATTTCACTGCCATGGTGAATCATCACAATCAGATCGCTGCCGAACGGCGCAAACCTATCCGCACTTTGATTGTAACATCCACCAATTATCTGTGCAGCTCCCCAAATTCCATTAAGTGAAGGATATTTTTGATAACTAATCACTGATTTTTGTGATACAGGAGGAAACCGGAGATCCCGGAGAAAACCTAAGAGAGCGAGCATGGAATCGGGATAAACCAAGTGCACATGAGTCCTTGGGCTGGGCCGGGGCTTGAACCCGGGACCTCAGTGGTGCAAGGCGAGGGAACAACCGCTGTGCTAACTCGCTCCCCCTCGAGACATTCAGTGTGTTTCTACTTAGCAAACTGTTGACGGATAATGCAGGGTGATATGAGGAATATGCAGTAAAGGCACCAGTAGAAACAGATTGGGTGGAGGGTGATGCAGGGAGATGCGAGCCTAAGCCTCACAGTCAAGTGCGTCAGCTACCTTTTGAGGTGATTAATAGTCATACGGTGACATGGCTAGAAGAAACAGTGTGGATGACAACTTACTGGGTGTCACCAAAAGACTTAAAATGTGACAATCTACAATACAACACAAACAATCAAAAGCTTAAAGTAGCTTGAAGGTCAGATTTATTTTTCCTGAACTTCCACCCTCCCAAATAATTATGTGGGTAGTGAACTGTATTCTGCATTTGCAATGCAGCAGAAATGACCCAGTTTAATTAAAAATGCAGAGGAAAAAGTGTGGTAATGAAAGGTGCTCAGAATAAACATGCTGATTGAGAGAAAGAGCGTGAGAGAGAGATATATAGAGAGAGAAGTGTGAAAAAGAGAGAGACAGACAAAAATACAAATGAGCTTTGTATTTAGAAAAGAGCTCCATATTTGTTTCTAATTACACCTTTTGTTATTTTTCATCTTTTTTTTTCTTCTTCCTTTTTTTTTTTTTTTTTTGGATAAAAGCTGATAGAATATAGCCTAGACATATTATTAGACAAAAGTCATGCTCTTTATCAAAATAATTCTCGATAATGATTCAATAGCAAATTGAATATCTCTAGCATTGCATTTGATTTAATTATGTAGACAGTATAAGCACCTGTGATAATATTAGGTGGGATAGGATTACACTTCAAGAAATGTGCAGCGTTCATGCATATATCAAGCAAAATGAGTAACATGTAGGGAATATTGAATTTGAGATATGGTCACATCAAGTATGCAATTCCTTTTGTTTTCTATTGTTAAAAGCAACACTTTAAGCATTTGTATATCAAAATAATTGATTCAATTTGATGATGGTTTCATCATATTACAGTGTTTATAATGTATAATTCAGCAATGTAGAAAAGTTAAATTTGACTGTTTTAAACATTGATGCAATCCAATTTACATTGCGTCCTGTCACATACAGGCATGGAAGTATTGCTGCTACCAGCACATAAGTCTCTAGGGTTTACTACTAAGTCATTTTATTGAATCGGGAACCTCTAATCTATTTTGCTTATAGTTTATTTCATAATAAGAAATGTACAATTTATGATATGGAATCATTTTTTCTCCAACTCTAAACAATTTATGTTTATTCAAAATGTTCATCCAGATTTTGAAGCCTTATTTGGGATTCAAATAGAGAGTCTGCAAGAAATCTTCTTTTTCCTCAGAGAGGTTTGACGATAAAATCACCATATATATTATGAACTGTGAAATGTTATCATCATGTATCCAATTATCTTCCTTTCTGTTCTTCTTCTATTATTTAAAACTGGTGTATATACAGAAACTAGAGGGCACAGTCTGAAAATAAGGGGAGTAAGATATTTGGTATTGAGGATATTTTATCCTATGAGATTTAAGGCATTTTAAACAAGTTTTTACAACATTCTGTGATTTCTGTCATGAACCAGGACGTGCTGGGGCTTTGCATGAACACATTTTTGAGTTGACATAATATATATCGTAGATAATCTGTGTGTTCAGAAAATGTATGTAAATAGCACTACTTCTGGGCTTAAGATGCTTTTAGAATTCAAGAATGCAGAAATAAAATAAGTTTGGAGCTCAAATTTGAAGCTAATTTGGTGGAAGATGTAGCAAAAAGTCATCATAATTCTTCAAAGACTAAGATCAACACAAGTAGTCAATTTAAGGAAATACATATACACTGTGCATTTATAACCATACGAGAGTTTTTAAATGACTAAGTCACATTTTGCATTGTGATACAGACTATTACATAAATGGGAACACACATAATATATTCATGAGATTTACAACAGATCTTGGATTGCATAGATAATTCTGACATTTCCCACTTTTTTTTTTCAATATTAAAAATTGAATTTTATCACAACCTGCCACCTACACTTAAGACCCCAAAGGGGAGGAGAAGAGGTTTAGACACCTGTGCACAGCCATAATCAGTCAGATATTGAGACTATGTGAACATGCCTTACTACCAGTACCTTATCAAGTAAAGTAAGCAGAGTATGCTGCATTAGTCAGATATCAGCAAGGCAGGTGATTTCATTATTTGAAATCCTGGTACCTTTACTCAAAAATGGGTTCATCCTCCATGTAATACACACGAAATATTACTTACTCTCCTTACTCTCAGTACGTTTTGGCATATATTCAGTAAATATAACTATGCTTATTGACGTATTATTCCTCGTCGAATATGTTTATACGTATTATGCCTATTCCAAATAATTCTTTATATAATATAATATTATATATTATAAGACAATATGGCAAGGGGTCTTGTGGCATTCGGGCACGCTCGTCGAATATGTTTATATTCCAAACATTTCTTTATATAATATAATATTATATATTATAACGTAATATGGCAATGGGTATTGTGGCATTCGGGGCACGCTCGTTGAATATGTTTATATACGTATTAATCCTATTCCAAACATTTCTTTCACAAAAATTGTTCCCTCAATTTTTGTCAAAGTCAAGTTTTTAACATTTTATATGTAACGTTTGTCCAAATACTAATCATGATCTAAAAAATTAAATCAGCATCTTTTGTGTCATAATTCATGATTACCCTAAGACAGAGAAATTTAACAAAAACAATCGGACGCAAAATTGCATGCATATTGGCAATCGGACACGACAACCATTTATTGACTTTTGTTTAGGACCCGCACCAAGTACCTACACTCTCAGCCGTACTATAGCAAAATATATATAATAGGAGATTCTCTAATCGAGCGAACAATACCCAACCCAAGACTCTAGCGATACAACGACCAAAGGCGCAGAGAAATCTCATTTTGGATAAACCAACACGTGATCCAAACTTGCATTCGGGTAGCCGCTACCCGAAGCTCAAATTCTGAGCGTTTGACCCCGAACCCTTGGATCATTAAATCAAATATAATGGCTGGAAACTCAACAATAAATTACGCTACTGGTGCATACAGGTCAGACGCTCCCGAGTGTACCAATTCTCGAGACTCTCAACAGGTGATTGACCTGAAGTTACAAAGGATAAAGTATTAATATTAGCATTCTATGACATGTACATATATCATAATAAATAAATACAGAAAAGATAATTCAAAACCCCACCTTATTTTATTTTGCTTACTGTGTGAAGTCTTTGACCATATAAAAGAAAGCATATTCTATTAACACCGTCTTTGAAGACACCTGTGCCAGCATGTAACAATATGATTCTCAATTCCTGTAAATATTAAGAAATATATAAGTTTGGTGACTTACTTCCCTCTTGAACATACATTGGTTAATACAGAATAAATATATATAAATTATTTGTAGCATTTCGATGGCTTACTTCCCTCTTGAACTGTTATCCTACATTGGTTAATACAGAACAAATATATAAAAATTTTATGTAGCAACATATTGAACACATGATCTATTAGACAGTACTTTGAAGATCTGAGAAAGGGAAAATAATTGCAAGTCACATGTAATTCTAATGATTGGCGTCAACACTCCATTCCTTCTTCCTTATATATATGAATCATAATTCTTGATTTTTAAACTTGCAGACAGTTGAATGCTTTACTTAGCTATTTAACACACTACTATGTAGTAGATGACTGTACCTATGTAGAAAAATTTTTCTGCTGTTAAACTGGTCATTATCTTATGACTGTCACACACAATTATATTTTAACTCCTTCTCACCCGCCCATATAGGGAGCGGTGGGTGGGAAAATTTGTGTTGTTGTCGAGTCCGATACAAAACCAACAGTGAATAAATCATCACCTAATCACGACCGAAACCTGCGAAGGCGACCAATCCCATTGGTTCCCGATAGAGCCAATCAACACAAATATCGGCATGACAATGATTGACCTCTGACCCGGTAAACAATAACAAGGATCGCCCAATTTCTCAGCGGTGGTAAATGAGTTTAACTGGTTGCACGGTCTTAAACTTTATTTTGTAATAAAGTTCTAGATGCAGAACTTTATTCCACAACACAGTCCGATAGCAGAAAAGTTTAACACAGTGCTCACAATATATCTTTTCTATACAATAATACAGATGTTTATAAATTACTACTGGAGAGGCTCTTGGAATATTCATTCAATCTATCAAAAAGGCAATTTTCCTCATTTTATTAACTTTCAAAATCTCTTAGAGTCCCTTTAAAATGATTAATACCACTACACTACTCGTAGAGTATGCGTAAAACGAGGTGTGCTAATGAGGTGAGCAAAGTGATGCCAAGCATATCAAGTGTGCAGATGTTCAGGTTCAATAAGATCCTAAAAATGCAACATTTTTTCATTTATTGAAATATTATTGGATTTGTCAACAACACTTGAAACCCGTAAGCATGTTGAGAGGGGTTGAACAGTGGTAAACAAGCTGATATAATAAACCAGACATATGAGAATATAAATACTCCCACATATGTTATTACCAGAACACACACATAGTATTTGAGGGGTTGAAGGCAAATATATCGTCTCAGACCTATTTGGTGAAAAGCTAGTGCTACAAGATGTTTTTACAGTTGGGGAAAACGTGTTACATGGTATTTCTTTCTTATTACATTTTTGGTGTTTGCTCCAAATTTAAATCAAGTGTGTTTTTTCTCAGTTGAGAAAAAAATGACGTAAAATATAATTTTTGTGCCTTGTGTGTGTAAACACACCTAATATTTGCTAAGTATTTATGCATGTTCTATATTATATCCAACATGAATTTTTCTACACTGCCACCTGCCCATGCAACTCTCGGTGGCTAGCTTGTAACCCTGTGGTGTGGTGCACTATTTAATAAAATGGATGAACCAATACTGAGCATCTTTTTCTTTTTTCTTTTACTCATTAGAAACAAAATTTTATATTCACTGAGATGTTTTGAAACTTGTTTTCTCTAATTAGTTCTTGAGTCCATAATTACAAAATCCTAGGTATAGTATGGCAGCGGATATGATACTAAACATAGAGTATGTGTAAGTAACACAGCATAGTATGCCAGTCAGATACAAAGATGTTCATCTAGTACATTAAATTGCTATCTACTGAAGAAAGCACTTAACGTAAATGGGAAAATTTAAATTAATTTGACCTATGGGTTATCGACCTATGAAAACATTAGTTCACATATTCAATTTGTTTCATACTAAATTACCAAATGTTTGCTGCTATCTAATGAAATATTTCAATATGAAGTGAAATGTGTAGTAACATGAAGGGCATATCATGATACTTTTGCAGTCGCAGTGTGCGATTAAAAAATCACTAGTGATCAAACGCTGGTAGCAATTTTACAATTGCCAGCAGTGTGCAATTGCTTGCAAGGGTAGGAACATCAAAGTTGCCTTGAAATCAACTGGCTTGCGACTTGACATTCAGGCATGCTAGGGACTTATCGATTAAATAATTGGCAGTCACATTGCCTATCAGCGATGGAAGTGACGTCATAAAAAAATGTGATTGCCTATAGAAGAATGATAATGCCCTTCAGGTGACATCTTGAAATCAGGTTGAACTGAATGATTGGGTGTTGTTCAATGGGAGAGAGAGAAACAGAGACAGAAGGAAAGAGAAACAAAAAGAGAGAAAGCAGTGAGGGATGCTGACAGACAGATGAACAAAGAGACACAAAGACCTACAGAAATAGAAAGACAGAGAAAAATGAATGAGTGGGGGAAGATAGCAAGAGGGGAGAGAGAGAGAGAGAAAAGAGAAAGAATGGATGATCAAATATAGAAATGCTTATGCAAGGGGTAAATGTGATTGAAGTACTATCTACTGAAGAAAGCACTTAATGCAAATTACATTTTTGAAGAGTCAATTTGAATATGTCATTACCATTTCGGAACATTGATCTAATTCACCCTGAGAGTTGATCAACTTGTAAAATAAAATAAGGGCTTGTTTTACATCGTGTTCTACATAATATGTCGTAAATTTCAGGAAGTGTTTGAGCATGTGATTACCTTTAGAGGACATTAAGCATATAAGTGTGCATCTTCAAGTGGAATCATCTGATGTGTAGTGCAGCGTGGTTTATATATGGTTTATAGTTGAATGTGCAGGTGGTATTTGATGCACAATTAAAGAAATAGGCAATGAAGGAAGCTGTAGGAAGCACTCAACGTGGAATACAATTTGCAGGTTATTTGATTGAAGTGTTATTTTGCCATCTTCAACTCATGTGCAGCTGCATTGTTACAAACTGGAAATTTGCTCACTTTGACACAGCTTTCTGAAAGTAGCACTTTCCCCTGTTCAATGCACTTATATGATGTTGAATGATCTGAATGATCAAGTTTAGAGTATAGTGGCTTTGTATAATGAAATTCATTCCAATAATGACATTATATTATGTTATATGAGATTAATTGTATAGCAAGTCATAAACTATACATTCTAGACATTTCAGGAGTATTCAATGTTGCATTTTAAAGAGGCAAAGTTTTCTATAAACATCAACGTTGATGGGTACCAATCAGTTTGATACAGCATGTGCCCAACTTTGATTCAACTATAAACAACCCAACTGATTGAGTAAAACCTTTTCTGTAATTTTCAATGGAATCTTTTTACCCACCAGTTCAGCTGTTTATAGATAAGCCAACTTTTAGTAAAACTACTTCGATTTTCAACAGTAGCTAACAGTATGTATGATGATACAAAGTAAGCACTTTAAAATGCAAATAGCAAGTTTCCGGGTTGTTTGAACTGTGTCCTATTGCCGTTCACAAACATTCATGTCACATCATCTTCAAAGTGAATAATTTGTTGTTAGCTTAGTATGCAATGTCTAGAGTGCAGGTGGTAGATCATGGAAATAGTAATAATATCTATGGAAATCCTGATACACTTAGTGTAGATTAAATTTTATATTCAAGTTAATCTGAGTGTTATTGACCTATCGTAACATGAATACTTGAATCTGACAGATGATAAGTTAGTATGTATAAGTTGCTTCATACCAATATGGTATGTGACCTGGGGTTTATTTCACCAAGAGTTGTGCATCAAGTCCTTTAACCCATCGAAAGTGGTAATATACATCCCTCAACAAAAAAAGCGCAATGATTTATACTGCACAGGCACAACGCCTATAAGAAGTTGATCCACAAGTCTCAGCACACTGTACAGGTTCAGGTTAACAGTCATATTAAATGAATAAATATCCCATCTTTACTACAGAATATATTGTACACTCAAATTGTAAAAATGTTAACCAAATGTATTTTTGTACCTAAGTATTATGACACATGAATAATAAATATCAAGTAAGAAGCAAAATGCTGTTCACTTCTAGTGAGTGGATACGAGCTGCATGGGATACATGCTGTTGAATCATGACATAACTCCACTTGCCCTTCTCATAATACATTGAACTTCCCTGACTATATGTCTACAAATGTAGTGCACAGAACAAATGTAATTCCTACGTAAGGAGTAGATAAGGCTGGGAGATAAAGATTAAATTTAGATCAGTCAACATGAGCTAGATGTTATTGCCCTATGAGAACACATAATATGCCTCACAATGACTGTACTGTTATTTCTCTATGACAATCAGTAAAGAAAAGCATGTGAGTGAAATTCACATGAACGGTTTGCTGTCTAATGAAGATGCCATTATAGTCCAGTCAAAGTGGGTTTTGACTCACCACTAATTGCAACAGAATTTTTTTCACTCCTATGAATGTCAGAGATGTCCCCTGAACAGCATACAAAAAGTATACTAAAATATACTTGGTGGAAAGGTAGTTTTTGGCGGGAAAAGGTCATACAGGGGTCAAATTTCAAAATTGCTCCAATCATTTGAAAAACTATACCAAATTATTCCTCTAGTCATAAGGATTCAGAAAAAATATAGTTTGCCATACCTGTGATGTACGGTTCTTGAGTTATAGCCGAAAAGGTCAAAGGTCAAATGTTGGGTTCAACAGAGGTCAAAAAAACTAAAAATTGTCTGATTTAAACCAAAATGGTCTCAAATTGTTCGGCTTGCAAACATAATTCATTTAGAGAATATTTGCACTGTTTAGGTTGTTTAATTACATGCGTAACATCGAAAACTAGGTCGGGGTCAATAGAGTTCAATGGTCAATGACCTTTTTTACCCTGCTACCTAGGTAACAAAGCATCCAAGATATGGCAAACTATTCTTATTTTGGAGTGTTTTTAAAGGACGAAGACATTGAGACCATTTGTAAGGAGATCGGAGCATTTTTTTGAAGTTCATCCACGTGGAGCCCAAAATTTGACCTTTGACCTTTTTGCTTATAACTTGAGAATGGTACATCACAGATATGACAAACTATACTTTTTCTGAATCCTTAAGACTAGAGGAATGCTTTGGTATAGTTTTTAAAAAGATTAAAGCAATTTTGAAATTTGACCCCTGTATGACCTTTTCCCGCCAAAAAACTACCTTTCCACCAAGTATATTTCGGTATACTTTTGGTATGATGTTCAGGGGACATCTCTAAAATGTATAAAAGTGAAAAAAATTCTGTTGCAATTAGTGGTGGGTGACACCACTAATTTGTTTAGATTGACTGGACTATTAATTCAATTTCCAGTCAAATGACCTGTATATTATTGCCCTAGCTATGTAAAACTTGTTATATCAATCATAATGTGCTCAGTCAGGTGTAATGAGCTCAGTTATTAACAAAATTACTTTATCAAATATAAGATATGAATGTATTTTGAGCTGTCTACTGAAGATAGTAATGACTTTACAGGTGAATGTTTCCTATGATACATCACCACCAAGTTCAAAGAAAACTGATACACAATGTTGTAATGAGGCTGTTTTTAGTTCTACTAATTATTGATATTGAATTTTGAAAGAACAGAAAATGTTGGAAGTTTAGTTTGATTTTTAAAGCCAACTAAACTAAACTAAAAGCCTTTATCATGCATTAACAATTTCGTATATAGATGTTATTATACAAGTTTATTTACACAATTCCTCTGATAGGTGCATACTGAACAGTAAATTTTAATAATCATGTTGTTAAAATATTAAGTTATTTTAAATATTTAAGTACCAAACAACACAATAAAGTGTTGCTTACGTATTTAATATGCATGTTTACAGTGTATGTTGTATAAAATATTTAGCAAGTTTTCTTAACCACTGTATTAAATTATGTATGAATAGAAGATGACAGGTGTACTTTAGAACATGTGGTATTAGACTCGCTACAATGTTACAGGTGGTTTAATGGATGTGAATTTTCTCAGAATTATAACCATAAAGGTTCTGAAAATGTCAAATTTATGAATACACCAATATATTGTTTCCTCATCCAAACTAATTTTTTTCCATTTTAAAGTATTTATATCTATGATCTAAAGAAAACAATTACTTTTGATGAAAGTAGTTAGGAAAAACTAATCATGCTTTTAGGATGTGTAAGGGACTACAACAATCCATTTCATTATATCTGCAAGTAATTTGTAAGGTGGTTTCGCAATTCAAAACCTTAAACTGCCTGATGAAGTATGTTCAATGCAAGGGGTTTGGGCAAGCTATACATGTTTCCCATGCCTTAGCATTCAATACACCTGCATTTCACACATTCGCAGCAGCTGATACCTTTTGCATTTAAACATGGCTACTGAAATTTTTTTTAAATACACAGATTTTATTAAAAATAATTATATAGATTTGGTATACCAAATTCTATGATGAATGGTGGTAAAATTAATCAACTCAAATAATATAGGCTTCAAGGCTACATCTCAAACCAATTGTGATTTATGGTACTTACAACACAATTTTCTTGTATAATACCTCACACGTTTTCCCAAAACACATTTCAAATTATTTCCAGAGTAGATTTTGATTTAAACTTTTGATCCAAACACAAGGAAATAATTCCTACCTCGGAATTTTCAGATGGTACTCCATCTTTCATCAGCGAGTGAGTGACTGTTATCAGGTCAAAGGTCAAGAAAATCACGACCTGATACAGTCACTCACTTGCTGATGAAAGATGGAGTACCATCTGAAAATTCGAGGTAGGAATTATTTCCTTGTGTTTGGATCAAAAGTTTAAATCAAAATCATGATTTATACCAACACAGATGAACTTTCATGAATATTTCCAGAGTAATTAGCACTGTGGTATAAAATTTATTCATTAGGCTGTATAATGTATAGCTGCTCATGTACTTCATTATAGAATTACTACATCCGTGATACAATGAACATCAATATTCTTATTCTTTCAAGGTTCGGTCAGAAATTTATATGTCTGGCTTTTTATGAATTTTATTGAATTGTTTGAATTTTATATTTATAGTATACTAGCGGGACACCCGCGCTTTGCGCGGGTCCCTGCTAGATGAGTAAATGGGAGCGTTCACTAAAACAGGAGGAATTACTGAACAGGTAGAATAATTGAAAAGGTAAAAATTGCTGCTATAAAGCTTGCGATTTTCCGTTTTCATGTTTTTTACCAATTCAATCCCGTTCCGTTATTTTCTAAATCTGTCCTTTCTTACATTTCCCTTTTAGCTTCTTTTTTTTTATTTGCTGCTTAGCTTGTCATTTCCCGTTTTCATGTTATTTATTTAATTCTGTACTCAGTTTAATAGCTTTTTTATTTAAATTTCCTGATCTTATTTTAGCTTTTTTCCGTACATGATCAGTTTCTTTCTTTCCTTCTTTAGCCTATTTTATTCCCGTTTTCATTTTCTTACTGTGACTAACTATAACCCACATATATCGTACCTTTTTGTCCTCATTTTATTTTATTTTATATTTATAGTAGGCCTAGGTCTTCCTCTTCATGTTGTTTGTACTTTTTAACACACATCTTTTTCCCGTATTTATTACGCCCTCCCCATATAGCGTGTCTATGGTCGTTCACCCGTAATATCATTCATTACGTGACCCTCGTCGTTCTGTGCACCGGGCGTAGTGCTGCATTACCAGCAGCGGTATCGCTGCGCTTCTGTGAGCGGCTTGGCATTAGATACGCCCGATGCGGCCTTTGCAGGGCTAGCTTAGTAACTGACTCCTTTTTTTGTTTACCTAGTATAGCAACGGACCACATTTTCACTGATTTTGAAACCAAATTTTCGCATTATACTGTCTCCGTATATTCCTCGATCTCCCGTATGAATTTGGTGACATTTGGATCGAAACTGATGGAGCCTTTATGTGCATACATAGATAGATACATACATACATAGATACAACATTTCCCTATTTATAGTAAGATAATTAGGCCTATATTTTCAAATTGCCAATAATCAATTGCTTTAAAATGCCATCACTGTATTTTAGTAACCTCCGTCAGCCATTACAAAGGATTGGTTTATATAAACACAGTATTAATGCAAAATTAACACAAGGCAAACTTTGACTATATCACAGTTTGCATCTTTAATTTGAGCCAACATTCTCCATGACTTCATTATACATCCCACTCAATAAATTCATACACCTATCTGAAGTTTTCCATAAAATAAAACATCATCCCTTGAGCATGTTTTAAACCTCATTAATATCACGCTAATTAACCAAATAATATCTAATAAGAAAGATACATTTACATTCCATTACTGTAAATAAAGGTGTGGATATTATATCTGCACAAAGTCTGATGGATAGATACATAATTAAGGTAAATAGGCAAATGATTGAATCTTCACTGATAGGGTAGATGCAGCAAACCAAGTGTGGGTGTTATGTTTGTTTTTATACATTATTGCTACATTACTCTTATTACTTGCTTGTTTGTTTGTTTTATTTCTTCTTTATCCTGGGACACTCAATTGATTGAAAACACAATTAATCATCTGTTCTTCCTTGAGGCCCAATAGCCAATTAGCCATGATTTTCCCCATATTTGAAGCCATTCAGCTTGCCTAAATCTCACAATGTACAGTGTCTGACATTTCCGGCATTTCCATATAGTGTTTTCTCAATTAACTTGAATCTATACAAAACATTCAGTCATGTTCATTTTTTTAATTTTTAAGTTTGTCAACGTCATTGCTCCTCTTTTACATTAATTAGTCCTACCAAATTCAGAATGTGATAATCTGGAAGCAGATTTTAATTTTCATGTTATCATTCCTATTTATAAACATGAACTCTCTGTTCAACATTAATTTTTAATAGCAACGTACTGACATATTAAACATTTAGCAATCCAAACCCTAGTCCATTATTTATTTAAAACAAACTACAATGTTCTCAAGTCTGTCAATTTGATACATCAATTTTTGACCGTATTTTGACCACCTCAATAAAAAATACCAACACGCTTGACAAGATAAATAAACACATTTAAAAACAATTGCCCATTATTCATTTTTTATAATGAACACAAATGCATGCCACATCTGTCTTTTTTGTATTTATAAATACATCCACTCCAACATTATTTTTCTAATTTTATTAAAATTTCATAAGAATTGCTTCTATTATTAACATCTAAGCCTTAATGTAGCGAGAGGCGCGAGAGTGACCACTGACGTGCAAGTAACTTTATTGTCTGCGATCATGACCGGTGTGCTTAAACTACTTCACACTTGAAATGGTTGCCATAGTGATGCAGACAGCGTTGTTTCATCGGGGTCAGTGTACTTTTCATTATTTTGAACTTGGCCTTGACTTTCAAACATTGTATAAGTTTCTGAGATGGACAAGAAATTAACAATTATTACCGGTATCAATTTATGGTCCGTTATTACTTTTTAAGTTAATTTGCAACAAATTTAGGTCAAACAGCATGAACAAATTGATAATTTCTTTATTTTTATGGCAGTCGATTGTGACTGCTATTGTAAATTAATTAAGTGTTTTATATTTACTTTCCTATTTTTGTAGAGGCAAGAGATAACTATGGCAGGGCCATAGCAAGCAGGGAGGCCATGGCCATCCCACTTTTTGAGACATTTGTTATGGTTTTCTTTATATCTTGTAATTCGGGCATATATTTGTATTTTGGGCTCCCAACATTAGTGATGACCACCCCACATTTTTAACCTTGCTACGGCCCTGAACTATGGAATGTATTAATAGCTACATAGATCTATTGTAAAATGCTATAAATTTGTAATAAGGAACCTCCATAATGTCATTTCCTTTTTGTCTACTCAAATTGCATGAATGGTTTTATAATCATTTAATGTAAATTAGTTCCTCTTCATTGGTTCAATATTGTAACAAAAATTGATACTGCTGTTGCCTTTATTTCCTATATTAATTTTCATAGTATAAATTTTTCACTCATTTGTCCACATGGATTTCATTATCTATTTTCCATTTATTAACAAAATCTAAAATTGTAATATTTTAAGTTACGTAGTGAAAAGTAATATTAATGAGTAGAGAATATCAAATTTCTTTGAAATGAGCAATGAATTGGAACAGACATCTTTTGATACAACAAACAGCCTATAGGTCCTTGGCCATCGATAGCTTTATCTCCCATTGTTCTTCATCAAAACTGAGATGTTGGTATCAAAAGGTAGTTCATATCTTCCTCATTATCTCAGTAAAATTTAATACCCGAGGTATTTTTGTTTAAATGTTGTAAACAAATCGGACCATGCCCCTTAGCTCCCCTTTTAAATAATCACCACCCCTAAGAATCTTGTATAATTTGCTGAGCCTCAAATTGTAAACTTACCAAACAAGAGTGATTTACAATCATACCCACTGGGTCAAATTACCCCCATACAGAAATTTTTCAGGGATAATAGGGTTGGCAAAGAGTAAAATGTCATTAAATGACTAAAAATGGGACAAAAAATTGACAAATGGGGACGAAAATTTGGGTTACCCCTTCACACTAAAAAGCTGGCTATGCTGCTGATCATACCATAAACATTGGTCACATTTAGGCCTACATATCTTTTTCTTATATTGTTTACTACTGTTATTCTTACCTGGTTATATTGGTTATTCCACAGAGACAGCACATGAAAAGAAAACAAGAATATAAAGTCAACATTAGTGCATGCATATTAATTGAATCTGATAATGAATTAAGAAAAACAAACTCATATCCTGGCTGTAAGGTGGAATTATGAGTTCAGTTAAGGAGCTTAATGTGGATGATGTTACCATCACTTAACATGCTTTTAAGCATTATTAAAATACCAGTTATAAATTGTCCTGCTAATGTCAGATTGACTGTCGTTGGACATGTGCTGAATGGGGCGGTCATTCATCCAAATAGTGCATCCACTTTGCCTCGTTTACTGAAACTTGTGAATGTGTAAGACAGGGTTGCGCAGGCTATGGCACAAGGACCCAGACCCACATGCAAGAGGGGTACAGCAGACTAGCAGTATCCCCCATCCACACAAGCCCTTTTTCTGACCTGACATTTTTAAAATAAAAAGGTCCAAAAGTGGGCAGAAAAAATTGACAAAGGTCCACTTTTTGATGCTAATGTGTTCAAATAGCCCAAAACAGGTTTAATTTTAGGTGGGGATTTAGGTCGACCTATACAAAAAAATCTTCATAAGCATATTTTTCATCAAAAAAGGTTACCTTTTGGAAGTCCTGCACCCCAAAAAATTTACTCCTACAAACAGGCCTGCAAAGGCTAGATCAGCCCTGCCAATTAATGATCTCTGTTGACTATTCAGTGTCTCACATCTTTGGTTTAAAGTTGTAAGTATCTTCATCTGACTCAACTTGAGGTGTTTGAGAGTATCATCATAAGAGTAAAAGTAAGTCAGTTATGTTACAAAATCACATAAAAACAATCAATTTTTTATTTTGTTCCATCACATTAACAGAACATGTGTAACCTAATTATAATGATAATAGTAGATCTGACTGAAAGTTAATACATGTTATTATTGAATCAAACCCATAAAATATAAATGAGGTCATTTTTCTGTACAAGATGTCACCACTTCATCTGACACATTGAGCAATAGGATGCAAGGGAACAAAGAAACATTGGCTAAAATTATTGCAATCATGATGATTGCAAAATGCACAAAGCTACAGTACAAGTTGTGTTTTAGATAAACTCTCTTTTATATGAATAATGCTGCATGAGTGCAACTGATGTTAACTCTCTTCACGCGGGTGTCGACTGCAGACGACAAGTTAAAAAAAATGATGTGATTGGGGCTCGAGCAAACTGGCATATGAAAATATTGAGAGAGAAAAAATCAGGACTCAGCGGGATTGAACCCGGTCGGCTGGATTACCGGTCCAGAGCTTTACCACTGTACAACCTGAGTTCACAGTCGGTACTCGGGCAATCTCAACTTAAGTCCCCATGATAACTCTCTCATTGTGTCTCAAGCGGCCAATTATATAGTAAATAATGAAGAAGGAGGCGGCCTATATGCTTCACCCTGGCAGGGCGTAAGACAATCACGAAACACAAAAATTAATATATGCGAGGATCGGAAATAAACGATGCAAGCCCGAGAAATTATAATTTAAATGACGTGATTGGGGCTCGAGCAAACTGGCATATGAAAATTCCAGATTGAACCCCGGTCGCTGGATTACCGGTCCAGAGCTTTACCACTGTACTACCTGAGTTCACAGTCGGTACTCGGGCAATCTCAACTTAAGTCCCCATGATAACTCTCTCATTGTGTCTCAGCGGCCAATTATATAGTAAATAATGAAGAAGGAGGCGGCCTATATTAAAAAGTCCAAAATTTCAGAAATGTGAATTTTCATGACCATATTTGGAATCAGCATGAAAAATGCATTAAAATGAGCACAAACAAGCCTGGTATTTGTTCAGTGGTTCTTGAGATAGCTGTTGATATTTTGAGAAAATATCTCAAAACTTGGGACTTTTTATGTTGAAGCATATGGCTAGCATGCAGAGTATTAATAAACATGCACACACACACCTCAAATGCCACCAAAAATCATAAATTTACATTATGAAACAAAATTTAAGTTTCTTATGAAAAAATTACATTATAATGAGTACAAATATGCCCAGTTATTTGGTTCCACGATCGTGATAAACCTTCCAAAAGTGGAAATTGAATAATACTATTAAATTATAAAAGGATACATAATTTCCAGACAATAACATATAATTAAAAGATTATACTTTATGATAACTGGTTATCAAGGTTGGAACTTTTGTTGTTTTTAGTTATTCAAGTTCATAGTGACCATCTGTTCAGGGTCAGTTCTAGTCAAGCATGCTATTATGTTTGTTAACTTAAGCTTGTAAATATGGATACAGACATCTGCAATATGGTCCCCATTGAATAAGTCCAAAATTTCAGAAATGTGAATTTTCATGACCATATTTGGAATCAGCATGAAACATGCATTAAAATGAGCACAAACAAGCCTGGTATTTGTTCAGTGGTTCTTGAGATAGCTGTTGATATTTTGAGAAAATATCTCAAAACTTGGGACTTTTTATGTTGAAGCATATGGCTAACATGCAGAGTATTAATAAACATGCACACACACACCTCAAATGCCACCAAAAATCATAAATTTACATTATGAAACAAAATTTAAGTTTCTTATGAAAAAATTACATTATAATGAGTACAAATATGCCCAGTTATTTGGTTCCACGATCGTGATAAACCTTCCAAAAGTGGAAATTGAATAATACTATTAAATTATAAAAGGATACATAATTTCCAGACAATAACATATAATTAAAAGATTATACTTTATGATAACTGGTTATCAAGGTTGGAACTTTTGTTGTTTTAGTTATTCAAGTTCATAGTGACCATCTGTTCAGGGTCAGTTCTAGTCAAGCATGCTATTATGTTTGTTAACTTAAGCTTGTAAATATGGATACAGACATCTGCAATATGGTCCCCATTGAATAAGCAAGGTACTAATCAATTTGGGTTGAAATCAGTTTAATTTGTGAAGGTACGTGCATTGCACCTGCATTTTTGCTGGACAATGAATATATAACAAAAATATCAACTAATTTGTATTTTAAATTTCTGTTAACAGCATGTGGGAGCATGGTGGGCAAGTGGAACAGGCTCTGACTCACTTGTTTGTTTGTTTGTTTGTTTACCCAGGTTGGTCCGTGAGGAACACATACTAATCCATGGGGAAACCATAGACCGTTCCAAGCTCATACTATAAAACAGCACAAGCCTGGATAGCCAGTGTAGGCTAATAAATATGCATGCTGGCCTAGATAGCTTTGATAAACAAAGCACGAAATGGAAGAAAATAGCTAGGAAAGACTGATTGTGAGGTTACAGGTTTGAGCCCGGTGACGCCATTGTGTTGTGCCATTGAGTAAGGCACTTTATCTCAATTACTCCTCTCCACCCAGGTGTATAAATGCTTCAATGCTGGGAAGGCAACAGACTCGCTGTTGAAGAAGTTGTGGCGATCCCCCCACAGCAGTATTTGATGGTGGAGTCTGGCCTAATTGCTAACGAAAGAGAGATGGGCACCCTGTCCTGTAAAAAATTACACCACAGTAGCCTATGGAGCAATGTAATATACATATTAAATCATGCATAACTCGTAAACGCAAAATTAGAATCAACCAAAATTGTGGGAATAAACTTTTTTAATGGATATGCTTAAACATACCATAAAAAAGAGGATGCTAAAATCACAAAATACTCCTTTAAGGTAATACACTATTTTAAAGTGTTGCGATTTGGTAGTTCACAACATCTTGCGAATGGTAGTGAGCATTGGCAAAAATTGCATTGCTCATTTTCTTGCGAGCGTGTAGAAGAATTCAAATATCACAGAAATACTTTTGTAGGTCATGTGGTTCTTGAGTTATGTTGTAAAGAGGGCTGAAACAACAACACTTTTGTAAAATGTACATAACTCATTAACAACAATAAATTAAGCAAGTTTTCAAAGTATATGATTTGTAGAATGAACTTGTGCAAAACATCAAAGTGTTATTTTTAATAATATATTGATTTAGACAATAACAATACCGCATCTACCCTTAAGTCATAGTATTAGAATTAATAGTGTGTTTCTACGGCAGTACCGTAAAACCCCGTCTACAAGGATATACCTAAGAAACGCCCTCAATAAAATTGGTTGCTTGTTGTATTTGGAGTTTGAGCAAATATATACTGGCACTGGGTGGCTATGCATTCCATCTAAGTATGTTGTAACACCAATCAATTGTATTGACATAATAACGACTGTTTCGTATATCAGGATCGTATAGCTCAATTGATAGAGCGTCAGACTTTGGAACTGAAGACATGCTGAAGAGAGCATGGTCCGGGCACCGTTCCGTTTTTTCATTCTCGTTTAATTTTAACTTTTTGACATGTTCTTTTTATCTTTCTTCAAATCTACCTTTCTACTTTTAATTTTAGGTGCGTTTTTTTTTTTTTTTTTTAGTTTTTTTTAGTTTTTTTTATAGTTTTTTTTAGTAATTTTGTGGTTTTATAGAAACTAGTAAAAGCATTTATTCTAAATAATAGCGAAACCCACGGTTAGACAGATGTGTTGTAACTACTTGTCTGTCCTCGTCTTTGCAATAAAAACCTATGTTCCACCTTTGTGCCATCCCAATTCTTGAGGTAGGGTGCGTTTTTGGCTTAAGCACGATTTTGTTTCTACTTGAAATGAAATCAAAATAAATATTGTTCTGTTGCCACAATTGCAGTTTTTTCAATAAAAAAAAAATAGATGAGGAATAATAATTATTCCATATTTGAATCTATTGTCCCATCAAGAATAGAGTGTCTTCAAAAACTTCAATCAATTCATCTGACAAAGGAAACTGTTCTGGTCATTCAATTTTGTTTCGCTTGCACCTGTTATATCACAGGCGTTGGTAGAGAAGGCACACTTCTCTTGTCTACAAGTAGTGATGTAAACACTAACATGATTAATTACCATAGCTAGCAATGGACATACACTATTTTTTGTTCCACTTGAACCCATACTATAGGCTATTAAGCTGTCGATGTGGCGTAATTAATCGGATTAACTACCATAGCAATTGATGAATACAATTTCGAATATATAGCCCTGCACTTCATCGTTCACGTGGCACCTATGCATTAAACCATAGTTGTCAAAGAAATGCTAATCACTCGCCATGTAAGATTAGTATTTATGAAAAGAGTGGTATTCAATCTATGTTTGGTGACATACGCGGGTGATTAGTGCAATCTGCTTGATGGTAGTTATTGCGATTATTACGTCACTCGACAGCGAATTGTAGTATAGACGAATCCAACAAGCCAAGTGATGGTCAGAATTTATTCGGCCATTATACGCTGGTGAAGTTAAGTAATGTCGGATTAATTACCATAGCAATAGGTGAAAACAATTTTGAACATATCGCGCTGCGCTACAAGCAGGTTACACTCATCACCTGTACTGTGTATGTCTGCAATCATAGATTGAATACAATACTGGTCTTTTCAAAGATCTTACAGGTGCAGCATGATATGGTTCAATGAAGAGGTACCGCCTGAACGTATCAGTGTATAACGCGGTATATTCAAAAATTGTTTTCACCTATTGCTATAATAGTTAATCCGATTATTACGTAACTTCGCCAGCGTATTGAAATAAAACAGGAGGATGTGAGTTCATAAGGGCAATGTCGGGGATAGGTCACAATCGATGTGGAGAGATGAGAGGTCCGACCAACAGCCATAGCGATTCAACTAATTCCAGCGGACGGTCTGTGGCTAGTAAGGAATCGTCTTTGACCACATGCGCAGATCTGTCTCGTCAGGAAGATATTTAATATCCCGAATTTATAATAGGCCTATGCCTACCAGTTCCATCGTATAACCGATCTGCTAGAGAATATTTGTTACCATGTTTAATAAATTCAGTATTTATCGTATAATAAAATGTAGCCAAATGTATATTATGTGTCACACGGTTTTCTGCTGAACCACTAGCAGGCTATGTTACCACATCTATGACAATGACAAAGGTGAATTTTGATGATTTTTACGATCGTCCGGATGAGCAAATCACTGAATGGGTCTTTAGTTCCCTCCTCTCCTTATCCTGCCAATATTATATGAATCAAAGAAAAATAAAGAAAAATAAAATTAAACAAGAAAAAAGACAAAGAAAAGAAACAATAAAAGAAAAACAATAGAATAAATTAAACTAAATATGAAAAAAAAATGATCACGAAAGGAGTCTTTAGAAAATGCAAGAAAATATAAATGAAAAGTTTGAACAATATTTTGTTTATAAAAGTTTGTGTGACCGTGATGAGGCTCGAACTCACCATCTTCCGATCTAAAGAACCAAAGTCTTATGCCTTGCCAAGTGAGCTATGCTCGTGAGATGCTAAATAAAGATAAAATAATACATTGTATACCTGCTTGTGTCGGTAAATGATTTGCTCAAATTCCATAATGATATAATATTGTGGAGGGCGCTAGCGTGAAATATGCTATCATCACAGTCGCTTCTATTCCTTATAGACGGGTTTCTACAGTATTCCAAACCTGACCACACCCACAACATACCAACAGGTGGGTGTTACGTGTCATTCTTTTGTTTTTCTTGATTGTCATCAGGTGTGTCATGCTACACATGACTAATCCTAAGCTACATTTTTATTCATTAATAATTGATAATTAAAAGCCACCATTGAATGCTCATTATAAGACCATAAGACCTTTTTGTATTTCTACTGGGCAAAAACAAAGCAGGTTTCTCGGTGAATTTTGCCTGAAACCCTGTCATATTTGTTCTTGTTTGTATGTTTTTTTTGGTAAAAAAAGGCTATGTGCTATGTGGAATTTCTCCCTTGAATCTTCTTTTTTTCAACCACTTTGTTACCAAATTTTGTTGTTTTTTGTTTTTCTTACAATATTTGTTTTTAAACTATACTCCCTTGAGAAAGATAAAATTCAATAAAATGTGATTTTGTTTAACCTATGCAAACAGATGCTTAAACAAGAGCTTTTACCAAAATAAAATAAAATTTAGCACATTTGTACAGTACTCAAATAACATGAATTTGATATCTCATATCCATCAAGAAAGCACATCTATAAAAATTGCCAATTTGTTATAATCTTAAAATGAAATAGGAGGAAGTCTCCTCTTATTACGAAAAAACCAACTTTCAACACGCTTAATTTATCCTGTGCTATTGTTGACATGCTCAAATAACACTACCAGGCAGACACCAATTTGAACTTGTATTGAATTGAATTGACACAGACTAAAATTTGGTTCAGTTTATTTTGAAAGTTATCTGGATTGAGAAAGAAAGTATAAGTAGCGTTTAAATTATATTGCAGATGAATAGATGAACCGTGCTCCCATCAAACACAAAAATGTTTCTAAAACATTTTAAGAGTTCAGATGCAAAATGCATTAATCCATTTTTCTCAAATTGAGATGTAGGCAAATTATATAGAAAATAATAAGAAAATATGTGCTGTTTTTAAACATTTAATTATTGTGTTTTACAGGTCATTGAAATGTTTTGTATGAAAAAACACTGCAAATTTGTTTGTAAATGTGACGTATAATAGTCTTTTTAAAACATTTAATCAAAATATTTTGTCAGTACTGAATTAAATAACAGTATGTTACAATGCTTTGCAGCAAATGTTTGTAACTATTGCAGCCATTTTGAGTGTAGCATTGCTCTGTGGTAAATATTGACTCTACGTATTGATTCATTTTAGTGTTTTGTACGGTTTTTGCACTCATTTGTAATATATTTGTACTGTACGGTGATATTAAAAAGATGCCCAAAAATTGCATTCCAAAAATTGCCCTCCCAAGTAATGCCCAAATTAGCTTGTTTTCTCCTCCCCTCTTGGCTTGCTAAACTTGTTTGTCTACATCCCTATAAACCCCCTCATTGGCATACCTACAATCATTCTTTGGCGGCACCATCAAAAATTTTAAAAAATCACAGCAATTTTGCCGAAATTTCATGATTTTGACCCCCTGAAATTCACTCTCAAAAAACATTCTGATGCCACCACCATGACCACTGCAATTACTGCACATCATCTAATAAAAGGAGCAGAATGCATTTCACTCCAAATAAATCATTCTTCATTTCAATATGTGTGTATATGGCTATTGTTGTTGCATAATTCACTTAACCTTGGCCTAGAAAAAAATAGAGATAAAAAGACACCGCAACATTTTTGCATTATTTACAGCTGAAAGATTATTACTTGTATGAGCGACTGTAATTTCACTAGAAATTAATGACAAAAATGGTTTATTCTGGGATTTTGTTTTAAATGTCAAGGTCAATTACAACTGAACAGGAACTAGGGGTGTTAGCACTAGCTATTAATTGTGTGTTTATTGGTAATGTTCATTCAAAATTGAAATTTCTGATTTTGTTCTAAATTTAGGGATCATGTAGTATCATCTGCGGTGAACAATGTTAATGCCTGAATTCATGCAGCTGATACACAACCACAAATTCTAAAAATTACTCTGTCAATTTTAAAGTTTATTATTAAAAAAACACTTTTTATGACCAAAATCAATAATCATGCACATGTAGGATACAGCATAAGTCCAAACTTCTGGATCAATTTTAGGGAAAAATAATGTTACATTTTTATCATGAGTACCATACATTGATATGGTAGAGATAGGGTTAAAAGAAAGGTGTCCTAGCAACAATTGCTGTAGAGAATCTGTTCTAAATTGTTTACTCTAATTTTGTAACAGACAGTGATCCACATACAAAGTGGGTCTTGTTACAGCCTCAGTATAGCTGGACTTATTACCACTTTCCATGCTGCCATTACTTTATATGTCAAGATACAACAAAAAAAATAAACGTATCCTTAAAATTGACAGCAATCTCTAAAACCACTGAACCAATAGTAGGCTTATTTGTACTCATTTCAATGCATTTTTCATACAGATGTCAAATATGGTCTTGGAAATATTAAATTCTTTAATTTGTGAGATTTTGTCAATTGGCAAGTTTTCTGAATTCAATGTTGCCATGGAGATGGTTATCTGCGTATCATGTGTGATTTAGCATGCCCTGCATTTCAACATTGTTTCATGTGTGACTATCATACATGGGGTGTTAAGGAGTCAATAGATTTTTAGATATCTCTTAAACCTTTCCAGAACTAAGACTTCACAAGCCAACAATCCATTGCAAAGCAAGCAATGCATGATGTGATCAAGCAAAATGAGTTATTTGTGGCTTTATTGTTACTCTTCAATTGTCATTTCCTTTCTAATTTTGTGTTTCAGGTTTTTCTCAGAAACTTAAACTTTTGATTGAAAATTCAACATATTGTATTTTGTACAATAGCTAAAAATATCGAAGGGAAGACTGATTTTTCTTAACAAATAGTCCATTTGAGTTGATGTTATTTAGCATCCAAGAAAACACAAAATGCGTTTTTTAAAATATTATAAGCATGTTATAAATGTTTTGGTTTTGGTCAAAAAACGTAATTGGGTATATTATAAGAGTCGTAAAAAAGTTTTATATGGAAAAAAAACCACCCAAAAACACCATAACAACATTTTGAAAATATATTTTTTGGCAAACATTTGTGCAAAATGTCAACACTTTAATAACATTATATTTAGAATGTTTTGCAGCAAGTTTCCAAAATGTTTTTGAATGTTACTAAAATGTTTTATACCCTCTAAATAACACAACATATAAACACTTTCTATATAACATTTTGTGTTTGCTGGAATGTACATGCAATTGATCATACTCAGGAAAGATTGGTTTTTGAGAAAACAAATACTTACAAATTTATTCATTATATTGCCAACAAAATATGTCAGCAAACACATAACATCCAACAGTCTGTTACAAATCCACAAATCATGCATTGCAAATCTTGTGGGAGAAACATGTTCATATCTCATGATTCAATAGACTTACAGATTCAATCCCTAGTGCTATCTACTGTAGACAGCAGTGTTAGCAGGGCTCTGGTGTATTGTGCTCTATTTGATTTGAGATGAAGATAATACAAGTAGGAATTGACACTCTTGATCTTACAAGTTTCCAATGTTATTTTATTATACAATGTGATGAGTTGTCTTAGTAGATGTACCATTGAGTTTGATTTGACAAGGCTGTCTGTCTTTGTTATATTTCAATATGAAAATAGCTGTACTGTTAGATTTTGCTAATATATTTCATTGCATGTTTGTCTGCAAATAATTATTCTGGTATGTATGCTTCCTCCTGAATTAAGTTTTGAGCTAGGTACATGTATGTCCTCATAAAGCTTTGCACATAAATAATGCATGTAGTTAATATTAACATACTTCAACACAGTTAATCCGTGTTATCTACTGTAGATAGCAAAATACCAATGTGTAATCTCAATGCATGCAATAACTATCTTAGGCAAAAAAAAAAAAGGTTCATCTCAAAGCTTGCGCGCACATTTGTAAGATCCTGAGATTTGAAAAAAGAAAAGAAATGCAGACATTTTTTTATTTCAAAAAACACAATTTTAAGTTTTTTCCGGAAAAATTCAGCGAAAATCAGACTAATAATAATAAAAAAATCGCATTTCGCATTTGTTTTCAAACCACTTGTGAGCTTTGAGAAGAACCTTTTTTTTGTTTGGCCTTATGCTTTGTCAAATATTGTCTGGTAGCATCCTGGGGTAGCATCTCAGCATGGGTCTCAGGTACCTCAGGTGCTCTCAGTGGCTTAGTTGCATACAAAATATGCATTGCATATTACATCATGAATATTTATGCCATCAAAGAGTTTACTTTGACAACACATTTCAAAGTCGGTTACATGCTGCCTAATGCTGTATGAACAATTTCGCTGCACCATTCAGTGTGTAAGCTTTGTTTAGATACAGTATTAAAGATAAAACAAGGAATTGCTATTGCATTTTATATCTTCCAAAAGACTCCTTGTAGATATACCTGAAGTCATTAGCAGTTTGAACAGCCTGTGTGTTAGGAATTATTTCACAATAAAACACTTTTATAAGATTTCATTTCATAATGAAACACCCACAAGATTTCATTTTATATAATATAGAATCTGTTTTTGCTCACATGCTGCTGCATGATATATTAAAACACTTTTTATCAAATATCTTGCAGGATTCTGATACATTGGAACCTTATATCATGCATAAATTTAAATTTATCATTTCAAATAAATCTCACAAAATTGCATAAATTGAAAATCTTTTACCTCTCTGTGTGTCTCTCTCATTATATATTTGCTATTACTATGATATTCTCCAGTTACTGTACTTTACTTTATCACTGGCATAAATCTACTTCTCTTTATAGGCATACAGACAGCCAGTTGGGTCTATTTGCCCTTTGCACAAATCCCCTATCTTGCTGCCAAAACAAAGTTCTCTGCACATATGTGATGCAATCAAGCAAAATCAGTCGGAACTCGGCAATAATAAATTTTCAGTTTCTTGCAGGATAGTAAAAAACATTTGCAAAGCTGGTTTTTGCTGAAAACCCCATTGAAATTGAACAATCAGTTCCAAAGATATGAGCAATTAAAGAGTTTCCAAAACAAGAGGAAACAAAAGGAAATATTTCCTTTGTTTGGCTATATCTCAAAATCAATATTTCCGAGTTCCGACTGATTTTGCTTGATCACATCACATACATGTTTTTTTGCCCGCATTAACGCAATGCATCAGAATGAAAGGCACAAGCAACACAACACACACTTTGGAAGTAGATCTTTATTTTGAGATGACCTTGCTAGGGGTCATTAGGGGAAAAACACCACCCCAAGGAAAGTCTATCCTGGATAGAGTGTGTTCTGTAAAACAGGACCCATTTGCCATAAATGTTCATCTTATTCTGCTGAAGCACTTTGGCCCATCCGCCTGGCCCTTCCCATTAGCTATAGCCTAATTTCTCTTGACTCTCTTCCCTGCCCTTTTCTTTCCTCATCTTTCTCTATTTACTGTCGGAAATAAATCATCAATACAATTAGAACAAGCCTCTAAATTAATTTGGATACCACAAGTACTTGCCAAACAATCTCATTAGCTTCCTATATGTTTAGCTAAATTTCCCTTGCTCTTTTCCTCCACCATTCCTTTAGTGTGTAATAAAAGAAAGACCTCACTGCTTAATAGCCCTCTTGGATCTTCACAACCCACACATTGCCATGGTAACAGAAATTTGCTATATTAAATATAGTCCTTTTTCATTGTGTAGTATACCTTAATGACAGTAAGAGGATTCATGGCTGGGTGGTTTCATGGGCTTTTTTTAACTTAAAGTAATCATCAAAAACAATTAATTTACCCATCACCAATTTATGGGGTTATCGACATATTACTGAACCTTAATACAACATGGTCAAGAGGTCACATCCACTTTCATGAATCCAACATTAAACAAGTTGTATTCACAAAGTTGGGCCGATGACAATGGTGTGTATATAATAAGAATACCATTTCACTGTACTTTTAATTGAAAGTGCATTTTGCAAACCAATCAATATCATTTTTGAATAATTTACCAGAAAATTTCTCTTAGCCTTGTATCCAATTAAAATGTATACTACCAGTCATTATTGATGCATGTTAGACAATATTAAGGGAAAACAAATATGACTGACTTTCACTGCATACAATTCGCTGTCGTAGTGCATGTTAGTAACCATTGGTTACTGCTCCAAGCCTGGGCTCATACACCTGTTCCGAATTTTGATATGCCATAGGCTTTGTGTTGTGATCATTTCGATCAGTGGTTCGTAACAAAGAAAGCATGATCCAGTTGACCTAGCAACGGTTATATTCTAACGTGCACTACGACAGCGAATATGTGACACAATCTCAAACTCAGACTAAAGTTTTAAAACCTAAGCTTGCTTATTTAGCTGCAAATTTATTAACTTTTTAGGCCTATATTTCATTTTTCTTGCTTCAATTTGCTGTTTTCTCTTCATTTTTACCTACTTTAATGCAGACTTTGGTCTGATTGGATCAGATGATGTCATGAGTGCATATACAGTGTTTTTGAGTAGAAATCAATTACATAATATAAATCAAGCATCGTAAATTGAACTCATCACATGCTGCACGTGCATCCAATGCTAATTATGCCTGATTAATTAATTGATCCGAGTTCTGTTATGATGATGCCTCCCAAGGACAATAAAACTTGTGTTTAGTAAACAAAAGAGTGAAGTGTGGTTTCATTGGGTTGTTCACCTATCAGTCGTGGGTCAAATGATATAATAATGATGAAAGAAAAGATGTTTATGTTAATGGTGATAATAGTAAAATTGATGGACATGGTGATATTGATAATTTCTGATGATGATGATGATGGTGGTAGCTATAAGTGATTATGGAGTAAATAAAAGAGTGGGGCGTGTGGTTTGGTGGGTTGTTAACCTATGAGTCTTAGGTCAAATGATATAGATAATAAATTAATGAAACAAAGGATGATTTTTTTAATGAAGATAGTACTGATAATGGTCATAATGAATACTGGTGATATTGATAGTGATGTGGTGATGTGGTGATGATGATGCTTAAGGTGACATCCCTCCATGTCGAAGGCTAACTACATTGAAAGTTTCACAAATAAGGTTCCATGTGTAACGTGATACAAGGTTTGCTATGTTGAATCCAACCATTACCCTTTTAACCATAACCCTAGCTGACAGTATTTCATATTCAACATAGCAAATCTATTTTTCATATTTTTGACATAGCAAACATTCAACATATCGAACCTTCGGCATATCAGGCGAACAGTGATAGCTGTATGTAATCAAAGTTGGAGATGGAGGAGGAGGAAGAGGATGTTTATGACAATGGCTTGATAGATTACCTTATGCCTAAAATGACCTTGGAATGATTCACAAAGACAATATACATTAAAAAATAGAAACAAATGAAGTTAACAATATAGAATGTGTTGACAATATCATAATAAAATAAAATCTGGTTTCAAACCTACCACAAAATTATTTGAGTTATCCCCGGTATTATTCAAATATAGGTTTCTCACAATTTTACTTTCACAAACTAATTAAGACATAATTCTAGTCATTCCCCACTGCCACAGATTGCTCTCGTTAACCTAAAACTGTAACAACTATCTTTTCTGAAACTAGGTCCTCCCATCAGCAAATACTTCCACAATCACTTACCAGTGAAAACCTTATTAAATGGAAACGTGGTGAAATGAATAATAGATGAAGAGTGTGAGGCAAGACTATCAATTAGAGCAGCAACAATTTCATTATATGAGACTATTATGGGCTATATCTGTACATCGCTAGATATACACAACCAAAATCCTTTGCCAGTTAACCAGTAAAACCAGTTACTATTTTTTTTGGGACAAACACTTGACAGAATGCATCGTTATTGTGAGACCCAGATCCAGATTTGTGAGCATTACACCTCCTGCCAACTGCCATGAAGTTTACAATACACAACCAAAATCCTTTGCCAGTTAACCAGTAAAACCAGTTAATCTTTTTTGGGACAAACACAGAATGTAAAACACCAGTATTGTGAGACCCAGATCTAGATTTGTGAGCATTACACCTCCTGCCATGAAGTTTAGATGTGTAGATATACATTTACCTCTCGAGTACCCGTACCTATAATGTACCTCCAAGAGAACCCATTACACTTAAGTGAAACAGTACACATAAAAATAGCTTGACTATGTGGTACTCCAAAAAGGAGGCATACTGGCTGTGTAAGAATTTCACCTCATTTGACATTTGATGTATAAACCCAATTCCCAGGCCTGATTTGTAGAAGTAGATTCACATCTAGCCGCATTATAACAACCACAGATATCAATGTCCTCTCTCTGCTAAACATTGAAGCTTAAAGATGCAACAAACTATGAAATAACTTGTTGATTGCTTTTTACCCCAAGTGACTGCTACTTTATCATGTTGATATGGTTTCTATGCTATAATTATGTATCTTCATACAGAGCAATAGGAGTTATTAGAACTTTTGCAAAATTATACTACGCTTCTCAAATTTCTACAAATATCTCATTGGAGGTATCTCAATATCACTAGCAACAACAAATCCTCAGAGCAATAACATCCGCTAAAGACACCGGTTGAGCCAGAGAAAGCATTCTGGTGTGTGTATCAAATATGACTAGCATAGAATTTTAATTTTGCTTTGTGTTTAACAGGTTAACTGAAAACCAGTAGCTTAAAATATTAAACAATCTGTTTAATTATTTAAACAAACTGCTGTTCAGTTTACCTGTTAAAGCAAGATATGCCTCAACCAAATCTCTAGTGCAAAGGACACACACACTTGGATCAAAATTAAATTATAATATTCAAACCCCCGGGATTCAAAATAATTGGTTTAAACTCTATTTCTTTCATTTTATAAATATAACAAATCTTTGATATCAAATCACATGGTAAAATGTTAAAGATCAAGACCTGGGACTGAGAGAAAGAGATCTATATTTCAATATTGCCAACAAAGAAGTTCTATTTTGTGCAATCCAATCCAAGTATTGTAGCCCAAGGTACGCACTGTGATACATTAGCCCAGAAAACAGCGGCTATAATCGAAATATGACTAAACATGTTTTATTGTTTTGGAATTTATTACATGAATGCAATCAGATTATTATATGGAGTAAGATCTTGGGAATGGGAGTAACACCACACAATCTGAAAAAAGCTTTGGTTAAAGGAGTAGAAAGGCATCTTGTGATATATGGGAATGCTACTTTGGAGATGGATACTTTGGTAACACTGTGTAATCTGCATAGACCAAGACACATTTCACCTTAAGGTGACAAAAAAAACACCCTATTTTACGGGCCCAACCGACCTAGATTTAAGAAATAAAGGGTGCAGCATTATCCTTTACACGCAAATAATGTGTCCGAGGAAGTAAAAACGTAAATAATTATTTAAACGGTTTTACTGCCGAGGACACATTATTTGCGTGTAAAGGATAATGCTGCACCCTTTATTTCTATTCTATTACCAGAAAATAGTGCAATTTAAAGAGAAAATGTCATTTTTGGCACAAATATTTTAAGTTGTTTACTTCAAGGTGGAAGCGCGTTAGCGTAAGTGACAGTGTGTCGCGGAAATATTGCACGCGTAACCAAGCGTAATGCTGTGCGTAGAATGTGTTACGGCGCTTGACCCATTATTGCAGAATAATGGGCTCTCACGTGACGCGTTTCACAGTGCGCGATTTTGAATAATGAGTCGTGGAGGTAATAGAATGTGCGATTTGGGACGATGGTTTTGCTAAAATTGTGTTTATTTCCTTGGTACCCATTTAGCTTTTACATTTCAAATGTTTAAGCATTTTGCCTTGGTGCCTTTAAAATTAATTCAGCTTTAAGCCATGTTACCCCTGTAACATTTTTTCCAGCATATACTTTTTACCCTGCAATCTTACACCATACGACAAGATTGAAATAATCTGCAGATAATATATCACATTCTACCAATATACAACTTTCATCTACCATATTAAGTATGTCAAACCTGTGAACTTCACTCAATTTAATTTCACTGTCAGTATTAAGAGTGATATGATTTGTCTTCAGTTACAGCCCTAGTTCATTAATGATGAGAATGGTCTCACCTTTATAGACTGCAAATTCAATTAAAAATTAGTCAAAGTAATATCGCCTTGAGCTGCATATTCTTTAGCCCTCACTGTGTCACATCGTGAGTGGTGCAAGTTTGTAAAAGCAAGTATAATTTAACTTCATGTATATCAGATTTTACATGAAAATGTATTCGTTTGGTAGAGACATGCTAAGTATTGGCCAGACACAGAATACTATAAATTGTGACTTTTTTCTACATTAAACATAAACATTGTGAAGATTTTTAAATCTTAAAAGCTATAGCCTACAAGGTGAGATTACTGAATGAACCATGAAACAGTTTACCAAATTACTTGAAATTAATATTTTATAATCTACTCTGTAAATGCTGTGCATGCTTGTCCTTTTTATAAGGGAATTACTTTACAAATTAAAATCACCATTCTTCAAAAGTGAAATTTGTTGAAATGAAATGGTATTTTGTTTAAATGCATCCTAATGCACAGTGATGATTATACATGTATGTGCTATTCCAGTTAATTGAAATCCATATAACCCCAACTCCCATATAAGGATGCAAATTTCATTTCATATGGAGTCACCCATTATGGTACCGTAACCCCATTTGAAAGTTACACTCCCTGTGTGGAAAATTAAGGTCATGTCTTCCACTGAGGTTGTATGGATTTCAACTGGAATAACCCAATGTCTGCCTAAGTGCTGTTTCATATAAAGTGATTGTTGTTCTGGAAAAAAATTCTTTTGAAGTAGCAAAATGAATGACTCAAAGAACCACCACCCATGGAGTTTAGTGGGTGATTCACAAAATGAACCTATCTGACAGACCAAACTGGACTAATCTATATTGCTAAAAGTCAGTTACAGACACTAATTTGGCAGCATCATATGACCAGAAATTTGCATATTTCGCGCAGATGTCCTACAAATTAAAATATTGCAGTTTTCATTTGATACTGTAACTACTCTTAACACTTTGCCTTGTATGCACATTGGACAATAAATTCTACATCGATCCAAACCGGTCTGGATCTAGAACATTTGCGTAAATTTCACTAATGTCCATCCACCGGTAATTACTACATACAACGCAGCCCATATAATCAATATCATCAAGGGTGTTGTGTTATTTATTTGCCTCCATGCGCATGTGTCGTTATAATTGTGCTGATATATATTGCAATCATTACCCAAAATCAATAGTGTATAACGCATAAAATGTGGTGACATTTCAGTGACCCATTGTGAAAAATTAACATAGTTCATGGTTGATTTAGATGAATTATAATAAAACTGGTAAATTTGTAAGTTGTGCTAAAATTATCCAAGCATGTTATTCTAGTTATCTATGCTCCTGAAATAATTATTTTAATACATAATGACCAATTTGCTTTTAATATATCTATCATTTCTTTCAGTTTTTATAACCATGAAAAGATGAAATGCACAAAATTCCCCAGACAAACCCCTCGAGTTAGTTTTCTGAATGTTTATTGTATGTACTACATGTGACTTTTATATAAAAATCACTCAATTACTTCATTAAAATATGATCAAATTAACATTTCCCTGATCACACCATTTCATATCTCAAATGGCATTTCCGTCAAAGTACACCTGCCCTCTGCTACCAGCCATATGCACATCATTTGTAGTTGATAGAATTATTTATACACGCAATCATTTAAATTCTATCACTGATTGTGTAGTCAAAAGGCTAGGCACAATTTAATAAGGCTTTTCAATTTAGCAGTTCAACTGGAAGTTAAGTGAATGTGAAATTTGTGGAAACTGCCATTAGAGTTAGACACATGTACTGAGTCGAGTTTACACAAAATACTTCTTTTCTACACTACTAGGAAGATATTTCTTTTCTTATTCCATGAGATGAGAGTCAAATAACCAAAATATTTGATATTCTCTAACCCAGCAAACAAATGTGTTTAAATGTTACAATCATGTTATAAATGTGCCTTGGTAAAACAGTTTTAATTACATTTAAATGGCTGTTTATATAACGCTCATTCTACAAAATCGGGTGCCAATCCACTGTAAAAATTGAAAAAATAAAAGTTGTTCAAAAAGACCTGCTTTTTGTGTTTTTAAGAGTAAATGTATCACTACTTTCAGATGTAAAAGATTGCCAACACCACTTGCATATTTTTCTTTCAGGAAGTCATGATGTTTTTTAACACTAAAACTCAATGTAATGTGAGCTACGTTACCGGCTCCAAAATGGGCTGGTTTTACTTAATCCAAGGTCATAAAAAGCAAACAAAAGATCACTTGAGTGAAATGTAAAACCGATTTCACCATTTCATAGAAGTTTTACAGATGCGTGGATGAGTGCGTAACGTAGCTCACAGTAACGTAGTTCACGGGTTTTAATGTTTTGATGTGATTTGTGAGCGTTAGAGCGTTATGTCGTTTAATTCTAATATAAATGGTGTTCGATCACTGGTACCTATCACATATTATTAGGAAGTTCATCTTATGCAAGTGCATACTATAGAATTCTGGTAACATAGCTCACCATTCTTAACATGGTCGGTCTAAATTTCAATGTTTCCAACATTTCTATGCCAAAAATGCTACAGCATCACAATTTTTACTGTGATTTTTAAAAACCTATGAGTGTTTCCTTTCAAAAACAGCACACTACATTCATACCTCTGTTTTACTTCTTTCCAATAACGTGTGTTAAAAAAGGGTAACGTAGCTCACAGCGTTTTGGTGGAAAGTGCAATTTATTTTAGAATTACACAAAGACGTTTTAATCACTAAAAAATAATGTTGATAAACAATATGATGGTGCGTTATCTAATTAAAAAAGAACAAAAAAGGAAAGGAAACGCATTTATTCAAAGAAAATATTAAGGGTCAGATTTGACACTTGAGCAGTGGAAACGCATTTTTAGCAATTTTTGAGCCTTTGCAAGGGTTAATCAGGCTGAAGAAAGAATTTAAAGTATGGAAAACTATATATGTCCGTGTAGATCTCGTTGCGTTCTACCAGAAAAACAACATATTTGATGCCCTAAATGCTCGACAAAGTTTTTGTGGACCAAAGAATGGAAAAAAGGCTATTGGCACCCGATTTTGTAGAATGAGCGATAAAGGTCATAAAATTGTTTTTAAAACATTTGATATGAAAAAACACTACAACTACATTTTGTTGTCCGACTTTTATTGTAAACTAGTTTTTGACAAATGTATTTTGTCACCACTTAAATTACATTGTTTTAGAATATTTTGTAGCAAGTGTTACCTTTATGTAACCCAAAACTTCAACATTTTCTGTAATACGTTTTGTGTTTGCTGGGAACTTAAATTTCCTCCATGATTCCCTGTTACCTCTCCTCTTGTTAAAACATCTCTCTCAAAATCATCTAAATTATCTCTCTCTCATACATACATAACCCCTCTAATAAGACCTCTCTCTCAATTTGTATTACACACTTTATACTCAAATATGTGTCATGCCCATAAAAACTACTCTTAAGTATCACTTTGTGTCGATCTCTCAGACATGCTCCTTTCCCTTTTTCATCCCCTTCCACCTTCACCCTTTTGATTTATTCCACTTGTTGAAACTCAAAACCATATGCAAACATTTCTCTATGAAATACGAGATAACATAACATCCATTCTACATTTATATTTTAAAACATTGAAAACATGAGTATTACCACTGAGATTCATGTATCTCACCTGATCGAATGGATATACTGAATTTTTTTTCTGTAACATAATACATACATATTGCAAACAAGATATCACACATTACTCCTAATGGAATAGACATTGTTTTTCTCCAGGTTAGTTTTGAAATATTGAGCATGTAATTCTGTCACCTGGTCAAGGATAAATCATGTATACTGCCTAAGATTTATCTGCCTCATTGCTTAGCTATATATCTGTGAAATGCTGAATGCTGGTGTATCAGTGTGCATCATTGCTTGGCTATATCTCTGTGAAATGCTGGTGCATCAGATTGGAAAATAAGTCATGCATGTGTTTCATTACAATCTAATCTTGTCAAAAATAGATATAGTCTGAAGTGTTTGAATCTTACTCTGTGCTATATGACAGATACACTGAACACTTCAAATCTATTCACAGAAGTGAGTTCCTTTTTACCTTAAAGATGGGTTTTTGACGATTAAAAAAAACCATATTATGATAGTATTCAATGTGAAGGTAAAAGACAAAAACAAATGTTATATTTACTATCTACAGAAGATAGTGCAAAATCAATATTCTTTGCTTTAATACTTCTGCCTACAAAAGTAAAAGATACTGCAGCAAGTATGCATGTACTATTTTTATTTTTAATAATCTAACTATATACCTTTGTTCCAGCTATCTACTGAAGAAAGCAATACTTTTCACCTTTGCACTTTTGTTATCAACCAATGAGAGTAGTTATTACTTTTGTACACTGCTATCTACTGAAGATAGCATAGAACTCCCTGTACCATTGCTACTGCTATTTACTGAAGAAAGTATATTTTACAATGGCTATCTGCTAAGGATAGTTTTAAAGACACCTTTTTACCATTGCTATCTACTGAAGAAAGCAAGAACTTTTAATATACATTTTCAACATCATTATCTAATAGAGAACATATAGAACATATGCTAACTACTAAAGAAAGCACTTAGTACAAAGATTTCTTTTACCGATTTTCTCCTGTGCTATCTATTAAAGATAGTGAATATAATTTAGAGTAAAATTTCTTTCATTTCCAAATTACAAGACATTCAAATGATTGAAAATGCATGTGAATTATATGAAAAAGACATCTCAATAAAATTGTTTGGTGACTGAAACATTATCAAGAGTATTCACTAATTTGATGATACCAATCTGCAGTTGAACTTTCATGATGTGGTGCAACTCAAGTCCAATTTTCAACCAAATATATTTCAATTATTCAAGCAAAATGTTAATGTTATAAAAGAAAAAGAGTATTTATGTTGCAATGGAAACATTGCTTATGATAATCATCACTCACAACAACCATAAATTCTCTATGTAAAAAAGAGTGTCTTAAACAAATCAGCCAAATGGGTCAGGAGCCATAGCAGAGAAATAAATCACAAAAGAGAAAGAAGCAGTGGTAAATGACACATGCCCATTAATGCTCATTGTATTTTGTAACCCTACTAAACTGCTTACAATTTTGAGAACAGAGTATATAGTTAGGACAAATCACACTCGTTTTCTCTAGTAGGTGACTTACGGGTAGACGAGGTATTGTTGGTCGAAGCAACCTAAAAATCGATT
Organism: Amphiura filiformis; assembly: GCF_039555335.1. Classification (NCBI taxonomy): domain Eukaryota; kingdom Metazoa; phylum Echinodermata; class Ophiuroidea; order Amphilepidida; family Amphiuridae; genus Amphiura; species Amphiura filiformis. Next base: position 24,335,301 of record NC_092635.1, on the reverse strand, counting down.
TCCATTATCTAGATCAATATATTACTGAAAATTAACACCTTGATGTTTTGCAAAAGTTCATTCTACAAATCGTATACTTTGCAAACTTGCTTAATTTATTGTTGTTAATGAGTTATGTACGTTTTACAAAAGTGTTGTTGTTTCAGCCCTCTTTACAACGTAACTCAAGAACCACAGCACCTATAAAAGTACATCTGTGATATTTTAATTCTTCTACATGCTCGCTATGAATTGAGCAATTCAGTTTTTGCCAAAGCTCACTACCATTCGTAAGATGCTGTGAACTACCAAATCACAACAGTTTAAAATAATTAATAACCTTAAAGGAAGTGTACATGCCACAACCAATTTCATGAAAATAGGTTAACATTTGCTAGGTTACTGTCACTATTAGTACTACTACTAGTTCAAAGAAATGTGATCAAATTCAATATTAGCACCAGATTGCTCATCTCTATGAATGTCTGACAGCTCTTAAGGTTATACACAATTTTGCCATTTTCAGAAGCAAAATGGGATGCACGTAGCCCCCTTTAAACTTATCTATTTCTGGAAATAAATATCGGAGAGAGAAAACGCAAAACTACGTCTAAAAGCTGAAAGTGTAAGGGTCATTATTATGCTTGAATTTTCCACTTGGCTCAAAATGAAATGTACTTTTCAAACATTTCAAATTTTTTCAATATCCGAGCATCAAGATTTTTGGGAACACGCCATAATTTCTCATTGGAAGTGGCGATTTTGTTGGGAACTTCGACGCACATTACAAACAAGTCAATAAAAGAATGTGCATATTCATTCTTGATATTGGTTGTCTCGATTTTTATGTAAGCTTAAAATGTTGGCCGAATTTGAAGTAAAATGGCCTCCACTTGTATGTCGTTTTGTAACCAGTAATAATAATTCCGTGCAAGATTTCATAGACAAAATTCTGACCTACATTATTTCTATAAACCCTCTTCTGCATGCAGGTGCTATTTAAATTTTCATTTCGATAGCAGAAAATTGAGATATTTGCTATTTTTCCGACTCGCTGCTGCCAAATTGTCTAGTTTCGCGATAAAAAGATACAGCGAAATCAATTTTTTTTTCGAACCATTTCACTTCGTTTCGGCTTTTGCTTTGAAGTACAAACTTCAAAATTGATATAGTGATTCTATATTTCGAGCTGCGTCATACTGTGTTTTCTTACCTCTGATTGTCGCTGCTCAAGGCCAAAATTGGAAATTTTTTGGACAGAAGTGACACTCTCATTTCTTTTTAAAACACATGTTTACGTCATTTACATTATTCTGACGGGCTGTATTTGCCAAGTGGTGTTGCCGAGGGCAAGTGGTGTTGCCGAGTTTGGATTTTAAAATATTTAGGTATTTTCTAGCTTAAAATCCAGCGCCAAAAAACAATGCTGCGCTTGCAACAGGTAGATATTTAGAAATCCATTTAAGGTATGGGTATGGGTATGGAAATTGGGGATCCCAAAAATTGGCATATGCCTATATATAGGCTATATGCAAAGGGATGGGGCATTTTGGCAGGCCAAGGGGAGGGGGCCACAAAAATTTGGCAGTCCAGGGGGTGCGGACAAGCGATTTTCGGCTGGCGAGACGGGAGGCAAGCGATTTTTAGCGAGTCGCTTGGAAATTTTGGCTTATAATTAGTAGGCTAATACCGGTACTGATTGCACAGCCTTGCGAGAAAGCAATTTGTTGGCAAGCAGGGGCCGGGGGAGGAATAAAATTAAATTTTGGCAGGTCGAAAGGAAGAATGACTTTACCTAGCACACATTAAAGGGGCATTTCGTGATCCACAGCCTCATACAACCCCATAGGCCTCGTCCTTTCTCACAAGTTAAGATTTTTATACCAGTCATCCCGCTCTGGCCACATGTTTAGGCATTTTCACATGAGATCAATTCATTAAGCAATGGAAAATATTGCCAAATTTGAATTTCGTTTTAAAAGCCTACTCCCCATTAAAAAACCCACTAATTTTGGGGGATTAAAAAAGTTCTGTAAAATGAAACAAAAGGCTGCCTCAATCCTAATTATTCATTTAATAGGCCAGGCCTTCATTTCTGAAAATATCGGGAGCTCAGTTAGTCACTCTCCTATGTGTAGGCCTACTGAGCAGCTTGACAAGGAGCTCAATTATATAATATCAATATTAAACCATAGGATTTTCAAGAAGTGAGCAGCTCAATAAATGCCATTAGTAAAATTATTGGGCCTACGATTTTTATATTTTATTTGACTGTGATCCGTTTTCTATAGGCTATATACATGCCTACACTGTATATAGGCCTACCTTTAAAATTTATAAAATTGGCGGAATTGAACAAGCTCTAAATTTCTCATACGTCCAGCATAACCAAGGGCAACGGGGGCCCCTAGCTATGGCCATACCCGTGAGTGGCGGAACCAGAATTTTTTCGGGCATGGGGCCCGGGAAGTGAATTTGAGACGGGGCACTTATTGCACTTGAAATTGCCGCAAAAGTGGAAAATTACATAATTGTGGGGATTTTGCCTAAAAACTGGATGAGAAAGAAAAAATATTGGGGAAATACTGCCCCCAGCGGCGCCACTGCATAGCCTATCCATCCATGATGCTAGAATGACGGAAGTTCTGGCGCTGAAATTCAATTTCAATATCACGAGTTTTTATCAGGGATTTTACCAAGGGAAGGCGATAGTGTAGGATTTTGCTGATATACCAGGCAACACGAGAAAGGTGTGGCTAAATAAGGGAGTGTTCATTATAAATATTTTCCATTATCATACTTTTGACGCTGAGAGCATAATTATTTGAAGCGTACATCGTGTCAGTCACATGGTCACATTATTTTCTGTTGAAAGAGAAACGCACATGTCTCTGATTAGCTCGGGGATTAGCTACTGCTGGCTGCGTGCTGGTCTGTTGTTGTCGAGTGGAAATGGGAAATTTATGAATGAACTTCCGCAACTTTGCAACACGCATCACGCCGCGGCGTAGCTGGGATTTTTTCCAGGAGGGGCAAGACTGTAGGCCCTATGGGGAGGGGCCCAAATATCCACCAAATTTCCCACTGGGGGCGGGGGGCTCAAATAGACAATTTTTGCCAGGCTTATCATAATCGTATATGGTAGGCCTATTGAGCTGTATTGCATATCGTTTGGATTCCCCATCTCTCTGCCCCTCCTCTCACCCTCTCCTCTCTTTTTTTTCCTCTTTCTCCCCCCCCCCCCTTTCCCTCTTTTTTTTCCTTGCACTAGGGGGCGGGGGCCCAAATAGGCAATTTTTGCAATTGCCCCCCCCCCCCGGCAGCTACGCTACTGTCATCACGGTAGACATACGCGGTAGGCCTACAAGCAGGGCTGTCAACTCTCACGCATTGGCCGTGAGTCTCACGCGATTGGGTCACTTTCTCACGGTCTCACGCCAAGGTAGTATAATCTCACGCCTCGGTAGTAAATCTCACGCAAAAAGCTGGAAAATGAGTAAAATCTCACGCATCGTCCTGAATAATTTGTTGCTCCTACCGTCGTCCCCCCCCTTTTCACATTCCCGAGCGCCGTGGCTCAAATATTAATGGTTCAAAATGAACATTGAGTCGGCAAATCCTGCACGCCTAGCTCTTTATACAGACAAATATAGTAGGCCTATCAAAATGTTGTATTTTTATATTTTCTGGTGGACTCATGGAGAATATCATGTCATGTAGGTCCCGGCGCTGGGTGGGGGGGGGGGGGGGGGGGGTCTCAAGGCATTTTGGTAGGCCTACCCATGCTTGATTCCGGGAGGTTTTTTTTGCAGGCCCGACCATTTTTTTAATAAAAACACCTCGGCGGGTCTCTTCAAAACATTTGTACCATTGAGGATCAAAGTCATCCAAATTTGGCCTAATTTGGCGCTTTTTAAGGGCACTTTTGCCAAAATGCGCCCAAAAGTTGGTCTTCGCTGTAAACCCACCCATCATAGTCGTTGAAAAGGTAGGCCTACCCCAAAACTGTGGCACATCCACGAACCCGAGGGAGAGACCTCCGGGGTAAAAACACACCTCTAGCGGGACCAGATTTATAATTTAAAATAGGCCTACATTTTGGAAGCCAGTCATCACGACAAAACGGGCCATGGCAGTGTTAATGGTATTAACACTTTTATTTTAGGCTTAAATAACGAGTGTAGGCCTATAAATTACAAATTTGCACACACCCGGGGGAACCTTCTCAAGCTGGTTTGGGTAAGGATGTGAGGCTGTGACTCCGAAAAACTACGGTACGATTTTAAACCAAATTTGAAGAAAACAGACCCAAAATTGTATCAACTTTTGGACTGAAAGTTTTCGCAAATATTTACTTTTTCGAGAAACTTATTGAAAATACCCTTCTTGAACCTAATTTTCATGACACTGAGGGTCAATAAAATCATGGCTAAAAATACAACAGAGTCTAAACTAAATGGCTGAAAATGCACCCCAAATCTGCCGCACATCCCCACGACACATTTCACCTTATAGATTTTGAAAATTGTCGCAATAAAAAAGGCCCGAACTTATCCCAAATTATCCCCGAAAAATATTTTTTGCAGGTGAGGTTGGAGTCTTATTATTTTTATTCTCAGAGAGGATATGGGTTGATATTTTAGCAGGGTACAATTTGTCTTGTTTTTTGACGTTGAAGTTCCAGATTCTTTTTTTTATATGTTATTATTCATTTATTTATTTATACCCCGGGATTTATACCCTGTACGTGGGGAAAAGTACACACGGCAGCTACAGAGAAACCACGAAAAACTCCTGTAAAGTGCATGAAAATGCCCCGAAAATGTGCCAACCGAAACACCCGAACAGGAAGATAAAATAAAAAAACAAAACCAAAAACCCAGGAAATTTCCCGAAATCAGTTCCAAATTCTTTGTCCCCACTAAAATATATGAACACTCCCTTATGAAGTCTGCCCTCTTCCGGCTATTCTGGTAGTAGGCGTTGACAATTACCTTCATATTTTTGAAGCATGTTTGAACCCGATTTGTTCTCTATTCACATTTTTAACGTTGCAAGTAACATTTCAAGACCTCTATTTGTGACAGGTATTTATTACCTTGCTAGAGATGTGCCTAAAGTTGAAATTCAATATTTCGGATCGCAAAGATCGAGAGATATAAAGTTGTTGAATATCAGTTTAACACCATGGATCATATGGGCGTCTTATATGAACGATTACGATAACTAGGCAAAAATGGCTGGGATACAGGTTGTGTAAATACTACATGAATATTCATGAACTATACAGATTCCATTCTTCTCTAATAATAAAGATGTCAATCACTCTCCCAGACGACAGTTGCTTGGCGCTTGTAAACAAATCGAATAATAGTGCTTGATAACAGCTAAAAAAATAGGCTAAAAACACATTTTCACACAATTTTTTCCGGTTTTTTTTATTTCATATGATAAGTAGACATATTTTCTTACGTATAAGGTAATAATATATTTTTTCTGGAGGTAAAGCCCTTCAACACTTTGTTTAACCTTAATAAATTCACTGCCACAATTCTTGAGGAATATATGAAGAGTTTCATCACAAAATGCGATATATCTATTTTTACCAATTTGAGATAATGTATGCAAATTAAGCTGCTAAAATATAGGGAAAATATAAGCAAATATGTGATACTTTGACCATATCTCAAAAAGCATACTTTAGAGTTTAATAAATTAAGTGTCATTTTAAAGGCACCATTTTAAACTGTATGATGGATGGTGATCGTAACTCAAAAATGTCAGAAATGGCTTTTTATAGTGTTTTGCAATGAAACTCTTCATACTTAGGCCATCTATTGGATGAAAAAAATGTATGTTGTGTCTGTCTTTATTTTTATAATTATAATAATTTGTGATGATGATTTTAATTGTGTTACTGGTAGCATCTTATACTAATTATAGCCATGTCTTTTACAAGATGAATCAAGAAACTGTTAGTAAATAATTATTTAAACTTTTACTGTATTTTAATAAAATTGACATTTATAGAATTATGAATTTGTTTTTAAATTTGTGCAAATTGCACACTCTATCTTTCTCTCTTTCACTTTACAGAAAGAAAATAGAGGCCCTTTTAACATGTTTAAAACCTAGGCACAAGCCATCGATCATAACACATATAGATCAATCCAATTCTCATACATAAAATGAAATTTTTATGTCAAAATTCTTCAAATGAAAAAACAAATGACAGATGGCAAAATATCCTAGCTGTCATTTTAGATATTCTAAAACTAATGATGATGGCAGAAAATTGAAGAGAGGGAAACCAAATTTCCTGGAGTTGAATTTGAAATAAAGTAATTGCAAAAGTCACTTAATATAACATCAATCAAATGTGATTAGTATTGCTCAAATGGTAGTGATGAGTGTTCTAGTAGAAAATGCTTTTACAAATCCATTTACATTAACACAGTTTCAATATAACCTCAGACTACTTAAGTTATCAAGTTTTATCTGAAGTGTGACTCTGATTTTATCAGGATCAGAGGTGTATATAGCATAAGTTGTCTGACATGGGGGCAATGAGCAGGATTGAGGTGCTGCAGCTATTTGTTACCAATTTTCAATGCATTTTCTGTCTTTATATTTTTGACTTAGGCCTATATTTTGGGTCAAAATGCAATTTCTGGGAAGACATGAAATAATGATTTTGTTTGTTTTTAGAAAATTACCTTAAACTTTGAATTTTTTGTCCCCAAAGGAAATACCAATTTTGATCATAACACAAATTTCTAATTTACATATCTTCAGACATCGTGTGATCATTTTAAATTGAAACAATAAACATCATTATGTCTACATAGCCTTGATATTAGAGAATTGTCTGTCTGCATCTCTAATGAGAGTCCATTATGTAGGATATTGTATAAATGGTTATTTTTGCGTTCATATATTTTAGTGATTTCCAACACAGAAGACTTTTGTATGTGTTGATTTTTTCATGAATTCATACCTTACCAAAGTTATCATATGACAAAATTTCATAGTCGTGCGTTGTTAAATTTGCGATATAACCTCTATTTGTGAAATTAGCGAAAATAACAGCATTGTGAAAATTACCCCTTACAAAGTAATTGGTTGAGAATACAATGCCATGTACAGATGTAATTGTAGCATGTTTGTAATTACTATGGTAACCTAATCAGGGAAGAAAAGCAAGTCCATATCTGCATCAGGATTTGTTTCAAGTAAAAGTGGTCACAAGGTATAATGATTTACAGATATGAATCAAAAGCCATTTTTTACAACCATGTGTACAATATACTTATTAATATTCGTTTTTTGCATGATTCATGTGGGTTTAGGTGAAAGACTAGCTTTCATTGGCTTTGTATCATGTGCAAAATATCAAGCTTTTCCATGTTACTTTTTATGGTATACTAAAGGCGTCAGAATTCTCCAACAAAATGAGTAAATTGTTTGGTACGGGTTTAGATATAAAGCTTAATTACTAACAAATGTTAGAATGTATAGCAGTTTTGTACCACTTTCATTAGGCCTATTGTAATTTTTGTAAAGACAATTCTATGATAGATGATGAGACATATGGAATTAATATCTATGTGGAAAGCGGAAACAGGTGCCAAAATGATATAAAAATCAACTCTATTAAATATGAAAGAGGAATGTATCCAGAGGGGAAAATGTGTTGGTTAAATTGAAACCCTCATATCTACAAGCATAAAACATGTATCATTTACAAACACCAGATATGCTATAGATTTGCCATAGATAGTCATTGAGATTCTGACCTTTTATGTCCAAAACGTAGGCCTATCTAAAGACATCACAAAATAAGTAGATAGGCATTCTTGACTGAAATTCATAATAAGTTATAGTATTACGATATGTGACACGATCTGGTCCATGGAGCAAATTTGATATTGAGATAGAGGCAAAAATATGGAGTAAAACACAATTTAAATATATAGGAAAATAGACATCACAAAACTTCACAACTTTAGAACTAAGATGAATGCTAGACGTTTGGTGTTTACAATATATGATAGCCTAATGTTTGTACTTCCAAAGTGGTCAAGCTTTCGTCAGGTGTCTCTGACTTCATCAATCTGACAAAAGCTTGACCACTCACACTGGGACTGGCTGCACCGGTACAGTGATAATGGATATAGAAATACTATAACTTACTACTTAAAATATCACCATTTGGTCAAGCAATGTGTTATTGTGCCTTTTTATGTGATGTAGGTGCTCACAGCCCAGATCAACAACTATCAAAGAATTATGACAGGTATTTACACATCTCCTCATGTGACTATACACTTTTAACACACTATGTCACTCAAAATTGAACATGACATTGATTTTTAGCCTGGTGATGTCACAAACTACCACCCAATAATGACTAGTGATGTCATATGTAACCCAATATTAGATTTGACAGCCTCCCAATAAAACTACTTCTAAGTCAAAAACAATTACATTGTACCAGTGTGTTTCAAAAATTGCTAGTAAGGGGACTTTTCCCGGGGACTTTTCATCCATTTAGAACAGTCCCCAGAAGGTTAGTTCAAAATCTGGTTGTACAATGACCTGTTATACACTAGATCCACTAGAGAGTAGCAATAGAATCAATGTCTGAAGGGACATTATGAGCTACAACTATAGCTAAGATGATCTCACTTCCAATTGCAAAGTTCAATTACATACAATCATAGCTTAAAATGTGACCTTCAGTTCAGGAGTATGAGTTTTTGTACCCAACATATTCAAAGGTCGTTTGATGTGTGTGCAAGATGAGGTTACAGAACTGTTCTTACAGATTGGCTTGTTTGAGATCATCATGTAACAAGTGGAAACTAACAGGTGGTGTATGACGTGCAGTCCCTAAATTCAGTAAATTTTCATCACAACCGTGTAATTGAATGGGATTATTTTGAAATTTTAAAACGCTTGAAATATCACAAACAAATAGGCCTATGTTGATAAATAATATAAATACAAGCTAAAACCGTTGGGGGTCGATAATGAACCCCACAAAACGAACCGAGTATATGGAAAATGCCATACGGTCGGGCGGTTTCACGAGTTGCCGGCTCGATCATGTCATCCGCCGCCTGGAAACTAAGATCTAGGCCCTACATTTCACACACATATAAAATTCATATTGTAATTCTTCAAAGATTTGCCTCTAGAACTAATGAACAAATACCTGACATGTGGGTCACTCCATATGAAATCAAGGAGGCGCCCACCTGACCCCCTCAGATTTGCTTTATATTTTAGTCATATGTTGTACCTGTAAAAATATTAAAAACCTGCAAATTTGAGGTCTGTAGCTCTTACGGATTTTCTATGGCAGCCATTTAAAGTTGGAGTAGGGGGCCTAAATTTGGACCCAAAAGTTGCCCTTTAAATACATTTCATCTTTGGGAGTCTGTGCCTTCTTTATAAAAAGAAAGAGAGGTCTAAAACTTTGTATACACACTAACTGCATGCCCAATTTGTCAAAAAATAAAAAATATAAAACTTCTGTAATTGCGCGTTGTGTCACCGGGTCATTCAATATGCAAGAAAAAATGTAATGTTTTGTAAACTGGCAAGTTTAGCCCCCTAAATTCACATTTTTGTCAGATTAATTATTTTTTGCTATCACCGATGCTATATATAGGATAAATACAATGCATATCCAAAAAATTGAGGTCACAACTCATTTACATTTGGAACAGCGCCCTCACAAAGATGAAATTTATTGCAAATTCAACATTTTCAGGGGGGCCAAAGTCGATGTGGTCCACCTTCAAAATTTATAAAACATCACTTTTATATAACTACTAGTCTTAAATTACAACCTTGTTAAGTCCCAGTAATTGTATAGGTTGACTTCATATAAAATGACAAGCCCAAAGTTGACCATTTTTTTATGATGGCATGTAGTGCAAATGTGCCGAATTCGGAAGGCTTGAAAGTCAAATTAGCCACAATATTAAAAATAAATGATTAGATGAGTAGTTATTGGCCCTATTTACTTTAATTTCCATTTCATTTTCAATATACAGAGTTTCTATGGTAGCTATTTAAAGTTGGAGTAGGGGAATCTAAATTTGGACCCAAAAGTTGCCCTTTGAATAAATTTCATCTTTGGGAGCCCGTACCTTCCTAATAAAAAGAGAGAAAGGTCTGAAACCTTGTATACACACAAATTGCATGCCCAATTTGTCAACAAGTAAACAAAATAAATGTCTGTAATTGCGTTTTGTGTCACGGGGTCATTAAATATGCAAAAAAAATGTAATGTTTTGTATACTGGCAAGTTTAGCCCCCCTAAATTTAAATTTTTTGTCGGATTAATTGTTTTTTGTTGTCACTGATGCGATATATAGGACAAATACAATGCATATCCAAAACATTGAGGTGAACATTTATTTACATTTCCAACAGCGCCCTCGGGAAGATGAAAATTAATGCAAATTCACCATTTTCAGGGGGCCCAAAGTCGATGTCAAAATGGCCACAATATTGAAAATGAATGACTAGATGCGTAGTTATTGGCCCTATTTACTTTTATTTCCATTTTATTTTCAATATTGGGGCCAATTTGACTTTTAAGCCTTCCAAATTCGGCACATTTGCAGTACATGCAATCATAAGAAAATGGTCAACTTTGGGCTTGTCGTTTTATATGAAGTCAACCTATACAATTACTGGGACTTTTACTGTAATTTAAGACTAGTAGTTATATAAAAGTGATGTTTTATAAATTTTGAAGGTGGACCACATCGACTTTGGGCCCCCTGAAAATGTTGAATTTGCAATAAATTTCATCTTAGTGAGGGCGCTGTTCGAAATGTAAATGAGTTGTGACCTCAATTTTTTGGATATGCATTGTATTGATCCTATATATAGCATCAGTGATAACAAAAAATAATTAGTCTGACACAAAATGTGAATTTAGGGGGCTAAACTTGCCAGTTTACAAAACCTTAAATTTTTTCTTGCATATTTAATGACCCCGTGACACAACGCACAATTACAGAAATGTTTTATTTTTTATTTTTTGACAAATTGGGCATGCAGTTAGTGTGTATACAAAGTTTCAGACCTCTCTCTCATTTTATAAAGAAGGCACAGACTCCCAAAGATGAAACTTATTTAAAGGGCAACTTTTGGGTCCAAATTTAGGCCCCCCTACTCCAACTTTAAATGGCTGCCACAGAAAATGCATAAGAGCTACAGACCTCAAATTTGCAGGTTTTTAATATTTTACAGGTACAACATATGACTAAAATATAAAGCAAATCTGAAGGGGTCAGGTGGGACGCCTCCTTGATTTCATATGAAGTGACCCATGTCTGTACTCACTTGAAAGCATTTTGCCCAAACAATTTATAATCTGGGTATAAAAATTAATTGTGTATGAAAAAAAATGGGCAAATTCAAAATTCTGGGTGCAGATTTTTTTCTCAAGAGTTAACAAAATTGACCGAGACACTGCATTGCATCACATCATGGAGTAACATAAGTAATAATGTAACATAATAGAAGTACATGTACACTGAGTGGAGTAGAGTGTAAGAGATCATGCAACACATATGACAGTTCAGAAAATGAGATTTATATAGTGTCCATACAATCAGTGTTGCCATACAATTTTCAGACCTATTTCAATGCAATCAAGGAAACATCCTCCAAATGTTTCTCTTAACCACTGGATTCTATGATACAGGGAAGAGTCAAAAGTCACCATGTCATAGTAAAAAAGGGTTTCCCTCAACACTGAAAACGAAACTTGGGGTGACTAACTAAGGAAAAGTTAGTTAAAACAATGTCAAGTACGACTAACCTGTAACTAATACGGCTGGACTGGACTAAACTATATGTTAGTAGGTCAGGATACACTAGGGACTTAACTATCAAAATACTAGTTCAACCTTGACCTACTAATATAATAAATTAGTTCAACTAGACCTACTAGAGCTTACTAGGGACTCTACTAATATATTGGGGTGTTCTACTAATGGGCTCTACTATCAAAAACGATGTCAAGTACGACTATTCTTTTTAATAGGGCATTCTGTACTAATGTTTGACTAGTTCAACTAATTGAACAATAGCCTGGGGAACTAGCCCAATTCTAGCCCGGTAGAAGTGGTCGACTATATGGAAACTTACGCTTTTATTGACCTTTTTCCCAACCTTGTATTTTTTAATAACTTACAAACATTTTTAGCATGGTTAGAATTTGAAAAACAGATTTGGCCCGCTTTTTTGAGCCCTGTTTTCTACTACACACGGCATGATGAAGGTTTCCACGCAATTCGGCAGCCATGGCAGCCTCAACCATGCATGCACAAACCCACGGTCCATGATCATGACATTTGTGTTCCGATTTACAATCTCATTTCAAATTCTAACGGTTTGTAAGTTATTCAAAAACAAGCTTGGGAAAAATGTCAATAAAACATACCTTTCCATTTCTTCGACCATTTCTAACGGGCTAGAATCGGGGCTAAAATGTCCATCTCAAGACGCTAGATGTGCTATGTCTACAGCTGCATGTGTGAAATGTCGTCTATAAGCTAGTAGAGACTATAGCTCTACTAGCTTAATTTGTCATAAGAGTCATGTCATGTGATCAAAAGGGCGGTAAATTCAACTTTAGTACAACCCTTGGTACGGTCCACAACCATGATTCGTTCTACCAATTCAGTAAAGCCAGAAAAGTTAGTTGGACCAACTTTTGCGGTGCAACTAATTTTCACTTATTAGTAAAGTACCATAATTTGGCATAGTTCGGCATGTCCGTACTAACAATTTCCCTCACTGCATGCTGTACTAGCCAAGCATACTAGATGGACGTTTAGTCCGACATTAAAAACTAGTTTACCAGGGGAAACTAGTGGTACTAAACAAAGCTTAGTTCAGCTTACATAATACGAGTTTTTGTTTTCAGTGAACTATTAGTGTCTATAAGATCAGAAATGGTAAATAATTACTGTACAAATCTTCTAAAATCACCCAATTTGACTACCTGCTTGTGATTTTAGCAAACGCTGTAGGCAATATAATCCGTGTAATTCATTACAGAAAGGAAAAGTCAAAGGAATATTTTCTTTCAGGATAAAATGAGGTGTATTTGAGTCATCTATATCTGTCAATGACCTGGGCTGCTAAAACTACTTTTCTGTAACAAGTTAATGTATTTAACCATTTTACCCAAATAAAGAGACATGCTATTTTTTCTGCTTTGTTTTACTTTCTACTGAAGATAATATCTCCATTCAGACAAAAAGTCAAAATGAAACCCTCCAATATTGTAATCACCTTAATTTTATCACAGGACTAGAATATTTTCTAGTTAAAAAAAACAACCACTTAGGATTTGCTAAAAGTAAAGAATGGACATGCTCATCTTCTACTGTCTACTGAAGATAGCACAAAGTGCATTTGGTGTCTATACTAGTAGTATGATTGTAAAAACAAATAAAAAGAGAAACATTTTACACCTTTTGCTATCTACTGATGATAGCACATTGTGCAAAGTGTTTCCACGTAACTTGATATCTACTGAGACTATTATTGCAAAAAAGCAAAATAACTAGAATTTCATGGTTCCCAGCTTACGCTGTTGCTTCATTCATGTTGATGCATTTTGTTGTACCAAATTTGTAAAAGAAATTGTTGGAAAAAATGTGACAAATATTGAAAAAAAAAACATTATTTGAGGTACGTACACATGGATATTGTAAAACAGTATGCTTTATGGTGGAGGTATAAAAAGCAATTTGTCTACATTTTAATATCTACTGAAGATAGCACATTGTGCAAAAATCACTTTCACCGTTACTATTTGTGAAGTTGAAGAAAAATGCTGTATTTCAATATCAGTAAAAAACAACCCTCTGTGTTTTAATATAACACCCTGTTACCATGTCAACCGTGCCAATTAAACAGTCAGTCTTTCAATCAATGAATTATGTTAACACACAGGAATAATTAAGCTGGTAAGATATACTTAACAGATCCACTTTACAAAATACCACAATGTCAAATCAATTGAGACATTGATTTAGTGAATTAGTAATTAAAATAGCTCGCTCACATGTACTTCTAGACCCTGAATAAAAGTAGAACCTTATTTTATAAGCACTTTAATTTTTTGAAGATTTTACAAATCAATAAATTTGCATGAAATTTTAGTTCTAAAAATGCTTCAAAATTAAATTATAATTAATTTGATATTTCTGTGTAAGTTATTAGAGCAGATAATAAGAAATGGTGTTTTTAATCAGTGGAAATTTTTATAGTCGAGAAAAAATAATCAAAGTAAAAATGGAATGATTTTGCAGTAATTAGCCTGATGCAATAATGTAATGGGTTATTAAGTCAGGCAGGTTCCTAATTAATAAAGCAAATTGGGACAAATAAAGCAAACACTTGAAATATTCATTAGGCTTTACAGTTTATTAGGGCTGGTATGGTTTTAGTGTAAGCACTGCACTGTAGGTGAGATTATGTAATATCTTGTTAAAAAGCAATAAGAAATTATGCATGTCTGCTAAGAATTTATTGAGCTTCCCTCAATTTTTTCATTGTCACATCAAAAAGATGATGCGAGATAATGTGCTTGTATACAAATTAAGTTTATTATTCAATCTATAAGCACATAAACAATTGTAATTGTTAAAACATATAAACGATAGGTTTAATCCTGATTTTTCTTCATCTTTAGCCATCAGCTACAACACACTATGAGCAACGCACAAATGAAGACTATTTTCTGAAATAATTTTGTTCCTCCATAACTACCGGTACTGTTTATGGTCACTATTAAACAACCAATATTATTTACAAGGTGAAATGCAGGTAATTGTTGTCTGAAATGGTAAATACTATTTAAACTACATTTGTATACGCCAAAAATGGCAGGGGGGGGGGGCATTTTAAAAAGGTTATTACAAAATGACCCAAACAGGTTAAAATGAAGTTTAAATGTTGGACTAAGCAAGTGTGGAAAGCACTCTTCAGTTACACACATCTACAAGTTAACTTTGCTCATGTGACATCTTTAAAGTAATTTGTCATTCAAGCCATAATGCTGTTTGAAATTGAGCATGGCAGCAAGTGTTGTCTTATGAGGTTATGGCATGAGAGAAGGATGTTATGCATCATGCTACGGCAACGCACTTGATTTCAACCATAGCCTACTCATGAAAGTATAATGTCCACATTAGTGACACACCCCTACAAATATTCATACTTACAAAGAAAAGATGAAACAAGGTGTTTTGGGGATAAGGGTCTCAGGATATGAGCAAGCAATGGGCTTGACAAGTTACAGAGTTGCATGGTTAACAATACCAAAATGGTACTTTTTCTGTTTACGTTTAAGTATTGGGTATTTTGTCAACATAGTTGCATTTTGAGTCCAAAAGGGGTGTAAAAGCTGTCTTCTTGTAATTAAACTGAATTTCTTTCTAGTAAGTATACATGGTATTTTTTCATTCAGAAGTATTATCATGAGTTCACTTAGCACACATTTAGGTATTTAACCCATGTGATTTGTAAAACGTGCTGACATTTCACCTTATCAAATGATCAGGCACTTTCATTCTCTGAATAGTTCGCTTTAATTTATACCCCAAGAAGTACTGATGTTTAGTCTGAAACTTATGGAAGCCTGTATGCATAATAAATATATGGGCCATTGTAATACAAAGAATACTGATGACTTTTAGCAATAATTGGGGCGATAATGTTGGTGACATTTGTGTTTAACCTACAAATCCTGGGCACCCAGCTCATCTCGTAAAAGAATAAGAGAGTTGGATGTTCTATAGAAAAACATTGCCATTTCTTTTTCCTAATTATCGCTTATTGCAATGACTTATTAGCAAGTCATCTATTAATGCTGTTCTTAAAGCTAATGTCAAGGGTAAAACTAACAGGTTTTTAACTAAAATACATCCACTTTCTCATAAGCAGAAAAACATTAAAAGTGTGGCGCCAGAAGCTATTATAAATTCAAAGCAATTCATCAGGCATAATTAAAACCACCTCATATACATTGAAATTACTGTCAGAGAATGTGCATATATGTTTCAGATATCAGCTCAAGCTTATGTGTATATTAAAATATAAAAATTCATTCAAGACTTTTATTAATCAAGTTTACTATCATTATCAAGTTATCAATATTGTATCTACATTCTTGTGGGTAGCACATTTGTCTAGCTTTGAGAGTTATCATATTAAGTCACCACCTTGCTTACATCTCTATATTGTTCCAAAAATGTTTCTCACACATCCAAGAATGCCTTCATTTTGTTAAATGTTCAAATGTTTATTTGTTTTTATGTTTGTAAATAAGCTTGTTTACTTGTTTGTTTTAGCACTACTTCAACAACAATATCTGGATCTTGTACATCAATCTATAATCTCCTACAAAGTTAAAATGATGTTTAAAAGTTTTAACAACTAAACAGTATATTAAATCATTTAGGCCCCCTCCCCTATATAAAAAAAAAATAAACAGGATGTTTAAAATTCTTACACTATACCTTCACTGCATATCTAAACTGATGGTTGTTCAGTTCACCATCAACCAGTGTGCTTTTAGAGCAGGATAAGGGGAGACACATTCATCAACACCCAGATTTGAGATACAAGATTTACCAATGCTGAGATGTATTCTTTCACTTGAAACTGATCAAATACAACTTTTTAATATTTCCTTAAATTTCTTCTTGGCTTAAAAATCATTATTTTATTTTAAGATCTTTTGGGGAAAAAATGTATATCGTCAATACGAACGATCAAAATATTTTTAATCCATTTTTAATTACCATACTTGAGGTCTTTTTGATAAAAGGCATTCAAAATATCCATAGTCTTAAGTTCATTGGCTGTTAGACAAGAAGTAAAATTAACAGTTTGTGTATAACCTTACTTCAAAGGTTGTCAGGAAGTATTTATTCACACTAATTATTACATCAATCAATTTATCTACTCATCCATCCATCCATCTTTCCAATTCCATTAGGTCTGTTTTGCTTGGACTTGAATTCATCATGTTTGTGCAAGAAAGGCTCATTTATATGACAATTTAATGGCTGCCCTGGGTAAAATGCTGCTATTCTTACATCACAAAAAATGGTTTTAGGATTTGCTCAAACACAACAGTATTAGCTACTTACATGGTTCCGCCATTATGCACTATGTGCGGGTAGAGCCTCGAACTGGCAGCATACATGAATGGGATTTGAACCAGTCCTATAACATTCTGTGTAAGGTTATACGTAATTCTTCCTTTCATGTGTGCTGCCAGTTCAAGGCTCTCCCCACACATAGTGCATAATGGCGGAACCATGCAAGTAGCTAATACTGTTGTGTTTGAGCAAATCCTAAAACCATTTTTTTGGGCAAATATTTTGGGCAAACATTTTTGCAAAATATTTTTTCAACCCCAAAATAACATTCTGTTTAGAATGTTTTGTATCAAGTTTTCAAAAATGTTTTAAAAACGTGTTATACCCTTTATATAACCCGACATTTAAACGTTTTCTGTAAAACATTTTGTGTTTGATGGGAACATAACAGAAAGTGGGTTAGGTGGGATTGGGGACAAAACTTTCACCAGGGATTCCAGTGCTTACTTTGTAGGTAGAGCTAAGAGAAGGGTTCTCACAATTAAAAGAACAAAAACTTACTTCAGTTTACAAAATACTAGCTAATATTTGGGCAAAATGTATGGGGGAAATGAAACAGGCTTCACCAGCTCAAATGTAATACCAGAGAGAAAACTGATGGGTGGTAAACATATCATACCAGATACAAAAATACCCAGTGACCCCTCCCCATTGAAATATCAGACAAGGTAGCCATTTACTTTTTTGCCATTGCATTTTTTTTGCAATTACTTTTCTTACTCTCCCAAGAAAATTATATAGACCACATTGAGTCAAATCAATACTAATTACAAAGAACCACCCGCTTGTTCTATTTACTTGGTCCATATTTTGCTGTGGTCAATTGACCTGTTTCATTATGACATGGTCAATTATGTACAATTTATTCATATGTCACACACAATTTCCATTAGCGTGACGTTTGACTTGAGCTTTCTTGTATCCAACGTGAAATTATTTATAAGGCAATGTCTACGCATGTATGTGGAATAATTATTTCATGAAGTACTATTGTTTTTGCTTAAGTTCAAATTGATAGCTTTGACAATTGTTTGCCTTTTCTTATCTTTCTTTTTTTGTTCAAAACTACAGCACCTAGGGTTTTGATTTTTGCAGGGTATGTTGGTTTAATAAAGTACAACATAATTGTGTGAAAAAGCAGAATTTTGAAAAATATTGAGGGCGTCCTCCTCAGCAAATGTTATAATTATGGCTTTCAGAGCCCTGACCTGCAGATGGTTCATGATTCAAGTTCCTTTTGCTACACAGAGACATGAAAGTGGCAAAAGCTATTTTAGGACTACATTACACAATTTGCCAAATCTTCGCTCACAGACTACCAATTTTATTGAAACAAAGGTTATGTATGTAGTAGCTTAAGAAATTATCTTGATAACAAAGTAAAGGCCAATACAATCAATAAGTGACATGTTTGCCCAACAATCTTTTCAAAATTTATAACTTTTTTGTTACAACCTTTATTCGCTGGCGTAGTGCACGTTAGAATATAACGGTTGCTAGGTCAACTGGCACACGCTTTCTTTGTTACGATCCACTGATCGAAATGATCACAACACAAAACCTATGGCATATCATAATTCGGATTAGGTGTATGAGCCTAGGCTTGAACCAGTAACCATTGGTTACTAACGTGCACTACATCAGCGAAAAGCTTTCCAAACATGTTTCTAAATTAATCATTGCAGTACCACCACATAATTTCTAGATTTTTAATTTAGGCAATCTAATTAATGCAAATTATCACAACTATACTGCTGATCTGACAGATCATCTTGACCAATTTGTTTAAACAAAGTAAATATGACATATTTTGTTAGGTGATGAGTCAGAGGAATAAGTATATACTTGTATTTAATTTGCATTGCCACAAAATAAGAAAGAAAAAACAAATAACCCCTTGAAGAACAATAGAAACAACACAACTACGAGTTGAATTATTTGAATTATTTATAAACTTGTGATAAGACAGATTTTACACTTTCTAAGATGATAGCCTGGAGCCTTAGAATTAGGTCAGGAGTATATGCATGAAATTTTCCTAAATCATTATAAAGTTTTTAAAAAAATGGAAAAATCTATAAAAAAAAAAGTTAATGCAATCCCAGGGAATTCTACAATATTTTCCACCCCAAAATTTTCAATGCCTTCATTATATATTATTTCATTCAAATAGAAGTAACTCTTCACATAAATGCATTTTTCATTCAAGTGGCTAATTAACTTTACTTGAGAAAACTCTTTGAATATTCATTTTTCTTGCAACAATTTTGGTCAATATAGCCACATTTTGAACCCAGTGAGTCACACACTCGAAAAGCCAAGTCTGAATATTGGATTTAGATTCAGTACATGCAAGAACTTATTTCATCAGGTTGTATAATTTGTATTCCATGACATTCACTGCAAGTTCAAGTACTGCAGACCCATATTGCACATTTGTTCTAGCATAACATAGCAGTGCTTCTGTTACATCCATTTCCTGATCTTCATTTCACTGTGGAAAGGTGGGCAGGCAACCATTGATTAAAGACAATGTGGCTCTTGCATACTCTAAAAACAAGCGTTGATATATTAACACTATTTGACCAATGCTTTTTTAACACCTAATCCTTTTATTAACACATTATTCTGTCAAAATTTGAACATTTTGTTAATGAACATCCATCTTCTATTCTTCTAGCATGTTCAAGTGTAAAATATTAACATGTTAATAAAGACATAGACAATCATCGCATGTTCACAGTTTAGAAGTGTTAAAATTATTAATATTTATACACCAGAACTCTTGTAAATAATGTTAAAAGTAGTATAAAATAGTGTGAAAGTGTAACATAAATGTTAAAATTGGTGTTAAAGTGTTTTAAACAATAATGTGTTAACAAAGTGATATTAAGAGGTCCATAATTCCTTTGAAAGTGTCTTTTTAAGTGTTTTAACAAAGTGTTACCTAGGTATTGGTAATATATTAACACCAGTTTTAGAGTGTGAGGTGTGTGTCGAAATTATTATAGAAAAAATAGGGAAAAGTATGAAAAAAAAATTCAGTTTTTTGGCTTTTATGCAGGAACCTCTAGACCAATACAGACCTGGGCTATTCCACTTGAAATCCACACTCCTTGTATGGACGGTCATGTCTTCCATAGGGGGTGTATGGATTTTAACTGGAATAGCCTGATTCCTCAACAGATTCTAAGATGCACACAGCCATTTATATATAAATCCAATAATTTTTAGAATATTATCAAAAGGTTGTTGAAATTTCTGTTACTTCAAGTTGATCACATACAAGTGTGTAACTGGGATGGAAAAAGTGACATAAAGTCAATTTCTTCTTTCCAATATAACAACCACAACTAGATTGAAACGCACTGAGGATGTCAAGCGACATATTAATCAGGATCACTGCCTCACCAAATTAACACCCTAAGTGCTTTAATAGGTCATTTTAAGGGACACTTGTTACTTTTACTAAAATGAAGTTTATATAAAAGTGCATGCAACAGTCATTTTAAGAAGATATAACTGTCAAACACTCAATTACTAGTGTCAACTGAACTTCATGCAAGTTCAACCATAACTATTACCTTTATGGTTGATCAACTTTCAATAATTTTCTTGCCAAGTCCATATGTTTTTTGTTGGATGAACAATAGAATCAAATGCTAAAAGATCAGATATAGACTTAAAAGTCATTTACAAAACAAATACTTTTATGAAACTAACACTAAAGGCAACATTTTACAAAAATATATAATTTTGTATACCGATCATCGATGTATGTGTATGGTTGAAATGCGTTCCTGGAAAATGCATGTATATAATATGGCAAAAAAAGATTCACTTATTATGTTCTGGATTTTACCTTCCTTAAGATTTTTACAGGGAGCCCTTCCCCAGCTACCTGTCCCATGACAACATCTCTTTCACCATGATCACAATGTATATCTATGGGGGTGTCTCATCTCAAGTTAAGAGTAACACCAGTTTGAGCAAGCACTGGCGATTTGTTGCTGCGCCAATGAAATGTGCACTGATGTCACTGCGACATCAGGGTGGAAAATGCTTTGTAAGTCTGTTTCAACGAAATGTAATGTGTACAAATTGACAAAGCCAGTGTAAATCTATTTAGATCAGCTTGACACTGAGTTTACTTTGAAACTTACTGATAAAAGCATACAGGTCTGTTTATGCGTTCTCCTCTTTTTCTACAAAAAAGGGCCCCATATCGACTAAACTGACAGGTGAAGACAAACTTCTAACAAAAATCTGGCATATTTACTCTTCAAGCTTTAATAATATGCATTAAATACAGATTTGTTGTCATTTCAGCAGATCTGCTGCATTAAATGCTCTCAAAGAGGAAACCTCTGAATATTTCATCAACTTTGTTGCAGGATTGATCAAGACAAGGAATATTTACTTTTCATACACTTGTGTTGCAGATCAGTTTATATAGATAGTATATTACGCATCACATTATCTAAAGGCCTGGTATTAGAAGAAGAGTTCATTACAAGAGTACTTCAGTTGGACGTTTCTAAGAGAGGTAATATACATCAGCAGTTTATACCGGTAAAATGTGAAGTATTTTATGTAAAATAGGGTTAACAAATATAGTACATCTCAAATTCAAAATAAGATAAGTTTTACTAAATAGATTGTATCATGACAACACACTCAGTCAGTGTCCAGTCAGCGTACATGACAATCATTCGCTGTTGCTTGCACATTTTTCATTAAGTTTGTGTCAGATTTGATAAGACCATGCAACCTGATGTTCTGTAAATCTGTAATCAAGTCAGCAATGTTTCGGCCATCATTTGAAGATTGCACAATGTGCGTACATAAGTTAAATTAAAAATATTGTAAAGAAAGGTCACTGCTTTAACCAAAGAAGTGTGGTCTGCAGAGTCTCATGGAAGGAAAAACAGTTTTAAAAAAATTATTATTACACCATCTGACCATGCTCCTAGCAAATTTCAGTTTCTGTGTGTAATGCTTAGTGTAACACTAAGATCAAAGAGCCAATATTCAATCAATTTCAGGCCTTTGCCAATATACGGGAGGTTTAATATTTTGATCCCCATCAATGGCAATCCAATATGGCAGATTTAGTGTTACCATGGTTACAGATCAGACTTTTTGGAATTAGCCAATTTGTGTAATTTAAATTTTCATTTTTTACTTTGTCTTTTTACTAAATAATAATTTAAGACATAATAATTATAAGGGCAAATGGAAAAACAATTACTTCGTTCATTATCAGCATCACATGCAAGATAGCAACCTTTTTCTTACTTTTGTTCATGTGTAACTGCAATCGTTACATATACCATCAACTTGTCGAATTTCACCAACTTTTCAGATTTATGTGTATCAAAACAAATATTATACCTAATATATGCACAAATAGTTTGGTGTTGTTTTTTGGTGTGTTTTTTTGTTGTTGTTGTTGTTGTTTTTTGCTACAATTCCAACAATTATGGCCAAACAGCTTCAAAATTGTCTCAACCTTACTTGTTTATCAAGGCTGGATATCCTTGTGCAAAGAGCTAAGAAATAACACAATACATGCCTTGAAGGCAACTACTTGCTGCATGTTGCTTCTAATTCAACTCAAACCTAATTTAGAAATCCAGTTGACAACATCTTAAAGCTTAAAGGTTGCCATGGCAGGACACTCATGGAAATATATTGACAAGTGAAACACACAGCTTCAAAATATTGCAATTTGGTGTAATTTGAGATGGTCAGCATAATGTTGAAGTTGTAAGAAGAAAATATTGGGGAAAATATCAGATTTCTGCTTATCTTGTCAATTGTTCCTATAAAATAGATAAAACAGGTGGGTGTATATGATATGTTGTGGTCAAATTTCATGCGTTGAGTAAAAAAGACCAATATTTAATGTCATATGGATAGTTCAAAACATTTCAAGAAAGACATTGGCCTATATATTTTTACACGATGAGCAAGTCTAGCTAAATACTGCCGCATCAGCTCCAATGGCCCTGGAACATATTTCTTATCTTTTCTTCCAGCACACTGTTTCTTCCCTATTCTTTTAGGAAATTCTGGTGTATATTGCCAGTACATGTATTAAGTAAATCTAGGTTACCATGTCTTTGAGGTCCATTCAAAACGATTGGCTGACTTTTATTTTTCCCTGGCTGAGGGATCTGATACTAGGGGCCTACTAGCTGATTTCAACCATCATCATGATCATAGCTATTATGTATTACATCCTGATATGTGCGGAAGATTTCACAAGTCGGAACCACAGACGGTCTTGATTCTCCTGACTGATCATGGTAGAGAAAAATGGGGAATTCACCTGCTTGGACATGCCATCCACTCCCCACATCTATACCAAACAATTTGTTTTTTAATGTTATTTTGTGTACCAAAATGGGAACTGTATATTGTGGTGTCACACTTCTTATAGTTCCAAACAGAAGTAAACATTTCTTTTTGAATTTGACCTTGTGGAGTCAAATTCTGTGAGAATCAGAAAATCAATTCTCGCCAAAATTCTTTTAAACTCTGTTTGCAAGTTTCTCCTAAAATCATGTTCATTCTGCATGTACTATGATGTAGTACACAGGTTACAGCAATCAGTCAATTCTCCCCGGATTTACACCATCAGAAAACTGTGTGAGAATCAATATTGGTTCATGTAAATGATGACAAAAATATTGATTCTCGTAAAGGATGACAAATTTGAACTATGATATAGACTTCCTTACCTTGTGCACCAGTGTATTGAATCTGCCATAATGTAAGTATAACCCAGACTAAACAGCTTTGTATAAGGTGGGCATATGTCCTGCTTCTTCTTACACACATATCTTCAAAAGCCATTTCTACTGTTCTGAGTCAGTCAACATAAGGAAGAACACATCAATCTGTGAAAAGAGAGAAGAAAATCAAATTTATTCATCTCATTTATATAAGTAACATGGAAGAAAACATTAATGTCAAAATGGAGATGAAACCAAAGATTTGAACAGAAGAGAATATATGTTATACATGTGTAATACTGTGGGAAATGTGACATATTGAATTGTCAAGTATAGAGACCAAAATAGTCTCAGGGCCCAGAAGCTGAAATAAATTGTTATCTGACATCTTTTAAAGCATGTGCATAATAATGCTTACCAGACAACAATGCAAAAATTCAGTTATACCAGCACTTGTTCATTTGTTTGTGTGCAGTTTTAATTGTAACAGATCGGTTGGTAGGGGTGTTCCTTTCTGTTGTGCCTACACTACAAGCAAAATGGCAGCGGAACACTAACAAACAAACAAACAAACAAACATGCACCATAGTATCCAAGGCAGATGACAAAACATGAGAGGTACACATTCTCTCCATGAGCAACCAATATACAAACATGGCAAAGTCTGCCTCCTCCGGTCTACTTCATCTGAAGAAAATGGAAATGATATGACATGAGCTATTATATAAAGTGATGCTTGCAGCCTAGATCACAGCCAAGATATCTAGAAAAGCTTAGCTAAAAATACAACTAATTTATATGCTTATTATGACATTCAAATATGATGATTGATTATTGTGTTTGCCAATATGAATTGTAAGATGACATTTCATAAGTTGAAGATTGATAGGATCCATTTGTAAGTTACAATCAAGAATTCATTATTGCCTCAAGTAAGTCACCTGTTCATTAATTGTTGGCTTGTTTGTTTGTTTGTTTGTTTGTTTGTTTGTTTATAGATTCTATTCAGAGTAATAAGCACTGTTAGAATTTTACATGTAAAATGACAATAATTACTAAAATTCTATCTAAATTGTTTCATTTCAACAGTATAGTAAATGAAAAATGAGCCGCTAAGCCCTATGTCATATCCTCAAGTCTGGCTTATAATATGTAGAAAACTTGCTAGTGGACCTTTTTTGAAACATGAACACAAAATGTTTGGTAAACAATGACAAAAACTTTGACATATTATCACTAAATCTATGCAAACCAATCACTACCACACCTTATCACCTTATATAATATAAACTGAAGAAATCAAAATTATTTTTCCTACTTGCCTGGTGTGACCATTTTAGCCTATTTTGAAACTGTATTTGAAGTTAAATATCCTGTTTGATACCTCTTGATCAAGCCGCAATAAGAACTATCTTTGTAGATAAATCAGTTCTTCATCAGTCCATTCACATCAATGAGTTACCATGGTTACCTTTCGGTGTCACAGAAAATGAAGTAATTCCAAACCAGTTGTATCGATCATCACAATATAAAACATTAAGGTTCCAGTCTAATATCAAAACAGTGCACATATACAACTCATCCCGTGCAATTTACATGATAAAGTGACATTATCAATTCAAGACTAATAGATACCCTATTTCAATTAATGTATGTTTAATTAGCCCAAATTGTTATGCAATAATAGGGTGAGCCCAGAGGATTTGTTTCATGTATCAGAGAAGAAGAATTTAGATGTTTGCATAGGATACTTATCATCCTTAATAAATTGTTAATTGCTTATAAATAAATAGTGTTATTTGATTTGTAAACTTAACTGTTTGA
This sequence comes from Amphiura filiformis, assembly GCF_039555335.1. NCBI lineage: Eukaryota > Metazoa > Echinodermata > Ophiuroidea > Amphilepidida > Amphiuridae > Amphiura > Amphiura filiformis. The sequence goes on along the minus strand of NC_092635.1, from coordinate 24,309,545 downwards.
TGATGACATTGATCAAGATTTACGTAATCAGATAAGGTATTATTAATAAGATATTTAATATTGATATATTAATTGTTACCATGGTTACCTTTCAGTCTTAAAGAAAACAAAGTTTTTCTTTTCTGTAATCAAATAAGATATGAATAAGATATTTATTATAAATATTCAATATCTTATTAATATCTCGTCTGATTATACCTAAATCTTGAGAAATGTGCAGTCTAATTAAAATCTGTATATAAATAATCATTAGCCTTTCACATTTGACAACTCCTATGATGAGCATGTTGAGTTAAATTTGATAAATTTCAGTTTTATTTAAATAGTCCTGGCCCTAGCTAGAACCCGGCCTACACCGAACAGGGTAGAGATTTTGACACTTGATTTGGGTTATTGGACCTTTGAGGTTAACGAATCACAGAGGTGCTTTTATGCGGCGGCTGCTTGGTTCGAGAAATCAAGATGGCCATGCCATGCCATTTTGAAAATTTTAAATTTTAGTTTTCACTCAATATTCATGTGTAATACATCATTCTATAGGTTTTTGCATACAAGGAATCAATTTCTGACATTATTTTTATGATTGAAGGTCAGTATAACATGTTTACATTCAAAATGGCCGCCAAATGGTTGCCAAAAGATGGGGTTTTCATTAAAATGTATTTAGAATTCAATATTTTAACTTATTTGATGTTAAAAATAACCATGGGTTGCTGATATTATGGTCAGTTGTCTATGTCATTTCTATCATCTCCTGGATATGTTTAAAAATCAAAATGGCTGCCAAAATGGCCGCCAAAATCGCTCTTTTTCATTAAAATGTGTTACAGGAGTATTATGAAGTACCAGATTTACAATGAAATGGTGCCAAACATTGTGTTCTTTTTGTATTCAAAGTATCTCTCTGGTAAAGGGGTAACAATATGACATCAGCATCAATTAATATGATCTCATGGGCATGTAAATATTCAAAATGGCCGCCAAAATGGCTGCAAAAACATGATTTTTTCATTAAAATGATATTTAAAACAGCATTTTAATAGATGTTGTGTTAAATATTTTCATTGAACGCTGATATAATGTTAAAGGAGTATTTCTATCCAAATTTCTTCCTGCTCATGTGTTTTTACATTCATGAAAGAAACCTAAACCCAAATTTTCATGCAAATCGGACATTCAGTTGGCGAATTATGGGCTATAACATATATTTCAATGGTCCATAGGATTGTGTGTGATACTTTCGTGTCGACAGAATGAAATTCAAAATCGAACATTTCGGCCCGTTTCTCTAGATATAAATTATAAATTTATAAGATAAATTTGCAAGATTCCTTTTGCACATGATCATTATGCACCTAGTAAGGAGACCGGGGCAGGTTGGCCCCTTTTTCCCCACTTATCTGGAGAGCTCAGTTTGTGGGTTAGGAGGCTCTCAATTTGATACTTGAGAGCTGTTTACTCTAGGTAAATGCTAACAAATTTATATGGCTCTGTGACTTATACAAAAGTTATAGTAGTTGTAGGAGAGAGCGAAAAGAAAATTAACCAGGCAGGGCAGGTTGGCCCACCAAACGGGGCAGGTTGGCCTCTATGCACAACCGTGTGTTATTGCCATATTTCTTTCCAATAAAACATACTAAAGGTACAACTGCGGTACGATATCACCTATCATAGTTCCAAGATAATCAAAAATAAAATTCATTTTATGCCATCATGGGTCATTCTTGAGGAAATAGCTAAAATCAAGGAAATAACGTTAACCAATCATCTTATAAAACCCATAACGAAAAACTGAAAGGCTGTGGATAACAATTGTAATTGACTTTTTGTTCATTATTAACTATTCTGAGTGATGAATTACTTTTTATGTACAAATTCCCAATTATAAAGAAATATGATATTGAAATATTGCTATTTCCAGTCAAAAAGTGCTCAAATAGGACAACAATATAGATTTGTTTGTACTATACTCCGCCTTTGAACAATTTTATCCATGGAACTGACTAGTGTTGGTGTGTAAATTGTATTTTGCTTCATTTGACACAAAATGGGTGAAAATGGAGAAAGTATGCATAACTCTTGCCCATAAACACAATGGGGGCAACCTGCCCCAGCACAAGTGGGCCAACCTGCCCCATAGTCTATATTTTGTTTTCCATCAAATTCCGCAAAACAGAAACAGGATGGAAAGCTTTCAACTATGGCATTTTAAGCAAGACCCATACCTTCCAGCAACTTACAATTTACATAATGTATTATGTGCAACAATAGTGCTTTCTTTCCTTTCTTTTTTTTCTCCAAAATGACCATGCAAGTAGTTTTTAAATTGATAATATTATGTCTCAACAACATGTAATTTATCTGATTTTTTAAGGAAATGGTGCCACATGAGTGCTTTCTTCGAGATCCAAAAATATCTTTGTGGCAGAAGGGTAACGTAAAATATGTCATTCAAAATTATCCCATGGGTAAGTTCAAAGAAATAAAAGTGACTCCCAAAATGGCCACCAAAATATTATTTTTTCATCAAAATCTGTTACAGCGACACTAGGTATCTGGTTTTCAAGGGGATGGTGCCATAGAAGGAGAGTATTTTCCCACATAATCATTATAGCATAGCAGTAATAGGAAAACAGCATGGACTTATGGGTAATTGGGCATGTTTAAAATTCAACTTGGCCACCAAAATAATATTTGGATGTTGGTGTAACAGTCATTTAAAAGAGTATATTATATTCTTTTAAATGACTGTTACACCAACTTTCAAGATACCAGTTTTTACAGGAGATGTCATTTTTCAGCTTCATGGCATATGGTTAACATTCTGTCGTAAAATGATTCTGCCGGCATGCTCATACCAACGGGACCCCTTATATACTAGGTGCATAATGATCATGTGCAAGAGGAATCTTGCAAATATATTCCCTTTCCAGAGAAACCGCCAACATGTTCGATTTTGAATTTTATTCTGTCGCCAACGAAAGTATAACACACAATCCTATGGACCATTGAAATATACGGTATGTTATAGTCCATAATTCGCCAACGGAATGTCCGATTTGCATGAAATTTAGGATTTAAGATTCTTTTATGAATGTAAAAACACATGAGCAGGAAGAAATTGGGATAGAAATATCCCTTTAACATTATATCAGCGCCCATGGAAATATTTAACACAACATCTATTAAAATGCTGTTTTAAATACCATTTTAATGAAAAATCATGTTTTGCAGCCATTTTATGCCATTTTGAATGTTTACATGCCCATATGAGATAATATTAATTGATGCCGATGTCATATTGTTACCCCTTTACCAGAGGGATACTTTGAATACAAAAGAACACAATGTTTGGCACCATTTCATTGTAAATCTGGTACTTTATAATACTCCTGTAACACAATTAAATAAAAAAAGACTATTTTGGCGGCCATTTTGGCAGCCATTTTGATTTTTAAACATATCCAGGAGATGATAGAAATGACATAGATGACTTATGCTTTGTTGTCACCATAATATCAGCATCCCATGGTTATTTTTAACATCAAATAAGTTAAAATATTGAATTCTAAATGCATTTTAATGAAAACCCCATCTTTTGGCAACAATTTGGCGACCATTTTAAATGTAAACATGTTATACTGACCTTCAATCATAAAAATAATGTCAGAAATTGATTCCTTGTATGCAAAAACCTATAGAATGATGTATTACACATGAATATTGAGTGAAAACTAAAATTTAAAATTTTCAAAATGGCACGCCATGCGGCCATCTTGAACTCTCGAATTAAGCCGCTTTACGCAAAAGCACCTCCGTGATTCTTTAACGTCAAAGGTCCAATAACCCAAATCAAGTGTCAAAATCTCTACCCTATCCGGTGTAGGCCGGGTTCTAGCTAGGGCCTGGACTAAAAGTATTATGATATACACAGATAGAGTACTGCTCTCAATAAATTACATCCAAAAATCTATGAAAATAAAATCAATACCTAAAAAACAGAGTGAATGTTCCTACTCTTGGAGTTTATATATCTACCTAGAGTCGGCGGCACTAGCTTTGAAGTTCAGCGTGTATTGCGTTGGCTTAGCATTGTTCTTGCGTATGCATATGTCCACTTTGATTGCACGCATAAAAGTATGTACGCACCAAGTAACACTAAGCTAAACACGCTGAACTTCAAAGCTAGTGTCACTGACTGGAGGTAGATAATATAGACAACAGCACATAAATAAGTAAAACGTAAACATGATTTCCAGCAAACAAATCAAACATACATGCATAAAATCCATAAATTCATATCTATATAATGTTATAAAACAAGCTTGAAAAAATGCATGTCTCATTCCGCTGTGTTTTTATATTATGAGTATTTTGTATTGCTCTCTCATAATCTAAATCCCAGACAAGCATTGCATTACACTTTGCTATCGCTGTGAGGTTTAGTTTCCATGCCTTGGCTGGCACAGATACATTTAATTGTATGGGCGGAGCCATAGGCGGAGAGCCATACTTTAATTTTGTTTTGCAATATTTGTTCGCACGTTTAAGGGTTTATCTAGCCACTGTATAGATTGAAAGTTGCAGGGTATATAGTATGTAATCGAATGAAGAAGTAGATAGATTTTCTATAATAATATGTGTTCAGGAGAGGAGATATTTAACAAAAACAAAAACACCCAAGTCCGTCAAATGCACGAATAAGAATACGTGTATAGTATAGGCCTATCCACCATTGGGGAATTGCCGCAGCTGATTAGAGTCGTTCATTTCGTGCGGTACATGATTAGAGTCGTTCATTTCGTGCGGTAAATAGCGGGCAATGGGTGTATTTTTTGTTTGCTTTTGTGTTGCTTTTTGGAAACACTCGCTCCCGCTATAAAGTCGTTAATTTGTTTGCACAAACCTAGTCTCCTGCACAGCCAATTTGTGTCGGGCGATCCGAACAAACATCGTGATAGCCACATACAGTCTGGCCCGAGGCACAGACTATCAAGTGTTTGTTTACCAGTGACCTTCAATAAAATCGACACTGTAGTACAAACATGCTATATACAGGGTGTCCCTGAAAGAACTGTATCGTCAGAAACTTAATTGTGTGGGTATTTTAACGCCACAGGGTTGTTTTGGTAAAGCAATACCAACACCTGTTGTGAACTCGACACCACGAGGGGATATCCCATATCCCAACCCGTGCTCTGGGCATCTTGTAAAACATAAACATTACACAGCCGTGCGGCATATTACATTTCCATATTATTTCCTTATTCTTTAATCACCCCACACTCCCCATCCACCATCCAGGCTTCGCCCATACAGGGTTCTGAAAAGAAACTCACATCTAAACACAACCACCCCCACACCATCACCCAACAACCTTACACACCAACCGTGTATGCCGAAAACCGCGCAACCCGAGAACCGCTCTAGTTTAATATTTAAAATGATGAATGATGATGAAAATGGGGAAAGTTGTCTATATTTGTTAAGAATTGCCACTTAAATTACTGTTAAGATTGATCTTTACAACACTATGGTAAGGAAAGTGTGAAATTGCTTGCTATGATTGATGTACCTCAATGTTAAACACTAGTGTTAAATAGTGCATGATGATAGTTTAATGATGTATATCATGAATAATTTAGCATTTATTGGAACCTTATTGTTAGAGCTGTAACAGCTTTGATATATGAATACCTAGCTAAGTAATGATTAACATTGAGTATATTATTTTCCATCAAAAAACTCACATGCTTATCATTATTATTGGTGTTAACATGAATTGTTTAATGTGCTTAACTAGAAGAAAACATTCACTTCCAATTATTGAAACTATGGTATGTGAATTTTTTTAATCATTCATTTTTTTCTCTAGATTCATTTATCACATCAGTAATTTTTGATTAAAATCTCATTTTGGTTTCCACCATATTTAAAAAAATGATTTTTAAACATGATGAAAAAAAATTGAAAATTTGTCTCTATGTGTCATTCATAAGAAACAGAAACCCATTATTACTATATTTCATATTTGATCACCTGTAACTTAAAGTCACCACTGCTAAAATATATTCAAAGTGCTTCTGTAATCATGTTTGACAGTTGTAATTGCCCAATTAATTATTAAGATCAATTACAATCCCTGGGATTACAGTATTATTATTTACAATAGACACCTTCTTTGCCCTTGTCCGTCAATGTTAAGTCTTCAATATTAGACCTATATCCTTTACAAGATTTAGTCAACATCCTTCATGATATATTTTAATCATATGAAAATGACTGAATTAGTGATTTATAATGAAATTTTTCATGTGCATAGATATCGTCACTTTGGTTCACTAGTATGTGACACTTTATCAGAGGCAATTTTCAATTAGTTTAAACCATGCGTAAGCTACACTATCATGATATACTGTCACCCACCTAGTAATCAAATCACAAAACTTAACACCCAGATTATGTTTTGTATCATACTATCAAAGTCATTTACAACAAAAGCTAACATTGGTAATGTGAGATGACGCATGATGGAATATCGCACCAATGCATTAATGGAATTCCACTACGGTTGATTTGGGGATTGGCGTAACACCTTGGTGTTAAGTAACATCCTGAATAGTGTGAATAGTGGCATTTTTGTATATGAAATGGCTGCCTGTATCCTGTCACTTACAACACATGCAGAATCCTCCATGGATAAACCTTTTTTGCTTGAAAGCAAGTGTCTTGAATTAATAAATGATCTAAGTGTGTTTTAAATAGGTGACCATTTTGTTGTTACATGGCAGATGTTGGGAATACACATTTAAAGATAATAAAGAAAAAAGTATGGATGAAAAAATAATGAGATAAGACAACATTGGTACTATAATGTGTCACATAAAATCAATCCACATCAACAGGCCCATATGCAGGGGGGTGGTGGCAGCATCCCCCTAAAATCCACAAAGGTCCACCATTTGCTACTTTTCCAATTAAACGGTTCAAAGCGGGAGAAAATGGATGAAGGGTCCCATTTTTTGGTGGAAAGTCATTCAAAAAGGTGGCAGCATCCCCCTAAAATCCACAAAGGTCCACCATTTGCTACTTTTTCAATTAAACGGTTCAAAGCGGGAGAAAATGGATGAAGGGTCCCATTTTTGGTGGAAAGTCATTCAAAAAGGGCAATTTATTTTTAGGGGTATTAGGTCCTATACTTACAACAAATCTGTGCAGGTGCACTTTTCATTTGAAAAAGTTTGACTTTCCATCCCCCTTCCCCACCCAACCCACAAAAAAATCATGCATGGACTTGCACATCAAGCACGCATCAAGAACCTCATTTTGGTAGCAAGATGGTGGATCTGTACAAAGGGTTAATAGAATTTCATGTGCCACACAATTGGACAATAAATTGAAGGAAAAAAAAATTCAGTAATTTACTTGCACAAATCTGAATTCCTTACAAATTAATTGCTAATTGTATGGATTGTGTACAGGATATTAATATTGTATCTCAAATTGTATGCCAAATTATTAGATAAATGGGATCGCTTCTATATAGTTACCTTTAAGGAACTTTAGGATGGATTCCATGCATGAATGATGATGATACACTAATGATGAATATGTAAGAGACAAGTCGAGTGTTTATTTCCTAAACTTATGTTTCAAGAAGTGTTGAGTTGTTCAAGATCAATGCTAGTATAAATAAGAGCACTCAAAACATACATCCTTGAAGTTTTTCATGTTATGCATGTAAATGATGCTCTCACTGGTCATGGACAAAATTAAGAAATCATGTTGCAATTTTTCACATGAGGCAAGAAGCATTTCCAATGATCTTGTGCACGAACGATGTTACGATAAATACCAGGGATAAATATTTAGGAATTAATTTTTATTTAACTTATTTCAACATTATTTTTAGTTCCTTAGATATCAATGCCACTTTAAGGCTTTAGAGAATTGTAAGTGTTAGGTATCATAATAGTAATAGTATAATTACCTCACACTGACTTTCACAAGAGTTTTTGTGATAATATTAATTCTGACTTTCACATTCTTGTTTGTTAGATTTGCTCAATTTATTGATGTAATATATTGCATTGAGAAAATTAATGTTTCCCTACACATTTTTTAGCAAATTGCAGCTTTTTGTCAATTTCTTTTACGAAAACATTCTACTTTCCAGTTTTTCTCAAGTTGCTTTCCTAAGGAGCTGCCAGAGATAATTCAAGAGCACTGTTGAATGTGTTTATCCTTTATCTCACATTTGGGCTATTCCGTGTGAAATTCAGACTCCATGACATTCATGACCTTCATCTCCATGACATTCATGACCTTCATCTCCTATACAATGGAGTCAACATGCATTCAAGAACCCCATTTGAAATCCACACTCCTTGTATATAAGATTAAGGTCATGTCTTCCATAGGGGCAGGTGAATTCAACTGCAATAGCCCATTTTCTTGTGAAGTGAAGAGCTGAGGTGAGATTATACAGCATGACGAGTAATGTGATAAAATAAAATGCGCTATATGTTGGAAACGCCGCACTCAAGATTTGGGAACAAATATAGTACGGTATGCAATTCGTTACAATTCAATAGGTTCCAGTAGCATGAACATTTTTATATCTCAGAGACTCTCAGGAGCCCCAAGTCCAATTTTGCTAATATAATATTTTGAATGGCTTTAAATTGGTATTGTGTACTTTCCAAAATGAATGTCTCCAGGTTCTTGCATTCCATTAAAAAAAACCTGTATAAAAACATACACATCTACTGCTCAGTACCAGAAGTGGGTAAGTGAAATAGCTGCTATATGTAGCTGCCATGTGTAGATGAGCACAATATAATGTGTGTAAACTGCCAAATGTTCACAAGGCAGCTATTGCACTTACCCACTTCTGACACTGATCAGTCAACTTGTGAAAAAAAGTAATCCACTTGTGTTTTTAACTAGACTTTTAGTACTGTTGGAAGATTATATATAGACCTCTCTGAAATTTTTATTTGTAACTCAAATCTTCAGGAAAAGAAATCTGATAATATTGTAGAATTTCTGATACCAAGAAACAATTTAATTTTTAAAAATTAGAGATTCTAATTATTCAATACACCGGCTAATAATAGATTCATTGCATCACAAGGTGCTTGCCACCATATAAAATGGTTTTAATGCCATTTATCCAAATAATGAAGCATAGAGACGGGAAATATAGAAACTGGAGTTCCCACTTCCTGACAGTCATCTCAACTAGACTACAGATATCACAATGTAGGTACAATGAAAATAACATTCCTTCCTCCCAATTGTAAGTCACATGTATCCATGGTAACGGTTTTAATAACTTCATGCGCATTTCTCCATATGAGCTTAGTAACAATACATATGCACAGACTGGAAGTAATGCATTCTATTTTTAAAAGGTTATGTCAAAAGATAAAACCAATTAAATATTCCACGTGTGAATGCTACTGCGATGGTATTATGCAAGATGGCAAATGGTCATGGCATTGGGTCAGATTGGCTTTGCTAATTTCTATTGTAACATCCATAGTTACTTATGATTAAATTTCATGAACAAAATTATTGAGAAGCTGGTTATTAATATGATGGAAATTATATGATAGTGATGATGATAACAGTCTTATGACAAAAGTGGTGATGAAGATGACGAAGATGAAGATGACGATGACGATGAAGATGAAGATGAAGATGAAGATGAAGATGAAGATGAAGATGAAGATGAAGATGAAGATGAAGATGAAGATGAAGATGAAGATGACATTGTTAACATCAATGATGATGATGATGACATGATGCTTTTTTGAAGGAAAAATGTCTTAATATGTCTAAGGTTAAAGGTTGAGAAGATGATTAAGAAGAAGAAGATGATGATGATGATGATGATGATGATGATGATGATGATGTTGATACTGATGGTGATGATTATAAAAGATAATAACTTAAATAGACCATGGTGTCAAATTTTAGGTGTTTTTCCCACCCTGAAATTCACTTGACATCCATGGGCCCCCTGATATAAGGTAGGTTTGGACAATTTGACATAAGCTTTAGAAAAAAGCACACCAGTGATTGATATTGCTTCAGACTGCTTCCTGATGTACTTAGAATAGACATCTACTGAAGATAGCAAATAATCCCACAGAAGTAATAGTTCTAAGGATTATTGGAGACACTGGCAAAAGGCTTGAGAATTTAACTGCACCAATTGTTTTTGAGTGAGCTGCAGTTATGAAAGTGATTCAAGCAATGCAAAAACATGTCAAATAATTAAATTCTTACATTTATTTGTTTGCTAAGAAACCCTTTGACACAAAATATTAGACTTATCTTATAGTTATACTCAATGTGCCCTACTCTAAGTAAGTGTTTGGTGACAGAACTCATAATAACATAAAAGTAAATCTGATTTCCACATCAGAAATTGATCAAAATCAGCATCCATATTCAGTTTTAATTTTACTCATTGATGAAATTACATGTTTTTTAGAACATCTTTTGTTTGTGTGTTACATGAAAATAATCAGAAGTTATTTTCTCAATAGACCATCCAAATTTCATTACATCCCAAAGCAACAAAATGGTTTACTTCAAATGTGTGCCCCACTGAGGGTACCTTAAGTTCTAACTCCATTAACCATCTGTGATCATGACTTTGACAAATAGGAAGTTACATACTTAATGCAATACTTTGCTTAATGTGCACATTCTTCCCTGGGGGTTTATTTTGTGACATGATAAATTATATCATTTGTTCCATTCAGTGCATTTAATAGGCATTTTACATCAGATAACAATGCCAAGTGTCTATTTGTGTTTCATGTCACGTCTATTTTGATATATAAACAGGCAACAAAAAAAGGTTTGTCTCAAAGCTGCGCGCATTTGTAAAATCGTGTGATTTGAAAAAAAAAATACCATAAAAATATCAAGTCGGGAATAAAAAAGAAAATTGCATTTTGCATTTGTTTTCAAACCACTCGTGAGCTTTGAGACAAACTTTTATTTTTTTGGCCTAACATGTATATTTTATTAGTGTTTCTGCTCATTTTTCAAGTACACATTTCCTGATTGACAATAAAAACAAATTATTTAAATAAAACATTTAAAATGCTTGAAGTTTGGAAAAGAATCAAGACGTAATTTGCAAACATTTTCCTTGGATTAAAGGAACAGAATTCTGATATGGTACCTTAAAGACATGGCATGACTGTAATTTCAATATCAAGCTTCACTAGCACTATACTTCCTTGAGTCAGTAAAGTCAATCAAATTTTGAGATTTTCTTAAAATCTGTTCATTTTGGCAGGTTTCTGTTATGGTATTTGGATTCCTTGCATCATTTCCTTTTTGAAAATGTATACTTTATTATACTTCTCATCATTACATTTATAGATACAATAAAAAACAATATCTAAATTACTGACTCGACACGGACTAAAAATAACTAAATTTTTGTAAGCAATCAGTAATGACAGACTTCTGGGAATATCTAAAATTAATGTTACTTAGCAAAATGAATTTTATAAGTGAAATGACATGTGATCAGAAAAGTGGCCATGCAAATACTATTAACAACACCATTCCATTGATGTGTGTGATAATGAAGCGTGCTTAATGCCGTTTTTTGTGCCCCATTAACTAGCTTGTAGTTCCCGGCCATTTAGGTGTAAAAATAGAAGATAAGTCAGAGCATCATATCACCATTACTATTTTGCTTGGGGTACAATATTGAGGAAATGGCTAGTAATAATTTAGTAAGATATTTCCTTTAAATTTTTATCTGTCAATAATGTGATTATGACCCTTGCAATTCTCAGTCATAATCTAAGTGATAAGATTTTGAATTTTATGATTCAAATTTCAATTAGTGTAAAAAGTGCATAAAAAACTATTTGATATTTAAAGGGGAATATTGGAATGTCATCTTTCCCTGGGTAAGATCTGTCAGCAGGCCAGACCATAGCCAGAGGGTAACATATGAGTAGGTTTCTTTCACCTTGAAGGCAAGGATAGTCTTGCAAATATGGGCTACCTTTCCCCTACGCCATCTAATATGCCATGAATTATTAGGACTACAACTGGTCAGTTTATACTCCTGTTACTGCATCTGTTATCTTTATATGGGCTGCTTCTCTCTTTTAAGATTGGACACTGTATTGTAATATTGTAATAATAGTCAATTGATAAAATATACAACAGTTAATTGTACATGAAGATCTCAACACAATACGATGGCAATAATAAAGAAGGCAGCCTTTTGATACAGTATGTGATGCAGCTGACGAATATCATTGTGCTTCACCGATAATCACTGCCTATGGCGATCAAGATAATAGTGACCCATATAGCAATAGGCATCAGTCACAGCACAGTACCCTAATCATATAGAATAACTATCACAGCCAGGATCAGATTCTAAGTTTTCATACATCTGGACAATAAGGATAAAATGCCTTGTACAGGAGAATTCATTGTCGTAGTGCACGTTAGTATTTGTTACTGCTCCAAGCCTGGGCACATACACCTGTTCTGAATTATTTTGATATGCCATAGGCTTTGTGTTGTGATCATTTCGATCAGTGGTTCGTAAGAAAGAAGCGTGATCCAGTTGACCTGGCAACGGTCATATTCTAACATGCACTACAACAGCGAATATCCAGCTGGCTCAAATTTTTCACACAATTTAACAAGCTTATCTGAAGTGGGCTTGAACATGCATCATCGCACACACAAGCACTGCAGGCAGGTGCCTTAATATTGTGCACACATACTGCTGGAGGTACGTCTGGTGAAATCTTTTGCACAATATTGGTAGGAGTAGCTGTGGAGTAACGGTTGGATTAGTGACTGTGTGAACGATAGTTAGCATAAGTTACACCACCTGCACTTCTGACAATTTAATCCTTACAATTGCCAGTAGTGCACTGTTACCACCATGAGTAATTGACCATCTGAACGCTGTTACTCCTGGCACTCAACATATGTTTTATCTTTTTGTTTACGCAACTTGAGCATATTGGTTAGTTTAATACCAAGGTTTATAATGCAAGTGGGGCTAGTATTTCTGGTATTTGCCGCAGACTTGCTTCAACCAGAAGCTGGTTCTTGGAGTAAGTTGGTCAGCATTGTGGTCAGAGTAGGCTAGTTTGGACATACGGTCAGAAAATGTATGGAATTTTTATTACAGTTAGCATAAGTTTACCCCTTGGAGTAACTACAGTGTGAACATGACTTATGAATGAGCTATAGGCCATTTGGCTTCCTCAAGACAGAAGCATCCGCGTGTGATACCCATGTGATCAAAATCAAAGGCTGTGCATCAGTAGGCGCAGTCTCTTTGCGATGCCACATCTTTGACCGAGCATGTATGACACATATACGCTATTGTCTTGATGAAGCAAAATGGACTATAGCTTAAATGTTGATCATCTGGTAAAAAGTATGTTGGCAACTTCGGGTTCCACTAATAACCAATTTTGCCGTTTGTATTCAAAAGTTTTCAAGTACTATTAGCTAGTTCTTGATCTACTTGTAACAATCTAAAAATAATTGTTACTATCTCAAAATATGGGAAAATGTTGACATAATTATTCTATAAATTTGTTATTGTAACATAACTTTGGAATCATTTTTTCATTACAATTTTAAGGTATATATGCTAACACTGTTGACTTTTAAAAAGCATGTAAAATGTGAAGATGTAATAGTGTGAATGTGGTTAATGTTGTCTCATATATCGCAGACATTTTTTGTTGTGAAAGGCAGCTCTAGGCTTACATAAGTCTACTTTAGACCACTTATAACACCAAGGACTTTGAGCAATAATGTGTATTCACTTTCAATAGGCCTACATTTGAAAAAGATTTTCAACAAAATAACAAAATATTGACATTCACAACATTTGGTTCAAATATTTATATTGAAAGCTTAAAGTGTGATTTCATCTATGTTCCATAAACAATATTACAGACATTCCCGGGCAGACATCTTGTTGCATGCTAATGCTATACAGACAATTGTGATTTCAGATATTAATTGCTCCCATCATTTCAATGTGCGCTTACATCATGCCAATTACACTTGGCCTAATTATACTTATAGTCATTTTTGTGTGTGTAATTATTCATGCTTTGCCCATGTTGAACTAATTCACTTGTTTTCAAATTCACAACTTCAAGTTTTCTTACAAGTTACATTCATGCATAAAAGAACACATTCACACATTTCACAAACATTGTGAAAATAAATCTGATGAAATATTTTACTTGGGATCCATACAATTTTTTTTTCATGCATCACCAAATGTAACAATATTACTTTAGAAAATAGCATTTAGGCACCAAGACCTGTCATCATTGGTCCATTCCAGTTAAAATCCATACACCCCTATGAAAGACACGACCTTAATCTTCCACACAAGGGGTGTAGATTTCAAATGGAGTCACCCATTCAGGCCCCTGTGTGGAAGATTAAGGTCATGTCTTCCATAGGGTGTATGGATTTCAACTGGAATAGCCCATTATCTGAAAGCCAATCCTAGTCAATTTGTTCCATTTTAATGCAACCCAGAGTGTGTATAGAGACAATTTTCTTGTCTGTGCTGGCGGGCAGGAAGAGTCGATTTGATTTGTATTTTAAGGTGATGTTATGATGCAAGTAATATTAAGACTGTATTTTTGTAGGATCTAAGTTTCCAATCTCATCAATACTGGCTGTATCAAAATGATTTCATTTGGCAAGTAAAATGGTCTATAGTACTACTTGATCTGTTAATTTGCTTAGATTTGCCAAATGTTGCATTTGAGAAATATTGTCTTTTGAATGAAGGGAGATGATACTGCAAATTTCACTCACAACCAGCCCTTTCTTGGACCAAATTCTCTCTGTCTATCTTTCTTGTAATTATGGGCTGAGAGAAATAATGCCATAATAATGGTTAGAAGCATCTCCCTTTCCATGATTATATAGACCCCTTCCTATTATGCAGACCCCTCCCCAATGCCCAGATTAAGTTGGTCTTTCTACATGTGTTGATTGAGGTCAAAATTTTGTGCCAATACAGGTCCTGTGTGGACCCATTCTGATGATAACTCCCAATATATGTTTGGTTTAGCCACTGGATCAAGGTTTCTAAAAGAATTGCTCCCCTGTTTATTAAAAATGTTAATTAATTGCTTTACAGACGTGTACTAGGACTATTTATAGGCTGCAAGCAGGAAGCTTAGTGCATTATCAAGTACGCTCATATTGGCCTAATACAAATTATGGACTAATGTATAATTTATTACCATTTTTATTACCCGTTTTAACTTTTGTTAGATCCAATCAATTTTAGTCATCATTATAGTTTTTTCAATAAATTTTTAGTTGTCAGTCAGTAATTTGCTGCCCATTAATCTAATTAATACACGGATGGATAGTTTTGATCCTAAATAAGAAAATTATGAAATAGTGTAGGATTGAACAAGAATTCTTCTTGAAGATGATTATACATATTTTTTCCATTTGGACACATTAACTGAAATTAACTACCAGTACACAGTTGAACTTGAAGAGAGCACTGATTGAAAATTGTTGTAAACATATTTTAGTTTTGGTCATTTTTAAAATGTTTTATACGAAAAACAGACAATTTTAGAAATGTCAAATGTTATTGTAAAATATTTGTTGGCAAACATTTTTGCAGGGTCTGCATAATAGGAAGGGGTTATTGTAAAATATTTGTTGGCAAACATTTTTGCACTGTCTTGTCAAAACTGATATAACAAAATGTTAAAATGTTTTGCAGAAAGTTATATGTTTTTGAATGATATTAAAATAATATATGCCCTTTACGT
This sequence comes from Amphiura filiformis, assembly GCF_039555335.1. Classification (NCBI taxonomy): domain Eukaryota; kingdom Metazoa; phylum Echinodermata; class Ophiuroidea; order Amphilepidida; family Amphiuridae; genus Amphiura; species Amphiura filiformis. Next base: position 24,293,691 of record NC_092635.1, on the reverse strand, counting down.
AACCTAACATTTCAACGTTTTCTGTAAAACAGTTTGTTTGCTGAGTATCTACTACTGGTATTGGCATTGTTGTTGAAGTAGCTGTCTACTGCTGATACTGGTATTGATAAAGTAGCTGTCCACTACTTCTACCATAGCATTGATTTGACACTGTTCCTGATGAATTAGCCATACTGCTAATACTGGTACTAAGTTGCTAACTGCTGCTGAAACAATATTTGATGAAGAAGATCTACTGCTAGCATTGTATTATAGCTATCTATATTGGTATTGATTAAATAGCTATCTGTTGCTTTAAATATTAATATTGATGAAGTAGCTATCTACTGCTGATTCTGGTATTGATGAAGTAAACAGCTATCTAATACTGATTCAGTTATTGATGAAGTACCGTAGCTATCTACTGCTGATTCTGGTATTGATGACATAATCATTTATCTACTACTGATTCTGGTATTGATGAAATAATCAGCTATCTACTGCTGATCCTCTTATTGATGAAGTAGCTATCTACTGCTGATGTTGGTATATGGATTAAGTTGATATCTGCTGCTGTCTAGAGTTGGGCGACTATCACTTTTTGATAATTGCATTAGTCGACTTTTTGGTTTTCAATAGTCGTAGTCACGACTATCAGTAATAGTCGCGACTAACGACTATTGGCAACTTAGTCGCCCAACTCTACTGCTGTCATATTGATTTTAATGATGCAGCTATCTAACTGCTGATACTGTTATGCTGATGCTGATACAAACTCTATTCACTGTGTTTGTGGGTGTTAATGCCAATTAAGCAAATAAATTTGTAATCAATACAACCTTGACATGCTAAGGATTGAACAGGGCACCTGGTCTCATCAAATAATATCAAATAGCTCTTTGAAAGTGACATCAAAGGTGGAATGGATAAAAGTATTGGTGAAATAGCTATCTACTGCTGATACTGTTATCAATAATGTATAGCTATCTACTGCTGATAATGATACTGATGAAGTAGCTATCTGCTGCTGATATCGGTATTGATGAAGTAGCTATCTGCTGCTGATATTGGCATTGATGATTTCACTATTTCAATTTTTCCTCAATATATTGTACAACTCATCTCAATTTAGTTACAAGCCTACTATCATAATGGCTCAAGCACTATGAACGGATATTCATCAGGATTCCCATCCATCAGTTTCTGACACCATTTCTCCTGTCTCTTCAAATAATCCTCTATAGATCTATTGTAAAGATACCACCTGACTACCCTAAATATGTCCAAATTTCAATTACCCCATGGCAACGACTTCCGCTAGCTAAAGTACCTGTTGCCAACATAATGATGGCAACACAATTTGGAAAATTTTGAAAATAATTACATATAGTAACTTCCAACAAGTTAAAAGAAAATGCTGGATAGCACTTTGTAATTTCTCTAGTTTGGACAGTTTTTAATTTAGTTGCTAGAAAAAAAGTGGAGAAATGTAGGCTAAAACTGTAATGAGAAAGAAATTCTGTGTATTGCTTATAATTTTGTTGCTTTTTTTTGTTTGTTCAACTAACAAATAACATAACATAACAACGGCACTTTATATAGCGCAAAACCAAAAATATGAACATTGCGCTTTACAAACAAATACAAAAATTACAACAGTAAAATACATTAGAAAATATATGTTTAAAGACCCCTTTTTGAAAGATTCAACTGTAAGAGAAGTCTGTAGGGTAACCGGTGACTTGTTTCAGAGGGTAGGACCAGACACACTATATGAACCATCACCAATTTTTCTATTACTCCTGGGGATGACCATGATGACAAGACTAGTAATACTATCCAGCGCAGAGCGAAGGCCTTTCCTAGATGGACAATAAACAATTTAGATAATCATGTAACACATAATTGTTGTTTTTTCCAAAAGTTCAGGAGACAAGATCAAACCTTGTCAGCCATGAAAGATCATTTCTACCATCTACAGCCCAATTATGGAATTCTCTACCTGCCCAAATTCCAGCCATTAGATCGAGGGCCAGCTTTAGCAGGGAGGTTAATCGCTTTCTGGGTGCATCCTCGTCAGCAGCTTCTAAATGATTTATTTGTCTCTGCTGTTAATGCCCAGTTATGCCATGTCGTAAAAAAAAAAAAAAAAAAAAAAACCTTTCTTTCTTTGGTCTGTTTGAAATAATAATATATTTTTTCTTTATCACATTGCATGTATTACTATTCACACATTTCCAAATGTTGCTTTTGCTAACCTGGAGGAACTTCAATTAACCACAAGTTGGGAATGCATTGTATCTAGGTTGGATTTTGGGAAGTTGTATTTGTAACCTGTATCTGTTTTGCTTCAAGCATCAGAAGCTTTTAAAAAGATTTTAACTTCACCATGCTCACAGCAGCTAACAGTGTCAATAACTGGAAATAAGGTGTGTGTTTCACAGTATATTAAAAAATGAACCCTCGTTCTAAATATAGTCTTGTCAAATATCACTTTCCAAAATAATTCAGAAAGAATTTATTTAGTCAATCTATTTTAAAAATACATTTGTTTCACTTGATAGAAACCTAAATGGAGAGAAGAGAATTGCAGCTTAAGGTGATGAAAAAAACACCACCCTGTTTTACAGGCCTGACCAAGCCAGATTTTGCATTTTGGGATATTTTGGGGGCAAAATCAATTGATTTTGAAACATTTTTGAAAAATATTTTGAAATATGTTTTCAAAAAAATCATCAAATTTTGGCCAGATTTTGTAAGCTATCAGTGATATTTTAGGGTCACTTTAATAGCTTCTAGAAAAGTTATTGAAAAAAATACAGACCCTTCTTGAAAATGTTTGAGCGCCCTTCATATGTGTGAAAATGTTTGATAAGGCAAAAAAAAAAGGTTTGTCTCAAAGCTCACGAGAAATTTAAAAACAAATGCGAAATGCGATTTTTTTTTTTTTTAATTCCTGACTTTTTTTCATGGTATTTTGAGAGAAAAGTCTGATTTTCGCCGACCTTTTCTGGAAAAAACTATAAAAAAAAAAATTCTGAAATAAAAAAAATTTCCGCATTTATTTTTTGTCAAATCGTGGGATTTTACAAACGCGCGCGCAAGCTTTGAGACGAACCTTTTTTTTTTTTTGCCTAATGATTAAGTGCCCTTCATATGCGGGAAAAATACATGATATGTTAAACCACCATGTGCTTTTTGTTCGCTTGGTCATCAGCAGGAAATCGGCCAAAAATGATAATTATTATTCTGTGCGCTTATAAACTAATGTGCAACAATGCAACCAGGTAATAATTTAATATCAGCTACAGTATGGTGATATGTCTAACAATACCCAATGGGAGGGAACCTCTAAGCAGCTGGCATTATGAGCAGGCAACTATCCATCACTATATATGAAGCACCCACCCAGCAACCAACAACACAATTGTTTAGATTGGATGTTATTGAATATTAAAAAACAAACAAATCAGTCCTTTACTTTCTTTAAAATAACATATTTGTATGGGTTAGTAGTAACAGGGCTGTCGCTAAGGGGGTGCTCACGTCCACCAATAGATTTTGATGGCAAATAGTTATTCTAGTTGGCAAAATCATGAACTGATCAGCAAATTGCAATGTGGCTTAGAAATGTTTAATGTGTATTTCTGGTCGCATGACATGTTTGTAGAAAAATAATTTTTGGCTTTTCCTCATCCACTTGTCAGATTTGTGGTGTGGGCGTAAGTAATTCGGGTAAACCGTTTCACAATTTCTGTCAGCAAAAAATGCATTGACCACCCAATCCCGAATTCTGACTGGTCTAACGACAGCACTGGTCAGTAAGATGCATCTCCAATCTCAACCCATAAAGGTATATAGATTTTAAACTGAAAACCATATATCTTTTTTTCTTATTTGATTGTCGATGCATATATTTTGTTATTTATTTGATTGTTGATGCTTTTCCCTTCAGTTGTATTATAGCTGTTGGCCATAAAACTCTTCTAAATATTTTTAGTTTGTAAGCTAACAGACTTATTTTAAGTGTATTTGTGCAATGAAAACATAAAGCTTTCAACATAGAAAGCAGACTGTGAATAGATGTATGTTGATTTGTTGATTTAATTTGATTATTCCTTCCTTGTGTATTTCTTTGTTTTGGGTTTTGGGTTGTTTTTTGTTGTTGTTTTTTACTTTTGTGTTTTGTTCCTCGTAAGCCACAAAAAGGGGATTGTAGAAATCATACAAAATGTAGGGATGAGGGGTGGGTATGTGTATGCCTATTTTTGCACATGGTATTTGTATGTCAGAAATAAAAATAAAAATATATGGACATGAAATTCACATAACACAAGTAAAACAAAAAAAGTATTGATTAGTAGTACATGTACTTTACACGTAATTCATATGGGTGTTCCCAGATATATTGTATTTCATCATGAACAGACCCTCCCTACCATACTACATTACTCATGCATGCTATTATCCACATCTGGTGGATGGACGGCCGATCGAAATTACACGGATCAATGTTGATCAATTAAAACAGAAGGCTACACTAGGTTGATATGCTTAATACAAAGCTATGGTGAATTTACTGCATTAAAATTCCAATAGAAAATAATAGTGTGAATTATCAGAATTTCACACATTGAAAAATATTAGGTATACAAAATTATGCTAAAACTGTCAAGTTTAATTTTAAGTAATTTTTAATTGAATTAATTTATATTTAATTAGAAGGGCAGATGGCAAGTTTCAATATGAACAAAGTGTCAATGAATGTCGAACTTATCATTTCTTTGTGAGTGTTTTGTATCAGTTTTGTTAAATTTCTACAAAGATAAACCACAAAGTCTCATTTTGAACAGTGAGTGATCAAGTATAAAGAAGGCAAATTAATATTGTACACACTATCAAACAATAGTACCGGTACTGTAATACAACTTAGTCTTTGGAACTATACCTGATATAGTACTGATAATTTTGTCTAACTAAATTATATATATTTACAACTAAATTTGTTAACAAAAATATGGCTAGATTTTACAACTCACTCCTATCTGAACACCCTCTGCATGCTATCAAAAATATTATTTTGTGCCAGGTATATAGTTCATAAGGAATGAATCCCTTGTTTGTACAATTGATTTAGAGATACTTAAAAAAAAAGGTAAATTTGTTGATATTTCATTATTTTAGAAGCATGAATTTTAAAAACATCTCTCAGAAACTATGCCATATTTTGTTATTATTTCCATCATATGACTTACTAGTTGGGGAATACTATTGTTAAATGTTAAAATTAATGGTGATTTCATGTGACAATTGTTGTTTAATTTCATATTCATATTCATGCTGTTATACCCCATGCAAAGGTGGCACTGGGATACCACCAGCATTTTACAATTGTCAAAATTCAATGGGGCATACTATTTTTGTGAATGAATTTGGACTTAACTAAACATATCAGTTAAGCAGAGAGAATTAAAAGAAAAGATATATGAATTAACAGAAATTACAAAATGAAATATTAAGTATAATTGGTTGAAACTTGTCAATGTTATAGTTATAATATAACTAATATTGTACACTTTAAAAAAATGTTTTTAAAGAATACATATTTGGGTAGAGTCATTAGCAATATGTTACAGTCAACACCATTATATATTGACATTTTAAAGTTCAAATTTTGCACACAAAACATATCTGCAGCTGTAAATCTAGGATAATTATGTGCATATGAATTTGAACTCTATTGTATCATAGGTAATCCCCCAAATAGTATGTTTCAGAGCTGCCACGTATGACGTATGTTAGTTTGGCAGTGTGCATTTGTATCAGATAAATTGGCTAAATTTAAAATAACTTCTTCCCCAATTTCTCTTTTTGTCAAAAATATTAGTAAAACATATTATTGTTGGAAGAATTTTGTAATTAACACTTTAAATTTGCAAAAATGTTTATTAAAATTGTATAAGAAATGTAAGTTTTGGACATCTCATCGCAACTTATTTGCTTGAGTTTATGTCACCAACAGAGAAAAACACATTATACATAAGGATTACAAAATCTTTGCTAGCTAAGATACACATTTTTGCCTAACCAAAGACATTTATATAATTTATTACCAGTCATAGAATTTCTGTATCTGTACTTTGTCTCAGTTTCATTGTTTAAAATAGAAAGACTGAAGAGAATACAAAGACTGAAAAGATAGGTTTTTGTGTAATGTATTGTATAATTATCAAAATGTTTACAAATATAAATTTAATATTTTTTCACATGGGAACATGTCTCAAATGTTCACTAACATTTCAATATATAATATGATTAATTAGTGAGAAAGATGTCTACACACTGTTCCCATAAACTGAGTGAAATGAATGAAAGTACACTGGTTCCCTGCAACAGACAAGGCTCATTAAACATGTCATAAGTCACCTGTAAACAAAAGAAGTGTGTGTACCGGCCAGGGCACCGGCATGCCTGTATTATGCTCAATTCTTGCCATAAAATAATGTTGACCTTGAATATGTTTTTACCCATAGTCAAGATGTCATTTATTTTTGTTGTCATCGTTGTTATTTATTGTGCATCAAACAAGAATAGCAATATTTTGTTATCATAACCCATAAATATATGAATAAAATAAATTATTTTTTACAGCTAAAAGAGAGGAAAAGGGGATATCATACTCATAGCTTTAAAAATCACTATTGCAGTGTTTTATGTCTTAATGTTTTTGTTAGTTGTCCTGAAAAAGTGAAATAATTGATTGCAACGCAGAAAAAAAGTGAAATAATTGATTGCAAAGCAGAAAAAAAGTGGACAAAAAATGCACAGCCTTATGCAAAGCAGTTTATAAGCGGTATTTGCTAAAATGATAAATTTGTTTCTATCATCAAGCCTGTCTGGGAATTTTCATATTTCAAGTTTACAATAAAATGTCAGAGTGTCATTTGAAATCTCACCATTACTGTATAGAGCAAATACAATTTTCTTATTTACTTTCTATATTTCATACGCATTAAAGCTGTATGAAATGCAAACATTCAATTCTAGTCTTCCTACACAAGAGACAAGATTCAAACATTGGCAAATAGTAGCTAATAGTCCATTAAATCTGGCAAACTGTGAACATGTAATACTCTCAGCACAGGTATATTATTTTACCATTTTCAAATCAAATTCCAGTATAAAAGATGTGAGAATAGGTAGTTTGATTTTATGTTACATACCTCCACTGAATGTATGCACTTTTTTTGAACAATACTGGTAGAGAGTAAATGGTTTTAGTTTAGTTGCATTTCAGGGGCATCACTGGGGGTGACAAGTGGATCGAATCAAGTATTTTGGGTTGACATAAAGACATATGGAATAAAAATGTATGCCCAATCAGTCTTTTTTCCCACCCTGTTTTACCTCTAATCTTCCACTCAAGAGCTGTTTGTTCCATTAGAATGACCAGGTAGATTATGGACCTGTTCCATTTAATGTCGAAAACTGAATTATTTGTGCATTTTCAAGACAAAGAGCCAACATGTTTGCCAAGTAACCTTTTCTGCTATATAACATGAACAATTTAAGACAGTAACTATGTGTTATGGTATATGTTTTTCTTTTTAATCAATAGAAATTTGAACTAATATAAGAATCTGTAAGATAATTATAGCAATTTCACTGAAATGAATATAAGGGACCGTTCACAAACACTTGTAAGGGGGGGCCTGATGCAAAAAAATTTCATCGCGAAAATTTTTTGGGGCCCCCCTTTACAGACCTCAAAAATTTCAGGGCCCCCCCTTTTTGACATGAAAATTATGAGTCAACCCCATAGAAAAGCATATAAACTCAATTTTTCCAGGAAAATTTGTGGTCATTTTTTCAGGGCCCCCTTTTGCAGCCCCCCTTACAAGTGTTTGTGAACGGTCCCTAAGTATGACTATACATCATTATATTCACTGAAATTGCTTGCATACAAAGCACAGAATCCACTAAAGTGCAAACAAAAATGTCTGAAACCCAGGCCTAAATCTATATCATGTTAAAATCTTGAGAATCCAAAGCCAATATTTTGCCAAAATTATGCAAGTCTATACATGTCCAAAATTTGAATATAAAAGTTATATTTATATTACATCAAAATAAAAATAAAATATAAAATAAAATACAAATATATTGCCCTGCTTTTATGAACCCAGAAATGTAGAACAATACAAATACACAACTAACTTACATGTGCAGTCTTTAGTATTGCCAACTGGTGTACATGTACTGTATGTAAAACAGATGGAAGTCTTTTTATCTCATTGACTTGCAATTATGTAAATATTCCGCAAAATTACTAAACATTTTCATGAGTGATAATTAGTAATCAAAAGTGTCTCAAAGAGTATAATTTTTAGCCTCTTAGAAAAAGTCAGTAAGCATCCATTAAATCATTTGACATCCTGGGTGCAGTGAAACCAGCATCGGGCTCATAACCATGCAGCCTGCATGTTGCGCCTGTAGGTGTGTGTGTGTGGGGGGGGCTGATGGGCAAGTACTTTTGAAAATGTATCCACTTGAGAGCAGAATTACCCATCACATCAGTGGCATAGCCAGCACTTCTTTAGAGGGTGGGGGGGGGGGGAAGGAAATTTTAAGGGGCGAAAAAGTACAAAAAGGCCTACAAATCTATGACTATGTTATCGTGCCACATCGGGGAGGGAGACTTTTCAGAGGGGGGCAGCTTCCCCATTGCTCCCCTGGCTATGCCATTGAACACCACTGCATCACATACAATTTGTTTTATGTTATGCTTCAGTCCTGTTTTAGACCTGCAGCCTTCATTCAATTTGATTACCCAGACTTTCATAATGTTTGAAATATGGTACCTTTTCAATGTCCTAACTAACTCCATGGGGGAGATACACAGTCACATGGGGCCTATATAGGCCTACACAAAAAATATGTAAAACATGCCAATCAACCTAAATCTAAATTGAACAAAAAATATGAACCAAAAGAGTTGCTATTGAATCCATTGAAATGATCAGTATGTGTGATTATCAGAACAAAACCTGTACTTGGAGTTGGTATATAACTCAGCTAGCTATCTCCATAAAATTAAAATTACTATCATTAACAACAATACTTACATATTATCCCGGTTGATCAATCAGCTGGCAAAGCTTACAATATCATCAAAAAAGATCCAAGCCATATCAATACAGAGTTATATACCATTAATACACGAATCCAGTATGTACCAACGCGAAATCGGTGGCGGACACGGCAGCAGACGACACCGGTACTTTGAAGTCCTCCGTCCTCTTTTCGATACAAATTTTATCCGGATCAAAATAGAAATTTAACAAAATGTCTTGATGATAATAACACACTGGTATATATCTCACTTAAAGGCATTGTAACACGGTGAATTTCAGTTAAAATTCACTAAATGTCTGGCAAGTTGTTGGCAACAAATCGGCTCATACACAACATCTCGTGTATCCAACGTTTTTACAATTGATGCTTTTATTTATCAATCGCTCGCATCTCCCGGCGGCGTAAGCATGGATGAATGAATCCGGTGTTTCTATAATTAACCAATACAAACCTATTGTTCTATCGCAATTGGAGAACAATTGAGAATTTTATTTCAGGTTCATTTGATTACTATTTCAATGGAGTAATGCAACAAATGAAATCCGTGTAATTTACTGTCCTACGTGTTTACTAATTTGATATGGTCATTAGGTGTTTTTTCTTAAAATGGAACTGCATTGGTCGCGTGGCCAGTGTTTCATGACGCCAGCATGCTGTGCTATCTACTGCTGATAGCAGAAATATTGCTGTTATTATGCTATACTACTTCTGACGATTTCTGACGATACAACTATAATGTTAAGATCAGTGCATTAGTTTAATATTATTAAATTATTTATTTATTAACACTTATTATTATTAATAATAATAATATAACCCATAACATAGCACAACTGCTATCTACTGAAGATAGGCCTTCTGCAGATGAGTGGATGAGTTCAAAGGGTACAAATCCGTAATATACGGTTTCAGTCCAATTTTAATTTGGATGTTCGTTGCCAAATATTAGTAACAACTGTCAGGAAAGTAGTTTTCTGGTCAAATTAAGTCAAACTAATGAAGTAAAATGAAAGACAAGTCATGTTCCATGGGGAATCGTATTCTGTAACAATCAAGCCCAAAGACTTGAACAAAGACTAATCAAGTTATACATTCAATTTTTTGGAAAACGCATTTTCCAATCTTTTTCATAACCAATTAGCAAAAATAACATAAAATATTTAAATTATGAGCTAACTCTTACCCTATACTCAAGATTTTGAATGCTTAGACTTACAATTTTGTGACTACAATTGTAAGAAAACATGCAAAATTGCACGTTTTTGGACCGTTTTCCCTCAAATTGCAAAAATATTACAATTTGACTTTTATTGCCAGAACTAACTTAAGGATTAAGATTTATTTTTAATCAAAATTTTTTCTGGAATTGGAATGGGGAGTAAAGCCATAAAGAAAGCAGGTTTAAAGCAAGTCTCATTTTAAGGTTGGTCTTAACACTAGAATTATGGAAAATTGTGGGCCTCATGGCAAAAACTTGATAAATCCATCAGTGAGGTCAAATGTTGGCAAACATTCTCAGTTTTTGAGAAAATCCCACCAAAATAAATGTTTCTTTGTTTGTTTTTTTACCCACATTTTTCTGGGCAACGTAACAAACCAATTCTTAAGTAAAAAAAATGTTATTAATTTTTTTAAACTAGATATAAATAGACCTATCCAGGACCCATTTTTTATTTGTTGTGGGGTTTTTTTTTGGGGGGGGGGATTGACCAACTTTGAGAGAAACTTCCACCAAAAATGGTTGAAAATGGTAAATTTTGCACACAAATGATAAAAAGTCGGATTTGTATCCGCATTATTCGTTACATGCTGCTGTGCTATTACATGTACTGTCGATGAAGCAGAGATATGTTGGCAGGTCATGATGATGTGCGCCATCATTTCATCTAGGTGGTTTTAGGGAAATAAAGACAACTCTACTGAGCAGATGCTCTGATGAGAATGATCACTGAAACTGATTTTACCAGGCATAATGTTGGTCACATTCGTGGATTACTATCATTAAAAGTGCACATTTTATTAAATCTTCTTGAGATCGGCTGTAGCCTATAATATGGTTGGATATATTCATGTATAACATATAGGCCTATATTTTAAATTCGATCAGGGATGCAAATTGTGCAGGAGCGGGAAGCACCGCTCCCTCTCAGGAAATGCCAGTCAAAATTGAGGAAATAATGCACACTTGAGAAGAAAAAAAAGAAAGAGGAACAAAAGGGAGGGAGAGGAAAAATAAAAGAGGAGCTAGAAAGAGGAAAAAGAGAGGAAAAGGGAAGTGAGAAGAGAAAGATGAGGAGGAGGAGGAGTGAGATAGAATATGACTTGGAGGGAGACAGATTGATTTCAGCATAAGGCACATAACATAGGAAGTTAAGGTGAAGGCATTGATTCTACTGAATGGAAGAGATGAAATCTCAAGACACTGGTCGTGCAAAATATTGAGAAATTCAAAAGAGGAATGTTTTGGTGTTGGGATATGGGGATGGTTAAGGGATCTAAAATGAGCGTTTATTGCGTTTCGACAGTATTTTTTGTGGGACATGAGAGCACCTCAGACCTATCGAATTGCATTCTGAATACGAAGCATGTCTTTCTGATATCAAATAATTTTCATTTTTTGAAAATCACAATATAATACAAATTTTATGACAAATTATAAAAATTTGATATTTTTCAAATTTTTGATATATAACAGTCCTCGAAGTAATGATATAAATCTAATGATATATTCTTAAAGTGTATGTAGCAGGGAGGAAAAGCCGACGGTCAATTGAAAATGTTGACCTTTCATATTGAAGATATAGATTTTTTCCCAAAAAGACCTAATTTTTTTGGTGTTTTGGGAAAAAAATCCATATCTTCAATACGAAAGGTCAAAATTTTCAATTGATCGTCGGCATTTCATCCCACCTACATACACGTTAAGTATAAATCATCAGATTTATAAAGTTTACTTCGAGTCCTGTTAAATATCAAAAATATCAATTTTTAATGATTTGCCATAAAATGTGTATTAAATTGCGAATAACAAAAACCAAAATTATTTGATATCAGAATGACATTCTTCGTAATCAGAATGCAATTCGATATGTCTGATGTGCTCTAATGTCCCACAATAAATACTGTCCAAACGTTCATACCCCATCCCTTAACACAATACATAATTTTACACACCAGAGGAGGTATTCAATGTAAAACAGGAAAACAGAAGTTAGGGTCATGAAGGCAGGTGGAAATAGAGCTCGCATCTCAAAAAGTGCCAGTGATGTCAGGACGAACAGGAAATCTTGAGGAAACTTATAAAGAAGAACCATAAATCACCTAAAAATGATATTGTGTTGTTAAAACACTGGGAGAAGCAAAAGCAATAGAAAAGGTAGTGGCAGAGGAATTTCTTTGTCAAAAATACTGAATGGCTCACTTGTATGAAAAACAGCCTCAAAGATTTAGGCTACTGTTGTAATTTCGTTCTGGTTTACCAAAACGAAATTCAAATTTGACGATATTTTTGCTAAACGAATTGATCTGCAAGAAATTTTTGGTACATAAATATTATGTAGCCAGAGGTTTCCAGTGGTATAAAAATCTCAACTTTTTTTGAGAAAAGTGGGGGGATGATGCTGTGGATCACGAAATGCCCTTTTAATTCTGCAAAGATCCGGCCTTGTATGATGCCATTCCAGATTTCCTCCACTGTGTTCGAAGTGCTAAGGGAGCAGTTGAATATGTAGTAGAATCCACAAGTCACAACAATAAACCAGAGGGAAAACTGTCCTCTAAAAGTGTTAACGAAGAGACTATTTTTGTGCCATGGAATGGTCCTGAAATGCTGCGACAATGCAGTGAGGAAAGCCTTTGACAGACATTTTGATGGTAAATGCTAACATTTTGTCAGGTATCGCATTGAAATTTCAGAAGCTGTTGCCAACATCCAGCAACAACCCATAAAATTCCCAATGATGCGCTGAATTCGTTTGGTTCTTCCATGCATGAATGTGAGTATAATACCATTCTCATTTTTCGAAGTGCAGAATAAATCTATTTTACGCTCGTATGTCTGGTGTAAGATTGAGGAAATCGTGAGCCTAAAAGCTTGCTCTTTGTTTTTAACACACAATCATTTGTTAGGTGATTTATGGTTCTTCTCTATAAGTTTCCTGGTCGTCCTGTTCTCATTGGCACTTATGATTTTTTAGTATTGATACTGTTACGATGGGTACTTGACTCAAGGCAAAAATCACCTTTTTCCCGAACTCACACGAATGCACAACACAAATACACTGTTTGTTTAAGCTAACAAAATCTAAGTCTTTAATTGAAAACAGAGTATGATTGGTACATACAATAACAATATCGCATATACAATAAAATCACACAATGACAGTTTTACTATATCAGTACTTAACCAGCTGTCTTCTTGTTGGTGATCCTAGAGTTCTTGCAATGTTCTGGACGACTGATGTAATATATCCTTATTCACTTGTTCTGCGAAAATCAGCGAATTCCATCGTACACTTGCATTTATAAATCCTTGCACATAAAATCCTCATACGAAAATGATGATGCTTCCTCCAATCTCCTTTGCGCTGCTATCTCCACAAATATATCTCCTTGCGCTGCTTTCTCCACAAATATATCTCCTTGCGCTGCTTTCTCCAAAAATGGTGTTTCTTTCACCATTCTCTCTTTCTCCAGGGAACAGGTTTCTTTAACACAGCTCCGCTGTTTTTTGACAGATGCGTGGCCTTCACAAACCCAGCAAACTCCAGCAATTTGACAGAAGAACTTTTAATCCTTTGATGAGGAAGAGCACTTTTGTGTGCTCGCTGTCTTCTTCGTTGCTGTATTAAAATTAGCTCAATTATTGGCTATATAAACTGGTTAAAATGTACTTCTTTTTTGAAGCACGAAGACCATCACACACATGTGGAGTATCTCAATCTCCCACGGCATTCTGTAAAGTCCCAACAAAAACCTCCAGCTTTTTATATCAGTACTCATGCAAAAAACCCATCATCTATTAATAAACCATTACTTCAATCACATTTTCACAACATTGCTGCAATCTTGGGATTTCCCAAGATTAATTATACACATTCACATTACATCACTTCCTGGGGGGTTTTCCTGATGGTGCAATAATGAACTGGGGCTTTCCAAGTTCCAAACATAGCTCTGACTTTGTTTACAATAATTTTGGGGAATTCCAAAATACAAGGGGGTTTCCCATCTCATGAAATACTTTCAGCTTGTAAACAAAGTTAAATAATTAAATTAAATTAAATTACTCAGGGCACATCACAATACACTCAATTTCCTTTATGACTTTTTTTTCCATAAAATCCCCATTGCCTCCTCTATACAAGTTTCTTGAGATGCGTGCTCTATTTCCACCTGCCTTCATGGCCCCAACTTCTGTTTTCCTGTTTTACATTGAATACCTCCTCTGATGTGTAAATTTCCTCAAATATGTATTGTGTTAACCATCTCCATATCATATCCCAACACCAACACCCTCCTCTTTTAAATATAAGGCTCTTATTTCCTGAACAATCATGTGAATTCCTCAATATTTTGCACAACCAGTGTCTTGATTTCCTCGCTTCCATTTAGTAGCATCACTCCCCGCATCGTAACTTACTATATTATGCTAAAATCTGCTTCCCTCCGAGTCATATTCTGCCTCATTATGCCACTTTCTTTTCTTCTCCATTCCTTTCTTTTTCCTCTTTATCCTTTTCCTCTCCCTCCCCCTTTTTTTCCTCTTTCTTTTTCTTCTCAAGGCATTGTTTCCTCAATTTGAACTGCCATTTCCTAGGAGCGGTGATCCCTGCTCCTGCACAATTTGCATCCCTGGCGGGAGCACTGACCATGATCTGGGTGGGGAGGGGGGACAAGCCATTTTTCGTCAATTTTTCTATGGGATTTTTAAAATGTTCAAATCTATGGTCCCCTACATGACTGAAAATGCTCTAAAAAGGCTAAGAAAAACATAAATTTGGCATGTGCAAAGGGTGGCCAGTTAATTATTGGAGTCCCTTACATTGAAGATTGTGGTCTTTCGGTGACACTCCTTACAGAAACGATGGTCTTTTGCAGGGATAGTTGACTCTTTCAATAATTATTTAACTTAAAAAAAGACTTGTTCATAAGGAAAACTATATAATTTGCATCACACTTATTTGATATAACCCAGAGGTAGAGGGTTGTACATGCCTGTAGAATCGATCCAAGCATTTGCTAGTGTGAAATTACCACCCCCCCAAAAAAAAATCCTACAAACTTTGGTAAAAATAATACACAGAACTCAAATAAACTACAGGACAACTCAATATGTTTTCAATATATCTTGGTTTGGTCAGATTTTATTCATTCAGTTGTTTCAACAAGACGAGATAAAAATGTTCATGCTGACCTAGTATGCATGTTACAATCACTGAAACATTAACAATAGGCCTATCAGAATGCAGACCATAGTCTATGACCAGTAGTTATTATTCACTTGTGTGGAGTTATTATTCACTTATGCATTGCCCACAGTACTACTTGCTTAGCAGTTGTATGCAGCATCCATAATTTGAAGGCAGGAATCCCCAAACTCTCTAATTCGATCTCATTCCTTGACTTTTTGCAACCCATTTCAAAATTGTGAAACTGTGACGTCTCATGACCCCCAAGTTTTGAGCTGGTGACCCACAATGGAGTCAGGACCCATTGGTTGGGAACCTCTGTCTTATGGACACAACACTTCCTATGGGCTTATTGGTATGAAACCAAAACAGACATTCATACCAGTAAACTTGTATTGGAGAATCCACTGTAACAGGTGACGACTCATATAATCTCATAGTGTTACATTTTCTTTAGTTCTGTTTAGTTTTTTACGATCATCTCAAGATTTTCAGCATGATTTAGTATCTTACCATAATTGCCTGCAAAGCTAGTACCATTTAGCCCTTTAACAAGTGTACAATGATTTACATTATGGATATAATACTTAACATGATTCAGGTAACATTGTTTTCTTGCTATTTGATACAAAACTTGGTAATCCCCAGTCAGTTCTTTTAAAATATTACTTGCCTTTTATCAATTATCAACCACTGGAAATAGCTGGCATGTGTACTGTACAGCCCTGATGCAATCATCATAATTACAGCTAAAGTAACTGATAAGAATACAAGGATTGATTTGCAATCACAGATCTTAAATTTACACAGTAAATTCATCAATATCTATGGCCAGGAAAAATCATGAAAGTTGTAATCTCTGCACACATAGCAAAATACTGTAAATTGCACATAACATGCTTGAGATTTCTTAAAGTAAGCATGAATAAGACATGTAAATTGTAAAAAGATTTGAATTGTACACCAAATGATTGATTAAAAATCATCTTGTGCTTCTGGCCTATAAAGTTTGTTTGGCTTATAAGTGGCGAAAGTAATAAGACTCATAGCATCATGTATTGATATAGAATTAGAATAGCATTCATGCAGTTGGGACTCTATTGTCGCATGCAGTAACAACATCCAAATAATTGTTGCCAATTATAAGCTGAACAAACTTAAGTGCAGTAAGTAATGTCACGTCAAGGCAACCATTTTTTATAACTATAGTACATTCCTCGAGACAATAACATCTGCATGTGATAAACATGTGATCCAGGACAGTATTTTAGTAGGGTATTCAGTTCACACCGCATCGGGCACTACAGATGCAACCCCTTTCATCGCGCATGTACCACATAAGGATGCTACCATCTTGAGAAAGCCAAATGGAATGTAACTGCAGTAGGCCAAAAGCACTATAGCTTCTCAAACAGCCTCTTATTGGAGAATTGGTCAAGTGCACTGAAGGTCCCATGGTCAAATCCATAGTGTATGTTGTTCACTTCTGTCTTTCCCTTTTTGTGATTTGAAGTAAAAAAATCTTTACACTAGTATAAAAATGTCTAGTATTTATAGTCATATTGAATGCTAACATGCAAGTCAATTTTGTTTGAAAATGTTATGATGAAACAAAAGAATTTAAAATGGTGAATATTAACATGCACCACCATATGGGATATCCCCATATAGGATTGTCATAAGAGGGGACCAAACTGGCACTGTTGGGCTGTTATAGCCTTTGGCCAATTTGACCAATTTATTTTGCAAACAGAATGCACCATGACTTCATGCCTCTATATTCTAAAATCAGTTGAAATGTACTACCCTGATTCCAGCAAAAAAATACAGAATATAAAACACAAAGGATGATCGATCAGCCTACAGGATTGTTCTACATTTCAAATGTTTTTTGTTGTTGTTGAAAAGAATGTTATTTTATTTTGGAATCTGCAGTGAAGGTCATGACCTCCCACAAAGAACCATCAAATAATGACATAAACATCAATACTTAAATGATACACACATATATGCATATAAACACAAAAATAATTTCAGTTATAAATATGAACAATGTTTTATGCATAATAAATAAACACAATTCACAGTGTTTTCTTTAAATATCTATATACAAATAGTACAAATGGTTCTTAATACAATATCAAATTGATTTCATATAGGTATGCAGTATATATAGTCCTACAGTATATTTCAAATCTATTCTAAACTTGAACATCCCAGTAAACAAAAGTGTTTAAATGTTGGGTTATATCAAAGGCATATAAAGGTATCAAATGTTTTAATAACATTGGAATTTATTTTGGAAAACTTGCCACAAAATATCCTACTACAATGCTATTTCAGCATTGACAAAATATTTGGCAAGAATGTTTGCCCAAAATATCCTACAATAACATTTTGACATTTTAAAATGTTGTTGTAGCATTTTCTTATAAAACATTTAAAAATGACTTTTATATAACCCAACAAAAATGTTATTCAAACGTTTTGATCAAAACCAAACACGTTTATAACACATTTAGAACATTTTAAAAACATTTTTTGTTTGCTAGGATAGCATCTCCGATGATGATGACAATGATGAGTGACAATGACGACGTCCTGATGAGTGACAAATCTGGCAAAATCTTGACCACTCACACAGGGACCAACCCGCACTGGTACTGTGATAACCGATGGTGCACTCTTTAAAATAACATAGTTTATTATGAATTCATAACCTCATTAATATATGCAGCTAGTGCAATCCAATCACAGATAATAACAGATAATACGCGGACGCAAATGCAGGTCATTGAAAAAGTATAATGACCGCGTCTCGTGACGTAGCTAAAAGTCGCTTACAATGACCGGCGTAACGTGACGTGTTACGGCGTTCGAACAATTTACGCGGACGCTGGCCGCCGTATTTGGACATCGCATGATTGCGTGCTAGTGTGATTGGTCGCTAGCGGTATTTCCTTAATGGGCTATTCGATTTTTTACAGGGAAAACGACAGATAAAGTTAAAATTGAGTTCTGTTTTCAAATTAAAAGAAGAAAATGTGACGTAAATTGAATTAAATAAAGTGAAAAGTGACGGTTATGAATGAGGTTAATGACTTTGCATCAGTTATATTTGGTATTGTGAAATATCTAAACATTGTGCTTTGGACCTCGGGATATTCCTCGGTTCCAAAGCACAATGTTTAGATATTTCACAATACCCTCAAAACAACTGATGCGCAGTCATCAACCTCTAATTCCTATCAAGAAAGGCTATCTACGTATTTGAATATT
The DNA here is from genome assembly GCF_039555335.1 of Amphiura filiformis. Lineage (NCBI taxonomy): Eukaryota > Metazoa > Echinodermata > Ophiuroidea > Amphilepidida > Amphiuridae > Amphiura > Amphiura filiformis. Next base: position 24,274,888 of record NC_092635.1, on the reverse strand, counting down.
TTGAGTTGTGACAATCTTCATTTTGTAAATAATTCAAAAATGATATTCAGATTCTTTGTGATTTGGTAATAAAAATCTAGCATGTTTTCAATTTTATTTACATGTTTGCATCTCCTTATCCCTTATCTAACAGAGGCAAATTTGGTTAACTATGAAGGGTTGTTTTGTTGCAACCACCCCTACATTTTTTCTACAATAAACATCACATTCTATTACAGTTGGTACCAATGTATAGCTATGGGTCTCTTCTATCCAGTGATACCAAAATAAGTACAAACATGCCCTATGTAACATTTCTATGATGTCATAACGTGTGCACGCTGTTGCAAAATTGGACAATTTGGTACATAGACAAAAGAAGAAAGGAATCAGTTGCTAACTTTTGAATAATGTAAAAACCTAACCCCAACCAGGTTCAGCAAGTGCATGCATATATACATAAATATCCCAGAATATGAAAGAGTATATAGAGACACAAGGAGTTATTTTTGACCAAAATATACTTATACAGCAGTTATAAGGATACACTGCCAAATTTCTTCTTGAATATACAAAGCTACATTATGTCTGTTCAATATAAAAAACAATTAAATTACAATGTTGCTGCATGTATATCTATATTATACATCTATGTATGTATGTATAGTATACATGAAAGTCAATCAAATACAAAATAGGTCTCAATTGCATATATTTTAACAATATATAATGAAAGTTACAATTCGATGTTCTTGTTGCTTCGGAAAGTATTATACACATTGACAGAACAAGAACACATAGCAGCATGACTGTCCAATGACTTAATCAAAGAATGATATTAGAAATGTTGTCAGGTTGAAGAAGCAGCGGTCAGCAGGTTGCACAACAAACACTGACCTGCATAGGCAATATAATAAAAGACAGAGATAAAAAGACTAAATCGCGTCTGATGTCAGGGCAAAGGTGCGCTGTGATTGGTTGCCGAGCTGCGCAGTACGGCATTTTCTGTCTAGTTGTCAGAATTTTAGATGTGAACTAGTCTTTTTATCTCTGTCTTTTATTATAGTCAGCTAAGCTGTACATACAGTGGTCACTAATGATAACGTCAATTCTGCTTTGCAGGTAGTGACAATTCAACTGCAATTAGCAGTTGGCTGGATTACACAAGAGGTGGTCGATCAATTAGGCTATGTAGGTTACAGTCAGGCTACCCACATGGTGGTCAGGATGTAAACATATCGACCCTTTGCACAGATCCGCCATCTACCTCCAAGACATCTTAGAAGAGATTCTCCTTGCAAATGCATGCGCAAAAAGTGCATTTTTGTTTTGCATGCTTTTCTACAATGTGCCAGAAGGCTTATGCAAAGCATACGTAGTAATTAAAGCATGCATTTCACAGGTGTACGCACAAACAACTTACACTTTGTGAGTAGAACCTCCGTTAAAGATGACAGTGTAAAGGGTCAATTGGTCAGTCACAGTGCAATCAATCAGGCAATGTGATGAGTAGTGGTCAAGTCAGGTAGGTGAATGATAAGTGGTCAGATAGGTTGTGCAAGCATGAGAATATTGTGGAAATAACAGTCAGATATGTGATGCGATCAAGCAAAATCAGTCGGAACTCGGAATATTAAATTTTCAGTTTCTTATAGGATAGTAAAAACCATTTACAAATCTGACTTCTGCAGAAAACCCCATTGAAATTGAACAACCAGTTCCAAAGATTAAAGAGTTTCCAAAACAACAGGAAACAAAAGAAAATATTTCCTTTGTATGGCTATATCTCAAAATCAATATTTCCGAGTTCCGACTGATTTTGCTTGATCGCATCACATTATGCTGCACTGGGCTGTGAACCTGCAAGCAGTGGTCATGCTGCACAAGCAGTGGTCAATTACACTGCAGGGGAGTAAATGGTCAAGTTGTACAGGCAGTGATCAGTTATGCTGGTTTCATACTTTCCTGCCATTTGCCGCTTTGAAGATGATTATGCTTCACTGCTCAGTCGCACAAGAAACGCTAGCGGTGACCATCTTAAGCTGATATATATAGATCACTTCACCGCTTTGCCTAAGCAGCAGCATCGCTGGGAGTTGAATTCAAGTCAACTTGAAGCGGTGCCGCTCTGACGTATAAGAACAAAATAGGATTTTGGAGTGGTGCTGAGCGGCAACAGTGGCTTTCAGAGTAATGCTGCTGCCGCTCCGCTTGCAGACAAGTGCAAGCGGCGTGATGAAGCGTCACACCGCTCAGCGGCAAGTGGCAGAAAGTATGAAACCAGCTTTACAGGTAGCTAAGTACTGTAGGCACCTATCCTCTCCTTTGTTGAAATCTTCACATTTTACCGCATAATTGTCAATCTCAAACAAATCCACCCTTATCAAAGAAAAAATTATGATGATGCCTGATCAGCCTACTATTTTTAGAAACACTTGTAAATTGAAGTTAGAAATACAAAATGCTTTAACATCTCAGATTCAGCAGCTTTGGAGCCTTTATCCCCTTCTCAAGATATTTGTTGTGTTGTCCTTCATTGTATGCATTCTGTGATTGTAGCACATCTGCAAACTATGAACAAGTGTGAAAACAATTGTGCATCATTTTTAAATCTTGAATCTATGCGTACATTGCACTTAAAAATATAATACAATTTGGAATCTATTAGGGTAGGTTTCCATGTACAATTATAGAGACAATTGCTTGATTTATATGAAGTAGGTAACAACTGAAGACATTTGTGATGCAATAAAGCAAAATGAGCTATTTATTGATAAAAGATTTATCACAAAAATGTGGGCAAATAACAGTTGCATCTCATGAACCTGCAATTTTGTTTGTTTTTTCTCCAGTAATGTTGCCTGTTAAATGAACACAAATTTCAGTGACTGTCTTTTCACCTAATGACAGAAATTGTTCTTCTACATGCCCTTACAGTGAGAATTTCAAATGTATGAACACTTAGAGATTTAATCATGTTTCACCATTGTTCATCACTGTTTAACAATCGTATGTGAAGTTAAAGCTGCCCTCGAGAAGTAAGCAACGCAGGCTCCATCAACGCAAGTTTTTAAATGGTGGTGAAGAACAGTGAAATGTGTGATTGAATCCCTTTCAACAACACAAAAATAAGCTAATATTTGTCTAATTCACATGAATATTTTACAAGGAATGACAGTTTAGTCGTTGCCACTAAACATTACAAGAAAATCTGTGATTTCTCTGTTGGTATCAGCAATAAAACTACAGCATAAAATGGAAATGTTTAGACGCTAAGCAAATTAGAATTGGCAGTGCTAGCAGCAGAACTTCAGGCAACTTTATTGCAACTCACTCTTTAACTTTGACCATGACTGAATCGTTGGTAGGGTTTGCACCTTTTCTACTTGACTATAATCGCTAATGATTTGCCTCTCAAATGCTGAAACTGCTGGTAAGATATCATATAAAGATGATGTTACTATATAATTTATCTTGTTGGACTAAACAATAACCTGACATCATAGGCTTTCCTTGTCTGGGCTTGTTAACAGTTGCCCTTAAAATCATAACACACACATTAACACAGGTATTCCCAATTAAAACAAGAATGCTGATTGCAGCTTTGGCATAAATCTACGATGATAACCGGTTATTAAATTACAATATAAAGCAATAAATTAATCACCAAAAAATGTTTCTATCAAAAGCAGCTCTTACAAAAAATCAACAGTACTGTTACATGATTCACATAATAAACTTAGCTTTCAACTTAGCATGTAGTTGTGGCAACAAAACATAAGTCAGACATGACACACCTGTGTAATACACTATCAGTGATACACTGTCAGTACTGGTTTGGATATCAGAGTCGCATGTACACTAGAAACATACTGGACTGGTACTACACTGGTACGCTTAGAGTAGCCACAATGTAGCTGGACAGCAGTGTACCTCTGGGGTGACATCCATAGGAATATGGTAGTGTATATGTATCAAATTTCTTTACACATGTTCACAGATTATGCTCCACAAACTTAACAAATCTTGACATGACATGATTTGTTTCAAGCCTAAACAATCTTCCGATTGGGTTGGGGTCTTTTAACTTAAATGGAATTAGTCTTTATGTACTCTTATTAATGAACTACACCATCACAGCCCTGTTTATCCAGCTAAAAAGTTTCTGCTTCACTGAGGTATTATCATCAATGGTCTACACCTAAAGGTTGTGCCATACTTAAGGTTGTGCCATACTTGTTGATGTTTTTCCATTGCAATCCAGTCACACATCGGGAAAGTAACTTGTCAATATGTGACATGATCAAGAGGAATGAGTCGGATGTCGCTAATATTGATTGTGAGATATTAGGAAAGAAAGTGTTGAAATTCTTTTGTTTTATATTGTTTTCAGCGATTGATAAATTGACATAACTTTCCAAAGAAAAGTTGTATCAACATGGAGTTTTCAGTTTCTGAAAGCTCTAAATGTCCTTTTTAGAAACATGAGTAAAACTAATTTTTGACCAGGGTCGACATGCGACTCATTCCCCTTGATCATGTCACATATATAGATCTGAAATCACCACCATGCTCAGTATGATATCACTATCAATTGAAGTCAACTTGAAGCAAAGAAAATCACAGCAATTAGCAATTACTGAATCACCAGCAGCATAAATGTACCACCAGCATTGCTGCAACCACTGTCTTAATGTAAAAACACAAAATTTTATATCAAAATAAAAACATGCTTACGAAGGATAGACCAATCGTTGAGTGTTGCCTTACACACCTTAATTTATAGTCTACCTAATCAAGAAGCTCCTGTAGCCAATTGATAAAGGCACACATCTTACAAATCACAGGTCCTGTGTTCAATTCCCATGTGGGGTAACTTTTTACACAGATAGATTAGGGAACAGCCCAAAAGATCGATGACTTCTTATGAACAAGTTTCATTGAGGAAGCGGGTTAAAAATGTTGATTACGTTTCTCCTACACTCATAAAAAATGTCGACGTTATATTGACCGACTTCTGGTTTCGTTAGACAGGGAGGGAGGGGATATAGTCTGTCTCCTTTAAAGTTGATGCCATGTTGGCTTTCGCAGTGACAGATTCATATCGTGCTTGCTAACCTAATCCCACAAGATGTATACACACATGTGGAAGGGCAATTTGTCTGTGGCAACACAACTATATAAACACACCGATTAGAATCTACCACTGCAAAACCCAACATGGCGCTAGATACGAGACACACCATAGTTACATTTATAGGATATCATGGATATTTTGGGTTATTTCCCTTACTGACTTTCCATTGATGGGCATTTATTGGTCTACTTATCTTGACCAATCAGTGCCATATCTCAGAATTAATTCTTCTTGATATCAGATCCTTTGATTGATCATGCTAGACATGTTCATCAAAATATTATTTCAACAATAAATATTACAAAATAATTTACAAATTAGTGTTTGTAAAAACAAATATAGCTAGTTTGTATCTATCAGTTAGCTACAGTAATGAAAGCATTCCCAAATAGCAGGGTAAAGAAGTATAAAAACTATCAGCCTCGTAACAGTCTCTTTGATACTATAGTAGAAAGTCCCCACTTTAATTTATATTACTTGTGAAATACATTTCATTCCAATGGGATGTTTAAACACTTAGAATCTGTCAATATGCATTAAAATTGAAATGTTTGGAAACTTCCGATTTTCTAGCATCAAAATTGTCTCTTGTCACATAAATTAAGTCAGTTTATTAAATAAAAGAGAAGTCTTGCAGAGTGTCTCAGTATGTACTGTAAACCATGTGTACACATCAAAAGTTTGGTGCCATGTTACACAAAAATAGGCTGTCTGAAGAATATGTATGACTGAACAAGAAAGTGGACCATTTAAATGGGTAAACAAGAGCATTTGGTCCTATTCTAATTGATGATCTTTCATAGAATGTAGAGAACATTGTGTAATAATACCCACAATATTAAGAGACTTTGTCAAACTTAATTTGTATCTCGATAAAAACTATCAGTTTCTTGATTAGGCTTTACAATGAGTTGAAAGTAACAAAAGGTTCATTATCTGTCCAGTATAAATTTTATCACCATGATTAGCGCCAACTTCTTCAAGACATGAATAGCTCTGACTAATTCCCGACTTCTTCAGGGCAGGGTTAGCTCAGCTTTCTTCAGGGCAAGATTAGTTCCAACTGCTTTAGGACAAAAGCAAGAGATTTGCAAGAAGAATGTCCCTTGTTAATCTGCAGTTTCCTTGAAAATGCACTATAAATACAATAACACTGCATCATGATTTTGAAATTTTCCTGCCACCGCTTGTCTGCAAATATTTCTCTAGTTTTTCCTGGACCCTGCGCAGTATCTCCTCCAAAACATCAAGTTGATGACTACAAACTTAGATGATGTTTGTTTCTTGTAATTGACAACATAATTTTGATCTTTGATCTTGTATGGTTCAATGAATCAGATATCAAAATAGGTGCAGAATTCTGCTACCCGATATGCCTCCTTTCAAAATAGGACAATGGAACAGCAGTTTCAAAAGGGATTTGCACCCACAACCAGCAAAGGTATAGTAGATATGATGTCATACAATAAACCATGGATGTATGCCGATGACAAGACTTAACATATTTCCCATGTGTCACGGTGGTGAGGTTAATGTCATGGTGATAGGGTTGTTGTCAGTCATGTAACAACAAAATTAAGATCACTCTTCATGAGAAATGTTATGAACACTGCTTTCATCTTTCCCAGGTGGAATGGTGGCTAGGTCGTTGTCATGGTGATAAAGGTTGTTTTCACATTAATGTTACAACAAATAAAGATGGCTACTCATGAGAAATGTTGACATACACTGGAAGCTTTTCTACTGACAGCTTCGTTACTATGATTGCACATGTCCTGAATCACTTCCTTGATCTTTTGCTCCTTCATGGCCCCTTTTAAAGTTTCTGTTGATAAAATGTGAAAAAAGAAAGAACACAAATTATAAAACAGAGAATGGGAATAATTTGATGACAGAAATAAAAATGAATCTATGGTTTGATTTTAGCCATAATTAAATCAACGGTAACATTGGAACAATCACCACCAGTGTTTCACCACCCTTGCACACTGCAACTACCAGTGTATGACCAAAAGTCAGTTAAAGCCATATTGTTACCCTTAAACAAAGATACCCTACAAAAATCAAGACTTTAGGTGCCATAGTTTTGTCAAAATCCGAGATTTTGAATAAACCATTTTAATAAGACGGTTCATGATGGAAATATTAGTCTAACACGTATATGCGATGTTCATAACATAGTACGTACAAGGTGTGTTGGACACATCAAAGGATCATACCATATTACAACTGCCAGTTTAACACACATTGGTCAGATTTCCTATATGATATATGGAGTGCAATATCTCCATAATATAGTTTCTTTGGATATACAAATACAAGACCATAGAGATGACCAGTCAAACTTACCAGACTGTGTAAGAAAGCCGGCCAATGTGAGTACATTGCACTGTACTTCATCAGGAATGTTATTATCTTGTAGCACTGTCTTGATTACCTTCAGTAGACCACATTCTAGCATGGCAGGGACTGATTGTCCTAGAAAATTAAAATATTTAAAACCATGATTAATTGTTTAAAATTGAAGCAATGATAACCTATTCTCACGTTGGTGGACTGCAAAGTTGAGTTGAACAATTGGGGTCGTGAGTCAAGTTGAGTCAACGGGGGCACTGAGCCTTACAATGTTGAAATAACTTGTGTGAAGTTATTCGAGTTGAGTCTATCACCAATTAAAATGCCAGATTTTTGTTTTCAAAAGTGTTTTGTTTTAAAAGGGTGTCCCAAAATGGTAAGTAGCCATCCATGAGATGGTTTCCATGGTATTTTGAAGCTTTAATTGACTATCAAAATGATTAGGGTAATAATATCTTTTCACACACACATGCACTACTACACAAGATCTACCTCTGCTATAAACATATGATTGCAAAATTATACAGGACATACAGAGATGCCTCAATTCCAAACTACACTATTCCTATATATGTCACGTTGTAGGTACTTTTGGAATATTTCCTAACATAGTAACTAACCCCATACAATGAATAAGCTACACACTTCATTTTCATGTCAATAGAGACCAGTCTTAATTCTTTATGCCCATGGAAAATCTGTGCAGTTCTGATACAGAACACAATCTCAAAAATAAATGTAAACTTTAAATTTTCTTCAGATTTTGTGAATATTTCTACAAAGAAGAAAGGTTTATGGGTATTTACCCGATTTATTAACCATTTTTAAACAATTGTTTTGTTTTGTTCCTTGATGGATCTCTAAATCTCCTTTAAGGTAGTACTGATCATACCAGGATGTCTTTCACAAGTTGGATTGGTTCTAATCATTATGACCCTGCATCAGTATCAAAGAAGTGACATAACCAACGACTGAACCAGAGACCTAGTGTATTAGAAGCATTCCAACCATACTCACCCAGACATGTTGAAGCAACAAGTGTCAGAGCAACCAAAGCTTCATTCTGCATCAAGGTATGTTCACAGGTTGCCATGGAAACTAGGGGTTTAATGCCACTGGATGACACAATAGTCTGCATGACGTTTGGGGATGCGGAATGTTTAACTAGTGCTGCTAAAAGTCTGTAATATATAAGCAAGTAGATAGAAGGGAAACCATTAAACACGAGGAATGGTCAATGAGGTAGAATCGAAGAGTACAGATGCCATCATGTTTGTGTGTGTCACTCATAGAAGCAACTTTATGTACCTCCACATTATTTTGCTATCTGCCTGGCAAACTTAGATTGAAAATGTGTTATTTGCTTAGTTGTTTGCATTCTGCCTGTGACAGGAGGATTTTATCAATTCTTATATAGACGAATCCAACGAGCCAAGTCATGGTCAGGATTTGGTCAGCCATCTTTGGGTCCCCGCAAATCGATGTTAAGATTCTTTTGTGTTGTAAACTGTCATCATTCTTTTGTCTACGTGTAACACGGGTGATAGAATGCAGTTTAAAATACCCTCCAAGGCCGCATTATTTCACATTTTAGGTGAGGTTGAGCCGACGGGGACCCAATTTTGGCAGCCATTGAGGTATATAGGAATGCGTGAAATTGGATTCGTCTATAGTACAGAGGTTTCCATAAGCACCTTAGAATCTGAATCAAGCCCCCAAACTGAAGGCATTTATAGCCGTACAAAGAAAAGTTGCAAATATGGTGCTTTTTGATATTCAACATACAAGATTAAATTATTGAGAATACTAACTCATGGATCATCAAGATTTAAATAATAAGAACTTCTGAAGACTATATAGTATTAACTTCAAGATTCTTTATTTGTTACAGAGTTAGTAGGATATAAAGGAGTACTGCTGCTAAACTTCCTTCCCTTTTTACCCCTCCAGAAACCAATTTATTTAAAATACCACATATTTTGCCAGAAAATTTGCACATTCTGGTACTACTGTTATATTTTCAAGGTTATAAAGCAATTAACTGTTGCTAAACTGTATTACCTGTTAGCCTCTCCAGCAACTCCAGCATGAATCTGACACTCACATAACTCTACTACACGCTGAATAAATGCACTATTCTCACCAAGTTGTACCGCTGTCTCAGCTAGAAATAGAAACAAAAAGTAATATCAAACACTGGGCAAGAATAAAGGAGTATTCAATATCAATGGTAGGAAAAGTTTTTGTTGATGTAATGAATGTCCAACAACCAAAATGTTAATAGTAGTTAGGCAATAGAAACAAATTAGTTCGATCTTTCGATCGACCATCGATGCTTGTTCGATCCGTGTTATTTATGAAATCAATTAATTTACTATTGTTAATTATCATAATATAGTAATTATTGCCTTTAGTGATATTGACCGATATGAATGTAGCATTAATTCTTATTAATTAGTTGATAGTTCATTAATAACAGACATCGAAGCAGCATCGACGGTCGATCCAAATATTGAACAAATTTGTTTCTGGTGCCTTACTACACTATACCACCACACATATGTTTGGATTGTGTATCTGCTGTGCCTGCATACGCTTACATCAATAAATCTCAAAATCAATATTAGAAACAAATTACTTCTTTACAAAACAAACAGCTACATAATGTACATACTCCTGATTCCAGAAAAATACAGCACTAATTTTTATGTTTACAAAATATTATCCTGTTTTGCCAAATAAAACATAGCTATATGCTAATCTTTAGTTAGTTCTAATGGGCAATAAAAAGTATAATTTTAATATTTGGTCAATTTGAGGGAAATGGGCCAAAAACATGAGATTTTGCATGTTTTCTTACAATTGCACAAGTCTTTTAAGACTTTGAATACTTAAAAGTATTCAAAGTTTTGCATGATATAGGCTATGGATTTGCTCATAATTTTAAGATATTAGAAAATAAATTTTAAAATGCATAACCTGAAATTAGTATTAGTACAAGTCTTAGGGCTTGATTGTCAGAGCATATGAAAAACAACATAAAAATGCATGTTTTTGGCCCTTATTTCCCCAAATTGGCCAAATATTAAAAAATGCTTTTATCACCAGTTAGAACTAACTAAAGGATTATGATTTAGTTATGTTTCATTTAGCAGAACTGGATATTTTTTTTAATGCTGTATTTTCTGTAACGGGAGTAGAGTAACCCAGTCTTACCTTGTCCATCTATCAACATTCTAATGGTTCCCAGTAGTTTAAATTGTACAGGATGCATATCCATATGAATAAGAGGCAGAATGGTAGCCAGCGTATCTTGTTGTAATAACAAGGGTTTATTTACCTCTGAAAACAAAACAAACACAAAAATAGAAATCAAATTACAAATGAATCCGAAATTGGTGGTTCATCCATTAGCAAGTTTCTATTCTTCTCTTAATACTTCTTCTCTTAATACTTCCCTCCAAAGCGCATATATTGTTGTTGTTTTTCTTTCATAATAAAGTAATGACCTTGTTGGAATGGGCACTAAACTACTTTTGAAACTTTCCATTTGCTCAATTTGGAAACACTTGCATGACAAATGAAACCAAATATATGCCATTAGCAAAGATGGAAACTTGGCTCTCTACTATCAGGAAAGGAAAAATACAAATATTAGTTCTGTTTGATATATAGTGAAAAATGGTGAAAAATGCAGATCGCAAGTTCTTATAATCAATCAAACCACATCTAAACTGTGCATTTTGAAGGTGAACTTCCCTTTTGTTGAAACTCATTTGCAAACAGTTTGTCTTGTTGAAATGACTTAACTTATACCATGAAAGCACAAAACTTTTTTCTCATAATGAATTTTATAGCTGAAAACAGATGGCAAGTCCCTGAGGTAGGTGTGGTGGAGTGTGGTAGGGGAGGGGGTGGGATGTGGTTGGGGAGGAAGACACTAGAATTTTGACAGGGTGTGCTGCCCAAGTTTTAAAAGCCTACCCCATTTCTAGGAGTAATTTAAAACTGAAACCCTTTGCTCTTTTAAGGAGATGGAGTTTTTGAACAATTTTTAAACATGTACCAATGTCTAAGGATTTTCTGTGAAAAACTTACGCCCCCGTTTAGGGATTTGCTATGAAAAACAGACCAAATTGGGCGGCATATGCCTGTATACTTCAACATGGAAGTAACCCCCTCCCCTCGCTGTTTTGCAAGTACTTATAACCAATCAAAACCACTTCTAAACTGTGAATTTTGTAGCTGAACTTCCCTTATATTCTTCATTTATGTTCCTCATTTGCAAACAGCGAGTCTTAACCTACAGCCAGACAACACAAAACATTTTCTCACATACTGCACTGAATTTTGAATCGACCAATATCTTACTACAAAGGTGCAGAAGGCACATTATCACAATGGGAGCGTCATTCTTTTGCTATATCATTTTGCAGTTTATTTTAGGAATTACCAGACTTCCAGTGGGTCAAAGTGCAGCATATATAGACACTAACCTATCCTGTTCAGTAGACACATATTTGTGCAGTGCAAATGCTCAAATTTCTGACATTGACGATCAGATTTTATATCTGAATACTTCCTTTGCATGTGATGTTTGTGTACTTCAACTGAACACTACTAGCCAACATGGAATACGCTTGGATGTTGAGTCACTCGCCAGCTGGAAACAATTTCATCAATTCTATATCATCTACGATGAAAACACCATTGGTTTTACCGGAAAAAACAATCCATGCAGCATATTGCTTCCCACAAATAAGCTTGAAATTCACTTCAAGATGGATGCTAATCTTGCCATTCAAACAGAATTATTGAATGCTACAGATCGATGCTCTGACATCAACATCGCCACATTCTAGACAATGCATGGAAAGTGACATACCAACTACAGGAGTCCGCGCTTGATACCGACTATTATCATCCTAACTTTGTTCGCTGGATCGGAGTAAATGAGTCCAGGGGCCACTTACCATTATGCGCCACTCACTGTGTGTGTAGATTAATGTACCAACAATTTGTGATTCTATGCAAGGAAAAAGTGTCTAAGACATTGTTACTGCATCCTAACTTTGAAGCCAATAACTTCTTTCTACATGAAGAACCCCCAAAAGTTTTGGATGCATCAAGACGTTACCTTGAAAGCATAGATGCACGTTCATTTCTGGATTTGAGATACATTAATCGGCTGGTTTTGAACAAGAATCTTCTCACTCGCATTAAATCTGGAACATTTGGCTGGTCTGAGTTACATATCATAGAATTAGGCGACAACAAACTGACGGAATTGCAATCTGATCTTTTCATTGGCCTCTCTTTCTTAGCCTTTCTAGATATCCACGGTAACCAGCTGACTAGTCTCCATCCAAAGCTTTTCATCAATCACTTTATTCTAGCTGGCATAGAGTTAAGTAGGAATAATCTCACAGAAATAACTCCTGGGACCTTTAAGAGTCTCAATTTGTTACGCATCCTTATTCTGGATAACAATAATATCGCAAGTCTTCAGCCAGGAATGTTCAAAGACTTGAAATCACTCTGGTGGCTGTATATAGATGATAACAAGCTGACAACGATCTTACCGGAGACGTTCAGAGGACTCCACTCATTATTCAGACTTCATCTCAGTGGGAATAGGCTAACAGAGATTGATCCTGAAATGTTCAAAGGAGCCGAGAGACTGATGGAACTTTTGATTTCTAGAAATGAATTAACTTCTCTTTTGCCAGACACATTTGTGCTTACACCCGGATTGCTGAAGTTGTCTTTAGACTACAACAAGTTTGAACACATGGATCTCCAACCTTTCAAGAGTCTTCCACAATTGTTAGCTTTGAATCTCTCTGGAAATCACATCAAAGTTCTTGAGTATGGTTTACAGAAATCAAAAAAATTGGGCCCAAGTAATGATATTCGTGATAGCAATGAGGTAATCCATTTCCCCAAACTGAGGCTGTTTGAAGTAAATAACAATGAACTCAATAGGATAGATAAAAATATATTCAGAGAAATGCCAATCATCAATCTTATAAAATTACGAGGAAATCCTTTAAAGAGAGTAGATAAGAGTACATTTATGTCATTAGTACAAAATGATACATATGTATTAGTTGATGAGCCAGCTACATGCTGTTTTATAGATGGGGACAAATGCAAACCCCAAAATCTAAGAGAGCCATATCTGACGTGTCTTCGTCTTCTTCCTCACCCTTCTGTCAGAGCTTTCATGTGGACTTTTGCTCTCTTTGCTTTCTTTGGAAACCTGTCCATCTTGCTGTGGAGATGTCTTAAGCGTGGCCGAGAAAACATCATCCAAGTCCTCCTGATAGAGAACCTTGCAGCTTCTGACTTGTTAATGGGAACATATATGTTGATCATTGCCTCAGCGGATGCATACTATAGACCAGGGGTTCTCAATAGGCGGCCCGCGGGCCAAATCCGGCCCACCAGCCAATTGTGTTTGGCCCTTGAATTGGTCTAAAATATAAAGGAAAACATAAGAAATTCAAGTGCATTTGGCCCTCAAGCAAGCAACTTTGAAGTATGTTTTGCCCGTCAATGGCCCTTGAACATTTCTAATTGAGAACCCCTGCTATAGACAGTTCTTTCCATCTGAATCTGATGACTGGAGGAATGGTCCTATCTGCAAATTGGCAGGAGTACTCTCTGTTCTGTCAAGTGAAGCTTCTGTATTTTTCATCACCCTCATCAGCATCGACAGATTCTTAGAGGGAAACAAAGACTCACCAAAAAATCAGCCACAATAACTATCATCTGTCTTTGGTGTCTTGCTATCTGTCTCAGCATCATTCCAATCAGTGTCAGTGACATGAATCCAGATTTTTACGATGTCTCTGAGGTTTGCATTGGCCTACCCTTTGTAAGGGCTCATATGTTTCTCAACAAATCTTTTAAAGCTGGAGAAATCGATTTTGATGTCTACGAATCAATTTCTTCTGACAGAGCTAATACCTATGAGGAAGATTACATCTACCCAGAAACTAGTAATGATCCAGGGCAATACTACTCTATAGTTCTTTTCCTTGGTATAAACTTCATGTGCTTCTTTATTGTGGCTGTGAGCTACATTTATATTTTTGTTATCTACAAACAAGTTAGTGGAAAAACAAAAAGTTCTGGGACCAACAAAGAGATTGGTTTAGCTATTAGGATGGGAGCAATCGTTCTGACTGACTTCATGTGCTGGGTGCCCATCGTGGTGATAGGGATATTGGTTCAGTCTGCCACAGTGACCATATCTCCAGTTGTTTATGTCTATATTGTTGTTTTTATTCTTCCCATCAATTCTGCTGTCAATCCATACATTTATACCATAGCCATTATAATATCAGATTACAGAGCTAGGCCTAAAGATAAGAACAAAAAGAAAGACTTAGAAATGAGAAAAAAGATCGGTTACTGTACAAAATCAGACTCAGCAAAGACACCAAGTACGGCATCAACATCATTTTCTTGTAAGCCAAGCAGTTATGAGACACATTCGGTGCAACACCAGTCTACATAGAGAAGAGAAAAAAAGAGAGGCACTACACAAGCTCCTTACTCTACTTCATCAATGATGATGTTGCCTCTGCAATGTCTATTTTGTTTCCTCTCATCCTTTTTCCTGGTCATTTGTCACTATTCTTGTAAGTCTTTTAGTTCATCTGGTATAGATGGCGATGTTGCTTATTAATTGTCTCCTCTGCTTCTCTCTTATCCTTTTTCCTAATAAGGTACCAGAGCCAAATTGGTTTGATCGATCTTTGGATCGACCGTCAATGATGCTTTGAAGCTTGTAATTAATGGACTATCAACTAATTAATCAAAATTACTGGTAAATTTGTATTGGTCAATATCATTACATGCACATATTCATTAGGTAATAATTGTCAATTAATTAATTTGATACATAATAAGGATCGAACAAACATTGATGGATGGATAGATCAAACTAATTTGGTTCTATTGCCTAATTGGTCAGAATTCTTGAAAGTCCTTAGTTCATCTGGTGTACATGGTGATATTCATCTGGTGTAGATGGTGATGTCACCTTTAATTGTCTCCTCCATTTTCCTCATAATCCTTTTTCCTTGGCCCATTCAAATGAGTCTTTTAGTTCATCTGATGCACATTTATCCCGTTTCCTAGTCCTTGATGCCATTCTTGCGAGTCTTTCATTTTATCTGATGCAAGATGGTGATGTTGCCTCTTCATTGTCTCTTCTGTTTTCATCTTATCTGACTCCATTGGTTCATCTGATGTAGATGTTGTTATTGCCCTATTATTGCCTCTTATCCTTGCCTACCATTTTTGTGAGTCTCTTAGTTAATCTGCTGCCTTGTTCTTGATAAGGTCTAGAACCATCTCTATATTGCATGCACTCAACTGTATCCATTTAGCCCTTAAATATTCTGTTCTGTGTTAAAGGAGTATTTCGTGATCTTAGCATCCTCTTTTTATAACATTTTTCAGTAGATATCTACAAAAAAAGCTTGTTCCCAAAATTTCAGTTGATTCCGATTCTGGTATACCAGAACAAAATTCAAATTTCACGACATCTTTGTTAAACGAATTAATCTGCAAGAAATATTTTGTACATAACCATTATGTAGCCAGAGGTTTCCAGTGATATAAAAATCTCAACTTTTTTTTAGGAAAGTGGGGGGGGTGGTGGATAAGGCTCTGAGTGAGTCCCGGGAATTCGAGTCCCGCCCGATAATCCTATTACCCGGGCAGGAAATTCCCGGGTACCCGAAAATTTTTTTTTTTTTTTTCAAAGTTTTTTCCCGGTTTTGTAGTGTCTCTGGACCAAGACCTAAATGCTAGGATCATGGTTGACCTAAAAAATAAATAAATTGAATTTTGCACATTGTTTTGTGATTTTAATCTGAAAATTGATACATAGTTTTTCATGTCATACTCTATTAATGATATCAAAATGCATTGAATTTGAATGCATTTTGATATCATTAATAGAGTATGACATGAAAACTATGTATCAATTTTCAGATTAAAAACACAAAACAATGTGCAAAATTCAATTTGTTTTTAGGTCAATCATGACCCTAGCATTTAGGTCTAGGTCCAGAGACACTACAAAACCGAAAAAAAAGAAAAAAAAAAAAAAATTTTTTTGTTGCAATTTGGTACCGGTACCCGCTAGAATGCCCTTTTAATTAATATTTATTTACACAAAATGTGATGTCTAAGGATAAATTTGTGTAAAAAGTGTGACAAAAATAAGTAAAAGTGTAACTTTCGTAACATTTTTATGCAATCACTTACACGCAGACTGTAGTAAAAAATATGTGCAAAAACTAAGTTATAAGAAATATTATATCAAATTTTTAATGACTTGTTTAAAGCTGTAGGTCAGAAACCTCACTTTTTTGTTTGAAAGTTATGATGTTAAAATAGATTTTTGGGTATTTGCATTGATGCCTACATGTATATTTGAAAACATTTGATATATGTCACTATAGACAAAAGATTGGATCATTTATTATGCATATATCTATTGCTGAACGCTTGGGCACTTCTTTTGCTACATTCTTTGAATTGCTGCCTTCACTTTTTCTTGTTAAATTTAATTTTCCTTGTAAATACGACTATTTGATTTCTGTGAAAAAGCTGTTCTATATAACTATTAACTGACCATTTATCCAGGAAGTAAGGTAAAATTATAAAAGTTGCTATAAATATTTCTTATGGTTTAACTAGTCTATTATGTGCACTGGCTGCTTTGGGTTAAGATTAAAATATGTTCATCCTATCAACCCAGAGAACTAAGTATATAATTCTCATCCCTATGTGACTTCGTATATGTCAAATAAAAATATGCAGTTCTGATGCCTTTCGATAGGAATGCCACTAACATCACTCAAACGTAACACCTATAAATTTAAATCTTCCGCTCTTCTCCAGTGTGCCTCCATGGCTTAATTGGTTTGAGCGTTGTACTAGTAATACAAAGGTCGCCAGTTCGAATCCAGCCAGATGCACTGGTTTTCTTTTAATGTCTATATGTGCTGGCTGCTTTTGGTAAATATTAAAATTGGTTCATTTACACTAGCTGTTTGTCCAATCTTGCGTTAATAAATTAATTTCTGAATGGAGGAACTTATCAGTGCTTTGTGCTTCCATTACATTGAGTGTCTGTATAATATGATATATGCTATGCTGCACCTGATATCACCAGACTTCATCAGGCAACTGATCCGCTGGACTGGTCATGTGATACTTAACCAGCATAGTGTGTCAGTTGCCTGATGAAGACTGGTGGTGTGAGATGTAATGTATAGCAAGTTGTAGAAGTAAGTAAGTTCCAGTAAAAGTTTTATAATGTTATTCAGATTTCCTTTTACAAATTAAGCGTATTGCTAGCCGTCCAGCGTGTATTATTTTGCACAAGGTCCAATGCACATGCTTGACGTCGCGCACATATACGCAATGGTTAATGCTGTCAAAGGAACCTTGGAAAAACTTATAAACCAAAACTCTGTGATTTTAACGACTTGATGGACTAATTAAAAAAAATCTGAATACATCATGACACCAAAGAGTTACAATCATAAACTAATGAGATACAGACCAATCACCAACAGGGAAAAGTCCCTTCGTCAGTTGGTGAATGGTCTATAATTTTAATTAGTTTATCGATAGTTGTAATAGGATCTCTCATCTTCTTTATAGTTTGTTCACACTTACTTGATATAGCTAGATTTCTGAGAGCACTAAGCACAGCATGACCCAATCTCATGTCTACAAAGTCCTCTTCAGCATTGTCATCTTTACGTATTAGTTTAAGGAGTGGTCCTACGATGCCAAGCTCAACAAGCTTGATACAGTGTTCATCTGAAAGGAAACAAAAAACAGATAACAGCATAAGTTTAACAGGTGGTCCTAAGATGCCAAGCTCTACAAGCTTGATACAGTGTTCATCTGCAAGGAAACAAAACACAGATAACAAAAAATTACTTTAATGGTGTATTACAGCAACCACCGGAATTACAATAGCTTTTACTAAATATTCTCATGTTTTAAACAAATTAAACCGACAACAGGAATGCTAAATTGTTGAATGCAAGCCACACCCATCCATTTTTCACCCACTTTGATATTTTCTGAACAAAACTCATCCAC
The DNA here is from genome assembly GCF_039555335.1 of Amphiura filiformis. Lineage (NCBI taxonomy): Eukaryota > Metazoa > Echinodermata > Ophiuroidea > Amphilepidida > Amphiuridae > Amphiura > Amphiura filiformis. The sequence goes on along the minus strand of NC_092635.1, from coordinate 24,256,272 downwards.
TCTTCTAAACAAATTATAAATAATTACAATCTTACAATATGATTGTCAAAACTACAGGTGAAAAACAAACAATAATAAAAAAATAAACCTAATATTTTGGTGCATTCATATAACCTAATATCTGCTTCCCTTTGCCATAGTCAACACATACAAAGCTGCTGCAAAAAAATAGACAATACAATCCAATCTCTATTATAAGGATATCTCTGTTATCCGGATGTAAGATCTTCATAGTAAACCTTGTTCTAATGCTTTGACATTTTAATTTCATACTCTGACACATTTCGAAGGATCAATGTTGCATACATGACTCACATACCCTCTTTCAGTGATATTTGCAAATATTAAGTTATCTTTTGTTTTCCCAATTTAAGTACTTCAGACATTCAATGTAGAATAACACATAATTCTCTTATCCGGACTTGTCCCATCATGGCTAGATAAAAGATTCAGTCATTCAGTAAACTCATTTGAAATTCACACTCTCTGTACAGGAGATTAATAAGGTCATGTCTACCATAGGAGGTGTAAGGATTTCAACTGGAATAGCCCATTTTGTTACACTAGCTAAAATACTTGGAATCACACCAAAATATTCTGAATTACTTTTGCTATGTAATACCACTTATATGAGAGCATGTGCAAAAAGTTCATACTCATAATTGTCATGATATATTTATATAGAGCCTGTACAAGTTTCACCACATCACGGACCAGTACTTTGATAAGCAGTGTTGCCATTATCTTCTCTTCTGTGGCTAATGCCTCTCAAGTAGCCCAATTTTTGAGGAATGTAAAAAAGGAATATCTCTCAAAAGTAGTCCAATCTTAGCTTAGTAAATATGTGGTATAATTTCTAAATGTGATATTCAATGCATGGTTGAACTGCACTGTTTACATCACTGACAAGGTTTGAACAAATTTTCAGCCATTTCCCAGGCTCACAAATTTACAAAAATCCGCCCAAAATATAACTGGGCGGAAATATATAACTGGGCATTTTGAGACAAAATTGATCTAAAATTGCATTATTTTCTGCGAGTTTGATCTAAATATCATCTTCAAAAATTTCATAATTTGTTGCTTTGTAACAAAATCCACTGAAATGGTCTAAGATTAACATGTTCCTGCTCAAGCTCAAAAGTAGCCCAAATCATGGTGACCATTAGTAAGTTGCGGGATGATAGTACAAAGTTGCCTAATTGGTGTACCAAATTGTGTATGATAACATAAGCCTGATCACTGACTGTACCAGTTCATAGTATGCACTAACCAGTTGAGGGTAAATCAATAATTTGTAATTACAGCTTCCAAGGGCAAGAACGACTCTACCATCAAGTACCAATCATTATATTGGAAAAAATAATTGTTATCTTAGGGTGGATTGCATGTAGAGAGTTCACTGGACTTTGCGGGGCCAACAATTCTTGAGGTAACTTGCTAAAGTGAAACAATAATAACTGCAAACAAATAAAATAATGACAAAGCAAAAGATGTAGATTCTGGCAACTGATCCATTGGTTACACATCGATAGTCTAGTATGAAAACCCTATAACCATAATCCTAACTTTACACTTCACCCTAACCCTAACCCTAACCCTAGCCTAACCCATATCCCTAACACTAACCCTTAGTCCAATGCTAACCTTAATACTAGCCTTATCCCTAATCCGAACTTAAAATGCCCACACCCTAATTTGAACCCTTTTCAGACTAATGACCCTTGAGCCAACAGGCTGTTCCTGATCCCTTTACACATGGAAATGTGACAACCCTTTATATCACGAGCCATATATATCACAATGGCTTTTATTTACTACATATAATAATTTGGTGTTGAAAAGAGGTAAATACAACTCAAGTGCAGCAAAGGATTCCAATCAATGGCAGTTTAGGGAAAGGGGGTATTTTTTATTATGAGTATAATTAACCAGGGAAAGGTACTCTAACCCTGATCTGCCATCAATATCATGTTACTGTGTCCATGTGATTAAATAAAACATTCAGCCATGTTGCATTAGTGATAACGATAATTAGAAGCAAAAACATGTTTCACAATGGTCCATTGAACCCTATATACGGTAGCAACTATGGGAGATGAGGCTATTACTTTTTCATTCATAATAGCTAAAGTAACACATTTTTAAAATTTTAAGTGGTGGGATGAGGCTGTTGACCTGGTCACACCCCTTTAATAACTTTTGATTAGTTCTTGGTAAAGGTCAATCGTCCTTTTTGATGGGTGATAGGCCAGTGATACTGCCCTACTTATATACAAGTTTTCAGCATCAAATCATCCTCAAAATGTGCATGAAATAGGATGTTAACATCCCTGCTTAATCATGCTAAGTATAATGATCCAGCTTGAGGGTAGAAACACTCCTAATTCAATATTTGGAATGCTAGTTTATCATGCTCATAACTAAATCGGGTTATACGACAGCTGACTAAATACCTGGATTGGAGTAGATAGGGTTCTTTATTGATGTATGCACCATGAGAAATATCAAAATAATATCGCTTAATTGAGTATGAGGAGTAATAGCGTGTACACATTTCTCCCCGCCATCTCCACCAGTACCGAATATTCCGTTCATCTATTTCCAATGTTAATGGATCTATTGTTGGTACAGACATACAAGACTGGTCTATACCAATGTTGTAAATGTTTGCTCTTAACTTCATATCTATTTGCCTGTCTGCCAGTCAGACTGTGGCAGACTGATTGCTTGTGGGACACAATATCTGATTAGATTATTGACAATTTTGTGAAACACACAAACTTGTCGTCTGCTTCAGAAAGAATACATTTGCCGGAATACAAGAATGCCTTTGTATTTTATAAATCATTTGTACCTAAAATTGTATTGTTTTGAATTTAATTGTTGTCTGCAATATATAAATACTGTAAACAATATTTTCACAGCACATAATTTTCACAGTTTGAAAAGAACTAACTACAATTTTTTTTTTTTTTTTATATTTTCTTAAAGGCCTATAAGAAAAAGAAATATTTGCAAGAATGAAAATGTTGTGAATCCATGGAAATGTTCATGCACCTAAACATTTCATACTTTACAGTATTTGTATCTGTGTTCAATGCAATTTGGTGGTGTTTGTTTCAGCCACTAAAATCAGGGCAAGGAAGACAATATTGAAAATTTAGGGCTCATATTGAAATACCCTACCACGTTTTCACACAGAAAGAAGACAGGATTCCCGTCGCTAAGCGCCGCCTCAGGAAAGCTTCGGTCATAAAAGCGGATGGATTATATGCATCAGTGATACACCCTGCCCAGGATTTTAACAAAAGAAGGCTAGCACAGAAAAGCTGTAGGATGGCGCACATCTTCCTGTGTATGGGAATTTCAATATGAGCCCTTAGTAATTATGATCATCATCTTGCCTTCTAGCCAACCAGGCTAACCAAACTGCTCATATTTGCAGGAATCTGTCATTCTAGTTGGATTTCTTGCATCATTTCCTTTCTGAAAATGTGTACTTTTATGTACCTATCATCATTATGTTTAAAGATACAATACAATACAAAACAATGTCTAAAATGTCCCACTTTTAGTGATGCCTGCCCCCTTAATGAGCAAAAATATTACATAGAAACTGACACAGTGCAACCAACAACTCATTCCACTCATCACATCACTTCACATCTACTTACCACTTCTTGCAAAGTTTCCTAGTGCTAATGCAGCTGATATCTTGTAAAGCGGTGATGGAGAACTCAGCCAATCAGTTAATACCAACATGAATAATTTGCCCTCTCCATTTTGAAATAAATATCTCATACTTTCATCTGAAAAGAAAATTGGAAGACAGAAAAAAATTAGGTCAAATTTGGTAATAAAAATTGTATTTTTAATAGTAATTAGCTGATTTAACTCCAATAGAGGTGACACAGAATTCAGACCACTGTGTTGACCTTTAACCTGAATATGGCTGGAGTGCCGGGAATTATTTTTTGTTAACATCTCGAATGTGTTATAGGACCATTAAAAGGAAGCTAAAAAAGTTGGTTTGGTAGAGTCCTGGGGGGTCATCATTAAATTCCCGTACATACCGGACTAATAAGGAAAGTTTTGTGTGTACTTGTAGCAATGCTTCAAATAATTCTAGGAGGGATTTGCTTACATTTGCATCAGCATGATTGATCTAAAATAAAATATATAAAACTATTATACAAGCTCACACAAATTCCCCCTGCTTGCGTGGCAAGTCTTGTCAGCCTGATATTTGGGTTAAATAAAGTTTGGGAAAGTTTAAGCACAATCCAGCCAAAGGCTGCCCTTTGTAATCTTTTATTTATTGCTCAAGTGAAGATATACCTGAATAAACAGCCATTTTAAGAAAACGACTACTCCAATTTTTACAAACTTTCAAAAATTGAATTATAGACATCAATAACATACATATCAACACCAACTTGAACAGAATTAGGCATATAATAATGATTGTTGATGAAAATATTGATTTTCAGACCCTCAACAAACCCCCTGTCCAAATACTTGTTTTGGCCAGCACCAACTCATTTTTTGGTCGATTTGGATGAAAAAGGTGTCAAAATGCTCAGGAAATCATACTGCATCAAATAAGCCGGTTTCCTTATAGTGGGAATTCCAATTGAATGAACGCAGCTTTCAATAGCTGTACTCGATCCAACCGCGATCATATATCGCGTATTTCAAACTACAACGCGAACGCACGACGTTGGATACAATGCTAACCAATCACGAGTGCGTTGGCATGGTTAGATTCACTTCCTCGTTACTCACGCACAGTTGCACACGCTGGCGTATATCATGGAGTGTACGCAAATATTCGTCATGCTATTGAAAGCTGCGTTCATTCAATTGGAATTCCCACTATAAGAAATTTGAAGTATCACCTTTTTTAGGGCTGTTTAACCTTCCCCTTATAAAAACCATAAGGCAGCACATGGCATATATCGTGTTTTGTATCTGGGCTCTTTACTTGTACTATGACATTATAAATATACCACAGAATACTGATCAAAATGTTACTTCTTTCATTTATAATCAATGTACATAATCGGCAACATAAATAGAAACAATAAATAAATAAACAAATTGAATGCAATACACTTGTGAAATATAATAACATAGTTCATATTTCAGTCTAGACAAAATCTAATTAAATATATAACATCACCTCCAGTAAGCAGCAGAATAACGATGTCAGTAGAGACTTTCTCCACATCAAACTCCTCATCTGACAGACTAACACGCCCTCTTGCTGCTCCTCGATTACTACCTGCGTATTTGTCTACCACTTTTAGGAGGGTTTCTACTAAGTCAGCTTTGGCAAACTCCAATTTCATTGCATCTGAATAAATGGAAGTGAAAATGATTAGAACAAGTTGTATGTAAGGGACGCACCATTAGACTTCAAGGGGGGGGGGCTAGGAAGTTTTGAGCAAAAAAAAACCTTCCCCACTACATGAGCAAAAAAAAAAACTTTCCCCACCAACACACAAAAAAAAAAAAACTTTCCCCACCTAACTGTGTATAAATGCATGAAATTAAGCAGCAAAAAAAAACTTTCCCTGACCACAACTTCCTAACCCCTCTTGAAGTCTAATGGTGCGTCCCTAAATGTGGGATGTTTAACAATGTATTGAACAAATGTTTACTGATTTGGTCGACTAAAGCACTATTGTAATAATTGCTGAAGAAGACACCATCACCCTTTTCTTCAAAATTCTTGATTTTTACACAATTGTAATGTACTTTACAGGGGCATTTCATGATTTTAGCATTTTCTTTTTAAAGTTACACTTCAATAGATATTCAATCAAAAAACTTATTTCCAAAGGTTTAGGCCATTCAGACATTGAATTTGAAAGTTCTGCATAATTGCATGTAAAAATTTCTATTTGTTGACAGACAGAAAATGCAAATTGGTTGGACAATGTCTTTATCAAACGAATGATTCTGCAAGAAAGGTTTATTCTAGTTCCCTAATAGTGTAAAAGTCTCATATTTTTTTGAGTAAGTTTGGGGGGATGAGCCTGGGAACAACAAAGTGCCCTTTTAAGGAATTAACATAACCTGCAAACCTAAGAGGTACTATATTTGTAAAAAAAATCTGAAATTTTAAATAAAATTACAGAACATAAGATTGAATTCATATGATCAAAATAATAGTAAAACTTTCATATGGCTCAAATATCTCATTGCGAGTGTGAATCTACTGGATGTTAATTAACACATTGAGTCAGTTTATCTCATTAATAATCAACAGACTGATACACACATTGATGATAATATGTGCTGGAATGAAATAGCCATTTTCTTTGTTTTAACTCATTCGTTTGGCTCAAAATTAAACATGCCACATATCTGATAGTGAACACCTGACACTTATGGAAAAAATACAAAATCTATTTTTTATGGAAATGTTGTAACATTACTTGAACCTTACACCAAGTAGCACTCATGTTAACTATTAGTGGTTACTGGTTGCAGATGGGAACTGTCATGCAGGATAATATTCTAGCTTACACAGGCAATTCTTAAGAAACATATCCCCATTGCTATGGTTTATCAATAGCTGACTATGTTCTGCATTTTTATCAGCAGTACAAAATGATAATAAAATCATGTGGACTGTGTTGAGTCATCCCAAATACAATATTTGAGGTTTTTTAATTAAAAAATGTAATAGTAGTTCTATAACATTTTTTAATTAAAAAAACCTCAAATAAAACATAATAATAATAATGCCAGTATTATATATAAAAATTGTAAACTTAAAGTGTGAAAAAGGATAAAAAAATAAATGTCTCACAGCTTCAAAAATATATGCAAAATGTATTTTTTTGTTTAAAGATTTTTTAAACGTAATTTTGAATTAAGAGGTCATTTCACATGTTCAAAAGTACACAGTATAAAAATGTGATTAATTTACACAACTGAAGTACAAATATCAACAGTTTTCAAACCTAAACATATTTTCTTCAAATATTTCTCAGAATTTCATGATTTTAGAGCAAAAAAAAAAAAACTTAATAAAAATGAATTTGCCATTTCAGCTGAAATGGATGCGCTATGAGATATAACATTTTTTAAACATTATTTGAGGATGTGGTTGAATATTTACCATTTTCTGCTAGTGATGAGATGACTTCTAGAATCATTTCCAGCTGCTCAGCGTCTGTCACGCTACCCAGACCTCTTGTTAATATCTCACATATACCAGTCTCTTCAAATGCTACTTTGTTGCAATCTATGCATAGAAATTCAATAATTCAAACCCAAATTTAGCAAGAAAACCATGAAACACAATATTGTACGGAAAATATTTTGATGACATGAAATCTTTTATGCAATTGTCAAAAATTGATATTAATTACAATTTGTAATGATACTGTAGTTTTAAAACAAACAACTCTAGTAATATGTCTTATGATATCCATCAATAGTATTAGATTGGTAAAAAAATCTTTGTACCATACCAGGACAACAGAACATATCTAGTATTTATAACTAAACCATTTTGATGTGGTTGTCACAGACAGTAATATAAACTATCAATTCACAGACAGTCTTTTCAACTATCAATTCATATTTAAACAAATAATCATAGATATTTTACAGAGTACAGGCAAGTTTAATGTACTTTTGATACCATTGGAGCTACTCATTGGAAAAATAGATAAATGTACAGCTTAGTGGCATAATATTGTAACATTAATGTGAATTTGTAATATCTGTAGTACTCTGTAACATTATCCCACATAGTATCAGCTTTAGTGTGTTGACATCAACCAAATTCATCTGGGTTATTATGTTATATTGCTTTTATGTTAGTGGAATATGCATGCGAAATAGGAGATGCCATTCTTTATGTCCCCATCTATTAAATATTCATATATCTTCTACTCTATGGTCATTTTATTCTGCATGAAGCTTACGTATAATTTAATTGGATGGCTTCGTCTTGCCCAATAAAAAAACTCTTAGCTTGCCCAATAAATCATGTGTATTGTCCAAAAACATCCATCCAATTTTATCATTATTACCTTTTCAGAATAACCTTCCTGAGTATAAAAAAAAGCTTATTGTCCAAGTGGTTAAGTAGTTGGAAGCTAGGTTACGTACTGTATAGGATGCAAGATTCTAAAAACCTAAAATGACTGAAATTGCAACTCATTTGTCACTGGTGTACTGGTTGTGACTCCTGGGATCAATTTCTAGTGCTCCCATTTTAAAAACTAGTATTATTTATTTATTTTTAGAGAAAACCAGTAGGGCAAGAATAGGGCAAACACTAAAAGTTTGAGATATTGGTTTAGGGCATTAAAATGATGTGTACAAATAAACATTCATTTCTTTTTATCTGAAAACAAAATACCCTTTGATTGATTGATTGATCCAATCGATTGGATTAAATAATCAATCAAGCAATCAATTAATAAACCTACCTTGGTCAGACATATTTCCAGCACACATAATAAGTTTACCACAAAATACCACATCATCAGAACAACTTTGTAGGTATCTGACAATCAATTCAACAACATCTAAAGAGACAGCCTCTGTTTGTAATGGGCCTGGTAATAAAATAAAAACAATGGAAGCAAAATCAATAGAATGTTAAATGTTATCTGAATTAGGTCAATACATAACACTTAATCTGTCTTTTTTAAGGCCAGAATATAGGTGAGGGCAGGACGATGTCACAACTGTCGAACACCGGTGAAAACAAGTCGAGTGCAAGTGAAATCAAGCTGCATGTTTGTTAACAACTTGGGTGTAATAGGGTAAATAAAGCATGCACCCATGTGCTTCATATGCTGCAACACTCTGCTGGGCCAACCAGACCTTTAGCAAGTGCAGTGTCTGGAATGTCCACACCAGCTTATATGTTTGCCAATTTGCACACATTTTACCATTGCAAAATGCAGCAGCAATTTTTTTTCTGCAGTATTTTCCTCTGCGGTCAAAATTTTCCATATTATTTTCTGTCATGTAGCAACAAATGTCAAAAAGAAGAATGGAGCCCTCAAACAAAGCTAATTATTTGAGTGGAAAATCAGAGACAAGAACCAAATATTGCAGAGTCGGTGGGCATTGATTATCAAAAGTAATTACAAATCACAATGTTGCTTTTAGCATTCCATAAGGTTCATAAGAAAGCCACATGCAACCATCCATAGCCTCTCATAATTTGGGTGACTTGTTGACTGTAATACAGTCTTGAGCAAATTGATCAATGTCTTCAGACCACCACATTGACCTATGGCTAGTCTAGCTTCATCTCTCTTTCCATCTTTATATTTCTCTCTCACCATTCCCCCCTCTCTCTCTAAATCTTTGTTATGTGGTCTCTGTTTCTCTCCCTCCTCTATCTCTGTATTTCTTTCTCTCACTCTCTCTCCCTGTCGCTTTCCTTGTTCACTTCAGATACAATGCTTTAAAATATGGTGTTTTTGATTTAATTGCATTGTATTCCTCTAGTATCTACAGTGTCTCAATTGAACTCTAAACTTGGACAATTCATTTTGTAATCCTGGACACATAACAACGGGCATGTTATTTTAAAATATAGTTCATTGCAACTAACAAACATACAAAATAAAACTGATTGCTTACCAAATGATTGGTACCCATCAATTTTGATGTTTATTGAAAAGCCTGCCTCTTCCAAATCTAACATTGGGTTAGTCCGTTGAAAGCCATACATTCTTATGGAAGACATGACCTTAATCTCTAACACAGGGGGTGTAGATTTCAAATGGAGTCACCCATTTAGGTTATCCCATTTTCATACTCCCTGTTTGGAAGATTAAGGTCATGTCTTCTATAGGTGTATGGATTTCAAATGTCCAGAATATATAGGTTATGACTTATGACTTGTACAATTAACCTACATATTATCTTATGTTTAATTTTGATAGGTCAGCGCAGACTCATCCATTGAAGGATATATCAAAATGATTGGTACCCATCAGTTTTCAGTGATTATGGACAAGACCGCTATATCAAAATACAACTCATTTTTTGGCCGATTTGGATGAAAAATGTGTCAAAATACTCAAATGTGTCAAAATACTCAAGAGATCATACTGCATCAAATAAGCCTTTTTAACCCCCTGAGTACTGCCTGCCAATCTATCATTACCTCTGATTGGTCAATTACATGATATCTTCATTTTAATCACCAATCAGAATGGAGCTTTGCAAATAAATCACCCCAATTTTTGTGTGTGGTGAAATTATTCTAACAATGTTGCTGATTGGTCCAATTGATAATGAAAACTTCTTTTTGACTAATAGGCAGGTAGTTCTCATGCAGTTAATGGCTGTTTAACCTACCCCTAATAAAAACCATAAGGCAGCACATGTCATGTATCATGTTTTGTATCTGGGCTCTTCACTTGTACTATGAACATTACAAGTACCCCACAGAATACTGATCAAAATGTTACTTCTTTTCATCAATAATCAATGTATAAAACATAATCGGCACCATAAATAGAAACAATAAATAAATAAGTAAATTGAATGCAATCAGTTTTCAGTGATTATGGACAAGACCGCTATATCAAAATACAACAGAGGAGCTACCTTATTTATATAAACTACGCAAAAAAAGTTCCTTTATGGTTAGGAAATTTACCCACTATTAAAATCTAGCGACCAATTTTGTACATTTGCTAAAAATTCGCATGCGGAGATTGTCCTGCAATTGTGACACCTCAATCACTACCCTACGACACTCCTGAGAAATGATATGAATGTTTAAGTAACACAAGGTCTAAAAATGAAAATTGCAAAGAAGTCTATTCAATGGTTTTAGAGCTGATTCACTGATCCAAGACGGTTTCATTATTCCCGCCTTTTCAATTTTAATTTAAAGCATTTTAATTGATGCATGTTGGATAATCCTTTGCTTATTGTGCAGATGAATGATGAAAGACAAAGGTGAGTGGGTACTATAAAGACATTTACGTTTTGAGAGATGGATATGGAAAAGGGATTCAAAACAGGTCATGATTACAGCTGCATTCCTGGAAGCAGAAGGAATTGAGACACTTGAGTGGCCCTCCAGAAGCCCTGATCTTATCCCCTTGGAGAACCTTTGGGATCAGCACAAGAGACGAGTCAACAAGAAGATAAAGGCAGATACAACTCTGGTGGGATTGCGTCGCATCGTTATCAACGAATGGAACAGGGTTGAACAAGGTAACATTCGACGCCTCATTAGGAGCATGAGACGCCGCGTGACTGCTGTAAGGGAAGCCAACGGGGGACACACAAAGTATTGAAAGACTGGTAAAGAAAGAGATTAATCTCAAGTGAAGTTGGAAGCGGCAGTATGATGCCTGAAATGTGCTCAGCAATTAAACAAAACATGTTATCTGCATGTTTGTTGTTTTTGTGTTCTTTTATGCTGAAAACTTGAATAGGCCTTTTTGCAATTTTCATTTTTCGACCTCGTGTTACTTAAACATTCATATCTTTTCTCAGGAGTGTCATAGAGTAATGATTGCGGTATCAAAATGCGCAGGACAATCATCCGCATGCGATTATTTAGCAAACATACAAAATTAGTCGCTAGATTTTAATAGTGGGTAAATTTCCTAACCATAAAGAAACTTTTTTTGCGTAGTGTATGAATGTTCTATATGATCATAAAACTATAAATCTTGGTCATTTCAATATGATCCATAAAGAAGAAGCAGGCTTGTCAATAAACACAGAAACTGATGGGTACCAATAATTTTGATACACCCTGTATCAATGAAAACTGATGGGACCAATCATTTTGATACACCATGTACACAGGTCCCTAGGCATTGATTATCAAAAGCAAAGTATACTAGACTCAATATCAAACACAATCACAATGTTTCCTTTACCATTGCCATAAGTAAGGTTCATAAGAAAGCCACAGGCAACCGTCCGTAGCCTCTCATTGGGCGAGCCTTTGTCCACCGTAACCAATCTAGTCTTAAGTAAATTGATCAATGTCTTCAGACCACCACATTGACTTATGGCTAGTCTAGCCTCGTCTGTAAAGAAACAATGGAAGGAAAGAAAAAAGGCAAGATGTTACAAGTCCACCACTTGATTGAATCTTATTGCACATGTATCAGGGTGACTTTAAAGGGAGTTGATATGTTTCTTCAAACCCATCTAGCATCTTTTATTGCCACCAGAACTTCATTTGTCTTTATTCTGCTTATTTTGCATGAGGTTTATGCCAAAAAAATTGTTTGCTTGTCATTGCACTCCAAATAGTGAGTAGCACTGACTGATAACAGTGATTTTTGGTAAAACAGTTTAAACACACTTTTCAGAATGTTAAATGAAAAACAACTTTTCTGGAATTTCCAAAATTAAGGTTGTATTCTTTTATACAATAAAAGCTTTTTTTTCCCAGATTAGGGTCAGTCGGGCAATGAAAGGGAAAGATATTTGAGGGGCCTTATAATGAAACAGGAAAACTGTGATAAAATTTTGTTGAAATCTTTGTTAATTTTGTAGTTTTAATTTATTGGTCAAGAATATACCAAATTGACACTTATGACCATCTTCCATTCAACCAATGAAACCGATGTTATGCTCTATTACTTTTAGTTTTTCTGAAAAATCATGAGTAAAAATATTTCAAAAAATAAATTGTTTTTCATCCCTCCTATAAGTAGGTCACATTTTAAAATTGGCCAGTTTTGAAGATACTCATATAAGTTGGTCTTCTGCAGTAGTCCATGATTGAATTGCTATAAAAACCAATTTCAGCCATCACTGACCACAAAAGGATGATATCAAATGGGTAAATTCTTTCAGACAGTATTGTCCTTTAACAATCATACCAAATATTCACTTCAAGTGAATTCATTTTCTTATGTACGCAGTGATTTTATTAAAGGTTACACATTGTCTGATATTGACAACTGTCTATTGACCATAGTGAAAGTTAAACCATGTTCAATTTCAGCACAGTTGACACAGCCTACGGTGAGACACTCTGTTTAAAGTGACTTTATCTCACAAATTTTCAGAATCACTTTATTTGCATGGCAATTACTTTTCCTTTCAACCAATTACTTCATGATCTTTTCAAGTTTCCAAATTGGAAGCAACTTTATTACTGTTACTGGGAATTTTACTTCAACCAATTTTAAAAATCTTAACATTAAATCAAAGATCACATTAACAATAGAAAGAAATCTGCTGTACCAAAGTGGATATGAAGCCTTCATTAAACCAAATCTAATGAAACATGTGACACTACTAAAGCCATAATGCAGGGTTGCTGATTTCTTTGATTTTTTTCAAATTTTTATTTTTTGTATTCCAAGAACTGCTTTACCCCATGATCAAGACAAATGAGATCAGTGGAATGCTAGACAGATGCGCAATCCTATTAGGCATTTACAAAATATCAAAATGGAAAATTTCAAAAACACAAAATTTTGTAAAATTGTGGGAAAAAGCTAGCCTGTTGAATTCTGCATCTTGAAGATGAATTTTTAGCAAAAGATAAAATTACATCATAGAGGTATTTTAATTGTATCTAAAAGTTGAAAAGGCACTAAGAATGAAGTAAAACAGTCAATTTAAGAAAGAAATTAACTTACATTTATCAAAAATGGTAACAAAATTAAAAAGTTGATTTAAATCAGTGATTTTTTTTATTTAATTCGCAATTCAACTTTGATTTAAATCAAACAACCCTGCCATAATGTATGATTTTGATCAAATTTTAATTTGGTCATTCTTTGCCAAAAATTATCAATCATTAATAGAAACAACTGCCAAGGAGGTTTTCTGATCATTTTAAGCTAAAATAATGAGGTAAAATGACAGAAAACCACTTATTTAGCCATTTTAACTGTTGAGCTCTTTGGGGGAATTGGCAAATAAAACCAGGATCCCAGGTTTTAATCAAAAACTATTGTTACTGTAATTAAAGCACTTCAGGCTCAGTCTTTCACAGAGTACTTTAGTACACCATATTACAATCATGCAAAAAGTATAAATTCATGAAAAATTGAGGGCATCGCTATGAGCAAATCACACATTATTGCTTTAAATATCATGTTGGTTGAGCTCAGATTGAGCTAGAAGCCTGAGCTCCTAATGTCTGAAAGGAATGGAAAAATACTTTAAAATAATTGATTTGTGTGTCTAAATTTTATGGATACAAATATGTGGATCACACTGCACACGCCTACGAAACTACATATTATGTTGCCAATTTAGCTGCAATATTATGTTGCCAAGTTAGCTGCAAACAGAAACTGATATGTTAAAGGTAAATGTCAAAACCAACACCCTGTTATATTAGCCCAAGGTATGACATTTGTTTCAATCAACAGAGAAATAAATCCCCAAATGGGTCATGTGCAGTGGCAACCTGTGTCCTCATGAGGTAATCAGGTTTGCAGGTGCGCTGTATCAATTTACTATGGTAACCTTAAGCCATTGGACAGAACAGAACACATGGGACCTATTCTATACAATGTGAGAGAAGATGCTACAAATTTA